>NW_026555105.1:1200000-1850000 GCF_021234165.1 Pteronotus mesoamericanus | reverse complement strand
TTCCTTCCATCCATCCATCCATCCATCCACCCATCCTTCCTTCCATCCATCCATCCATCCATCCACCCATCCTTCCTTCCATCCACCCACCACCCATCATCTACGCATCCATCCATCATCCGTCCAACCATCCACCCACCACCCACCCATCCATCCATCCTTCCTTCTTTCCATCCACCCTCCACCGACTATCCATCTACCCACCCACCTATCACATATGTATTTACCTCTATGTGCCAAGCACCTTGTAGGTCCTAGTGCAGGTGGGAAACAAAACACATCCCCTGCTCTCAAATGAAATAGTAAATTTCAAAGTAAGATGCCCCCCCAAGGGAAAAGACCCGGCTACTGGAAACAGAGTACCATCAGGGGCCCACTTAGAGGGGTTTCGGGGTGGGGGTGGGCCTCACCACGGAGGCAGAAGGACCATACAGCCTGTTGCTCAAACTGGAAAACTTTCGAGAGTGAGGGGGGAGCTCTTAAAAATTACTGTAGGGCAACAGACACAACCAAGGACTGGCCTCGGTCAACCGAGAGGTGCGGTCACCTCCCTGCGCCGAGGTTCAGAAGAGGAGCTGAGAAGGCGAGGTACCGGGATGAGGGATTCGGCTCCGTTTCCTTGAGGAGAGAGGCTGCGTGCCCAGTTAAAGAGCAAATAAATGAAAGAGAAAGGAAAGAGAAGAAGGGAGGTCCTATGGTGTTGGGGCAAGGGGGAGTTTCACAGTGGCCGGGGAGGTGAGGCCCTGAAGGGAACACAGGACAGGAAGTGAGAGAGAAGCGGTGCTTCTCCGATTTCCAGGGGCCTGCAGCGGCCCCGGCGCGCGGTCTCTGCGTTCAGGTGAAACACGGGGGGATTTAAACGCAAGCCCCACAGACCGGCCCCGTGCAAGTCAGCGTTGCTCCCAGGGCGTCCCCTCCGCCCACGGCCGCCACCGACGCCCGAGTCTCCTCTCGCCGCAGAGAGGGCCTCCCGTTCCATCCACGGGCTCCCTTCTACGGGCGACGCCATCTGCAGTTTCTTGCGGCCGCCAGCGCTTTTCGGCACCTCCATCAGGAACGCCACGCCCAGGCTCGCCACGGGGACCGCCATTTGGTCTGCTCCGTGTGAACACAGCTCTTAGACCGAAAATAAGAAACTTCCTTGTGCGGTGGAGGGAGGCTTCCTCCAGCGTCGTCTTCGTTGTCACTCGCTCAGAGGGTGCTTGCCCAAGGGTGGGGTGCTCTGGTCCTTTCTCTAACCTAACCAGTTTGGCATTTCGGAACGTACATCCTTGGGTCGGCCCCTCGGCAGGCCCTTCGGGGGGCGGGGACCGAGGACACTGAGGCGGTTCAGGCGCAGTTTCTCTTTGGGTCGCCTGGCACTAGTCTATTGTCCATGCTCCCTCCCTGGACTGTGAGCTTTCTGTGGGCAGGGGCCTCTGTCCCCACCGCCCAGCACAGGCTGGCACGTAGGATGTGCTCAAGCCAGAAGTCGTGTGGGACCAAGCACGGGGCACCGTTCTCTGCCCTCATGCCCCGTTGCCGGTGCAGGGCCTGCAGAAACGGGGCTGCTAAGGTCAGCGTTTTGTCGTCCCCCACGCAGGCTGGCCTCATCTCCGCATCCATCAGGTCTCCCAGGAGCCTTGGGAACGCAGATGGCTTGAGGGACCCCCAGGGGACGCTGAGCTCCACCCCTCACCACCTGGCGCCAGTCGGCATCAGCGGGCCGGTTGGGCTCTCCAAGCAGACCCCGCCTCCCCGAGGCCGGCCGGGCGGTTCCTGGGCTGCCCCCCCCACCCCGCCCCGCCAGCATCAGGGTCCGTGTGGCTGGCAGGGGTCACAGCCTCGGGGGGCTCGCGCTTACCTCTCCCCCTAGCTAGGCCTGCGATTGCGGGAGAGAGCCCGCCGTCGCCGAGCCTCAGCGAACTCTTCTGTAAGCTGGACACGACGCAGCAGCCTGTGCAGTAGGCGACCGACACGGCGCAGGCGGGTTTATCATCACCGTGCCCCGATGGGAGGCAGGGGGCTGAGGAGGGCCCCCGGGCTCTGCACACTGTCCTCTCAGTGTGCCCGAGGCAGGTGCGGTGACACCAGCTCTTTTCTCCGTTTCTGTCCTCAAAGGTGCAGGAACGTGCTCGCTGGGCCTCGCCGCCTCAGTGACAGCCTCCGCTTGTCACCCAACAAAGGCCAACCTTGACGGCGCCTTCCCCGTGGCTTTCTGGGGCCATGTTAACACGCCTGATGGCAGCTGCAGCTGCCTCCCAGAGACCTGGTAATGAACGCTGTTTCCAAATCCCGACATGATTTACAACATGCTTTGTTTACACTGTTGTGGAGCCGAGGAAACGTGTGTTCGAAGTGGCCCAGTGGATTCTGGGAGAGGAAGGGGGTGCCGTTTCTGGGATGCTGAGGTTTCTGGGGGCTCAGCCTGGAGTCTAGAAGGGGAGGGAGAGTAGTGGGGGTAGGGAAGGGCCACAGGGGACCCACTCCTTTGGGAAGGGCTCCTAGTCTTTGGGGGATGCGCTGGCACACAGTGGCAGCAATCGATCCCTCCCTTCTGCATCCTGAGGGTCCCCGTGAGCCACACCCCATGGCTCCGGGTTGGGCAGGGAGGGGGAGGCTTGAGAGGGTTTGACAAGGCGGCTCTCTGAGAGCTGGGCAGTGTGGTCAGGGTCTGAGAATGGCCGTGAGCACGGTGGGTCCTGAGGACGGGCAACAGGGGGACTCAGGAAAGGGGCCCAGGGCCCGGCTGCGGGCTGGGGGCATCAGAGAGGCAACCCCACCAGACCCGCAGGCGTCCCGCTGGCCGAACGACCCGGAAGCCTGGGGGCTCAGGGCCCGTCGCCTGGTCCCTGTGGCGCGGCCTCCTGGGGCCCACAGGGAGGTGGCGAAGGGCCCACGTGCTCTGAGGGGCCGTCAGAATCGTCAGCGCCTGGTTGAGGGGTGGCAAACCCGGGGACCGACAGGGCCGAGCGGGTGTGTCGCCTGAGGCCGAGGGGGAGAGTGTGGCGGATCAGCTTGTTCATCGCAGGATGGGGAGTGGCCCCGGGCGGCTGGATCTTCCAGTTTTTTTGTGGACCCTGGGAATTTTTTTTTAATTTTAATTTTAATTTCTTTTTACATGAATTACCTCTTAATTTTTCATTTTAGCAGGAAGGTCAAAACTTTTCAAAGAAGACATTTTGCAAGCGGGACTCATGGAACGGGTCGGTGGGCGGGCCTGACTCCCACAGCCACCGGTCGGCGCCTGCGGTCACGGGGGCCGTGCGATAAAAGGGGGCGCGGCGGTCGAGGGGCGCTGCCCCCCGGGGGCTGGGCTGCACCCGCCACGGTCGGCTGTGACCCCAGCGCCGCCCTGAGTGTTGTCCCTGACGCCCCCTCCCTGCAACGCCCTCTCCGTCTCAGAGAGCATTTATCCCAATGGGAGACCCTACGTTTCTTTGCTCCTGTATTTACGCCGTCCTGCCCTCCCCGAGGACGAGCCTTGGGTCTGGTTCCAACCTTACCCCCAGGGCCAGGCCTTCGGGAAGTGTCTGCCCTCGCCCCTCCTCAGGGGCTGGTGGTGGTACTGGTAGCGGCGAGAGTGGCTGTCATCGTCACAGTCGTCACCCAGGTTCTGCAACTGAGGACACGGAAGCATGGGCAGGAAGTGTCGGAGTGGGGACTCAACCCCGTGACGGACTGGGTCTCAAGGCCCCTGCTCTTCGCTTGAACAGCGGCTCACTGGGAGGCGCCTGTTAGATCTGAACGTAAGCCTTACCTTCTCCAGGAAGCCCTCCCAGACTTACCCGCCAGCCAGGGGCAGTGCTGCCTTTGGGCTCCCTGGCCCCGCGCCCCTCTGCCCAGGACGTCCCTCTCCGCACGTCATTCTCCTGCTTCCCCTCTCTTGTGCCTGGGCTGTGGAGTTCACCTTGAAGGCAGAGAGCTCGTTTTCTCCCTTATTCCACTCCCCATCCCTCACAGCCCAGTGCCTGGCGGGTGCCAATAACAGCGATCCTAATAGCACTGAAAAAGGGGAGGATTCGTTCATGAGCGACTCCTGTGTGCCAGGACCTGGATTTTATTTACTCTTCACCGCATCCTCGTTTTACAGACCAGGAGCCTGGGAGTCAGAGAGCAGCGTGCCAGAGGCTACGCAGCTGCCCAGAGGGGAAAGTCGGATTCAGACCCGGTCCTGCCTGTCCCCGTGGCCACCACACGGGCCTTTAACCACCAACCACCAACCACCAACCACCAAAGGCCTGGCAGATCCCCTTGCAGGTACTTCTTAAATACCAGACAAAGGGGCGGGCAGTCTTGTTAGGGAAAGGGCCGGAGAGTGAACTCTCATGGCTTTGGGGCCGCATGGTTTCCATCGGAATGACTCCACGGTGCTGCCAAAGCGCAAAAGCAGTTCTGGCAGCATGAACACAAATGGGCGTGGCTGTGTTCCAATAAAACTTTATTTACAAACACAAGTGGTGGGCCGGATTGGGCTGTGGGCCTCAGTTTATAGACCCCTGTTGTATGTTGACGAATTAGCGATGTCAATGTTACAAGGCCTTCTGGTTTCAGAGAAATGATAATGTGGAAAGACCACAGAATCGTAGAGCCTAGGGAATTTGGTATTTGTTGAAAGAATGAGTGAATGAGTGAATGATTGATTCAGGTGCATGCCCCTGAGTGTTGGGCAGGAAAGGCGAGTACCTAGTAGTTTCATGGATGTCCAGTGAATGTCCCCCGGGTGGCCTTTACTCCTCCTTGGGGAGCATCCCTGTCTGCAGGACCTAAGGGGGACACTGAGGCCCCCGGAGACCAGGGGTTCTTTCAGCCGACCAGCCACCACGGGTGTGGCGGGAGCCAGGCTCCCCAGCCCAAGCCCCCGCGTGGCTGACGGGACACAGTTCCTCGTCAGCTGAGGACGCCTGCCCAAAAGCCGCAGCAGGTGCACAGAGCAAACTCCCCAAGTCCGCATTCGGTGCGCACCTTTCCTCGTGGCTCGGGGGGAGAGGGGTCTGTGCACACGGCCCCACCTCAGGCGGCTTAAGCACATTGCGCCTCGCGACGCACAAAGGTGCACTGGCCAGTCCCGCCCCCCAGGAGCCCGCCCACGCGTGCGATTCCAGGAGGGACTCAGTCACAGCTGCTGCGCGCTCGACGCCAGCCCCTCCCCCATGCCTCCTATGAAGAGCCGCGTTCCGCGGGGCGGGGGTCTGTGATAGTCTCCACCGCACACCCGCTGTGTGCGCAGGCCGCTCCCGCTGTCCGGGGGCCATTAACTCAGATTTTGAATAGGAGGAGAAACGAGGGGGGCCGGGGCGTGAACTCCTAACAGTCGCAGCGGACAGCAGTGTCTTGACATAGACGGCGAAGTAGCTTGGTGGAGGGCAGGGACGGCACATGTGGGCACACAAAAAGCTCCCACGTCCCTAAGCAGACGGTCATCACCTTGAGCACGCAGGCTGGCCAGCAGGGGCGGGCTGCGGGCTGGCCAACAGCTCCCATCCGACACCCAGCTCATTCCTGCCCTGGGTTACCGACCTGCCGGCTAGCCTGGGCCGCCTTTGGCACATGTCCCCTCCTTGGCCTCAGAGGGGGTTTCTAACCTGGGGCACTGAGACTTTTGAGAGGCCGGGAAAGCTGAGGCGAGGCCCTGGTGGGCGCCTGGAGGGCCTTGCCTGGTGCATAGAGGGGCGAGGGGAGCCATGCTCCCTGCGCCTGCCTGGGAAGAGGGGCCCCGGCCAGCCATTCCGACTCAGTGGCTGTGGGGGTTTGACCAAACCCACAGTTTCGGATCTCCCTGTAGGCTCTTTCAGAATCCTCCGAAGCTCCGAAGCTCCGGGGGTTGGGCCGATGGATGCTTCCACTGTGCTCACCATCCTCCGCAGGGAGCGGCCTGTTGGCAGCCAGTCTCGCCGATGAACTGGGAGTTTGGGGGGCTGGGGCTGGGCGTCTTGCTCGGGGCTGCGCTCTGAGACCAGGCCAGTCGAGAGCGCAGAGGAAGGGCGAACTAGATGGAGAGAAAATGGAGAGGATCCTAAATGAGCCCAGAAAAGGCCAGGCAATCCAGCAAAGGGAGGGGGATGGGAGGCGAGCTGGGGCAGGGGAGAGGAGGTCGGTGTGGGGCGATGCAGCATGCATCCCCCAGCGTCCCTCCCCTCCCCTCCCCCGACGCCCTCCGCAAAGGTTGTGCTGCTTGTCAGGTGGGAACGCTTCACGGTTCAAACACCTCCGAGTCGCTCTCTTCCGTGAACGGGCCCCCGTCCTCCGTGTCGCTCTGTAATTGCTCTGCCACTCACCGCCGTCTTGCAAGAGGCCTCCCATCCTCTTTTTGTCTTTTGTTTTTTTCTACAAAGCATTCTGAGTTTTATATCATTTTGTAACTGTGGTCAAATGCATACAACGTAAAATGAACCGCTGCGGCTATTTAAAGTGCGCAATTCAGCGGCATTAAGGACCTTCGCCGTCCTGTGCAGCTATCAGGACAGCCGAGTTCTGTCACCACAAAGGAACACCCCACACCTGTGGGGCGGGCATGCCCCCAGCCCCCGTCCACCTTCTCTCTCTCTGGATTTGCCTATTCTGGGCACTTCATGTGAAGGGAGTCACACAAGATGCAGCCTTTCGTGTCTGGCTGCTTTCCCAAGTGCCTTTCGGAGGTTCAGCCCCGATGCAGCAGCATCAGCACCTCCTTCGTTTTCACGGCCGAGCAATACTCCACTGCGTGGATGGGGCGCGTTTGCTCCTCCACCCCCCAAATGTCGACGGACATCTGCGTTGTCCCTGCCTTTGGGGAATAGTGCTGCTGTGAACACTCGTGGGCACGCTTTTGTGTGGACACCTGTTTTCATTTTTTTGGGGGGGATAATCCTAGGCGCGGGATGGCTGGTCATATGGTCACTTCATGTTTAACTTACTGAGAGATCTTGCACTCTTTTTACCTGCTGCGTAGTATTTCGCGTTGTGGCTCCTCTACCAGAGAAAGCCAGGCGAATATCAGCTTCAGGAAAGGCTGGATCCAGGTGCTTGAATGATGCCATGAGGACTTGGAGCCCTTCTGTCTTTCACTCTTTTGTATACATTGGCTCCTCTCGGGCGGACCGTCCCCCCGTGGTGGCAGCTCAGCAATTCCCATGGGAGAGAGGGTCTCCTTCCTGAGAGTTCCCCTGAAAGTCGCCTCTTGGCTCTGATTGGACCGTCTTGGATCACATGCCCACCCTTAGAGCCAGAGCTTAGGAGGTGAGTGTGCCCTCAACCATGGACAAGGGTGGTCAAACAGAGTTGTTTACAGAAGAAGGGGACTTCTTTCTAAATGATGTAGGCTTCCTGGGGGCCTGGGACGAGGCACGATGTCCTCTACCTGGGGTGACCCACGGGCCAATAGATGGTACCAGCAGGGAGGAGGGAGTCCGGGGCCGGCAGGACACCGGGGCTGGGGTCAGCGTGCTGACGGCTGGGAGCAGAGGAGAGGGGGCAGCCCGCCTGAGTCCGGAGCCAACCCGCCCACCTCCCGCTGCGCCAGCCAGGCGACCGCTCAGCGCCGAAGCAGCGTCCCCGGTTCCCTGAGTCACTTCAGAGTTACGTGGCTCATTGCAACGAGTTCCCTTTTTGCCTCGGCTGCTGGGACCCAGGGAGCCAACCTGGAAACTAATCTGTCGCCTTTTCCCGAAGCCCAGCTGTTTGGGAGCCGGGCCCTTCCTCCCACATGGGTTTCTTGATTCTTCTCTTCCTAGTTAACAGCCTTTCCATTTTATGCGCTGTTTTTCATAAACCACCTCAAATCCTTTTTGCAAGTGCGCAGGGTATAAATTATAAATAGATTTAATTTAAATAACTCAACAGGACAGTTTCTCTGTAGGGCTCCTAGCAATTGCTTCTGCCGGTATTTTTCTTATTACCCCAGTGGAGGGTGGGGTAGGCGAGAGGAGCTGAGAAGGGGCTTAACTCTTGGGCTGTTGTGACCGGGGGACTTGGCCTGGGTGTGGGGTAGCACCAGGGAACGGGGCACCCCTCCAAGCCGGCCACCCTGGGATTAGTGTGGCCCAGGCTGTGTGACTCTGAGCCTCCACTTCCTCATCTGTAAAGCGGGTCTGAAATAACAGACCCTGGGTCAGAAGGCTGCGGGGATGATGAATGGAGTTACTAAAAACGCATCTAAAGCGCTCAGAATGGCGGAAGCGCATGGTCAAAGCTCGCCCTGGTCTCCGCTTTTGTTCCGCACTTTCGCTTTTGTGGAAAACGCACGCACACCCTGATGTGGATCATGTTAACAAATTTCCCTCTCACATCCCGGGCCTCACGCGAGAAGCCCACATTTTTTAATGGAGGCAGGCCTATGAGCCGTCCAGCCATCGGCCCTCCCTCCCTCCCTCCTTTCTCCCACCGCCTCACATGTCCGTTGAGCACTGACTTCGTACTTGGTACGGAGGCGCACATGGTGAGCAAAGAAAGATAGCGCCCCTGCTCCCCAGGCAATACTTAAGAAAACAAAAGACTGTCAGAAAATGCAAGCATCATGAAGAAAATCAAAGAGCTTGGAGGCTGGATTATGAAGGGTGGGGGTTGCTGGTCAGGACCCCTTAGGAGGGATCTTTGAGATGGGGCTCCAGTACCAGAAGAAGCCAGCAGGGGGTGCTCTGGGTTGTGGGAGTGGCCAGTGCAAAGGCCCTGAGGCCGGAACCAACTTGGTGGTTTCAAGGCACAGAGACAAGGCTGGTGGGCTGGAGGGAACTGAACCTGGGGTGGAGTGGAGGGCGGGGAGGCGGGAGGTAGGAGGCGGGAGAAGCCCTCAGGGCCCAAGCCCTGTAGGGCCTGGCGTGAGTTTTATTCTAAGTGCTTAGAGCAGAGAAGGAGGTCGTCTTTTCTGGCCACATTCTGCCCCTGTTCAGCCTCCCAGGCCAGCTGACCATAATGATGGACTGACGGAGGTCAGGCCCGGCAGGGCCAGCAGTGGTCAGAGCGGCCTTTGGTGGCCTCACCTCCATGACCTGTCACTCATCTCACTCAGACGGGGGCTGTGGCCGCGGGGCTCCGCACAGCTCTGCGGCCGGTGGGTCGACTGACGTCATTGGTTTACGTTCCATCTGTACTGAAAGTTTGTACTTTATTAAATATACATGGGCCTCACATTTTCCAAGGGGGGGCGTGTTTCTCCCCCCCCCCCCCAGCCAGCTATAGGAACAGTGGATTGATTCATTTGCGGCTCAGAGGCTTGTTTGGCTCCCCCTCCGCAGGGACGCCAGGCCTGGAGGACACAGCAAGAAGGGCGAGGTCACCATCTCTGCCCTGAAGAAACTGGCAGGGGAGCCGTTGTATTAGCATAAAAGTTAAACAGGGCCGCGGCGGCGCGGAGGCTGGCTGGCTGGCAGAGCCCGTGTGTCTGCAGACTGCAGACTGTTCCTTCTAGAAGCTGCTGGCGGACAGAGGCCAAGCAGGAGAGAGGGCTTGTCGCCAGACACATTCGAACTGAGCAAAGTTAAAACCTCCCTGCTCTGCAGGTCCCGTCAGAGCCTTCACGCCCTGTCTGTCACCTCCTCATGTCCCTGGTCCCTCTGCCACTGTCCTGTGGGTTCCAGCCCCAGCATCTCCTGTTGAAGGCCGCCCTTTGTCTGTGACCCTGTGACCCTGTGGAGCAGGGAGTTCACAGTCCCCGTCCTGGGCACAGCCCTCAACGAGTGCCTGGGGCATGTGCGTGTGGGCGTATGGATACCCTGCTCCGTCACTCTGATGGAGGGGCGGCCCCTGGCTTGACCGACCCCCCACCCTCGGCCCCGGCTTGCTTCTTCAGTCCCCCTTTCGTCCTAACCAATCACTGCCCTCGTCTCAAGGTGTGTTTCTGCGGCCTAGATCCCAGACAGGGTGCCTCAGGCCGGGGACTGAACACGGCATCGAGCAGGGTCAGCGATCTCCGCCGCAGGCCTTGTCAGAGCCGTGACCCCGCCGGCTCTCGGTGGGGCGCCAAGAGCGGAAACGGGGGGCAGCCTGGCACGCACGCCTCTTTGCCCAGAGACGGCTGTGAGGAGAAGGGAACGTGCCCCACTTACAAAGTGGGGGGACGGGCTTTGACCCAGGGCCGCCTGGCTCCAGAGCTGTCTCCCCCCCTTGTCCCCAGTGTTTATTCCAGAAAATTTCAAACGTACACAAAAGAGGGGAGACAGTCTATGGAGCCTCCTCACGCCCGTCACGGCCCACGGCCCACCGTCCCCTGCTTCTCCATCGCTGCCGTCGCGGCCCCCCGGGCTGCGCCTCACGTCTCTGCCAGCTCAGCGAGCTGGCGCTCCTGCGACGCCACCACCTGCTCGAGATGTAAATACGGTTTCTGTCCCCGTGTGATTGCCTCCCTAGGATGTCAGCTCAAGAGCGAGTGCTTTGTTTTGTCCATTATTGTATCCCCAGCACATAGCGTAGCGCCTGCTACATAGTAGGTGCTCAGTAAACATTTGTCAGGTCTCTCCCTGCCTCTCTCTCCCTCCCTCTCGTTATCTGTCTACCTACCTGCTCTATCATCTCTCCATCAGTTACGTCTATCCTCTGTCTCTCTACATATTTTAAACAAAACCAAGACCCTTTTGCACACTTTGTTTTGCGACTCTCTGCCTTCCACTACGAACTTATCATCATCACCCTTCCCGGCCAACAGACAGGAGTCTCCTGTCCTGCCGTCTTTGCTGCCTGCGCAGCACTGCATGGTGTTCATGTGTCCTCATTTGTTTAGGTTGTTTCTGATTTTTCCTCACTGTAAGTGATGCAGCAGTGAACGCTCGGGCTTAGGGGCCTTCGGGAACATCCCCAGTGATTTCTGTTTTTTTAAGAACCAAAGAAGGGCTGGGTCAGAGAGTGTGTACTTTTTAAAGATGGTTCTAGCATTTTTTTTAACAGTTTTTTTTTACGATTTTATTTATTTATTTTTAGAGAGAGGGGCAGGGAGGGAGAAAGGGAGGTAGAGAGAAACATCCATGTGTGGTTGCCTCTCGTGTGCCCCCGACTGGGGACCTGGCCCGCAACCCAGGCCTGTGCCGTGACTGGGAATCAAACCAGTGACCCTTCGGTTCACAGGCCAGCGCTCAATCCCCTGAGCCACACCAGCCAGGAAGGTCTTAGTATTTTTGAAAACATTTTTGATGGCTCTTAGTGAAGGATGATGGGTGGTGACCTTTATCAGTAAAAAGTGACCCCTCTCAGACGATTGGCACCTGGAGTCTCGTTTGAGAAAATGGATGTGAACGCAGGCACCGCAGGCACGGAGGTGGCGAGCGTCGGTTGGCAGGGCAGCACGGAGCGTGCTCTGTGGACGCTGGCCCGTCTCGGGGCAGCAGCGTGGGGTCGTTCCCATCGGGCTCCCCTGGGGGCTCTTTGCCACCTTTTCCTTTGAACCTTTCAGTCCCTTTGTTGACAAGTGGTCCCTTTGTCCCTTGGCTTGTTTGTCCCCGGTCTGTGGGAGGATGTGGGTCCTTCCTCGCGGGTCTGCTGGAGTTTGGAGGCTGTACATCCTGGTAGGGAGGACCGTGAGCTTCTGGAACTAGGCAGCCTGGTCGGAGTCCAGGCTTTCCCATTGCAGTGGGGCCTCAGGCAAGTCACTAACCCCTCTAAACTGCAGGTGGCACCCCTCTGCGCCCCAGGCCGCGGGGGTGGTGCAGGGCTGAGTCCGCCCCCGCCTTGCAGAGTGCACAGTGAGCCACGCAGGGGCCAGGGGCGTGGCCCTGAGCCCTGGGCTCCAGGGGCGGGTCCTAAGGCCGGGGGAAGGTGCTGGGGGGCTGCGGCCAGTGTGCCTTTTCCCAGCAAGGATTTTGTCTGCCTGGTCTGCATCGAACCCCCAGTGCCTAGCAGGTGCCAGACCCCAAGCTGGTGAGCAAGAAGGGCCTGTTGGACAACTGGGCAGGCGGCAACGTCTGGAGACCCTGGGGACAAACACCTCCCAGGACGAGCATCTCCCTGCAGAGGGAGGGGAGGAAGCCTCTCTTAGTAATACTGGGGGGGAAATGAAGGAGGAAGGGCCCGAGCCCAGGGCAAGGCAGGGCGATTCCTTCTTGCAGAATGTCAGTGACGACTGTTGGGACGAGGAGAGGACAGGTTTCTGGGGCAGCCCGCTGGGCAGCGCAGCGGCGGGAGAGCATCCGCCCCGCCTGTGTTGCTAGGCAAAGGGCCGTGCGCAGAATCAATCGGTCTTTGGAAGCTGCGGTGCTGGTGCAGCCCAGGGCTGGCGTCCCGCAGAAATGGCCTGCAGAGCTGCCCGCGGCGGCTGCGGGACGTCCTCGCCAAGGAGCTGGGGACAGAGGAGCCGGGCAGAGCGGTGGGGGGGGGGGGCGCGCCAGCGCTCCTCACTCTGCTGCCGTGAGTCCCTGGGCCAGGCGTGTGCCCCGCTCCACCCCTGAGCCTGGGTGCGCTCAGCTGCTGTGGTTACACAGCACGTCCCCAGCCTCCGAAGGGGAGGCTTGCAGCACACGGGTCTGACACGGGGCACGGGGCGCTCCCGCCGGTGCTTCGATGGCCCTGCCCTCCTTCCAAGCCCCTCCAACAGCTCCTGTGCAACCACAGCCGCCGGCCCGGGGCTGGCACACAGTAGGCTTTCAGTACTGTGTGGGACGAAGGGAGGGCTGAGTCGTAGCCTCCTCGTTCTCCAGCTTCCAGGGAAATGAATGCGTGTCCCTCACGGCTTGGGTCATGCAAACATGGCCCAGGGCCAGACAGTGCTGGGAGCCATGCGAGGCCGAGCACTCGTACACGTGAGAAACAGAGGCTGGAGCCCAAGCAACTTGGACTCGAGCCGCAGCCGGGCCACTGAGCTGCTTCCCACCCGCACCCAGACCCTCACGTGTGAAATGGGGTGACTCCCCGGTACCCTAGGTGACCCTTTGTGCCACACTCAGCAGAGCGCGCAGCACAGTGTAAAGCAGGGCTCGGGCGCTCGCTGACGGGCCGCTGTGCTGGGCAGATGAGCACGGGCCGCGGGGGCTGCTTCGGGAGATGAGGCTGTGCTTCTCGCCGTCCCACCCGCCCCATTGTCGGCCCGTGGTGCTCAGCACTGCGCCGATCCGAGCAGGCCCTGTCTGTGATGTGGTGGCAGGGGCCTTCGGCAGCTCTCCGAAGGAGAAGCTGGGGTGAACGCCCCCGTTTCACCGATGGGGACAGAGAGGCTCATGGGAGAACCGCTACGTTCCAGAATGCAACCGTCACTTAGCACCGAACAAGTCGTTCTTTCGACCGACGTTTGCGGTGCCTCCGCCACATCCCAGGCAGCGCGCTGGTTCCTCCCACCCTCCCAGCAATGATCCGGGTGGGCAGTACTGTGAGCCGCATTTGCAGTTGAGAAGCCGAGTCCAAGGTGAGAGCCAGGTAGCCTGACTCGGCACTATGGGGCCAGGAGCTGCTGCCCCTCCCCTCCAGAGGAGCTGGGCAGGCGAGGAGCACGTTCCTGTCTGGCTCTCTGAAGCATCCAGCCATCTGCCTGCCACCCTCCGGTCCCCCAGGCCCTGGCCAGTGTCCACGGCAGTAGGATGGAGCTGCCAGACACGTCCAGAGCCCTGAGGTAGAGACTCTGTGGTTGGTAGAGTAATGGTCCCACCGAGGTGTCCACAGTTGCAAACCCAGAACCCGCGAACGTGTTAGCTACATGGCAAACACACTTCCAGATGTGATTAAGGACCTGGAGACAGGGCTTTATCCCAGGTCACCTAGGTGGCCCCAGTGTCATCACAGGGGTCCCTATAAGAGACAGCAGTGGAGAGCAATTAGGAGATGCCACACCGCTCACTTTGCCCGGGGAGGCGGGGCCGCGGGCCAAGGAAAGCAGGCGGCCCCCTGACCCGGGGACAGGCAGGAAGTGGACTTGTTCCCGGAGCCCCCAGGAGCCAGCCTGGCCGACATCTTGGTTTTAGGACTTCTGACCTCTAGAACTGTGGAATGAAGAGTCTGTGTTGTTTTAAGTCACTAAGTGTGTGGAAATTTGTCACAGCAGCAAGAGGGAACAGATCGTTTCTGGGACGGTGAGGTCCAAACCGTGGCGCCGGGGGGTGGGTGGCCCAGCAGGGTTCCGGAGGAGCCAGGAGGCACAGGGACGCAGGCCGCAGCCCCCAGGGCTGAGCTGCCGCCTCTGAGGCCACACTTGGAAGGCCATCTGCGCTGCTCTTGTACAGGTTTCTTGGGACCACCAGCTGCTCACGGGGCCGGGCGCTCCGCCCCCAACCCCTAGTGCTCCTGCGGGACTGCAGCTTTCTGCAAAGGGGGCAGAGAAAGCAGTGGAGGGCGCGGTTTGGCCTGGAGCTGCTCAAAGCCCCGCTGGGAGAAGACGTGAGGGCGGAGAGGCCTGGCAGTGCCGGGAGGGGGCGGCCGGCGATGAAACGAGCTGGTCCTGTGGTGACACGCGGGGCGGGGGGGGGCGGGGGGGGGGGACGTTGCTCTCACCAGAGGAGCCCGTGTCAGCAGAGCCTGCTCTGTCTGTCCCCTGGGCCGCACCTTTCTCCACTGTTGCACCCATCGCGAGCACCCGCCATGAGCACCCACCAGCCTCGTTCTGTCTTGGGCACATCGTTGATGTCCTAAGGGGGCTGGTTGTGTTTTAAACTTGTTGTCCCTTGGCCCGCTGGTTCAGCGGGGAGATCTTGGGTGTGGGAGTCAGGGGTCTGGCCTTGGACTCCTAGTTTCGTCTTTCTGCAGCTTTGTGGCAACCTTCCCACAGCCATACACCCTCTGGGGAGGGGAGCGGGTCACTGGGAGATTTTGTCTCCCCGCCCGCCTGGTGTAAACGGGGGCAGGTTCACCACGGTGCCTCCAGCACCCGGTTCATGAGAAGCAGCTTCCTGGCATTTGCCGAGTCGGCGAGGCACGTGGGCGGTGTGCACAGCGACTAGCGCAGCGCTGGCGCGCGGCGGACCCGCAGCCAAAGCTGGGCTGTGACACGCAGCCGACGTCAAGCCCCCAGCCTGCCTTGCAGCCCTCTCCTTCCAGCTGCTTCCTGGCTGCCTCCATGTGGAGAAACTTCGGGAGACTTTGAAAATTATCTTTCACAAAGCAACTTTGGAAGTTGGGCCTTTGATGTCGGGGACACTATGGGGGTGCCTTTTTTTCCTGGCCATAACCCGGGGGCGTTGCTCATCCTCCCTGCCCTGCGGGACGCTTGGCGAAGCAGGGAGACCCTCAGCTGAGTTTGTCTCTGCACCCGGGCATCTGGCCTCAGAAACCTGTGTTGGTGAATGAGCAGTGCACGGAGGAAGGATGGGGTGCGTGCGTGACTGAAGAGCGAGCTCTGGTTGTTTCCGTAGCTCCCGTGCCTTGGAGAAGGTATGGTCTCGGTCGCCATTTTCAAAGCGTGCTCCACGGATAAGCAGTTCTGCCAGACGTAGGTGTTACCCAAAAAATACAAAAGTCAGTGGGGAAGAGGCGATGCTTCCTGTGGCCGGGGTAGTTTGGAAAACACTAGTGCTGAGCGGAGTTAAACAGGTTTCTTTCTGCCAGCGCCTTGACTGTGCTAACATGCCTTGCAGTTTTCCAAAGGAATATAGGCCGTTGCCTTTCCGACATGTCGACTGCGGAGTCTGCATTTCCAGCACGGGGTTCAGCAAACAGGCAGCGGAACAGCCGTTCCCGGGGGAGGCGGTTTGGAGGAGGTAGGACATCCCCGGGTCTGGTCGCGGGAGAGCCAGTGGCCTCACGGGCCGAGCAGCAGCCGCCCCGGCCAAGAGTGGGCCCGGGAAAGGGCGCTTTGCTGTTGTCCTGTGACCCCCTGAGACGCGCTTGGTGTCCCGCAGGAGCCAGGGATGCTGTGATTGTTGCTGTCAGTGAACGATTACCTGCCTCTCTTCAGGGCTAACAAAGGATTCTGCTGGGGCTTTATGTTTTCCTCCTCTTCCGTCCCCACTGGGGCCCGGCCACGGGCCATGGCTCCCCCCCCCGCCCCCCCGCCTCCGCCGGAAGTGCTCATGGAGAGTTAATCCTTAAGGTCACTTGAAAACGAAGCCATTAGTCCCTTCTTAAAGGTTAATGTGTTTTTTCCAGGAGAGTGTGAGTGGAAATTTCAAGCATCCTGCATCCTTCACTTGGCTGGGTCGTGTCCGGAGCTACTCCAGAAACACGAGCGCGTGGATAGCAGTAGGGCCGTGCGGAGCCGGAGGGACAGCGGCGCGGCTGGCGTCCCCCGGTGTCACTGACCGTGGGCGGGGCTGAAGGCAGCCTTCGCACCTAAGTCCGGTGGTGGGAAGTGATGAGAGCCATAGCGAATGTCTTAGAGGAAGGGGACAACATGGGGGGGCAGGGGCGGTGGCCACCCAGAAACGGAAATGCCAGCAGGTCTCGGGGAGTCTTGGAGACCTGCAGCTCTGCTCCTTTCCAGCCATCGGCCACTTGGGCTCTCCCTGCAGCCACCGTCCTCTGCTTCCCCCACGCACCAGCTGGTGTGTCCTGAGCTTGAGATGGACCAGAGCGGCTGTGCCGATTCCCCTTACCCCCTCGGGTCAGGCGGCCGTGCCTGGTCCAGTCAACCCTGGCCAGAGGGTGGCCTTGCATGGCACAAGCACAGCTCTACTGGGCCCTCTCCCATGGATGGGAGAGGAAGTGGCTCTCAGAGACCGTAGGACGGAGCCAGGCCAGCACCCCAAAACCAGGTCCACTTCCAGCCCAGGCATCATCTTCCGGCACCTTCTGCCCTCCCAGTCTACCATGTACCCCCATGTTAGCTCCAAAAGATGCCTGCTTATCTCCATCTGCAACCCAGGATGCTCTTTTTCATTTTGAATAGGGCCTCAGCAAACTATGACCTACTGGCCAAGTCCACTCTGCATTTCCTTTAGTAAATAAAGTTTTATTGGCACGTGGCCATGCCTGTTCATTTCCGTGTGGTCCAAGGCTGCTCTGGAGGTGCAGTGACCGAGCTGAGTAATTGCAGCAGAGCCTTCTGGCCCGCCAGGCCAACGGTACTCACCGCCTGGCTCTTCGCAGAGTGAGTTTGCCGATTCTTGTTTTGCATGATTGTGTAATGCTTGTTCAGCTCATGGGACCCCCCGTAAACATCAGTTGTGATGATGATGATGATGATGATGATGATTACTATGATTATCCAAGAAGGTCTCCATTCATTCAGCAAATAGTTATTCAGCGCCTCTGCCCATCAGGCGCGTGCTGAGCTCTAGGGATTCATCAGTGAACAAGACAAGGTCCCCGCTCCCACGGAGCTCTCTGCACCGAGAGGGTAGAGTGCGCTTTCCTCTGAAAAATGACCAGCATGCCCAGCCCTGCACTTTTGCTCCCTGGGGGTGGGGAACAGATCTGGAGCTGGGGGTGGTGGATTGGGACCCCCAGCTCGGGAGACAATCTGTGAAGGATGCTGGGACAGACTCAGCAGAAACTCCCAGGTTCCAAAACAGCCAAGGGCACCTGGCAGAGGGAAGGGTGGGCCAGAGATTAGGTGGACCAGTTGGCCAGCAGCTGGAGTCATTAACCCCAGAAGCCTGCCTGGAAAAGGTGGATTTTGCATACTGCCTTGAATGCAGGGAGAAGGGCAGTGAGTCATTCCTATAGCCCAAAGACATACCCAAGAGAGGCTGGGGCTGGAGGTTTTGATGCTCAGTCTACCTCCATTGCAGCCCTCTGTGGAACTGCTCCTGATTTTCCTTCTACATTAAAGAATGTAGCTGGGCACAGGATCACCCAGAATAAAGACCTCATTTCCCAACCTCCCTTCTAGCTAGATGTTGCCCTGTGATAGATTTAGCATTGTCATGCGGGTGGAAGTGGTATAAGCCATTTCCAAATCACGCCTATAATTGGAAAGGACAGGCACCCTCCTTATCCCTTTATCCCTTTCCACCTGCTGGAATGCAGAAGTAATGGCTGGAACTGGAGCAGCCATTTTGTATCTTGAAATTATAGTTATGTGTATGAGACACGGAGAAATGAGGCTTCACGGACCTGGGTCTCTGAGACCGTGGAGCTGCTCCACCAACTCCAGACTGTGACCCGAGACCTTCACAGGAGAGAGAAATGAATTTCTGTGTTGTTTAAGCCACTCTTATTTTGGGAGTCTCTGATACAGCAGCCAAACCTATAAGACATTCCCAAGGCAGTCCAAAAAAACATACACTCTAAATAAAAACAAGAGGTGTGCTGTGCACATGTAGCTCTGCAGCGTCTCACGTTTGGAAATTCTGGGGCCCCGTCGCTACTGCTCTGCTGTCTCCTGTGTGTCTCCAGACAGCCTGCGGGCGGGCCGTCCTCCATGACGCCAGCTGCCAGCTCCCTCCCTGCCACGAGGTCTCAACATACATTTCAGGATGGAGGAAGGATTGAAGGGCAAGGAGGGGGGCGCGGCGCTCAGCCAGCGAAGGCCAATGGAGACTGCTAGTCCTCAGCAGCCCCCTGACCTTTGTCTTGGCCTCCCCCCTCCCTGTGGAGGGGGGCAGCTGCAAAGAATCCAGGGTCAGATGTGCCCAGAGGCCGCTGGGAACAAAAGACTGTTAGGGATTGCAGATAGACCTGCCACGATGCCAGAATAAAAATTCACGTCCCGGTTCATCTGGTCTCCGCCGGGCGGGGCTGCTTTTCTCGGTGAGCTCAGCCGTCCTCCTTCCAGCCCCGTTCCCATAAAATCACAGGAGCCCTGCCAATTAGAGGCCTGCCAGCCGAGGCCCCTCGGAATGTAATCAGCCATAATTACTTAATAGCCTTAAGTTTGGGAGGCTTCTTTTGAAGCCCAGAACCTTCACCCCCAGTAGCCCCGGGAATCTGCAGAAACCTCCGTGTGACTATACCAATTGTCCTCGGCAGGCCTGCCCTTCGGGACCATCTCCGGGGCCGCCCCGCTGCTTCTCTGACAGCGTCGCAGGCGAGAGGCTCCCGCCCCCATCCCCCGGCCCCCTTCCCGGCCAGCATCCCAGCGCGGATTCCTGAGCGAAAACAAAGTGCAAAATGCAAAAGGCTTGGCTGCAGCCACGCACATCCACATACACCAAGAGAAATCGAAGACAGTGTCCGCTGGGTGCCAA
Organism: Pteronotus mesoamericanus; assembly: GCF_021234165.1. Classification (NCBI taxonomy): domain Eukaryota; kingdom Metazoa; phylum Chordata; class Mammalia; order Chiroptera; family Mormoopidae; genus Pteronotus; species Pteronotus mesoamericanus. Next base: position 1,831,071 of record NW_026555105.1, on the reverse strand, counting down.
AGATCATTCGAGAAGGAGAAGGGCTATAATCAGGGAGAAAATGTAATATGCAATACTTCATGTTGGATTAAGTGTACCGCGCAGCTGGAAAGCGAGGCTGTAGATAGAAAACAAATGTTCCAGCATCTTCGTGGGTGACCTCCAAGTGTCCACGGGCTCCTAATCCTTCTGTCATAATTCAAGCCCGTTGGCCGGGAGATGATGGCTTGGCCGCCGGACTCCGTGATCAGTCAGCAGTTCTTCCAAGGCGGCCAGGGCGCCCTCCGCGGACCCCGGCGCGCTGACACGTTTCTCCCGCAGGGTGGGAGCCCGCGTTTCCATCAGGCTGGGCGGAAGCCCGCGCTGAGCTCATCTCCCCAAGAGCTCCTCGGGGCCGGTGGGGTGGGGGGACAGGGAGGGTCTCCACGGAGCCAGTGTCCTGGAGGCCACGCTTCTGAAAGAACTTGTCCTTGGGGCAGGGGTCTTTTTAGTGATTTTGACATCCGTCCTTCAGTCAGTCAGTGCGTCTACTCTTCTTTCATTCCTTCTCCCCTTCTTTCCTTCCTTCCCTTCCTCCCTCCTTCTCTCCCTTCCTTTTTCTCTTCTTTCTTCTCTCCCTTCCTCCCTCCCTTCTATCTATGACCAGCCATGCTGTAATCTTAACAGATCACTTAGAAGCATCTACAATTTATCCTATTCTAAGTAAAACCTTCGGTCTCCCCCTGCCATGTTATGGAGGCAGTTGCCGAAAAGGCTCCCCACCCCGCAGACAGTCCTGGGTTTCACACCCCTGCGTAGCCCCTCCCCTGGAGTGTGGGCGGAACCAGGGACTCGCTGCTAACAAACAGACTGGCACATGCCATGGGAGGTCACATCTGAAATCATGTCACGGAAATGGACCTCTGTCTTGCCCTGGCTCCACACAGAGGCCCAAGTAGCAGGGAGCTGGTGGCTCTGGCCGACAGCCAGCAAGACCCTGAGGGTCTCAGTCCAATAGCCGTGCGACTGGTCTTGAAGGTGGAGCTTTGCGTGACCGCGGCACACCTGCTGATACCGTGACCACAGCCTCACGAGGGACACTGAGCCAGAAGCACCCAACTAAGCCATGGACACTGAGAGATAGGACACAGGTGTTGTTTTCATCACTAAGTTTTGGGTCCTTTGTTACGCAGCAGTAGGTAACTAATACACACACTTCCCTGGCTTGTGGCTGCAACACCCCACCGCTGCCTCCAACTTCGCGAGCCCTTTCTGTGTCTGCTCCTCTTCTGTCTCTTTATGAGGACAGGTGTCATTGGGTTTAGGGCCCACCTGGGTAATCCAGAACGATCTCATCTCAAGATCCTTAATTATGGCTACAAATGCCCTTTTTCCAAATGAGGCCCCAATCGCAGTTTTGGGGGGCTATGTCTTTGGAGGGAACACCCTTCAACCCACTCCATCTTGTTCACCAACGTATTTAACTCTTGGGCTGCCAGCAATCCCAGGTATGTCTGGGAGCTCTCTAAATATTTGTTGAGTGAATGAGCGAATGATTGAATGATTGGCCTCACCCCTCAGCTTAGTGGTTCTCAAGCGTGAACTCCCATCATGTACACTGAGAGGGCTCCTTAACGCGGACAGCCGGGCCGCTCAGCTGGACGTTCCAACCCAGCGGGGTCCGGTGAGGCCTGAGTGCTGGCGTTGCCAACAAGTTTCAGGGGATGCTGCTGCCGGGGGCGGGGGTGGACCGCGCTTTGAGCAGCCCTGCTTTAGGTCATCCATTCCTCCATTCGGCCATTAGCAGACCCGAGTTGTAATTAAGATTTTATCTCCCCCCTAAAGAGCTCATAGGCCTCCAACGTCTCCCAGCTGTCCCAGGCTCTTCCTTGTCAAGGAGGAAAAACGACCTGATAGCCGAGTCCCTCCCCAAAGAGCCGGCTACCTTACGTGCTCCCTGGGGAAGATCGCAGCTAAAGCAGCTCTCCCAGAAGGCGGGGACCGAGGCACAGGCGAGCCAGCCCCCGCGAACTGGGCGCTGCTGGGAGCACAGGCCGGGGTTCCTGGGGTCTCCCAAACCCCAGTCCCGGGGGGCCACGCCCGGAGGGATGAACTTTGTTATTCCGCTCCTCAGCTGATGGAAATTCAGGTGGTTTTGACTATTACGAATAATGCTGCTGTAGACATTGGTGTACACGTTTCCCGTGGACTCATGTTTTCCATTCTCGTGAGGAGATACCTAGGACTGAATTGCTAGGTCATACGGAACTCCACGTGACGGAGTCCAAGGGCAAGCCCAAGACTCGCCCCAATAAGAATTTCTGGGTCGTGAGGCATATAGTCCACGGGGACAAAAGTACAGGAAGGGACCATGTTGAAAACACCGTGAAGATGGATATTTAGCTGGGAGGACAGGCGGTGCGTTGGGGGCGGCCCCTTGATCTCAGGGGCTCCCGCCTTCTGCCCAGCAGGGCCCGGGGCTGTCTTTTCTTCTTTTTTTCCTTCTCTCTCTCTCTCTCTCTCTAAGTGTTATTGCCCTGGCCTGGTGGCTGAGTTGGTTGGAACATCATCCTATACACCAAAAGGTGGTGGGTTCGATCCCCAGTCGGGGCGCATGCAAATGGCAGCCAGTTGATGTTTCTCTCTCTCCCTCCCTTCCCCCTTCCTCTCTAAAATCAGTCAACATGCCCTCGGGTGAGGATTTTAAGAGCATCGTTGAGATATAATTCACATGCCGTGCAATTCCTCCACTTTAGCTGTGCGATCTGATGGGTTTCAGGATATTCACAGGTCTGTGCAGCCATCGCGACAACCAACGTTAGACCATTTTTACAACCTCAGGAAGAAGCCCCATGACCTTTAGCTGTCACTGCTATCCACCGACCTACCCCCACCCCCCGCCCCCGCCCCCTGCAGCCCTAAACAACCACGAATCTGCTTTTTGTCCCTGTAGGTTTCCCTGGCCTGGGCTTTCATACACCTGGGCTCCTACACTGTTGGTGTCTGCAACCGCTTTCTCTCACGCGGCATCATGTTTTTGAGGTTCGTCCGTGATGTAGCAGGTGTCAGTTCTTCGTTCCTTTTCATGGCTGAATAATTCATGTTCCATTTTCTGGATAAACGACACTTTGTTCATCCGCTCGTCAGCTGACGGAAATTCCGGTGGTTTTGACTATTATGAATAATGCTGCTGTAGACATTGGTGTACACGTTTCCCGTGGACTCATGTTTTCCATTCTCGTGGGGAGATACCTAGGACTGAATTGCTAGGTCATACGGAACTCCATGTTTAATCGTTTGAGAAAATGCTATACCGTTTTCCAAAGCAGCTGAACCATTTTAAACTCCCACCAGCGTTGTGCGGCGGTGCCCAGGTCTCCACCTCCTCTCCGGTAGGCATTGTTGGACTGTTGCATCCTAGCCATCCTGTTGGGTGTGGCGTGGGCACGATTTGCGTTTCCCTGATGACTGCTGATGCTGAGCATCTTCTCCTGTGCTCATCGGCCAGCAGTGTACGTCCCTTGGAGAAATGTCTATTTAGATCCTTTGCTTATTTTAAAACTGGGTTGGTTTGTTTTTTTAAATTATCAAGTTGTAAACATTCTTTATGTGTTCTGGATACTAGGCTCTTATCAGATATACAATTGTAAATATTTTCTCCCATTTTGTGTTTTGTGCTTTCACTTTCCTTTTTTTTAAGACCTTATTTATTGTTAGAGAGAGGGGAGGGGAGGGAGAAAGAGAGGAAGAGAAACATCGACGTGAAAGAAACATCAATCAGTGGCCTCTTGCATGCTCCCCAACCGGGGACCGAACCTGCAACTCAGGCATGTGCCCTGACTGGGAATCGAACTGCTTTGCGGGATCAAGCCCCGCCAACAGAGCCACACGGTCAGGGCATATTTTCACTTTCTTGATGGTGTCCTTTGAGGCGCGAGTTTTAATTGTGAAGAAGTCCAATTTATCTGTGTTTTTGTTGTTGTTCATACTTTCGGTGTCACAGGTAAGAATCCTTTTCCAGGCGAGGGCCATGAAAATTTGCCCCGATGTTTTCATCTAAGAGCTTTATCGTTTTCACTCTTACATTAAGATCTTTCCTCCATTTTGAATTAATTTTTGTATACGGTGTGAGGCAGAGGTTTACCTCATTCCTTTGCACATGGACGTCCAGTTGCCCCAGCACCATTTGTTGGAAAGACTATTCTTTCCCCATTGGATGGTCTGGACACTCTCATCAAATAGGTGGATCTTTTTAAGGTCGAGTTTATTGAGGCGCAATTTACTTGGAGTGAAGTTCACCCTTTTGAAGTATACAGTTCCGGGAATTTTGACACACAAGTACAATCTTGTAATCACCACTGTAATCAAGGTACCAAACAAGCTGCAGCCCCAGGAAGCTCTGTGCTGTGTCTTTGTGGAGTCCAGCTCTCTCCCCGCGCCAGCCCCCGGCACCGCTGGTCTTTTCCCTGTCCACAGAGTTTCGCTTTCCCTGGCCTGTCTTGTAAGTGCAATCATCCCGTGCACTGCCTTTTGAGGCTGGCTTCTGTCACCTGGCAGGACACATTTGGCAGCCGTCCATGCTGTTCATAGATCAGTGGTTCATTCCTTTTGACTGACAAGCAGGATCACATCGCAGGGATGTACCAGAACATGTTGACGGACGGACACCCGGGCTTGTCTCCAGATCGGGCAGTTGCGATACAGCTGCTATTCACATTCCTTCACGTCAGGCTTCCTGCGAACGCGAGCTTTCCTTCCCCTTGGGTGAGTATCTGTAAGTGGGATCGCCGGGTCCCCTGGTAAGTACGTGTGCCACTGTCCAGCCCCGGTCCATGGCGCCCAGGCCGCTCTGCAAGCCCACCTGCAGGGAGTGAGTCCTGGCTGTTCTGTGCCCTCAGCATCACGGGGGGGGCGGTTTTCCGATTTAGAAATGTTTTCTCTTAGGTGTGTAGATGGACCTCGATGCGATTTTACTTTGGGTTTCTCGAATGACAAGTGATGTGAAGCATCTTCTCAAGTGTTTATTGGCTACTCATATGTCTTTTGTGAAATTCAAGTTCAAAGCTTTTGTCTTTGAGCTGCTTGCTTTGTTGATTATTGTGTTGTGAGGGCTCTTTATTTATTTTAGATACGTGTGTGGTCAGGTACGGGTCTGGCAAATGTCTTCTCCCAAGTTGCTACATAACAAATCATCCCCAACCATAGAGAGGAAGGTCATGGGCATCTGTCTCACACCGTCTCTGTGGGCCACGAGTCCAGAAGCAGCTGGGGCAGTTCTGGCTTGGGTTTTCTCATGGGGCTGCCGTCAACACGTCAGCCAGGACTGCGTCCGGAAGCTGGACCTGGACCAGAGGGTCGGCCTTCAAGGCGACTCCCGTGCCTGGTGCTGCTTGAGGGTCCTCACAACATGGCTGCCGGCGTCCCCGGGAGGGAGCAAGCTGAGAGAAGTCAAGACGGACGCCAGACAGTCTTTTACGACCCCGCCTCAGAAGCAACATGACTGTTTCCACAAAATCCTACTTAGGTTTGTACCAATCGGCCCTCTGCCATACAGGGGGACATTTCACGAGGCACGAATCTATGGCAAGAGGTGAGACTCTTTTAAGATCGCCATGATGACTGGGGACCAACGTTTGTATTTTCATTTTCTTTCCAGCCAGGTGGGTTTGAGTCTCCCTTCTGGGCCTCAGCTTCCTTTTCTGCAAATGAGGGCACTAATCCCACCTTTGGGAGGTGACATCTTTGAGGGCACTCTGTGGACCCTTGTGGTCCATTCAGCTCCTTCAGCTTCTCCCAGAGCCAAGCGTAGCATCCTTTCGTGCATTTATTTACTGAAAACGCACCAGGGGCCTGAGGCTGTTCCAGCTGCAATGTGCTAGTGCCTTGGCCGTGGACAAAATAAAGGCCTGTCCTCCTGCAGCTTCTGGTCGGGGAAGAATGGGCCGGAAACTGACACGAAAAGGAGACGAGAACTGCACCGAGTAGCCTCTGACTCGCAGCCTCTGACTCGCAGCGTCTGCCAGGGTGTGCGAGGTCCCGTGTTTCGCCTGATTCTACAACGGCCCCGCCGTGTACAACGACCAGGACCGTATTACACGTTTTGTAAAAGTTCAGAAGGATTACATGAGTCATGCAGCTGGTTAAATCCAAGTGGCACCTGGCTCTCAGCGCCTGGGGAAGAGATTCAACTCCCAAAACCCCTGAGCACCCGTGAGGGTGTAGGGCGTGGGGTGGGGTGGCTGCTGGACTGGAGGGGCAGGAGGCCCTGCCCAGGAGAAGCAAGCCCCTGGGCCCCCGCAGAGTCTCCGCCAGTCCGCAGCTGAACCACCGACCCCTCGGCCCCTGGTCAGGGATGAGCCAAATTTCGTGAGCAATTACACTCCATGCCATTGACCGTGGAGGACATGCTTAATTAGATTCTTTTTAAGCTTTGGGTTTCTTTGAAATGAAACAGCCAGAGGGCTGTTGGGGGCTGTGCATGTGTGAGTCCCTTCCCGGGAACAAGCTCAGGGAAGGAGTGAAAGCAGAGCCGCGCCCGCGCCCCACAAAGGCATCTCCTGGCTCCGGAGCACGATCTCGGCTCCCCCGCCCGATCCCCCACCGCCGCCTCCCCCGCTCGGTGGGGCCCTCTGGCTGCTGCCGTGGGTGGGAAACCGTTCCAGGGGGGTGGGGCGGGCCGTTTCCCACTCAGGAGAGACCAGGTGTTTTGAGCCTGAGCCCAGACGGCCCCTGACGAGTAGGAAGGCCTGCCTGGGGCCTTAGCCCCGATCCAGGCAGCCCCAGCGCCTCCTCCGCCAGCGCCTCTCCCCACCCCACCCCCGTCACAGAGGGGCCTCCACGGCATTCCTCTCAGAGTCCCCTGTGCCAGCTGGTGGTACCCCTGGATGGCGCGGCTGGAATGTGAGTTTCGCGAGAGCAGGGACCTTGCCGTGGTCCTCGGCTGGAGCCACGAGCTCGCCCCACGGCTAGGACACAGCTGTGGACTCTGCACACGCCTGCCCGATGGGAGTTCCTAAAGGGTAGGCGTCATCGGGAGCGTCCCTGTCCCTTGGGCACCCATGCTGGTGGGGATAAGGGTTGCCAGGAGAGATGCAGGACACGCAGCGAAACCCACATTTCAGAGGAAGCGGAAACAATCTCTTGGTGTCAGCGTGTACCGGGAAAGCACCCGCCCTCTCTGGCCCTCGCTCTCCTGCCGTGACCAGCCGGGCCCTTTGACCCGCCGCGCGGGGCTGCTGTGGGTGTTGGCGTGAACACAGGCCCGGGAGGGAGCTCGATCCGCTGTGGAGGTCTGGCCGGCGCTGCCCTCGGCCTCATCGCGAAGCCCCGCGTGTCCCCTCTGGCCCCTCCAGTCCATTCTCCACACGCTCTGGGGATGATTCAGAAACAAGCCACGGTCCCCTTTCTTCCCTGTCCGCGCTCCCTCCTGCCTCAGGGCCTTTGCACCAGCCGCCCCCCCTGCTCAGGCTGCGCTTCTCTCCGCCGCGCTGACTGTGCCCGTCTTCTGTCTCCGCGGCCAGCAGTGCCCCGCATCCCATGTTCCTTGAGCTGCCCCAGGCGTGGCTCGATGCCCCTACGAGGCCATTCCTGAGCCCCCTCCCCACCGGCCCCCGAGCTCCGACAGGACAGGGGCGCTGTTTGCTTTTGCTGGGCAAGCTCTCCCGCACCTCACACCGCGGGGCTCACAGCAGGCCCGGGGGTAGAAAGAGGCAGAGGACGGAGGCTCACGAATCCCATGCCAAGCGCTGCGTTCCTCCTCCGTTCCTTTGTTCTGGTTCCTTCCACAGACGCTGAGAGATTCCAAGCCAGAAGGAGGAAGCCAAGGAGGCCGTTTGCTGCCATGGGTCTTGCAACTTTGTGGGGAAATGTTCTGTGTGGCTTTTCTGAGGCGGGCGGGTGCCAAAATAGACACGCTCCCCGTCCTTCCCCCTACCTTCCCTGGCTGCAGCGGAGCCCTGTGCCCTGTGGACATGCCAGGGCCCAGCTCTGGTTTCCCTGGACCCCTGGCATGGGACGACCAGGCCACCCAGCAATCAGCCTGCTCGCCCTAGCTTGCCAGGATGGGCTCCCCACCCACCCCGCACCGACGGGGACCTGGGTCAGGACTCCACCGCCTTCCTCCCTGCTGTATCCGCTCTGGACTCCCGTCTCCGGTTCAGAGGACAGGAGCATGTTGCAGGAGGCAGAAGAGAGAGTCACAGGAACAACTGCACAACCCGTTCCAATAGGCTAACCCATCCACTCAACAAATACCAGCTGAGCACCTCCTGGGGTGCAACGACGATCAAGGCACCAAAGCCCCTGTCTGCCCTCCCCGGCGCTGGAGGCGAAAATTAAACCCCGCCACGGTGCGCCCATGTTGGTGGGGCACGGAGAAAAGAAAGGGCAGGGCAGGGTCCGGGTTGGGGGAGAAGCTGTCCAGGGAAGTCTTTCGGGGTGGAGAGGAGGAACAGAACAGGGACGAAGCTGAGAGAAGAGCATTCCAGGGGCTGGGACAGCAGGTGCAAAGGCCCTGGGGCGCAGGGGCGCACTGTCTTTTTAGGGAGCAGCCAGGGGGTGAGGGCCGCTGGGGCAAGGAGCGGGACGAGAGAGAAGGGAGGGAGCTGGGGGAGTGAGGCGGTGCACGGCCCAGCAACAGTCCTTGACACAGAGGGAACTCTGTGAACCGCCGGCCTTTGCGGGTTGGGCACTGTCCCCATTATGACAGGGATGCTTCCTGGGAGGGACGCTGCAGCCAGGGCGCAATGAGAGCTTGGCACGGTTCCCTGTCTGACTGTTTGTTCCTTCGCCGGGCTGGTCACTCTCCAAGTGCCTGCCCCGGCCCTGCCCTGCTGGGGCACCGCAGCCACGCAGCACTTCCTGCCCGCCCTCTTCACACCCTGCTTCAGAGGAGGAAGCCAGGCCCCACCTGGCATTCGGGGTGCACGTGTCGCCCCGGCCAGCGGGTCACGTCGGATGGCTCTGTGGGACTGGGCTTCCTGTCTGCGAGGCTGCAGGCCACACAACGCCCCATTGTTGCCAAATGGTTGCAGGGAGCTCCCTCAGGACGTGGCGGGCCGGAAGTGCCAGCTGTTTCGGGTGCAGCGCGGTGCCCTGGACATGCTGGCTGCCAGCACTTTTCTCAGGAGAAAAGCCGGCAGGCCCAGCCCAGGGGGAACTGTGCCGCTGCCTGACATTCCCAAGGTGACCCCAACTTTCCTCTCCGGAGAAGGGAGGACCAGGTGTCTGCCGCACAGGCCGGGCCCCGCCGGGCCCTGCATTTTCTGACCTCAGCCACGGCACCCCCACACTGTTCCCGAAGTGCCTGTCACCGCTGAGGAGCCTCTGCCATTTCAGGGGGCCCAACCGTGGACCCCGAGAATCCAGTGCAGGGCCCGGGGCCCAGAGCCTGGTCGCAGGCTCCGGGGACCCCGGGGCAGCCCTCAATCTGGGAGCCAGGTGCTCCTTCCAAGGCTGGCCGCTCGCCAGGGCCTCGGGCCGCTGTCAGGGTCAGGGGCCGCTGCGGTTAACTCCCCCAGGGAACGGCGCGGGACGGCTCAGGTGGCCTTCTGGTGCCAGGGGGCTTCTGGGGCCGGGTCACACAGTTCTGGTGTCTGAAATCTCAGGAATGTCGTGGTAGAACTGATGTCAGCTTTGTCATTCAGATCGGCCACCTCGGTTGGGTAGACCCTAACTCCACCGGCGGGACCGCAGCCGGGGCTCGAACCTCTTGCAGCCTCAGGCCCTTCGTGCCGTGGCCGACGGCCACACACGTCCCACAGAGGGGTTGTGAGGACCGTGAGTCCCTGGAGGGGAGCGCGCATTCTCCGTGGGAATGAAGTATCTCCCCTCCGGGCGGAATTTGGTTCCTGGAGCAGAGGGGAAGACGCTTGGCTCTCTTTCTGTATAAGGCAGAGGCGCAGAGAGATACCCAGTTTACTGGTGGTGGTAAAATTTCATGGGAGCAGGCGATTGGGAAAAATTGTCTACAAACGCTCCTTAGGGGAACAGTAATGGCGAGCGCTTACCAAATGCTGCAGCGGGGGGAGGGCAGTGCTTGGAACGTAGTATGTGCTCAGTAAACGGTAGCTGCCTTCCAGCTACTGCCGCTGCTGGCAGGTGCCATCGAGGAATCGTGACGAGCTCAGGCTTGAGGGCCGCACCATTGCGGGGTCCATGCTGGCTGGGCCCCTTTGTGGCCTTGTGACCCTGGAGAGTTGTTTCACTCCCCTGTGCCTGGACCTCTGGAGCCCTCTCAGGCCGTGGTCGGAGAGATTTCCTTGAATTGATTTATGTGGCATAGGCAGTTCAGGGCCAGGCTCCCTGTGAGCACTTGGGAGACATGTATTTATTACTGAAATTATTATCGCTGTTACAGGTGCTCTGGGCCAATGGATCTAAGTTGGGGGGAACCATTGCTGCTTAGCCCCCAAAAGGGTGTGCTGCTCCTCAAGCCCCAGGGCCTTGCCTTGGCTCTGGCTGGGAGCTAGGGGCGGGGACCCGCGGTCCAGAGCCCCGCCCTGGCTTGAGACCAGGGGAAGCCCTTCGCCCACTCATGCACACTCAGGGCGTCCTCAGAAAACAGTTGTGTCCAAACGCTGGCTTCGGAGCGATGCGTCCTTGGTGCATAAACCAGCTGTCCCCAGCAGCAGCCAGATGTCCCTGTCCCCATTGACTACCCACTCCTTCCCCTCCCCCTCTCCACTCTTTACTGGCAGGGAGGGAAGGGTATAGGCCCTTCACGTGACTCCCCAGGCCAAGAGGGTGGCCCTCACCTTCCTGGCCTGGACCCCTGGTGCCTGGGGAAGACTCACGGACTTAGGACACCAGGGGGGGTCTCCCAAGGCCCCTCATGGCCTGGCCCTGCCTTCCTCCCCCACCTCTCCCGGCCTGCCCCTCGCACGGGCTGCCTGCTGCTCCAGACCTGCCTGGCCTGCCTCAGGGCCTTTGCACGTGCTGCTCCCCTGCCAGGAACCCTCGTCCTCCCTTGGGCGTGTCCTCCTTAGTCTCCTGGTCGCAGCTCCCCCGTCCCTGCCCCGAGGGCCATGTCCGGGGCTCTCCCCACGCTGCCCCTCCCTTCTTCACTTCCTCCTCGATCGCCCTCCTCGGAGCAGCAGCTCGGCCTGTTTGGGAGCTGTTCCTCGTCCTCCCTGGGAGACACAACCAGCTTCGCAGACGGACGCAGGGGCCTCTCAGCGCCCCCTCCCAGGCCTGCGCGGGCCTGGAGCCCCTCCGGACCAGCCGGTCCTGGGTAGGGGGCCGCCAAGGCCTTCCACTGCACGTCTCTTCCTCGAGTTGTCACCCTGCCACCCCCACGTGACAGAGGTGCACACGGAGAGTAAGGACTCGTTCTTGCGTGTGGGAAGGCTCCCAGACCCCCACCCAGGATGCAGGGAGAGGGCGGGCCAGAAGGGAGGCCTCAGAGGACCCTCCTAATGGCGCATTGTCCTAAAACGTCCCTGTTGCCCCCAGTTGCACGAACAGGGCTGGGGAGGGACCCAGGATTTGATTAGGCGCAGAGCCGGGCGAACAGGACAGGCGGCACTAATCGAAGCTGGAGCCCAGACAAAGCCTGCGAGGGCCCCGGGCTCCGTGAGCGCTGAAGGCCTCTGGGAAACCTCCTGCTTCCTGGGCCCCAGGCAGGCAGGCCCCTGCAGGGACACTGCCCAGCAGCACCCCCTCCCGGGAGCCGTGTGGGCCACGCCTGCGGGACGGCGGCCACCTGTGGGGGTTCCGGCCAATGGGCCTCCAGGTGAGGGCACCCAGGAGGAAGGTGGGGGTGTGCCCGTGTTCCTCGGACGCCTCCGCCCGCGTGGGGACAGTGAGCTTCCATCGGGCAGGCGATTAAACTGCTCTGGGCCTCAGCTTACCCATCTCTAAAGGTCTGCTCTGACCCTGCCTGCGGGGCAGGTGGGAAGGCTGGGGCGCCCACCAGGTGTGAAGGAGCCTGGGCGGGCCTCCTGCCCCCATCCCCAAAGCTCGGTCCCCCTTGGGGCCCACCGGGAGCTACCTGCCTGCCCTGCCCACCTGGGAACCTCTGGTGGGCCTTCCCCAGCCGACCACAGCAGACGCCGCCGGCCTCCGGGCCCCGGGCTCACGCAGCCGTGTGAGGACCGTCCCCCCTCCTCTCAGCCTCCCGACAGCCTGTAGACCAGGCCCCGGCGCCGGCTCTCATCTTCCAGACGTGGAGATGGAGGCCCAGACGCGCACAGGGGTGCCCATGGGCCTGCGTTAGAAATGGCAGGGCAGGGTTGATCTTTCTAGCCAGATGTCATACTTTGCTTGAACATCCAGGTGGCCGGAGAGGAAAGACCCCCCCTCTCTCCCCGCTTCCTTTCCTTCATCCGTCCCCACTCCTGCCACCGTTCACGCGTGCTTCTGCGTCCTCCCTCCCCTCTCCCTCTCTCTCTCTCCCCTCTGGTCACTCGATGGCTTGGTCAGCCCGCTAACTTTCTCGGCCTCAGCGCCCCGGCTCTGAGCTCCCCGAGGGTCAGGGCGCCCTGGCGCAGCAGCCAGAGGACACCTGGCGGACGGCACAGTTCTTCCACCTGCGGACCAGACACCGGCCCTGCGGGCAGACGGCGGGCACAGAGGGCCGGACCGCGGCGCAGGAGCCCCACGGGCGGCATGTTGACTCTGGCACCCCATGAATAGGCTTGGGAGGGTGCCATGCGCCCCACTTCCTTGGGGAGGCATCTTGTCTCAGTCATTCCATCCTGTGGACAGTGCCTATTCTTTGCACAGGGCCACCTGCCAAGGTAAATGTTTGTGTTGTTTTACAAACTTACATTCTATCCCTGTGGGAACCTGAGTGGACAGAAACCTTTATTTTTTTTTCCTGGGTGGGAGGCAGGGGTAGGAAGGGGGACAAAGGGAGGGTGGGCGGGAGCGCCCTGGGATCCTAACGTTCTCAGGAGGAAGGTCTGACAGGTGCAGCCGGGAGGAGAAGGCAGAAAACATCTGGCACGAACTCTCCGTGTTTGCCCAAGGCGGCGACGCCGCGGGAGGGAGCGAGGTGTGACTGCGGCGGGGAGGACAGAATTCAGTCAGGTCTGGGCTTCGGGTGCGGGGGTGCCTCACGCGCCCGTCCCCGCCGCCACCGACGTCGGGTCCCCAAATTAGACGCTACTGAAGGAAGCATGGTGCACCGCGAGGGACAAAACACCGGGCACCTAAGATCGACGGGGGGCCTGCGGGGGCCTCTGCGAGCGACAGGAAGGACGAGCAGGGCAGTGGGCATGGGGGCGGGCGGTGCTTTAGCAGAGAGGACAGGCCGGGGACAGACATGAAGGGGGGCGCGGGCGGGGGACAGGAGCTGCCACTCAGAACAACAAGCCGCACTGGCAGCCAGGCTGCCCTGGCGGGGCCCTTGCGGCAGCGGCGGAGCGCGCTCCTGGGAGGGGCTCGGCCCGCGCAGCGAGGCCTCCCCAGGGCCTGGGGGTCACGGCAGGCTGCCCTGCGGCCGAGGCCAGCCCACCTGGGCCCCGCGTGACGCACCAGGGCCGGCGGAGGCATCGGAGTCATCGCGCCCGCAGGCCCGGGCCCCGCGGAGGGGCCATCCTTCTCCTCGGGCGCGCCCACTCCCAGCAGACGTGCCCTCCTGCCCCCCGTCTTGCAGGCCAGGTGAGGCCCACAGGCCGCGCACGCCTCCCACCTGTGCGCCCGGCACCTGAGAGCCGCAGGACGCCGCTAGTGTGCAGGGCCGTGAGCCCCGCGCCCACTCGGGGCTCGGCCGGAAGTAGCAGGCTCACCCGGGAGGTGAGGAGGTGCAGGCACAGAAGAGCAGGGTCGCCCAGGGCTCCAGCCGTGTCGTTCGGGGCCGCTGGCTGCTGCAGGGCCGATTCCATGACTCGCTGCCCCTCCTGGCTGTGCATCTTCGGGCAAGCGGCTTTACCTTCCCGAGCCTCGGTTTCCTGTCAGACGGGGCCAGCGGCAGTCCCCGCCTCGTGGGCTCGTGGCGGTTAATGCTCACAAAGGGTTCAGAGCAGAGCCTCGTTCATCTTTGCGCTTCCCCTCTGTCCCCTCTGGTCCCTTCCCTCCGGCAGTCCCCGAGCGTCCCCTCCCCCGGCCGCCACCCCGGACCCCGCCCACCATGGTGTGCTTTCCTGGCCCCCACGGTCACTGCCTGTGTGTCCGCTGGGCTCCGCGCGTCCAGCCAAGTTCGAGGGAGGAATCGGCAGGAAGCACAGAAAAGCCTAATCAGAACGTGCCCACATGCTCTTTCTCTCCTTGACGCGCTTCCTCTGACCAGGAACGAGGACGCGGGGTGGGCAGGGCCTCCGGCCAGTGCCAGGGCCCAGCCAACATCGTTCGTAGAGCAGCTGGCCGTTCGTCTCCACGTCCAGTGGGGTTGGGACAGGGAGGGACAGAGCGAGCTCCTGCCCAGAGCTGGGGGCCGCGGGCACTGCCGGGCCAGGCAGATGATCCGGAAGTGCGGGCCCTCGGAGACCCAGGGTGGGCGGGGCGGGGGGCCCTCGCCTCAGAGGCGCTGGGCAAGGTGGGCCAGAGACACGGCATGAAGCCCAGCCTGGCACACAGTGGGGACACGACAGCCACCGACTGGGGACGGGCTGACTCTTGGGTTGGAGTTCTGTCCGCTCTCAGAGTCCGAGGGCTCTCCGCTAGGGATCTGCTAACGAGGTCCCCCCGGCCTTCTGTCCTGGCATCATCCAGCCAGTAGTGCCTGAGCACCACGCCGTCTCCGGCGGCTGGTGTCCTTCAGGAGGCCTGCGGTGGCTGAGGGGCGTGGGGCCGCCACACGGCCCCGAGTGCTGGCCCCCCTGGGCAGTTTGAGAAGGAGACTCTTGTCCCTCACCAGCCCCAGGCCGTGCTAGGAAGCACCACGTGCATAGGTGCAGGGTAAGAGGACGGGGCCCACTCCATGCCTGGCTGGGAGCCAACCCCTTTAGGCAGGTAGAGTCTCTCATGTCATCTCCCAACTGCCCCATGAGGGAGGCGTCGCAGGTGTGCCATGGACTCAAGCTCAGAGAGGAGGACCCAGGTCACACTGGGAGGAAGTGGCGCGGTCAGGACGTGGGCCTGCAGCCGGGTAAGATACCATTCACCAACCACGCCCCTCACCTCCTGGGAGGGTGTGACCCCGTGCCTTTGGCGATAGGTACAGAGTTGTGCCGCCAGCCCCCCAGCCTAAATTGGGAACATCTCGTCACCCCCGAAGCCCATTTCCACCAGCTGTCGCCCCCCCACCCCCCGCTGGCCACGAGCAAACACTAATCTACTTCCCATCTGCATAGACTTGCCCATTCTGGACATTTCACATATGTGGAACCTTTGGTACCTGGCTCCTTTCACCGAACATCATGTTGTCGAAGTTTCTCTAGGTTGTAGCAGGTGTCAGGGTTCCATTTCTTTCGGTGGCTGAAAAATGCTCTGTTGTGTCAACAGACCTTATTTTATGTATCAGGTTGTCAGTGGACGGGCCTTAGGGTTGTTTCCACATTTCAGATACTGTCATGTCGCTGCCGTGGGCATCCGCGTACAAGGTTTTGTGTGGCCGTAGTTCTCATTCCTCCCGGGTGCGTACCCAGAAGCGCAGGGCCTCAATCGTATGGCAGTTCTACGTTTAACTTTCAGAGGAACTGCCAAATGGTTTTCCAAAGCAGCCGCACCATGTGACGCGCCCACCTGCAACATATGGGGGTCCGACGTCTCTGAATCCTCGCCAACACTTGTTACTGTCTTTCTGGTTCCAATTTGTCTGAATCCTTGCCAACACTTGTAATTGTCCTAGAGGGTGTGATGTGGCACCTCCTTGTGGCTTTTATTTGCATTTATCCATCATTTTTATCCTACCGCTCTTCCCTCCACCAAATGAATGACATGATCTCCCTCCTCTTGCCCGTCCAAGCCCCTCTCCCTGCGCCAGTTTTACAAGACCTCCTGCGGAGAAGGACTCACAACGTTTGGAGGGACCAGGCGGAGATATCAGACCATGTCCCCTCTTTCTGTGTCAGCAGTCAGCGGACAGGCCTTGATTGAGCACGGCAGGTGTTTCTGCGTCTGTTGAGGGCCGGTTACAGGGAGAGCCCATGCTATATTCTACGAGGAGGCAGGGCACATGCCGAGAGAGGCACCAACGCCTCAGGACCTGTGTCTCCATAAGGACTCGGAAGGACAAGGAGAATTTTGTGGGAAAAGAGGGAGGGAGAAGAGGCTCCATATTTTTTCCTTCCTTCATGGAATAACTGCTCTTTCATTGCTGATTGTGTGCTGGGCATTGTGCGTGGATGCCAGAGGCATGGGGGCGGGGCCATGGCCACTCTCTGACCCTTCTGCTAGGCAGGTGGAACCGGGTGAAGGCCAGCTTATCCTCGGGTTTGCTGAGGTCCCTGCCACTGTGTGAGCAGTCCCCAAATTGCAGGCCAGCGACAATTTCACGCAGATCACAGAGATGAAAACAGCTGACGTTTGTGGCCAACTGGACACGCACAAGCGGCCACCTGCTCCTTTGTAACCATGAAACACAATGGCCTGCGAAGTAGCCTTCCGATTGCTCCTGCTCACACAGGGCAAGACCCCCTTCAGGCCCAGCCAGGCCGGCTCTGCGGTGCGTTAAGGTCTTGATGCCTCCTGTTTTGGTCATATAAGCTCTTGGCTGTTGAGAGAGCAGTTTTAAGCGGAGAAGCCCCTCCCAAGGGGTTACATTTTTATCTGATGGGGTCCCCAGATTCTTCATGCAAACACTCTTGTATGCAGAGAAATGATTCGGTTCAAGGTCTCAGTCCTTCTTGCCAGTTTAGGGCCAGAGTACAGAGCTTTGGGGGACAGACAATTCCCACCCTGGGGGACTGGGGGTTGGGCCAAGTCCCACCCGCATCCGAGACCACCGCTTGGGTTCCTGCCAAGTGCTCGAGCTTTACATAAAGTCTTACTGTCATAGCCACGCAGATATCTCCAGTCATCTGCTCACTGTCTTTCGGCTTTTGGTCATGATTTATATGTTTTCTGGATATTCAGCATACCCCGTGTCTGCTAGGACTTTGCAATAAAAGCGAGGTTATTTGTTTTGTGTTGGGGATGCGAGGAGACCTTTTTTTCCCTTTTTCACTTCAAATGCAAGTGCTACATTTTATAAAATGGTGCCTTGCACACATCAGCGAAGACAGCTGAGCCCCGGGCACCGGGAGAGGTGCGCGTGAAGGCCGTTGAGGAGGCTCATCAGCCCCGAGGATGACATGGGGGGCGAGAGGAGAGGGGCTTGCCTCACTAATTACATCTCAGGGTCTAGCCCAACTTCCACGTGTTCCCCACGTCACCGAGACAAGGCGCGGTGTTCCCCAGTGACGCCTGCCCCCGCCCCACGCCCTGGTCGCTGGGCGTTAACTGAGCGTTTGCTCTCTGCAGGCCCCGTCTGGGGCAGCATCCCATCCAGACCTCAGATGAGCTTCCCCAAGTTCAGGCCCCTACGAGGGCCGGAGGTCATGGCCAGAGCAGCCCCCGGGCCCGCCTGCTCCAGCCCCAGGGTGTCCATGGTCGGGGGGAGGACAGCAGAGGTGGAGGGAACAAGGGAGAGATGCCCCGAGAGGCACACAGCCCGTCCCAAGGCAGAGGGTGCATCCCAGAGGGGAGCAGACCCCAAGGGTGGAAGCAGCTGTGAAAATCCCTGGATCCAGCCCCCCGATCCCAGACGGGCTCCGCTGCCCCGATCCCTCGGAGGCCAGAGAGGGAGGAGGCTGAGGCTGAGTAGCTTTCTCCTGTGCCCAGAGCCGGGCCTGGCCTTGAGTGCCGGATGCACGTGGTCAGCTCTGGCCAGAGGCTCTGAGCCTGTCAGCCTTTAAGTGGGGGGACTTCCTGCAGCTCCTAGGGGCTCTGGCTCCCCCACCTCTCAGCCTGAGGGCAGGCGGGGTCACAGGTGCTCTCTGCTCCCTGCCGGGGTCAGATCCCCAGCAGGTGGCTGGGGCCGTCGCTGGGCAGCAAGGCCAGGCTGGCGCGCATCCTGCCCGCTCGCTCGCTAGGCTGCACTGGCCCTTCAGCCACGCAGGGGCTATTTTCACTCAATATTCATTGACTCCTGCCACTCCCCGGGGCTGCGCTGGACCCCTGATGTGCGCGGGGAGCAAAAGCCAGCCCACCCCCTCCAGAGTCTCCGCCTGGTGCAGGAAATACACAAAATAAAAGAACCGAGCACATAAACATGTAATTACACGTAAACATGTAATTGCAAATGTCGAAATAGAAGCATCGCGCACGTAAACATGTAATTACAAATGTGCAGCGCGCCATGAAGGAGGATGAGAAAACAGGATGAGCGGCGACAGCAGAGCCGACGTGTTTCAGGGGGTGGCCAGAGGCGGCTGAGCTTGCACCCAGCCCTGAAGGGTGAAAATACTCATCATCTGTGATTTTTGGAATGCTTGCTAGCTAGCGTGGTGAGCACTTCGTACATATCTACTTTGTATTGACACATTTGGCGTTGATATGAGATGAGTAAGGACTAGCGTTTCCTGCATCCTGCAGAGAAAACCAAGGCTGGAGGGCCCCGGGACTTGCCTGGGACACGGGGTGGGTGCAAAGAGCTGGGGTAGGTGAGGGTCAGGTGGTACCATCCGTTTCTTCAACGGGGGCCTGGCCTGAGTCAGTGGTGCTTTTCAGCCAGGGAAACGCAGGTGCAGAGATGCACACTCGCCCTCGGGGACAGAGACCTCGCCTCAGGCCCTCAGACCCCAGCCACTGACCCTCTGCAGGCCTCGACCCCAGTCCCATTCATGCCCACGCTCTCCCGGGGGGAGCCTGGCGCCTCCGCCAGGCCAACCAGCGTCACCGTTCCAGCCAGCCGCCCCAGCATCCCTCAGGCTCCATTTGAAGCCGAGACATTTGCAGGGCACGCTAGGACCACTGAGCTCCCAAACACTGTGGAGAGCAGTGGAAACTCCATGGCCTCTGTGCCCACCTCCCTTTGGTTGGGGACGTGGGAAATACGTCAGGGCTGCTGCCCGCACGCACGTGTGGCTGCCTCCCGCCTGGGAGCCCAGGCCCGCCACACGCACCACGGCAGAAATCCTGCCCCCACGGGGGGCCGTGGCTCCCAGCCCAGCCACGCCAGCGCCCCAGCACGGCCAGGAGGCACCTGCAGGAGGGAGAGCTGGGAGGGCTGGTGCCAGTGCGTGCTTGGCAGTGAGGGTAGATAAGCGCGGTGGGCCTGGGGGGCCTCCAGGACGGGCAGCTGCTGCTGCATCTGGAACCGCCGTCTGCTCCTGTCAGCGGCGAAGAGCGGCGGGTTTGGGTGTCTGCTTTCGGGATGCCTTCCTCTTCCCCAGCGCCCCACTCAGCGGGTTAGACAGATTGGGGGCAGCGAGGGAACAGCACCTGGCGACAGCCCCATTTCCTTCCCTCCTGGGGGGGCGCGCGCGTCCGCTTGCTCTCGCGGGGCCTCTCCCGGAGCGCCCCCTCTGACCCTCTCTGCACCCCCTTTCCAGCTTGCTGATGCTTGTCGAAGGCTTGGGCGCAGGCCCAAGGTCCCCCGTGCCCCTCCCCGACCAGCCTGGTGGTGTCTCTTTAAGCTGCCCCACCCGGGGAGGCCTGGTTGCAGCTCCATGTTTGCCTGGGGCCCAGAACTTGGTTCTTGGTTCTGCTGGGGCTCCTGGGCTCCCTCCTGCTCTGTCTCTTTCCATCCTTTGGGACAAGGGGCCAAGCAGTCCCTTTCTCCTTTTTAGTCCCCAGGAGGTCCTTCTGAGAGGTCACCGATAGAAAACCTCTTAGAGTTACTGTTGACTGGGTAGAGCCTGTGTTGAGGTTAGGGTTACAGGGCAGTAAGCTGTAGGGTTAAGAGTAGAGTTTGGATTAGAATTGGGTTGGGCTGGGTTGGTTACGAGACTAGGTTTAGAATTAGGAGTCGAGCTGAGTTGAGTTGGGCTGGGTCAGGCTGGGGTTAGAGTTGGGTTGGGGCTGGTGTAGGCCTGGGGTCAGATTTGGAGTTGAGGCCGAGGTGGGTTGGTTAAGTTGACTTGTGGTTGTCCTCTCTCTCTCTCTCTCTCACTGTCTGTCTTTTGTGAGTAGGATTCCATTTAGTTGGTGTGTGTCTGTGTGAGCATGAGTATGAGAGTACGTGAATGTGTATCAATTTGTGTATTTGAGTGTGTGCCTATTGTTCTCTTTGCGAAATCTAGCATCTAAGCGCAGCCCACTTCTGGGTGGTCCCAGAGATGATTCCACCCAACCTCTCAGTATCCAGGAGCAAAAACAGCCTCTACAGTGAGCCCATGGGGACAGGTCATCTCCCAGGGGTGCCTTGGGCACTCTGAGACCTCACCGTTGAAGGCCTCTCCTCCTTGTCGGGGTCCCTTGCCCCACTCCCTGGTCCTGGTGAGGCCAGGTGGGTGGTGCTTGGGGCGGAGTCCCAGGGCTTCTGAGAATTTCCCTGAGAATACCTTTGCCATGCCTTCTGGCTTCACAAGGTGGTCTTCAACTGCCAACTAGACCCGCCAGGTTGGAGCCCAGGAAAATGAAGACCGCAGCCCCTCAAAGACCTGACCCTCGTGGAGAGCTGCCTTCTGTTGGCTCAGATGCGCGGCGGTGAGCACTTTCTGAAACTGGGAGCTCCTGCGGCGGGCTGGAACTAAGCCCGCGGAAATCACACCCTGGAGGCCAGCCTCCCCCTCTCCCACGGCTCTCCCTCCCCCTTCCCAGGAGGCCACCCAGCACCATTCAGATCTGGGGGCCCCATCAGAGAACTCCATCCCACCTACTGAGGGACCCGTGGTCTCCCCCAACCTGTTTGCACCCCCTGTTCTCAGGGAGCATCGCCACCGTGCTCCCTCATGGTCATCCAAGCTCAAATCCAGGCATTAGCCTTCACGCCTCCCGCCTCGCTGCGCAGCTACCTCTGGCCGTGCCACTTCCTCCGGCAACTGTGCTGTGGGGGGCTGGGGCAGGACAGCTCTGGTTCCAAGGCCCATGTTCTTAATGGGAAGGGAGGGAGCGAGGAGGAGAAGGGGAGAGAAGACAAGGAAGGGCGGCTGTGAGTGCGCGCAGGTATGTGTGCGCAGTGAGTGTAATGTAAGCGAGTGTGCAGGTATATGCGTATGGGTGTGGGTGCGTGCGTATGTGAATGTGTGTAAGTGTATGTGCAACCGTGTGCACTGGAGGCGGCTAAATGCGAGTGTGTGTGTGCGCACGCACACGCCGTCCTCCTGGGCTGTCTGCCGGCTCGCCCATTATCCATGTGCATTTTTAATGCCGGGTCTCATCGATGTGCCGAGGGCATCCGCGCTGAGCTGACTCACACCACTTACAGGGTGAGTCACTCGCCGGCTGAGCCGCGGAGGTGGGGGCGGCGCGCGCGCTCCGTCCCCAAGGCCTCCGGTTCTCAGCCTGAGCCCCCGCCGCTTCGCCCACACCCACTCCTGGGCCTGTTGCTGTGTTGAAAATGCCACTTCTTGAGCTGGGAAGGGAGAGTGACAGGCTCCAAGAGGCGCAGCCGCTCCCCAGCCAGACAGGAGAGGGCAGAGGGCACGCAGGCGCCTCTTGGACACCCTGCGGGTGCCTCCCCGTGCAGGCAGCCGACCCGGCCAGGCCACGGGGAGGGTCGGACGGCAGACAGACAGACAGACAGGTCACGTGAAGCAGATCAGAGGAGAGGTGCTGCTCCATGTTCCTGCAGAGCTGTTAAAACCCCCTGAAATTGTCGCCCACAATTGTTTCTGACCTGAATGCGGACCCCTCTGTCCAGGCCTGCGCTTGCCTGAGCCTCACGCCCCTGCCCAGCCCTCCTCACCCCAGTCCTGCCGAGCGGAGGAGGGCGGGCCCAGGCAGGCCCCCAGGAGTGCCCACCAGGCCGGCACCTCACCCCACTCCTGGCAGTGCCCACCGGCCCGAACTCAGCCTGTCAACCACATCCAAACACCCGAATTTGCAGGGAGCCATTACAATCAGCCATTCCCCAGCGAGCTTGACTTCGGGGGACTGCAGGAGCTATTTGTGGCCCTTTTAAAGCCGTTTATAGATCAGTTTGTTACCACCGATGACAGAGAAAGAAATCACGCTATTAGCGGCAGAAGCTTTAAACGGTGTGGGTGCTGGGCGTTCCGGATCGGCCGCCGTGCTGGGAATAAACACCCATCCTTGGGGGCTGCATGTGGGCTCACGTCACGTCCTCCCTCCGTTCCCCCCGACTCGCGCCCTTCCCTTTGTCTGAGCCACCCTCGATGGAACACCTGGGCAATTTTCTCCCCTCACCAGCCCTTGGCCTCCCAAGCGCCCAGCTCAGGGATGGCCCGTTTGGGGTTAGAGACAGGTTCCTTGGGTGAACCTGCAAGATGATAAACTCAAACCATCAGAGGTCATGCCGTGTCTCTTGGTTGTCTCAAACTTCCCCTCTGGCTGTCTCGTTCTCGGCTCCTCCTCTGTGTCTCTGCCTTGGCTACCTCCTGTCCCCCACTGTCATCTTCTTCCTCTTTTTCCTCTTTTCTAGTCTTCCTCCTCCTTGCCTCCTCCCTGCCCCTCTCTTCCTTCCCCTCTACACGTGGAATCCTAGGAGCTCTCCGGACAGGACGGGGCTCATGTGCATTCTCTGCCCTGAGGCCCTGTCTCATCCTGAGACCTGGGTTCCTTCCCAAGGCCTGTTGCAGCCACGGAAGTCTGTGGGGCAAGCAGGGAGGACTGCATGGTGGTGACCACCCATGGACACGAGGCTGATGCCATTGTCACTCCCTCTAACCACACGCAAGTTGGGTGCCAGTTACCTGCTGAGGGCTCACTCTCTGGGAGGAAGCTGGACACCGTCCCAGCTGGCCGGGTGCAAGGCAGAGAATGGCAAAGCCAGTGGAAGAAGCCAGACACAGGGGGGCGACCGAGATGGTGCTGGGTGGCAGTGGCACTGGAGCTGGCCAGGACTTCGAGCGGGTGAGGTGCCCCCGGGTGGGGCAGAGGTGCAGAGACGGAGACAGGCATTTGGGGAGGGGACAGAAAGCGAGGTGGGTAAGACAATTTAGAGCTGCGTTCAAATCTTGGCTTCGCGCTTTTGCTTTCCAGCTGTGTGGCCTTGGCCTGGCCCCTTCCTGTCTCGGACCCTGTTTCCTGACCAATGAAAGGGGGGCCGCGCCTGTTGTGTAAGAGAATGACAGGAGACATTTTTGGAAAGCCTAGTTCAGTGTTCATGACACGGGCTGAACGGCGGTATTCTCCACCACGACGGCCCTGAGGCGGAGGAGTAAGCGGCCCTCGTTGAGGCAGCGCCGGGGGCTCCAGGGGCCCGGCTCCGGCTCTGGACCCCCCGCGGGAGGCCGGCAGCTGCGGCAGCCCCGAAGTCTCTGGGCTGAGCCAGGCGCAGTCTCGTCGCCGGTGGCAAGTGGGGTGAAGGACCGCCGGGGCTGCGGCGAGGTTGCTATTGTCCCGGTTTCTGGGAACTTCTCTCCCCCCAGCCTGGCCAGGGTCTCCAGAAGGCTCTTCCTGCCTTCCAGCTTGATGTCCTGACAGCACGGAGCGCCGGGGGGCTTGCAGAATGTTCCCCCTCCGCAGCTCAAACAACGGATGAAATGTTCGGTGACACGCTCTCCATAAGGCCTATCCCCTGGGGAGCCTGTCTTCGAGTGACGGCCAGGGCCTTCAATGCCAAAGCCGCCCTCCTTGGGGACCAGCCACAGATGGAACTTATTTTTTTATTTAAAAGAATAGCAGACTGCCCGCTTCCTCTTCCTCCCCCGCCTCCTGCCGCCCCTCCTGGCTGTCCCCTACGCACTGGGCCGTTGCTACCGCTGGGGCTTGGTGACGGGGTCCCGCCTGGGAAACCTTCTCCATCTCTGGGCGTGGCCGAACTCCCCCGTGCTGCAGGGCTGTGCCACGGCCCTGGTTGGCCCCCGGGAGACCCATGGACACGCTTGGCCCTCCCCGTCTCCCCCTCCTTCACTCCTCTGGCCTCGACCAGCAGCACCGCTCTGTCCTCAAGCAGCTCCCTTGCCCTGCCCTTGGGGGAGTGTTCTGGGAAGGAGAACAGCGGCCAGGGCCTTTGGAAGCTCGGATGAAGAATCCGAGGGGGCCTGGTCTCACGGTGCTGGCCCTCCCCGTGAGGTGGCGCCTCCTGGAGGGTGAGCAGCCTGGTGCCGCCGCGCCCGCCCACAGCGGGCGCACAGCCTGGGCCCTTGCTCCAACGCCAGGCACTTCCTAGCCGTTGGGATGCGTTATTGGATATCATCCTTGTCGAAAGACCATTTTACAGAAAGGGAAGCTGAGTCTGAGAGGGCTGAGGGGCCCTCCCCTGGCGGAATGGCACAGTGGGAACTTGTCCCTGATCCCGCCCCCCGAGCCTGCCCTCCACTCTCCTCTGTGGCACTGTTCCTGCCCCAGTTCCACCATGGGCACCTTTTAGGGCCCTGCTGGGGGAGGGGCCCTCCGATGACTTAACGTGAGTGACAAAGACGTGTTTTTGCAGATGTTAGTTTTTTCATGAGAGATCCAAGTCAGTGAGGCTGGGGGTGGGGAGGAGAGTGAGAGGAAGAGAAGGCTGGACGTGGCGCTGATTCGGGTCCCTGCGCGCTTCTCTCTGGGCCTCTTTGGGCTCCAGCAGCCCCCTCCCCAGCTGTGACGTCACCAGCCAGCCCCTGCAGATGACAGCCTGTGATTCATCATCGGCCATCTGCTTTCTCACTGCTTGGGACAGCCAGAGCCCAGAGCCGGCCCACGGGGCAGGGAGGCAGCTGCACCCTGACCCGGCGCAGTCCCAGGAAGGGCGGCCGGCCCCGCGGGTTGCTGGCGTTCTGGGTAATGCCGGGCGTCTCAGCCCCGTCTGCAGATAGCGGCAGCTTACCCTCCTGCCTGGAGTTTCCAAACAGTCAGATAACCCTGCTCCC
The DNA here is from genome assembly GCF_021234165.1 of Pteronotus mesoamericanus. Classification (NCBI taxonomy): domain Eukaryota; kingdom Metazoa; phylum Chordata; class Mammalia; order Chiroptera; family Mormoopidae; genus Pteronotus; species Pteronotus mesoamericanus. Next base: position 1,806,331 of record NW_026555105.1, on the reverse strand, counting down.
AGAGGAAGAGCCCGCACACCATTTATATAGATAGTGACACAGTTTAATGAGATAGAGCCCGGGGCATCCACGAACCAATTTATGGGACCTGCTGGGATGAAACGGCTCTTCCCTTAATAGACACCCAAACGGAACGCAAGCCAGAGCTCCAAGAGCTTCAGAAAAAAGTCTCAGCTCTAGCCCCTTGAAATGTGGGGTAAAATCCAAACACCTGTCAGTCTTATCGCGCCCATGAAAATGATGGGTTTTGGCGACATCACGTGGGAACCATTTGCCCAGGGAGGGGCGCCCCAGCTGTCTCCGGGGCGCGGCGCCAGCGTCCCCGCCCTCGTTTCATGGGATGCGGACACCGAATTCCAATACGCCCTTCTAGAAGGGAGATTCTGATGGATGGCTTGTTCCGAAGAAGGTTCAGCAGCTGCATGGGAATACATTTCCAGCTTTCCCTGGTTTCCCATTTCCTCGAAGCAGCTGGGTGGCTAAAGACTCCAGCAGGGGCTGACGGTAGCACGTGGGCCACTGAATGTCGGACCTACTCCGAAAGAAAAAGAAAGGTTCTGTCCCCCGAAAACCTGCCATCACTGGTCCCTCGTCAGGACCCCTCAGATCACAGCCCCACAGCCCCCTTTGAGGGGGCGGTCGCCCCCGGCGGCATCCGCCTGTTCTGCCGACTTGGAGAAATGACCTCCTCCCCCGAGTCTCTAAAACATTTATCATCTGGACAATTGGCCAGGCAATTAATCATGTTCTGCCTTGAATAGCTCCTCTATTGCTGTATTGAACGGCTGTTTAACCCTTATCAGCGGAAAAGTTTTCAATATCTTGTCTTTCTAACGAGATGTGAGCGTGCAGAGTGTGGGGCGGACATCCGCCCGTCCCTCTCCCAGCGCCGCGTGGAGCCCAAACGCACCTGGTCTTGTCATCGGCAGTGGGAGGGGCCGGGCTCCCCATGAAGAACACGGTGCTAAGCACAGGGCTTCTCCTAAGTGTCCCGTAAAGGGCCACCTCCACCGCCTTATTCTGAAGGTGGCCGTTGTCTGGCCTCCTCGGGTGTTTTTCAAGCACCTTAGCGGGACCAGCTGCCTCAGGCGCCCCCTGAGAGTGAGCCTGTGCATCTCCTTGAAGGTTCTGGAATCGAGTCGGGAACTCGAGGTGCTGTCCCTCGCTGAGAGGGTGCACTTCTCTGTCCGTGAGAGGATGTCTTTCCTCAGAGGCCCTCAGTCAGTGTCAAGGACTCCGGAAGCCTGGGCGATGTTGGCGGTTTCGGTCTCGAGAGCGCGGTGTGACTTTCAAAGGAGGGAGGGTATGTAGGGAGAGATCCTCCTCGGCTCCTCCAGAGAAGGCCGGGGCTGGCCGGAGGGCGGCAGGTGCTCCCACAGGGCCGCTGGACCGGGAGCACAGGGTGGCTGGAGACCACCCGGCAGGGTGAAAAGCACAGGACTGTGGGGGTGGGGGGCAGGATGGATTCCAAGGGATGCCCACCCTCAGGCCCAGCGGAAAACAAATCCAGCAAACTGGAAGTTCTCGTGTAAAAGCAATATAGTAGAATATAGCACAGTAGAGTATAATATATTATGTATTCAATGTATTATTTGTAATACAGACTATATTGAAAAGTCTACATATATAAAAAATATCTTTTCAGTAAGAAAATTATCATTGCAGCAGCTGATAGGGCTTCCCCTATGCTAACTCTCTCACTGATGTTGAAACGATCCCTCTGGTCCCTGTGTGGAGAGGCTTTGGGGGTGCCGGTGGAGCCCGGGACCCCGATGAGAGGGGCTGTCAAGGTTGTCGTGGACCAGGGAGTTGGGGGGAGACGGGAACAGCGGATGGAGTCCAAAGCCTCCCTTCTGGACCTCCCGCACTCGGGTTCCCGGCCTCCCGCCAGGCTCCCCGACACCCCTGGCCCCCATGAACGGGGGCTTCCTGAGGGCAGAGAGTCGGGCGTGGCTCTCCGCTTGCTGAGCACCAGAGGGCGGGCAGGTTCAGCTCTTCTCTGCGGTCCCATCTGCAGGCCTTGTCACAGCGACGCAGGCCTGGAACGAGAGGAGGCTTATCTCCCAGAATGTTGTGACTCCACACAAACCCGAGCATTTTAAACCACGCTATCGCCCTGCCCGGGGTTTAGGACTCCCCCGGGGCCCGCTCTGCAACCTGCTTCCCGGGGGGACGCGGGGACAGTGAGGACAGCCCCAGGCTCCACAAGGGGAGAGGCCTGCCACCCCCCAGGGCCCGGCCCCTCGGACAGTGGGCCCTGTGGTGACCGTTACAGGGGCACAGAGACTCTTCCTGCCCTGTGTGCCTGTTAAGAAACAAAACAAGTTAGACACACACACACGTGCAAAAATCTATAACAATGATGGAATCCAAGGTGGCCTCACTTCCATCTGGGCCCTAGAGAAGACAGTGCAGTCCCTCTCTGAGGCCACCCTGGAACACACGTGTAAAGAGGGGCCCCACCAAGGAGGGGCGGGGCAGAGCAGTGCGGCAGGGCGGCCCTCACCAGGGTCCGCGCATGGGGGCTCTGGCTGCCCCTGTTCCTTCTCTCCTGGGGCATCTTGACCTGAGAACAGCCCTAGACACCCAGGACACCTGTCCACCACCAGCCACTGCCCTAACGACCCCTGTTGTGGATTGAATAGTGTCCCCCCCCCCCCCCCGGAATTTCATATCCATCAGTGACCTTATTTGGAAATAAGGTCTTTGCAGAGATACTTAATTAAAGATCTTGAGATGACATTATCCTAGATCTGGGGTGGGCCCTAAATCCAATGACTTGGTGTCCTTGTAAGGAAAGGAGAGGACACAGATTTCACTTCATCTAAGACAGATGCCCTAGGAGAGGTGAGAGAGCTGACTCACTGGCATATCGCCTCCTCCAGGAAGTCTTCCAGGGTGGCCTTGGACATGAGCTGAGGACCTAGGCCTCTTGCCATGGCTTCCTCTGGCCATCGTCACCTGTGGCTTTGCCTCTTAAGGTTCTTTACATTGCAAGGGGCAGGTTCCAGATCCTCCCAAGACATGTGGAATAAAGAGCAGGATGTCTCTGTTACTCCATGGATCACTCGGATGGATGTGACACCACTGGCCAGTCAAGTAGGTGACCCCCAACCTCCCAGAGCTGCGAACTAACAGACCTTCCCGAGGAGGAGCAGCCACAGCCCTGGGTCCAGCCTGGTTCTGAAGCTACGTGTGCGGTGATTGATTAGCGATGTCTGCTAGGAGCGTGGGAGGGCAACGCAGGGGCAGGCGTGCCATGGATTTGCCATCCTTCATAACTGAGAGCCTCCTTCTCCCTCCCCAAAGCCCCATACATTTTCCAGGTCTTAACCCAATGGCATATATGTGATAGATGTTAAACATATTTGTTATGTGATCGATAGTTTATTCAGTAGTCATTTTATAGCCCAGTGACTACGTGCTAGATTAAGAGAGAAGGGATCGGTGAGGGTGGAGGAGAGGGAGAAGATTCTGGCTGCTGGATAGGACACGGGAGCTGTGCCGAAGTCAAAGGTCCTCCCTCTCGCCAAGGAGTCATTCTCCCTGTGCCAGCTAAGTCCCCGCCATGTGCCTGGTGCTGGTCATGAAGCAAGCAGAGCCCTGCTCCCAGAGGCTCCTTTCCCGCCTCTCATTTTACAGACTTTATGCAGGGAAACCCCTCTCGTGCCCCCAGCCCACTCTCAGCTCCAGAGCTGAGATGCTCACCCTGGGGGCCAAACGCCAGCCCTCCCCACACAGGGGGAGGGGGTGTGGGTTCTGTCTGACAGACACGCCAGTGAGCGCGACCCTCAGCAGTGGGACAAAGGCCCTATGTAGGGGGGCCTTGTCAGAGTGTCAGGGGCTGGAACGCTCTTCTTGAGAAAGGAAACACCCACCCAGACCCCCACCCGCAAGCGCATGAACGTGGGCGTGATTTATGAGCCCATGCGTCAGCCAGTGTTTTAGTTGGGTGGCTGGGAAACCGTCCCTCCTCTTGGACCAAGGCAACCACAGTATAGTCACTGTATAGGTTTTTCCACTTTTCCTAGAGCCAAGAACTGGCAAAAAAAAAAAAAAAAAAAAAGAGTGAAAAATGAAAATGTAAGAAAAGTGAAGCTCCGGCCGTGCCCACCGCAGCCTGGGCAGCCCCGCGAGGAAGGCCACTTTCTCAAAGGCCACCGCGCCCCAGCCCACGGGCCCCCGCGCTCCCCACGCCCACACCTCTGGTGCCTGGCAAAGCCCATCTCTCGGAACGGGGCTCCTGCTCCCCCGGGACACTGGGCACCAGGTCCTGGGGCTGCCAGAGGCCTCTCCGCGTCCCCGTTGCCTCCTGAGTGATCAGAGGCGGCGACCCTGCCTCCTGGACACCAAGAGAAAGGCCTGCTAGGTAATGACACACTTGGGTCCCAGTGAGGGTGGCCTGGCACCATCTTCGGGCTACAGTGTGTCCCTGCTTGCCCACAGTGTCACTGTGCCCCCGCTGTGAGTCACCAAGAGCCTCTCTGAAGGGCACCAGGCCCCGACAGGTACAGTCAGTGGGACGCCGTCCCGGGCCTCGGATGAGAAGAGCAGGCGCCTCAACGGGGGCGGTTCCTGCCCCGAGGGGACACCCGGCAGTGCTGGGGGCCATCCGTGGTTGTCGCGGCTCTGGAGGTGCTGCTGCTGGCCCTTCACGGGCACAGGCCAGGGGTGCCGCGAACCACCGGGTGAGGCACAGGACGCGCACAGCAGAGACCTCTCTGGGCCCCGATGTTGGTGGCACCCAGGCTGGGCCACCGGTCTGGAGAGACTTCTCTCCAGCACCCCTCCCCTTTGGACACTTTCTGCCCTGTGACCCTCCTGCTGTCTCTCAGGACCTTCCTGTGGGCCAAGAACTGATGTGCCCATTTGAGAAGGGGACACTCCGTGGAATCAGGTCGGGGCATGAGTTCTTCAAAGGCCAGGGCAGTCGCCTGCCAGCCGTCCTGGCCTCCTCTCCTCCATCCTCACTCTCTTCCTCCTCCATTCCTTGAGGGGCGGCCCGTCACACCTTTAAAAATAAAACTGAGTGAGAGAGAGTGCCAGACACATGCCTGCGGCCCGTGCCACCGGAGGACAGAGTAGAGCCAATTGGAGGCCCATGGTGGCTGGGAGGCCAAAATAATAATAATAATAATAATAATAATAATAATAATAAATCAGAAAGAGGGAAAGAAAGAAAGAAAGAAAGAAAGAAAGAAAGAAAGAAAGAAAGAAAGAAAGAAAGAAAGAAAGAAAGAAAGAAAGAAAGAAAGAAAGAAAGAAAGAAAAAGAAAAGAGGGAGGGAGGGAGGGAAGGAAGGGAGAAAGAAAAAGAGTTCGTTCTTGGGGGCAGACGTCCCTCCCGCAGAGAGAAGAAAGTGCTGGCCTGCGCTCGGTGAATTGTGTCGCACGGAGTCAGTCTGCGGAAATTCCGAGAGAAGGGCCTCTGAATCTTTCCCTTCCAGGCGACCACAGGGATGGGGGAATGCGACCACCCAGCTGGTGGGAGCCCGCCAGACCCGACGTTCAGAGGAAAGGCCGACTCGGAACCTTGCCCACGGCTGACGCTTGGAAGGAGATTGAGCACTTCAGCCCGGAGCACCGGCTGCCCTCCCAACCACAGTCCTGAGGGAGCTGAGCACTGGGAACCAGGGGGCGCCGCCGAGGTGGCCCCTGTGGACAGGCTCCAGGAGCTGGCAGTTGATTAGATTAGGTCCAGGCAAGTCCTCATTGGCTCTGGTGCTCTGGCCGCGGACCTCCCCGGCCCCTCCTGCTGGGGGCACTTCCTGCCCCCAGTCGTGCCCTGCGGTGCCCTCTCCCTGTGATGCTCCTCTGAGGCAGCTCCTCTGCTCCAATGTCACCTCCTCTGAGAGGCCTTCGTGTGAGTCTGCCCTTGGCCACGAGGCAGGAACCTTGCATCTTGTCGGCCCTGCCTTGCATATAGCAGCTGCTCTGTCAATGCGCCAATGACCAGGCGGCACTCCTGTTCCGGGGCTTCTGCTAGGTTTGCCCTCGGAGGACCTGCTTACAAGGTGCTCCCAGCCGCCTGGGCTTAGTAAACACAGATCATCACGGGTGGTAACAGTAGATCCCCCCAAGTTAACACCACGGTTGAGGGGCTAGGCGCGAGCTCTGGATCCAGCCGGACCTGAGTTCTGCCTCGGCGCCCCTCTCGGTTCAGCTCCATGAAGCCGCTTTCTCGTCTGGAAAGCGGAGGGCAGAGGCCTTGGCGCCCAGGGCTCTTTGGAGAGTTGGAGGAGAAGGTTCATTTGGGTGCCGAACACAGTGATAGCAGCAGCGCCCCTGCCTCTGAGGAGAAGCGGGGGAGGCAGAGTTTCCCGAAAAGGGATGGCTTTTCTCTGAGAGCCGAGGGCCAGCGTGGTTCTCTTTCCCAGCAGGTCCTTGGAGGACCCGAACATTTTCCCACCCTCCATGTGTGCCTCACTTGAAAAGACCAAGGAGCTGTGGAAAAGCCGCTCCCTGCGCATGGGAAACCCGATCGCGGGATTTGCATGAAAAGCACCTCAAAGCCGCCTTAGTCAGCCTTCAAACACGCGTGGCCCTTCCCACCGCCCTTGCCAAATATTAGAGATGGCCCGTTGCAGCTTCCTGCACTGAAAACAAAAGAATTATAGATTTAGCCGCTGTTAACGCATGCCTGGCAGGGCCGGCAGGGCCCCAGGGAGCCCCAAACCAGCCGGCAGGCCTCCGGCCGCCCGCCCCCCAACTCAGGAGCAACGCCTGTCACCATTTGTATGTTTGGGACCGGGGTCGGTGACGGTGCAGCCCCCGAGGAGCGAGGCGATTCCATTCCCAGCTCCCCTGTCACCCCAGTTCCATCTGTTGCCTCCAAAGATCCTCCAGGACCAGGGCCACGGGCCAAGGCTGACACGTTGGAGAAGAGAGCCCCGCATTTCACACCAGGCTGCACCCTGAGCCCCCGGACCTGGCGCCCGCATGCCGGCTCCGCGGCCTCCTGCTTCGCTTCACGCCCAGTGCCTCGGGTGCGGGCAGAGCTCAGCCCGCGGGGCCTGCGCACCCGCCCGGCCGTCTCCACGGCCAGCCCCTGTCGCTGGGCAAGGGGTCGCTGCCTTCTTTCCAGTGTGAGGACTGCCTTTCACTCCCAGGAGAGTCATCCACTCACTATTCATTTATTCTTTCATTCGCTCAACAAATACTTACAAAGCCCTCCCTCCACATGAGCACAATACAAAAGTGAATTCAGAATACAGGGTCCCAGGGCTCTTTGTGGTTTTGAAAGGCAAGTTAAGAGCATTCTTCTTTTTGGTCCGTGGGGCTCACTGCTCTGTTGGTCTGCCTGGCATCTACTTTGCCTGCTTGGAGGCGTTGCAACCTGGTTTGGCTTGGGGAAGCATCCCCCGCCTGCCATAGCCCGTGAGGCCCGGGCCGGGCCACCTACGGCTTCACTCCCACCTTCGGTGGCCACGGATTGGATCGGGGAGGAGGTCCCGTGACTCGACTCAGGCCAATGAGACTCAGTTCTGCGACCTCCCTTGAAATGACCGGTGAGTCCAGAAACACAGGTCAGCGCCGAAGACTCCATTCCTCCTGCCCTCAATCCGGAAAGGCTTTCTGAAGGTGGAGCTTCAAGTCTTCAAATGAGGGGAGGGACCTGATTCCAGCCAGCACCGCCACGTGGCAGTCAGCAGCCTACCGACGCCCCCGCCCAACGTTAGCTGAAGATACGCCATGGACGAGGCTGTTCCAAGAAAAGTGGAATGTGTCCTTCATTTGTGTGTGCCTTGGACAAAAGGCTGGGGCCCTCCCAGCACCAAATGAGAGGTTCCCGAACACCCAGCTCCACCGCCTGCTTGGGAACAAGACCATGACCGAAGTGAGTTTACCCTCAACGTGAGAAATCATACCGATCACCCCAGAAACGCACACAGGACATCTTGGCTTCACACTGAACTTTGGGATGATGCGAATTCCTCTCTGAGGGACTCTACATGTGCCAAAGGGCAGCCTGGGGGTCAAGCTGGGTTCAAGGCCCGACCCTGGCGCTGGGCAGCTGTGTGACCTTGGACAAATGGCTTCCCTTCTCTAGCCTGCGTGGTGTCTAGGCACCTATCCAATAAATGTGTTATTTCTAAATCAATTAGATAGAAACGCTGAGGCCAGGAGGCTGGGAACAGGAGCCAGGGCACATGGGGCCGATTGAGGACACTCAGGAGGGTGGCTGCCACCTGCCGTGTGTTCAGAGGCTCCTGCTCTGCTGGGCTCCCAACGCCCCGCAAGGAGCCCTCACCACTCCGAGCCCGGGCTCCTAATGCTGCTTCTCCCCTTCCGTCTCCTTCCTTTTCAGGCAGAACAGGGCAGGAAATGCTGTCGAAAGAAGACAGGAGCGCTGGCTGTCACTAATGGAATCTTAGGAAAGCGAAGCGTGACACCGTGCGAGGGAGTCAGCCTTGCGTCACGCTCCTCGCAGGGGCCCTTGGCTGGAGGCACTCTGGTTTCCTTGGAAAGACAGGGTTCTGGTAAGGCCAGCTCCCCCCATGCAGATGCCGGACGGAGAGGTCTGCGCGTCCACCCAAGGCAAAGGCCGAGACGGGAAACCTCTCTCTCCCGTCTCCTACGCACATGCGCACAGAGCAAGGCCATGTCATCCCCACTTTTCAGAGGAAAAGCTGTGTGTGGGCTTCTGCTTGGCCAACTTTGGGAGATGCCACAACTCCAGGGCGCTCTTAGAATAACGTCCAAACACCGCAGCTCCGTGGGCAACAAGACTGTGGCTCTGACCGCGCCCTGCTCAGTGTCCCCTCCTTGCGGCGGGGACACTGCCCGCCGCCTGCCCGGCTCCTCCCTGTCCCTCGAACACTCAGGCTCGTCCCACCCTGGAGCCTTCGCCCGCCACATCTCTGCAGTCTGAGGGCCCTTCAGGGGGCCATCCCGCTGCCCTTCCGGGCTCAGAGCGAAGCCGCATGTTCCGAAGGGCCTCCCCGACACACGCGCTGTCCGCAGCAGGCCCCCCTTTCCCTTCTCCCTTGGCCCTTCTCACTCTCTGAGATCGCGTCATGCATTTGTTGTTTATCCCCTGATTTCTCCTGGCAGAAAATGAACTGTGTGAAGGCAGGCATCACATTGGCTGTTCGTCATTGTGTCCCTAGTCAGAAACAGCACCTCCCAGATCTGGCGAGCATCTCTTGGTGGCCGTGCTACCTGTGACGGTGGGAAGGGACTTCTTGGGGTGGGTGCAGCCTGTCCCAGAGCTGTGGTTGGAATGTCTGTGTCCCCCCCACATTCCTGGGTTGAAATCCTAACCCCCCACGTTAGGACATGGCGCTTAGGCCCCCGGGTGGAGCCCTCACAAAGGGGATTAGTGTCCTTGTAGCAGAAGCTCCCCTGTCCCCTTCCACCTGGTGAGGACACAGGGAGAACGCACTAGCTGCGAACCAGGAAGAGGCCCCGCACCCCGAGGCAGCAGCTCTGGTGCCTGAGTCTTGGACTCCCAGCCTCCAGAACCATGAGAAAGAAATGTCTGTTGTTTGTGCGCCACCCGGTCTGACATTTTGTTAGCGCGGCACAGCCGGGCTGAGACACCACATTGACATGTTCCAAAGCCACCCTGCCAGGTCCACGGTGACACCAACGGATGGAATGAGCGAGGTGTTTTGGACGAAGGTGTGAACCTGAGCCCGGCCCATCATTCTCTGGGGGTGCCCCGCCCCTGCCGCCTGTCCCCCAGCCTCCTGTCCCAAGGGTCTCCCCGCCCTCCCCAAGGGCCTATACACACCCCAGGCTCCTGTGGTCTGCCACCGGTCACATTGGCCAGATGCTGATCCTCACCCCTCCCCCTGGGTGTCCCTCAACAGCTTTTCACATTCAGGCTTCAATAATGTCACCTTCGGGAGTCGCTGCCAATCAAAGCTGAGTCACACGCCTCTGCTCTGTCCCCCACTGTGAACACCGCTTGCTCCATGAATTTGGTTTCTTGTGTCTCTTTCCAGAGACAGCCCAGTCATTTACCAACAAAACACGTATATTTTTTCTCGCATGAAAGAGAGTATACAACATATGTTTTTCTGGATCTTGCATATTTTCTCTTACCATCCATTCTTGGAGAACTTCCAAATCACTATGCACTGGACTGCTTTGTTCTTTTTAACTGCTGCATGGGATTCCATAGGGATGGACCGTAATTTATTCCACAGGTCACTTGCTTTTAAAATCCTCAACTGAGATTATGTTTATTGACTTTAGAGAGAGAGGGAGAGAGAAACATAGACTGGTTGCCTTCTTGTATGTGCCCCAACCAGGAATCGAACCTGTAACCTAGGTATGTGCCCTGACTGGGAATTGAGCCCACAGCCTTTCAGGGTACAGGGCGATGGTCCAACCATCTGAGCCAGCTGACCAGAGCTCGGCTGGTCACTTTTTGTTGGAAACAGACTGCCCGCTCTTTCTCACTGATAAACAACACCGAGGCGAACATCTCCGCACAGGCCCCTGTCAGGCTCAGCCGCTCCGACACCTGGCCAGCTGCCGTCGCTCTACCGCATCCCCCGCTGAAGAGCCGTTCCCGAGTCCCTGCCATGTTAGACTGGCTGCCCCCTGCAGCTTCGAGGCCACCTGCCGCACCCCTGTCCTGTAACACCTACTGCAAGGCAAGGTATTGGTGTGTCTGACTTTCCTTGTGTCCTCAGCTCTGCGTCCCCAGCACAGTTGGCCGTGCCTGGCGCACAGGAGGCATTCGGCAAATGTTTGTGAATTGAATGAGCATCAAAATTAAGCCTCTGGCTCTCAGGGGTCACCAAATCTGGCTCTGTCCTGATTTGCATATGCACCCTCCCCGTCCCGTGACCCGCAGTGCCTCCCCGCCCCCGCGCTCAGCAGGGCTGTCTTCGCTCCTGTCCTTCTTCCTGGGCCCTGATGTTCAGCTTTGCTCAGGCCGTTCCCCCCTCGCTCAAGCGCTCTCCCATCCTTCAAGGCACAGGTCCTCCTCCTCCTCCTTCACCAGGGACACTTTTGCTGAAATATCAATCTCTCCTTTTCCCGAACCGCTGCCGCCTTTATAGTCACTTTGGCATATTTCTTCAAGCTCCATTGCTCACTAATTGTTTCCCGTCTGTTGGTTTTGTGTCCCCAGATAGACCGTGAGTTCTTTGAGAGCAGTATCTTACACAACTCCAGTGTCCCCCACGGTGCCAGGCTCATGGTGGCTGCTCGGTATTTCTGTTATCGGTAAAGCAATCGGTTCCTTCGCTGATTGAGTCACATCTTCACACCGATTGCTGGGAATTTTCCTCGGGGCCCAAGGAGGTGCTAAGCATGGCGGTCCTCAGACCCTTTCTAGTGGGAGACACCAGCCAGAAGTGGGCAGCAACTGGCTCTTCACTGCAGCTCTCCCCACCCTGCTTAGATCGGGCCTCCCACAAGAGCGACATGGGGCCTGGCCACTCCGCGGGCCCCGTAGATCTGAACACACTCCTGCTGTGGAAGGTGCACGCGACCCGCGTCCAGCTTCTCCGGCTCCTGGGGAGAAACGAAGTCCTCAGAGAGAATGGAATAAGCTTCACCCACATCCACTCATATTTCCGGAGATAATTTGACATGAGTCTGACTCAATGAGCCTTTATTTCCATCAAAAAGACAGGAAGCAGGCCACCGAGCCCACCAGAGTAGAACAGTTAAGTCACATCCGATAGAGCCAAAGACAACATTTATCTGGGTTTGCAGGTGAACTTTGGAAGGAGGAAGAAAAAGAGAGAAGGAGGGTAGCAGAGACATGTGTTTATCCCCCACCGTCCGCCCTGGAGACTCGAATCAGTGGAGACCCCTGGCTAAGGGCAGGCGGCCTGTCAGAGGCCCCTGGAGGCACAGCGCCAGCCGCAGGTGCAGAATTCAGCTGCAGCTCTGTTCTCTGCTGTTGGTTTCTACAGGCTTCTCATTAGCCCACAAACCCCTCAAGGTTCTTGGGTTTAGGGATGGTTCCCGCCTACAAGGCTCAGGCCCTAAATACACCTTCCTGGGCTCACACCTCTCGGATTTCAAACCGTGGGCTTGGGTTGCAAAACAGGCCTGTCTGCCTAGTGAGAGAAGCCTCCCCAGCCCCCTCTGCTTCTGGTGGGCTCACTCCCCCGCCCCCCACCCCGCAGGGCCACCCCCAGCAGACATTGGGGACTTGGAGAGGAGGGGGCATGCCTGCCCTCTCCCCGCTCCCCACCTGGAGGAGAGGACCGTTGTGAAAACAGGTTGACACAAGTCAGGGTGCCCGTCCTGCAGGCCACGCGTGAACAGGGTGCTCCAGGGCTTCATGCCCTAAGGAGCAACAAGGACTGATGTTGCCTGGGGGGCGGGAAGGGCTCAGCCTGATGTCTGACCTTGATCTTGAAAGGCGAGTGAAAGTTTTCCAGGAGACCGGGATGAAGTGGAGGGAAGCACTCAAGGTGAAGGGTATCAGATATCCAAAGGGGCAGCGGCCGTAAGGGAAGCTCAGAGTGGGCTGAGAATGTTCCACAAGGCCAAGGGTTCCGGGTGGGTGTGGCTGGAGAGGCCCTGGCTCCTCGGGCTTTTGGAGGCAAAGGAGTTATTTTATTCCCAGGAAGCAGCAGGGTGACCGTGCAGCTCTCCAGTGGGAAGAGGAACAGGAACAGATGGATCTTTGTAGAAAGGGGATGGTTTTGAGACCATCCTGCACCAGGGACCAGCTTTGGGGTGTGGAGACCAGGTAGATGGGCTGATGTTGCGATTTTCCAGGCAAAAGAGAGAGGCCAGTGGGGCGGCGCAGGGGACAGGCAGGGGGAAGGACGGCTGAGACTCGGGCGGCAGTGGCACCCTTCCCCTCTGGTCGCACATGGCACAGAGGGGCCGGGCCGGCGGATGACGCCAAAGGCTCCGCTTAGGGGTCCGAATGACGGGTGATGCCGTCGGTGTAAGTCAGGACTCGAGGGGGAGGCGCACGCCTAGATGGGCCGCCGGTAGCTCTCCGTGGGGCGCGCAGGGCATCCAGGCAGCTCTGTGCAGTCGGAAGTTGGAAATCGACATGGAGTGGTCAGAATGGGGGCAGGGGTGGCACCTGAAACCGCGGGTAGGTGAAAGGTGAGACAGAAAAACAAGGGCCGAGCATTGGGGGCCCACCAACACCTGGGGGCTGGGCCGCAGAGAGTCCCCGGTGAGGAGCTGGTGGCGACCGAAGCCCCGGAAGCTGGAGGAGTGGGTTGCCAGGAGAGGCAGGCAGGCAAGGGCTGGAAGCCGCCCCGGGCCGGGATCTGCTGCCTCTGAACGCCGGCCGTCCCTCTTCTTGGGCCCAACGCCCTGCTCCCAAAAAGCCAGCCTTGCGGTGCAGTCCGCCTGGGCGGGCTGTGACCCTGCCACCAGGGGTCACATGGCCCAGGCCTGGCCAGCCCGGGGGGCCCCTACTTCCTGGCTACAGTTTAGGGTTTGGGGTGAAACTCAGACTCAAGAGAGGCCCCGAGAGTCAATTCTAGGGCTTTCGTTGAAACGATTGGGAAAGACACTCGTCCTTCCTGCGGGGGCTGCTGTGCTGTGAGACGGCAGCAGCCGAGCTCCCAGATCTCAATTTGTCACCTGCTGGGAGAGCTAGCCTGAACATGAAACCGACGCGGGGAAAAAAGAGCTGAGACACGGGGACTCTTGTTGATATCATTTACCCTCTGCATCCAGCTATGCGTAGATTTTTAAAAAGTCATTCGGGCCAACACATTTGCTTTTAAGCTTAAGCCGATCTGATTTGGGCCCCGCCACTTGCACCCGAAGGGGTCCTGACCCGTACAAGGCCACGTGGCTACTGAGAGGCAGCTGGTTACAGGGGCGGCGTCTGGAATAGACTGGAGTCCATCCTGCACGTACACATCACTCAGAATTGGACAGGGGTTATGGTCATGGGAAATAAGAAAAAAGGGGAAAAAAAACTAGAAACGGATGAGCTGGCGGTGTCTCAATACCTGTCAGCATGAAAACACAAAGATTTCCTTTATATTTTTTAGGGGCTGAGTCATACAGGCCAGCCCTGGCTGGGCACATCAAGTTATTGTTCCTGCCAAGGGAGATGGTTAAGATGGGAAGGTTGATTTATTTGAGTACACACGTGTCAACATTAGCCTGGAAAGAGAGAAAGAAAGAAGAAAAAGGAGGAGAAGGAGGAGGGGGAGAAATGTTTCGGCGGCATGAGCTGTTACCAGAGGTCCCTTTCTTGGCCTCAAAGACCCAAAGCCACGAGGCTAGATGTTGTTCAAGGCTTGAAGTTGACTGAGCTGTGCACATGGCATGATGGGCCTACGGGCCTGGGAGAGGACAGTCCTTTCCCAACGCCATGGACAAGGTGGGCGGACAACTGTGCAAGCGGAGGTCTGAGACCCAAGGCCTAAGAAGGAGCCAGGCACAGGACGGTGCTGGGCAGGAGGGAAGGACAGGCGCTCAGGTCTGAGGAATTATCGCAAGGCCGGTGAGCCTGAGCTACCGCGAGCGAGAGCAGGAGAGAGGACCACTGTCCTGCCTGCCTGTCCCACCGCGTGGGCTCCGGACCACCTGGTCTGCTCTGGTAGTTAATCTATATAATCTCAAGTCTCCATTTGTCCATCCACCCATTCATCTGGTCCACACACACTTATTAGCCCAGACAGGAGGCGGCACTAAGCCCTGAAGGAACTGTTCACCAAGCAGAAGGGGAAGACCCTCGACCCAGACAGAGAAAACAGCGGGAGACAAGTCCTGGGAGGAAAAAGCTCGCCGCTTGGATGGGGCCTGCTGGCAAGGGCCCCGAAGGCCGGGCCTCCCTCTCCACCGCGTTGGGAAAGCAAACACCAGGAAATGTGGGCACATGGAAAAAAAGTTAACACGCGATTCTGGGAGAAGCTGACACAGTCTTGTACCGTATCCTAATACCACCAAGCGGTAGCTGGGACCAAAGGCTTAAGCAGGAGCGAGCGGAGGAACACTGAACATGGAGACTATTCCATCGATTAACTAAATTTTCTTTCTGCCAACCAAGAAGAGACCATCATCAGTTACTGTTAGCGAAGGCCCGGCTTGCAGAGCACCTGTTTTCTGCTGCACCTTGCTGGTGCGGGCCAGAGGGAGCTGCTTGGGAGCCTCCATCAGGCAGCAATGTGATGAGATTGGCGCTGTGGAAAGGTCGCTGGGTGGCGGGAAGAGAGGGCGCCCGCTGGGAGGCTGCAGGAAGCGCACGTGATGCGAACCGGCGCGCAGGCTAAGGTGGCGGAGGCCAGCGGGCTGGGCGCAGCCTCTGCTGCGTTCTTAGAAATGCCCAAGGAATTGAATTGTCTGGTTAAAAACAGTAACAAAACCAAAAATGAATGGAGCCTGAACAACACAGAACTGTAGCCTCCATGGAGTCCCTCTGCTTGGGAGAGGGCTCGTGGCTGCAGACAGGCAGAGCTGGGGAGTTTTCTGAGGTCAGACATGCTCGAGGGTTTGGGGGGTTATTTGAGGAGACAGAACCCAAAGCTCTTGCTTCCTAAATCTGGCCAGAATCTGTGCATTCCGTCAAATGCGGACAGATGAGACATTCATTAAGCTTCAGGGCTTTTGCTGCTCCTCTTGATGAAAGCATGGCCTTTCATCAAGGGTCTTACAGCAGGTGCTAGAAAGGCCGAAGTTCAAAGGTGCCCAGGGACGGCTGTTTAAGCCCATCTTCTGCATGAGAGTGCAATGCACACTCGTCTGGATCCCCCGAGCCACGGAGCTAGAATCTCAGCCATGTGCTGGGAGAGGGCCCAGTTCCCACCGCCGCGCCCTGCCCTCTGGAGCGGGCGGTGATGCCTTCCAGGGGGAGCGGAGCCAGCGTGAGCTTTGTGTCAGCAGGATGGCTCCGTAGTAAACCCACGGATGGGGTACTTCCTTTGCGCGGGGCCCCAGGCAGGGCTCCCTGGGCCCTGTCTCCCTGGAGAGGCTTCACCGAGGCGGTGAGTCTCACCCTGCTGACCCATTTGGTCTGACCACTAACCTGTTAACACTGGCAACCTCCTCCTGAGCTTGCCATCGTCTGGCTCGAGCTGGAAAAGTCTATGTCTGTGGTTCCCTTCCAAACGGATTAAGAGGACAAGAAGACAATGAAACACTTGTCTCCAAAAGTGACTTCTTGGATCCATTGGCAAAATGTTAGAAAGTGGGTATGAGGCCCAAGAAACAGGACACCCAGGCTCCTGGAGCTTGGGGAGTATTACAGAATCCCAGCCCAGGCCAAGAATGAGTCACAATGCAAGCTTTTAAAATATAAAACCATCAACCTAGATTTCAATTCCAAGGAAACACATACTTGGCCATGAGGGAACGCTTTAAAAAAAAAAAATCAGGCTTAAGCCACTTGACAGGAAAATAAAACAGCCAAGGAACATTCAAACATAATGATTTACATCCTCCCCCTCCTTTCCCCTCCCTTCCAATGCGGGTCAGGGCGGACACAGAGGCCGTCTCTGCCAATGTCCTTGTCCTCTCCGGCCTCCCTGCTTTTCACTTAACACTATTTCCCACATGGGATCCTGGTACCGGCCAGAGCTGCACGTGCTGCCTCGGGGTTGCTATGCCAGTCGCCCGGATTCTTCACAACTTCCCGGGGCTCAGGCTCCAGGTTTGCTCCGTTGGGGTGGCCGTTTGGGGCAGACGAGAATTTCTCTTTCATTATGTATGTGTGCAAGCCCTGTTCACTTCTCTCAAAGAAATAGAAGCTTGACTGACTTCCTAAATGTAAAAAACAAGGTTGTCCTGGAGTAAATATTGCAGACGGACCAGGAAGGGCGACCACCACCGGCTAAAACACGAGCCCAAGAATTACTTTCCCAGGGAAGGGAATGAATGAATAACCAGCCTATACAATATTTGCTCAGCTTCTGATAGTTTACAAAGGTTTTCACTTATCTCATTTGATCATCACAATAGCCCGGCAGAGGTAGACAAGGCCCGGATTACAAGGATTATTAAAACCTCACTCTTTTTTTCCCTTTCTTGGCAGATAAGGGCTATAAAGGCTTAAAGTCACTTGAGGAAGGTGGGAGAGTTTGGGGACTAGAGCACCGGTCTCTAATTCATTCATACACATATTTTAAAAACGTTTATCCGGAGCCTATTCCAAGGCAGAGGAAATGGCAGTGGGTACACAGATAAAAAATACACGGTGCCTGCGTGGGAGGAAGGTCACGTTCTAGCCTGGGGGAGAGCGAGGAGAAGTAAACAAGTCCCCGCTTTGCAAGGTGAAGAGGGCTTAAGAGAAAGGAACAGAGCGCGGGCGACATTTCTAATCTGATGTTCTCACGAAGACCGGCTCAGTTGTTATTTACAATTATCTGTCCTCCGAAGCAGAGAGCAGGGGGTCCCAGTCTGGCCAGCCGTCACTGCGGGGATCATATGCGGTGTGTGGTGGGGACAGAGCTGCCGTTCATTCGGCAAACGTGCAAATTTCCCGGGGTGCCGAGCTCAACCCGGGTCAGGCTCCCCGAATTTCCCTGCACGAGATCTCTCAGGGTTTCTGCCTTCACACGGCGTCTTCGCGCCGCCACAGCCTGCAGCTCGGGAAGGCGGGCTGCTCGCTGCCTGCGGCTCCACGCCGCGGCGACCCGCGCCGCGGGGTACTGGGTCGCCCGTGCAGGGTCCAGGCCCTGGCAGGGGTGAGCCCAGAGTCGCGGCTCCGCGCGCCCCGCCCCATCGCCCGGCTCTGCGAGCCGCAGCCCCTTCCTCGAAATGAACGCGACAGCCCCGCTCTCTGGCTCTTCGTTTCTTGTTCTGCTACGTTATGCATTTTGCTGTATCTCCCGAACATATTTTATTAACATGTCTCGTGTCACAGCCGACGCACAGAAGCATTCTCCTTTAGAGAACCGTGTATAGATACTCGGGGTCGCAGCGATTCGGCCCAGCAGGTTCGGGACCTCGCCGTCCCTGCGCCGCCCGCCGGGCCCCTTTGTGAGCGCCGGCACCGGCTTTGTGTGGTTCACTTAGCCGGGCTCCTCTTCGAAAACCCAGCGCTCAGCACAAGGGAAACGCTCGCAAAGCCACATGTGTGTGTAAAGTTTGTGCCACGCAGGAACAGATACAGGGAGCAGGACCCGATCCCGGATTTCGGGGCGATTTTCCTTTGTTAAGACCTCACTCCCGAGCCCTGCCCGGCGGCTCCGCGGTGGTCTCGGCTCACCCTGGGGGAAGCCGCCCCGGCCTGAGCGCCCAGTCCCGGGGAGGCGCAGTCGCCCCGCTCCGCGACCCCTACCCGCTCGGGCCAGGCCGCTCCCTGCTGCGGCCCCGCCGGGCTTCGGGCCTCCCTCGCGGGACAGCCGCCTGTCCCCCGCTCGCCGCGCTCGGGCTGGGGCGGCTCGAAGATCAACGCGAATCCGCGGAGCCCCTGCCTGAATGCCGCCGACCCGGGCCCGGGGGCGCGTGTCAGGGTCGCTGGCCGGCCCCCCACACCCCCTTGGTCCGGCCTGACCACGGGAAAGCGCGGCAGGAAATCTGGGGGCATGAGGCCAGCACCCGCACGCGGGTGCGCGGGCCCACTCGGCAGGAAAAACTTACTGGGGGGAGGGGGACTGTCAAAGTTTCTGGGATCTTTTCCACTTGAGATTCCACAACCCTGCAGTGCCCCCTACAGAAAGCGGCCGCCGGGGAGGGAGGGCGCCCCCACGACCCCCGACTGCCGGCGGCGGCGCGGCCCAGGCGGCCTGGAGCTCTAGCTGTTGCTTTTGCCTTTTTTTTTTTTTTTTTTTTTCCGCTTGTTGTTTTTCAGATACATCTTTTTTTAGAATGGGGGGGGGGGTGAGAGCGCGAGCCGCTGCCTGCAGTGGAGCGTGCTCGGCCTCCAGAGGCAGTCGTCTCCAACTTTTCCTCTCCCGCCCCAACTCCGCGCGCGCCTCAAACTTCAGCCCTGCTGGAGCCCAAATTTGCCTGCCGCGCAGCTCCACTCTAATGTGCGCGCCCAGGCCCCTGGCGGCGGGCTGCAGCGTGGGGGCCACACGCTCGAGGCCCAGGCCCGCCCCCCCCCGCGCCCGCCCGCCCCCCGTGTGTGTGGGCCCAGCTGGGAAAAGGGAAACCGGGTGCCCCGGGAGCGCCCCGGGAGAGGGCGGAGCGCTCCCGCGCCCTGGGGCCAGGGGGCAGGGAGCTCCCGCGCCCGGAACGTTGCGAGCAGGGCTTGCGAACGTCGCAGGGGGGCACTCGCGAGAGACGGACAGGAAGAGGGCCAGGGGGGACGCCAGAACCCGGGACCACAGTACGGAAACGGCCCGGGGCTGAGCTGCACTCAGATCCTGGGATGGAGGGAGCCGGAGAAGAGGAGTGAGGAGGCCGGCAAGCAGGCCCTGCTGCCCTGCTGGAGGCCGGCGGCCTGTTGTGGCAGTCGAGGAGCTGGCAGCCCAGAAAGGGAAGGGGTCAGGAGGTCGGGCCTGGGCCTCAGCAGGCTCAGACGAGGCCCACGAAGGCAGCCCCAGGCGCCCTGGAGTTCAGGGCCCTGGCCTCGCCCGGTTGTCCAAAGAAGGCCAAGGCCAGGCCTCTAGTGGGGAAACTGAGTCAGACCCCGGCCTCAGGGCACGGCCCAGGGGCGCGTGTGAGCCAAGTTAGGGGCAGGGGACCAAGCCGCTTGAGGGTCTCCAAGACTAAGGGGGGTAGGGGGCTTCAGGGCCTCCCAGTCCAGAGCTGGATTGGCGAGTCAGACGCTTGTAGATCCGAGGTTGGATTGGGGAGGGGTCTCTGGGACGCTGGCCAGCTAGGCAAGGATTGGGGGGATTTAAGTGCTTGGAGATCGAAGGCAGGTCTTGAGGAGGGGGACTGAGACAATTGGAAAGCCGAGGTGGTTATTTGGGGAGGGGTCTTCGCGCTTGGGCGAGGCGCATTGCTGCTCCTGCCTCGCTCGAGGTCTGAGGCCTCGTGAAGAGAAGCTGCCGTGAAGGGTGGGCCGACTAGGCCAGGCCAAGAGCAAGAAAGTGAACAAATCAGGAATATAAGTGGGCGGGGGGCCCCTGAGAGGGGGGTCACAAAGGGTGAGCCATGGCCACCAGGCGTTTAACCGACGCTTTCTTGTTGTTGCGGAATAATTCCATCCAAAACCGGCAGCTGTTAGCCGAGCAAGTGAGTAGTCACACCACCTCCAGCCCTCTGCATTCACGTAGCAATGCTGCGGTGAGTCCCCGGGCGGCCTCTCCGACACACGCCTCGTGTGCACTGCGGCTCTGCCTGTCTGTCTGTCTCTGTCTGTCTCTCTGTTTTTGTTTTTTTTTAAGATACGAGTAATACGGTAATGCGAGGTCTCTTGGCATCTGTAACCCAGGATGGGGGAAAAAAAAAAAACAGTTTGAGGCCCCTGCTCCACCTCTGCCTTGCTCGCTCTCTCCCTCCTCACTTCCGCAACCCTCCCAATCCCTCGCCCCCGCACCCCACTTCCCCCCCCCCTCCCGACCGTCGTCACTGCACGACAATCCGCCTCCAATTTACATATGTTTTAACACTAAGATTTGGAAGCTGGGAGGCTTTCTGGAACCTTTTTGTTTCGTTTTGTTTTCACCCCCCTCCCCCCACCCCCCCACCCTGAGCCTCACTTTGGTTCTGGTGGCCAGGAAGCGGGATCGCAGATCCAAATCCTTGCAAATGAACGACACCCTCCCCCCAGCGGGGAAGGAGTTGTGGGGTTTTGTTGATTTTTTTTTTTTTTTTTTTGCCCGTTTTCTTTTAATGGCCTCGCAGCCCGCTGTGTGGTCGTGTACCCTATGAATAATTGCTTCTCTGTTTTTCCTGGGGGCTCCTGTGTGTGAGACTGGAAGGTGCTAGGATCTTCGTTTTCCATTTCCCAGACAGGAAATTAAGCTTTTCCCTCCATTCGAACTTAAAAAAAAAAAAATAGTGTGTTTGTGAAAACGTACCCCCAAATAGCACAGGTTTTTCAATGTCATTAACCTGAACCTTTCTTTACCAGCCCAGCAGTAGGATCTTTTATAGGGAGAGCCCCGCAAAGATAGCTTGTTTCTGTGTTTGTGTTTGATGCGGGCTGCTTTCCCTTTGTGAGCCTCAGTTTTCTGCTGGTAAATGAGGGGAGGGCGGCCAGGGGGCTCTGGGTGCTCTAAACAAGGCAGGAGTGATAGGCAGCTTTCTAATACCTGAAATGGGAAAGTGAAGTTAGGAAACTAATTTGGAGAGGGGCTCCCCGCTGGCGCTGGCGTGGGCAGCCCAGGTTTGAACAGGAGCAGCGTGAGGCAGAGGAACAAAGTCAGCCCCCAAACCAGGTTCCTGGGGATTGTACTGGAAATCTACAGCTCAGGGAGTCTCACACTTATTTTACCTCTTAGAGACTGTATTGCTTTTTCAGTTTTTTTCCCCCTCTATGACTTTATCTAAATGCTGCAGAAAAATTATGCCATGTGTCTGAATTATTGACAGGATGTCTACCCGGACAGTTTTTCCTTTTTGTAAATCACAGGTGGAAACTGGCCGTTATTGCTCCTGTAGAAAAGCTCTTCGAAGCTGTGTGAGCAGTTTTAGGAATAAAATCACGTACACTCAGATCAAAAATCACAGAAACTAGGAATGGAGTGTGTTGAGGTTTTTATTTACTTAAGAATATGAGTTTTTTGGCATTTGTAAACTGAAAGAAATGTATTATACTGAAATGAGTGTAAAATAGAAATGGGCTAATTCCAGTGCTAATTTTAAAAAGGATATTCTGAAGTAAACTAAGAATTAGAGAGTAGAAATTGAATGAAAAAAATTCCACATTGAAACTTGAGTTTTGATAAAGAATATAAAAAAAAATTGCATGTCCCTTAAATGGCTAGATTTCATGCTACCTCATAGGAAAAAAAAAAAAAACAACAACTAACACTCATCATTGTTTCTAAGGTACCTTTTAATTGAATGAAAAAATATTGTTTGCTTTTAAATCTTTATAAGGTTCCAAACACTGAAACGTTGGGTGATGTGAGACTTTTTTATTATTAATCATCATAGTAATTAGTTCAGACAGTTTAAAAACCTGGTGTCTGAGACGGGCAGCTTTTTAAAAGTGCATCTCTAAGTCAAGCCAATTTTTAAAATGATTTTCTAAGTTAAGCAATTAAAAAAATGTGTGTATATATGTATATATATTTAAAAATATAAGCTAAGTCAAGTAACTAAAAATTGATACCTAGGGCAGACAATTTGGAAAAATAGAAATGTCAAAAAATGTACAGAGAGGTAGTGCAGACAATTTCTTGTAAATAGATGTCCAAATCTAACTAAAATAAAAATATATATAAATAAGTCAAACAATTAAAAATTGATACCTAATGTACACAATTTAGAAAAAATAGATATGTCAGAAAATGTACAGACAGGTAATGAAGATAATTGAAAATAGATTCCAAATCCAACTGAAATTTAAAAAAAAAATTATATATATATACACACACACACACACACACACACACATACATATACACACACACACAAGCTAAGTCAAACAATTAAAAATTGATACCTGAAGTACACAATTTGGAAAAATAGATCTGTCAGAAATGTACAGATGGGGAATGCAGACAATTTCTTGAAAGTAGATTTCTAAATCAAACTAAAACTGCATGTCTAAGTCAGAACATTCAAAAATACCTTCTGTATGTTATACCATTTAAAATGTTATGTTTATTAGTCTATTTAAAATCTCAGATCATTATAAGGAATCAGATCATTTAAAATATTTTTGTAGTCAATTCAGACAGTCTAAAAAACAGATTTTGCAATTAAACAAAAATGATTTGCCTAAGTTAGAATTAAAAAGAAAACACATTTATGCATTTTAAGTGTGTGCATTAAGAAAACACATCACATGTCATAAATTTCTGAAGTGTTTAGGGATGAAGTTTTATATCTTCAGTTTGCTTATAGTCGGTTCTACAGAAACTACTACGCACACAAAATCAATATGGCAAGATGTTAACTTGGCTAAGTAGAGGGTACAGTTTTTCAACTTTTCTGGAAGTTGGAAAAGTGTTACAAACATTTTGGGGGGAAATGTCTGTCTAACACAATTTTTAACAACTATTGAATAACTCATGCAATGCTTTTTACAGCATATCTAGCTCATAAAAATTTTTAGACCTCTTTTATGACTTGTAAATTTCAAAACCATGCAGCAAATCAAACTATAGCTGTCAGATTAGAATATGGACTGGGTTTTAGATGATATTAAGAAATTATTAATTAAACTAATTGATTTAATTTCTAATTTTATTGGAGGCCTATTGAAATTTTTAGTGGTGAAATGTCAAAAATATCACTTCATATTCTTACCCCCCTCAAATGAAACAAATAAGGCAAAGTGTTACTAACTGTTGAGTGTGCTGATGAACTGGGAGGAATTTAATACCATTTTACACACTTTTATGTATGTTTGAAAGTAATAAAAACAAAATATATATCTATCAAGTTAAAAACATGACAATTAAAATGAGACTTGTAAATATCTAAAGCTCAAATAATTAAAAAGGAAATGACAAACTAGAGTTTAACTTAATTTTAAAAATCATAACCTGAAGTTTCTGGTTTCTAGTCAGAAGAAAAAGCTGTAAAAGTTTGTTTTCATGTGTGTGTTTTTCTCATACAACTGAAAATAAAAAAAGGAATAGTTTTTTGTTTTTTTAATTTTAAACCTGAATTTCATCCTTATTTAAGGGAGAAGCTATGGAAATTGGCTGTAAAGTGGTATGTGTTTCTCTGATGTCAAAACAAAGGGCACCTAATTACTTAGCGCTCGAAAAATTCACACGGGCATTTTTTTTTTTTTTTTTTTTTTTTGCATCCTAGTTTGAGGGGGAGGAAACGAACGCGAGTCTGGCTGTCTGTGGTTCGGGGTTACTGCGGGCGCCTGTCGCGCGTGCTAAAGCAGGTTTGTGCGGCATCAGGCCGGTCGGTCCCAGGCACTGAAGGAGGTGTGTGGTGGCAAAGCAACGCGCAGTCCCGAGGGCCAGAAGGGACCTAGAGGTCACTTGACCCAATGCCCCTGTGCCTGCCTTCCTTGACCACTGTGACAGCGATAGGGAATTCCAGCAGCTGCTCACTGCACTGCTTGTACTGGAAAAAATCTTTGCCTCGATTAACGCCAGCTTTGCCTGTTACCTTGCCTCCTGGGGCGCTGGCCCCAGTTCTGGCCCCTTGGGCCGCGGCATTCTTCTGCAGGACAGCCGGCAGGCTTCTTGTCCCCTCCCCGAGCTTCCTCTGGCTCAGGCTTCCCCGCTCAGGCAGCGAGGTTAAGTTTCTTGCCAATGAATGAAGTCTAGTTTTTGTTTGTGTGTGTGTGTGTGCTTTTTAAAGTTCAACACCCAGAACTGAACAAAATCCCACTTAATTGTGTTCTGGTTGTGTTGATATTCATGAAATGAATAGTTAAAAGCAGAGTGGGGTTTGCTTTTTAGACGATCAGCAACGTGCAGTTGTTGGCCTTCCTTCTTCAGTCTGTTTTGGCCTTCGTGTTTGCTTCCCGCGGTGGTCACGCCTGGGGCAGCGTGAACTGAAGGCGGGGGTGCTGGCTCCAAGGCTGGGAGTTGGGGCGAGCTCTCCCTGCCAGGACCCAGAGCGTGTCTTCAGGCAAGTTTGTAATCTCTTTGGCCACCTCTGGCCTTACTTGTAAATTGAGGGGTTTTGAGGTAGGTGGTTTCTAGTGGCCCTGTGGATTCAACAGTGCTTTCTCAAGTTCTGTTTTGATACATTATTTCTCCTGACCAAGGCATGCAGCCTTAGCTTTCCATCTGGAGAGGAGAGACACACACCCAACCACAGCGCGGGGCCTGTAGCCCAACGTCCCCAGCAGAAGCCCTTCAAAGTAGCTCCATTACGGTGCAAAAGAGACTTGGACGCTGTGGCAGCCAAATGCAGGTTTTCAGGCAGCCCCTCATTCAAGCATCTAGAGGCAGCTGGGCTTTAAGAAGCTGAAATGAATGGACAAAGTTAAACAATCATTCAGAAAACGTGTATGGCCTTGAATGAATGAATGAGAAGTAGAAGCCGGTCGCTGCGCTGACCCGATGTGTCGCCCGTGCGGTTACCTTCGACCCCCCCCCCTCCCCGGGTGCTCTGAGGGATCACAGCTCCTCGGTTGGTGCCCGCTGCCTGATCGGTCCTCTGCCGGAAACTAACGTGTGGTCTAGATGGGGAGCTCCGTGCCTCGGTCTTAGATTAGTTTGAAATTAGCACATTGTTTTTTAATAAAATGTGGTGTGCTTTGGAGAAGGAAACTGAGGATTAACCGTGGTTATAGGAAACCTGAGGGCCCTCTTCCGCCTCGACCGTGGTGTCAGCTAAGGTTTATTGAGCGCTCAGCCTGAGCCCGGGCTGAGCCCTCTCCGTGGGCAGCGCCGTGGGTCCCCACAGAGCTCTGTCAAATAAGTGCTGCTGTTTTTCTCACGATGCAGATAAGGAAAGTGAGGTTCAGAGGCGTCGGGGACCGTGTCTGGCGTCCCCCTGCCCCACGGGTCAGGGAGCTGGGAGGGGGGCGCAGGCCAGCCTGGCCCGAGAGCCCGTGCTGACCTCTGCGGGGCCCCCGTGGCTCCGGGGCCTTTCCGGGCCGGGTGCTGCAGGCCTGGGAAGTGCAGGGACCCACTGTTTACGTTTTTTTCCCTTGCACGAGGGCACATCTTTCTCTGTCTCACTTTACAGCCATAGAGAGTCCACTTTAACTTGGATGTTGAAGGTTCTAAGTTTCAGCCCAGGCTGAGCCTGTTGGAAAATTAGGTCTCTGCCTTTAGAATCCAAGTATGAAATCATTGTATATTTCTCTTTAGATCTATTTGCTTTTCTGCTTCTAAAGATTCCATTTAAGCAGTGAGGCTTACTCGAGAATAAGGGTACTTTGTTGGATAAAAGTGAAGCAAACTTTTATTTTGGCAGGAACGGAAATAAAGTAAATATCACTATAGCATAGACCTGTATTTCCAACTCATTTTACTCAACTTTTCCAGACTTCCTGAGTAAACACAGATGGGTTTCCACTTATTTTTCAGTTTTATGTAGAAAGTTCTTTAGACTCTGAATTCCACATGCTACTTGGAGTTTTCAATATTTTCTTGATTGTATGCCATCGGCAGGTCAGGAACCTAGATTTAGACATTATAAAGATTTAGAAGGTGGTGATAAGTAGTAACATGTTTTCCTTTGGCTGTATTTGGGGGTTTTCTGATGGTAATTCTAAATGTTTTCATTCAAGCCTTGATAACCTTTTCTGGAATTTGGTGGTAGGTGGGATTTTGAAAACCTTCTGTTTCCAAGTAGCGAAATTGCCCCTTAGAACTGACGACCTCCTGAATTTCCTTTCCTCCGGGGTGTGAGGGCAGTTGCCGGTGGCTTTTGTAGTCCCCTGAATTGCTTACAGAATCGGAGGGGCTGGAAGGTGGGGCGGACCGAGGCCTCAGCTCCCGGGTCTGCCCCAGCCCGGCCAGCATGACAAGCCCTGTGACTTGGGGGACAGATTCATACGCTCTGCAGCTTGGTTTTCTTATTTGTAAAAATAGGGTCGTATCTGGCCCATGACTCTAATTTCCCCTCTTACCAACTAGTAATTGTGGAAACCAAGAGGTCGGGGTCCGTGCTCGGTGATTAACCCGAGAGGACAGGCGCACGTGTAGCAGGGACGCGGCCGTGGCTTGCAGCCGTCACTCGGCTCGCAGCGCGATGCCAGGGGCCGCTGCAGACCGCACTGTGCACACGAGACCCCGAAGTTAGGCGCTTGGCCTGCGTCTCGTTTGAGCAAGAAAGACGCTTCAGTGCTTTCCTGGTGAAAATGTCAAGTTTAAAAAATACAAACGTTTTTTCTTTATAAAGTGAAGGGTAATTAAATCAGATTTCCGTTTGACACTATCTTCTCTATTAGTATCTCCTGTACTACAGTTACGGCACAGCGTGTATGTGAATATAGCCCTGCCTTGCTGCCTGCAGATTGTGGGAGGCATAGGGGGGACTTCCAGCTTTTTATGCTGGATAGTTGGATTTTTACGGAGAGGAATGTTTAATTACATTTGTATTGCTCTCATTCTTTAATAATATTTTAGTCCTGATAGACCGGTTTCATTTGCACTATTTTTAAATAAGGAAGTTATGGTTTTCTTTTGTAAATTCACTTCTTAGCATAAAAAATCAACACAGTTGATTATTGAAATTCACCACTAATTATTTCAGGGATCAATACTGTTAAAAAAAAAAAAAGACGTAGTTGTTTAGATTATGTATCATTAGTAAATATCTATTCAGAAGATTGAGTTCTACGTTGATCTAAAAAAGAACCTTTAGTTTTCAGTTGAAACTTAATCCTCTGGCTGCCGGAGCTCCTTCCTTCCTATTACACCTTTAAAAAAACAAACAAATAAAAAACCCTCTCCTTCCATGTTTTTGTTTTGTTTATTTGCTTCTATAATAGCTTTATAAATACCCGTGCTTTCTAGACTAATAGGAACATATGCCAAGCACATGGGGAGAGTTTTTCTTTGCTTTCACCACCTGTGTCTTTCTCCGGGAAGCGTGGCTTCTCGGCTGGCTTGTTAGTGCCACGGAGAGGCCGGCCTGCGGGACTGAGCCGGTGGGGACCTCGGATACGTGGTCACTCAGGTGTTATCTAAATGCAGCCATAGGCCATTTCTGTGGGTTGTTTATTTTCTGATTTTGCTGCATTTGCAGGGCTGGTTTGCATGTTAAAATATACACATATTTGACATGGTAAAATTGCACTTCAGCTTTGCTCTCTTCTTTTCTCTTCCTGAGGGGAATTTAGAATATTGTATGTGATACTTGATATTTATGAAACAGAAGAGCATTACATTTTAGTGAAACTAAAGCAACTATGTTTTATTCGTTTCTATTGTGTTTTAATTTTTACAACTATATATTGTTTGTTTCCTATCATTTCCAAAACAATCACAGTAAATATAAATAAAAATACATATCGATGTAGCTTTAAAAAAAAAAAGAATCATCATCATGGGGAGATTGTTTAAATGCCTTGGTTAATAGATCTTTATTTTTTTAGTCAACTTTAGAGTTATCTGAAATTCTAGTATTTTCTCAACTGACCATGCCTTGTCTGTCTGTCTGTCTGTCTCTGCCCTGCTTCCTTTCTGCTGTCCCTAACTGGATGGGGCTCATGGGAACAACATCTCTCTTCAGGAGCTGGATGAGGTATTGTGTTTTGAATATTTTTGTATGTTAGTTCATGAAATTATGCCTTTTTTTCCCTGGAGTCTCTGGTCATATATACAGTGCTCACGGAGCTTACACATATTTCAGCATTTGTTTTGATTACTTAAACTGCTGTGTTTCACAATTTAACACTGGGGATTTAGCGACGGTGCTCTTGCACCAGGTGGGTGGACGGTCTGGAGGAGGCCCTCGCCACCCTCGGGAAAGGCAGCCGGCGCCCGGCCGGGGAGGCTGGACACCCCCGTGCACAGAACGGGCCGGGCCGTTTTCAGGGCTGCGTGTTGTGGCTGCCCTGCCTGCCACGTGGTGGCTCAGGTGGAGTGTGAGGGCCAGCGCCTGGGAACAGCCGCATGGGGGGCCGCCGGGGAGGGGGGGGCAGCCGCCTCCTGGGAGGGTCTTCCCTGTCCCTGCCGCCTTGCTTGGGCGGGTCCTCCGCCGGCCCCTCCTGCCCGGCGGCAGCGCGCTTTGGGCCTTTGCCTCACTTCCGAGCGACTCTCCCAGAAGAGGGAGAGGGGACACCCTCGTGGCACTCTGTCCGGGTGGCTAGTAGTGAGCGGGGATGGCGCTGTGCTGGTTGATTTTGTGTGTTTCCGCCGTCTGCTTCAGCGATGAAGGGGTAAAAATAGTTTTCCTTGAGGATAGACCTTTTAGAACAAGTGATTGGTGGGGGGAGCGCTGTTGGTTTGGTTTTCGAGGAATGACTGGTGAGGCTGTGTTAGGGTGGCTGTCCTCGAACCCAGCGGGGTTCCCAGCTTCTGGGTCAAGATCGACCTCTAAGTTCTAAAACTCTGACAAGCTGTGCTAATAACAAGGGACAGGGAGCACACACCCCGAGCGTCCTTTGCTGGGACGTGGTTGAGCTACCTGGCGCCTCCACCTCTCGGCCCCGTGGGCAGCCAGCACGCCCCCTGCTTTTTTAAAGAAAAATAATGCACACTTAATGCCTAATTATATTACGTGTATTACAAAAATAATGCCTGTGAGTGCTTAGAAACTTCCTGAAAAGAGACACAAGAAGCTGATAACAGGGGATACCTTCCAAGGAGAAGTCTGGGAGGGAAGAGAAACTTTCTTTTG
This sequence comes from Pteronotus mesoamericanus, assembly GCF_021234165.1. NCBI lineage: Eukaryota > Metazoa > Chordata > Mammalia > Chiroptera > Mormoopidae > Pteronotus > Pteronotus mesoamericanus. The sequence goes on along the minus strand of NW_026555105.1, from coordinate 1,777,148 downwards.
TGTTGCAAACTTTTTTCTTAGGTTGGATATTTTTTTTAAACCACGTGCATGTATTTTGTCATTAAGAAACAACTAGCGTTTAAAAACAGACCCGCAGCTGGAAGCGCGCTGCGCCAGGTGCCGCAGCCTCGCCTGACCGGGGAGCCGCCCTGCCAGCGCCGCCTGCGCCCTGGGCCCTGGGGAGACCAGGCCGCTGCCGCCCACACACGGCGAACTCGGGCGTCTCCGGGGCCACAGCGGTGGGGGGTGTGCCGACCAGACTCTAAACGCATTAGGGCTTGTGGCACAAGAGAGCGGGCTTGTGGCACAAGAGAGCAGGCTTGCAGGACAGATGTCGCTGCCCCTTACTGAACATGGCCCCCAGGAGGCTGAGTGTGGCGTGGGAACAGAACGGGCACTGGAACTGCCTTACGCTGTAGCAGCACTGGGTGCTGGTCCCACGCCCGCGGGGCAGCCTGCAGGGGGCAGACCTCGGGGTCCATTTACTTCATTCATTCCCTCTGTCCATTTGTTGTCGACTCACTCAGCTCATTATACTTGTGTACTGACTACGTGGAGTGGCAGGCGCGGAGGCGCGCCCTGGGCATGCCGTCTGGAGCCTGCTTGGCCAGGGCGGCCCAGGGCTTCGCCGGGAGGGCTCCTGGGCGAGGAGTGGCGAGCTCGGCGCCGCTGGGCCCCGGGGGCCCGTCCTCACGGGGAGGCCCGAGCCAGCTTTCCCGGCCGCGTCCCTGGGGCCTCCGCGAGGGAAGCCGTCTCATCTGATGGCTTCCTGTGGTCTGTCCACGTTCACGGTCGCTCTGTGCAAACCAGCTCGGAATGTACCCCGGGGGGGCCCGGGGTCCTCCGTCTTCCTCCGGAGACGCCGAGTAAGGTGTCCCTGAGGAGGACGCGTCCGACGTTCTCCTAGATCTCTGTAGAGTCGGCCCTCTGGTTGTTGGGTTTTAAAGATTCTAAGTAGGAACGTTCAAAAATGACAAGAAGCTGATGTCAAGCCCCCAGACCACACGCCCAGGGAAGGCAGGGTGACTTGGTAAGCACAGGGGGCTGCAGGCTGGGCGCCCTGGTCGCATGGCCGGGGGTGGCTTTGAGAAGCCCCTGAGCCCCACGGGGCTCGGGTGTCCCTGCGTGTGAAACGGGGAGCCATGCCCGGTCCCCGTCTAGGCTTGTTGGGACTGAGGAGGCCGCGGCCACGGAAGCGCAGTGCCCACCGAGCACAGGCTCTCGTTGCTCCCTCCTCGGTGGTGTTGAGGGTGCATAATTGCTGAGGAGAAAGGAAAGTCCACCGAGCCAGCCACATTTACGTGTGAGTGCTGTGCCTCTCGAGTTTTTTTATCTCTATACTTCTGCACGTTTAAAAAAAGTCTGTTTTGAACATTTATTATTTCATAATCCAACAAGTAAACCCGATTTTAAGAGTGTCCCAGATCAAAAAACAAGCGGCAGCGCTGGCGTCCTGCCTCTTCCCCACGTGCTTATTCGCTCCCTCAGAGCCCGGAGGCTCCCGCCTCGTGGTCCGCGGGCGACCGTCATCGAGCCTCGGAGGCCCAGCCGCGAGGCCCGGGCCCGGCCCCATCACACGCGCTCCGAGGCCAGCTTGCGTGGAGGCGCGAGTGGCCAGGCTGTCTGCCACCTTCCACGTCCCTTCTGGACTTTTTCAAGGTTCGTCGCCACAGGCAGCCCCGAACGTCAGTGTCGCTGCTGAGTAGCATTATGGCTGAACTCAGTCTGTTGTTTTTGGGGGGGGGGGGGGGCGTGTATCTGATTTTTTAACCTCCGCAGAGGCTTTGCCATTTCCTGCATCTTACGGTCCATTCCATCAGCCCTCCCAGAAGGCAGGGTTCTCTACACGTAGGAAGGCTGGGTGTTTGGAACAGCACGGTGCTGGGTGGGGCAGGTGCTGGGTGGGGCACCCGTGTCATGGGCTCATGTGGATTCAAGGGCAGAGATAACTTGGTGAAACTAGCGAGAAGCCATCGGCTGTGCTCTTGGGGGAGCAGCTGTCGGAATTTTGCCACATTGGGGAGGTCGAGTCAGACGGCCGGGCGCTGGGGTGGCCACCCCCAGAGTTCTTGGAAGACAGCTACCCACGAAGAGATGCAAGTTATTAAAGTCTTCATTCTCATAAGTACAACTTTTTGTTTAAAAAGTTTTCTTATTTAACAAATATGGAAAGAATTTTTTCTTTAACTTCCAAAGCACAACTTCTTTTAAGAAAAGCTTTAATCACCAACACCATCTATCTGGAAGGGGGACTAAGTTGAAGTTCCGCAAGGACAAATAAAGAGAATTAAAAACCTGGCAGTTTCCTCAGAGTCTGTATCGACCAAGATGGCAACTTAAAAACTGAGATGTCCTGGATCTTGATACCCTACGATAACATGTCTTGAAATGGCAAGTGGGATTTCTGACGTTGAAAGGGTGATTTTGCACTTAAAATACATTTTTATGTTCATATTTGTTTCCATTTTAAATAACTGGCATTTATCTTCCATTGTGTTTTTCCTCCTGTAAATGTGGTCTTTTTCTAAAAGAAAACAAGTACAAACTGCGATGCGGATCCCACGTCCACACCGGGAGCAGACACCACGTTCCGCCTGAGTAGGGCTGTGCCTCTTCCTCGCCACGAGCTCTTGCTGTGGGCGCTGTCCTAGAGGGGCAGACGGCTCCCTGTTTAAAGTTTGCAGTCCCAAAGCATCGGCCGTTCGCCTCCCCGAGAAACCCTCATACAGCGCGTGGGCACACGGGGGCCAGCTACGTGGGCCGGCATCTCGCCCCGTCCCTGTCGCGTATGGACAGGACCCCTCACAGTGTTTTTTCCTTTTTTCCCAGACCTGATTTACATGCATTTTGGGGGGTGGGGGGCACTTACTGTATAACATCAGGTATTGCTTAAAAGAGTTGATTTGAATCTACCTCGACTGACTTCATATGCAACTGAGAATCTCCCACTTGTTTCGGATAAGCTGATACTCACCGCTGTGCGTGTGACTTAGGTAACACCTCTACCTCTTAGTTTAACGTATACTTGTAAAAAGTGGTTAACAACTACAAATGAAACAAATGACTATTATTGCTTTATTGAAATACGGAGTATTGGTAAAATACAGTGGGTTAGATAGTAAACTGCCAGGACTCATGAAGAGGTACCTTAGCCGTTTTAGGTTTTGCTTTGTACAAACAGCCGGAAGTCTTAAGTTCTAGTTTGGCTCCAGGCAGGCAGCGCGTCCGTGTCCAGCACAGGCTGTAGAGCTGGCTGCCGCTGGGGGCTAGATGTGGGGTCGTCCCTGTGCCTTGGTCAGGGTGCCCTCCGCAGAGTCACCCTTAGCAGCAGGACCTGAGGAGTGAGCAGCTCTGCCGCACACTGCGCCTGCCCTGGATGGGATGAGAGGTCTGTGCCTTGTCCCTGTGTCCACTGACGTCAGCTGGAGAGGCTGCTTTTTGCTTTTTGTTGACATTTATGTGCTTGCGCATGGAGGGGCCCATCCTGTGGTTCCGGTGCTGTTGGTGGGGAGCTGATAGGGATCAGAGGCCTGTTTTGTGTTGTCGTTTTAATCTGAGGGTTTGTTGTCCTGATTTGTTTTCTTAGCAAATTGCAGTTCTATTTCATGGGCCTGTCAGAGTGATTGGCAGCTGGTGGAGTGGATGGCGCTCCTGGCGTCGGCCCGCCCGGGCTTCGCTCTGTCACTAATAGCTTGGTGACCTTAGGCCAGGTGCTTAACTTCTTTGAGTTTCAATTTCCTCACTTATGGATTGGAAAAATGGGGTCCCGGGCTCACCTAGCTTTTGTGAGGATTAAATCCTGAAAGCAGCGTAACGTTCCTGTTAGTGAACTCCCGACGACGAACGTGGCTCCAGGGAGGGTGGCGCAGACGCACGGAGCGCGAGCGGCGGGCGGCCGACCGAAGGGCCTTCTTGTTCTCAGGCCCGAGGGCCCGCTGGGCCCGCAGTGTCCCCGTGGCTGGAACGCGGTGCTGCAGTCGCAGCTCAGACTCCAGGGCAGCAGCGGGGGCTCTGGTCCCTTCGCGCTGTCCTTGCATTTAGCACGCTCCCTGAACGCACAGATGCCCTAGGAAACGGGGCAGAGCCCCACGGGGTGCGGGGGACAGAGGCAAGGCCCCCCAACTGCGTGCAGGAAGTTGCTGTCCCCTCCCTGTCCAGGGTTCAGGGCCCATGGCTGGAAGAAAGCTTTTACTCTGTTTTTCCTTAGGTGGTGTTTCCCCCTCTTCATCTGTGGATTTAAAATTTTTGTCTAGTTCCTTCATTGGTGAAAAGCAAACAAGTAGGGTATTTGCTGAATGAATGAATGAATGAAAAAGTAAATTTAGGCAAGTGCAAGGAGGGGGAAGAAAGGCAATCTAAATTCCTTATCCAGTATTGCAGTGCTGTTCAGAAAATGTGCAAAGTGTTGCCTACAGAGGACTTTTATGAGCTGTTTCCCATTATTTTTGATCCTCATTTGGACGCTTTGAAACGGGCATTTATAAATCCTGCGCCCAGAGGCCGCCTCCAGAGCCTTTCTTCCCGGTCCCCGCCTCCGGGCGAGAGCCCGTATCCCCAAGCCCCAAAGCTGTGATCTCCCCCATCCGGAGTGTCCCGGGCCATGCACTGTATGGGTAAAATAAGCCAGGACCATCGCTGGCATTCCAAAAGCGGCAAGAACGTTGCCTGCGGACATTTAACCGAAGAAAAGAAATGACAATGTGAGACTGCATTGAGACGCTAAGGATTGCTTTTGCCAAATGGTAGATAATTTGCTAACTGTTTAAGCATTTCTTTCACACACTTTAACACATGGTTAATGATCTTGTGACCAAGTTAACTGGATCAGCCCTGTTTCCAAAATAAGCTGAATATATGTAAGTAAACGTTACCACCATTGAACTTTGTTACATTTACAGCCTAGTATTTTTTTTTTTTTTACTTTTAAAAAGAGTTTTCAGTTACAGTTTACATTTAATATTATTTTGTGCTCCTTTCAGGTGTGCGACGTTAGCGGTAAACAGTAATACACTTTGCGCAGAGCGCGTTCTCTGGGGTTTGCAGTGCCCACCGAGCGCCACGTGGAGTTTTTTCGGCGTTATTGACTCTGTTCCCCATGCTGTTCTTTATATCCCAGCTGAGTTATTTGTTTTTAACTTGTGTCTGATCAAATTAATTGTTGAGTACTAAGAAACTTCTTTTAAGGCGCTTTTGTTGACTTTTTTATTACATTTCTATAGGCAGATCAAGTCAAATTCATGTTTCACAAGTGTATCCAAGAAAATTAAGAACTGGTGCATGAAAAGATAGAGAAACAGTTCCAATGTTAGCAGTCTCAAAAGCAAGAGTCTAGTCAGGCAAGTGTGCTTACTCTTCCATTTCTGCGTTTTCGTAGGGAGAGACACTTAGAAGGCAGTAATAAGCACGTGCTTAGCTAGACCGGGTCTGAGCGATTTTCACGCTGTCCTTTTGTTTCCCGGTAGCTCGCCGACGACCGAATGGCTCTGGTGTCAGGCATTAGCTTAGACCCAGAAGCAGCGATTGGCGTGACAAAATGGTCACCTCCTAAATGGGTGGACGGAGTGGATGAAGTAAGTTGAATGTTAGTTTCACACTATCTTATTTATTTAAGAAATTGTGACATTAACCTATTTTAAGACATTTGCCGAAAAAAACTGACTTGGGCACGCCTAAATGCATGGCCAGACTTCAGCTTTCAGTTAACCGAGTGTGCATGCCACGAGAGAGGGAGGGCGCGGCGGTGTGCGTGATTTTGGTGGAGTGGTAACTCCACGAGCTCTAGGGAGACGCTGAAGCGCTGTGAGACATGGAGAAGTGGTATTTGAATTTCTGGATCTTTGAATGAAGAGTTGCTCGTGCATTTGGCAGCCTACCAGTTGGCCGAAGGCAGCAGCCAGCAGCCGAGTGTGCCCGGCTGTCTCGGAGGCCGGCAGGCGCCCGCAGCCGGTGGTCGAGCCGTGTGCTTTCGTTTGCTTAGATCCAGTATGATGTCAGCCGCATCAAACAGAAGATGAAGGAACTCGCCAGCCTACACGACCAGCATCTGAACAGACCCACCCTGGATGACAGCAGTGAGCAGGAGCACGCCATCGAGATCACCACCCAGGAGGTGACGCAGGTGAGCGCGGCGGGGGCACCCAGGCCAGGTCAGGAAGGGGCTTGCAGCGGCGCCAGGCTCCCCGTGGGCGAGTGAAGGAGCCCGTGTCTGGCGGAGAGGGGACTGTTCTTCGTTGTTGTAGCTACTACTCTGGATTGAGTTTAAAAAGTAAACCCAGAGCATTAGTAAGTTCGATCATGAGACCTAAAAATGTCTATAACCTCTGCCGTGTGCTAGTGCTGAAACGTTTTCTGTGTTAAAAATGGCTCTCATAATTGGAGGTTGAGAGTTTCCGCCCTAGACTTGAGCATATTAGTATCCTGGGGGAAAAAGTCTCTTGTAAAGTGTTAAATTTAAGTGATTATAAGCACTATAACCAGTGTCCAGATGTCGGCAGATACGTGCCCTGTTGGTGCACACCTTGCGGGCGCTCAGGAGGAGCAGGGGGCTGGGGCTGGCGCTGCGGGAAGCCTCCCGGGTGCTGCCCTGCTGAATGCTGGCCCGCGGCAGCGGCACAGGGGCCCGCCCGGTTCTCCTTCCCCTGCGACTCCAGGGCTCTGTCTGCAAAGTGGGAGTGATAATGCGTGCCGCCTGGGAGGGCGGGTGTCCGTGTGGGTTGGGGCGTGTGCACCCAGCGCTGCAGTTGCGTCTGACGCAGCGCCGCGCCTGCAAACTGTGCCCTGCTCGCCTCTCCCTGTGCTGGTTGATCCAAGCAGCTTTCCGGCTTCGGGGACCTCGCGCGGGGACAGGTACGAGCACTCGGGGCCGTCTCAGCTCTTCCACAGGTGCCAGCGCGCGGTGCAGGCTCTGCCCAGCCGGGCACGCCGGACCTGCTCGGAGCAGGAGGAGCGGCTGCTGCGCAACGTGGTGGCCTCGCTGGCGCAGGTGCTGCAGGAGCTCTCCAGCGGCTTCCGGCACGCGCAGGCCGGCTACCTGAAACGTGAGTGCGGCCTCGCCGGCAGGCTTGAAGAGTTTGACCTCACCTTAGAACACGTAACCACCGGTAGCTTTCTAGGTGTCGGAATGGGGAGCTGCTAATTAATAGGTGAAACTAGTCGTAATCACACTAAAGCTCCATATTTCCATAGCAACCAGAGTAGTTGAGAGCGGCCCAGAAGCCTTTCTGGGGGTGGTTTCAGCGCTTCCTCTGAGCCTGAGGGCCGGGGGGCTGGGATTCCAAATAGCGCAGTCCATTCAGCTGCGTTCTGCAAACTTTTTCTTCTTTCTCTCCATTGCACTCAATAATGTCCCTGCGTGCTCTTCAAAACTCCAGTCCTTCCTCGGTTTGACAACTGCATATTTGTATTTTATTACTTCAAAAATTTGATTTAGAGCCATTTGGAATCTCTACTAGAGATGCTTCTAGAGAAAAATAACTGAATTTTAAAAATGTTTTGTAACAGCAGATAGATTAAATATTTTGCTTCACTGATTCTCAGATGGTTGTGTCATTTTGTCATTTACTTGGCATCAAGCGAATCGTACACATTTACAGTGTCCTTTTGCCTTGACTAACCCAAAATGCTTGCATGTTGTTGTGTTCATAAACTTTCATCCCCCCCACACACACACCTGAGAAGCTGCTAACACCTCCATTTTGACTGTTGAGTTTAATCTAGATTCCCCTTCCTAATGGCGGAGCGGTAACCGGGATGGTTTGCATGTTCGAGTAAAGTGACTTCCTGTCTGTGGTAGGCATGAAGAACCGAGAGGAGAGATCCCAGCATTTCTTCGATACGTCAGTGCCACTGATGGATGATGGAGACGATGCTACTCTTTATGATCGGGTGCGTGAAGGGGCTGCGTTCTGTTCTCTTCTCATCATAGGCCTGTAACCTGGGCACGAGGCGAGCGGAGCCGTGGCGCGCGACTTGCAGGCCCACCTGTAGTTTTCCCAGCAGTGGAAGGACAGCCACAGGGACCCGGCTGCTGCGTCCTCCCCACGGCCCCCAGGGAGACCGCGTAACTGCCCACTGGGACCTGGGGGCGGACGCGCGGGGTTCTCCCTGCTAGGTTGGCCGCCCGACCCTGCGCAGCTGCAGGCAGGAGGCCTCGCCCTGTGCCCGCTTCAGCCATTCCCGCCCTAGGTCCCGCTTGCTCTGGGAATGTGGCTCTCTCCTTAGGGAAGAAGAAGTGTGTGTATGTTGTTTGTGCTTTCCAGAACTGTTTCTAGAAATCATTTTCTTTCGATCATGTCTAAGATGGTACACGGCAGTGTTCTTGAGGGGGAGGAATCTGACATAAGGATCCTGCACTCTTGCTTGGCTAGGGTTTCACAGACGAGCAGCTGGCGCTGGTGGAGCAGAACACGCTGATGGTGGAGGAGCGGGAGCGGGAGATCCGCCAGATTGTGCAGTCCATTTCTGACCTCAATGAAATATTCAGGGACTTGGGAGCGATGATCGTGGAGCAGGTACGTGCGTTCCCTTGCCTTCCTCAGCCATGGGTTTTCCTGCCATAAAAACTGGTCCTTCTCCAGACTTTGTGGACTCTGCACTCAATTTGAACCTGCTCCCCAAAGTATGTCTGTGTGTGTGTGCACACATGTACATACACGTATATATGTACAAATTATATACACATACTGCTTCCATCCTTTATATTAAACAAAAACCAAAACAAAACAGGAAACCTTTTTTTGGATAGATAAATGTCTGCAGAAGTCCTCATGTTCTCTGCCCCAGGGGTGCTCATGAGCGCGCGCGCCCCTGTTGGGGGCCTGGGTGGCTCTGCCCACGCTCAGCAATGACTCTGGCAACAGATAAGGTTTCCCTTCTAATTTTGGCAGGTTACTGCGTGATGGCGACTGGAACCACTAGCTTTCAAGCGGAATTAAATTGTTTGTTCACTGTTACAATCTGATTAGGGTATTTTATTATCTTGCCAATAGGGATTTGGGTCCTGATCCCCCTGAAACCAGCCGGGAGCGGAGCGTTGAGGCTGCGGAAGATCTGGTTGCATTAATTACTGCCGCGGCTCCCAGGGCACTGCGCTGCCCTCCCGCTAATGCAGCGTGCTTCCGTTCAGAGCCTGCTCTTCCGTCCAGCCCCGTGCGCCCTGCTCTCTGTCTGAACCAAGAGATTAAACAATTACGAACAAAAGTCCACTTGAGGCAGATGTGAGATTTCACATGGTGGATTGGCGCTCACTGTCCCTGCTCTGACCCATGGAGACCTGCGCTGACGTCTGTAGACATGGCGGTCCATTTCCGGGCCTAATCATAACCGGGCCTAGCTAGCCTGGTGCACTCTGCCTCCCTGAATCTAAGCAGCAGGTGGGCACAGTCGCTCGCCCTTTGCTGCTCAGAGCCTGTCTCCACTGAACTGTATATTTTTTAAAGCACCAGGAAGTCTGAATGCAGCACATTCTGCAGTGGCGAAATCCAAAACAGAAACCTCAGTGTGTCAGTCCTGCTTCCTCATGAGCTAGACTTGATTGCAGCCGAGCACACAGACACTGCCGTGCCTGGCGGCAAGTGTTTCTGAGTCCGCTTTCCCCGCGTGTTGCTGATTGTCTGTCACTGTCCTTTATCACCAGGGCACAGTCCTTGATAGAATTGATTATAATGTTGAACAGTCCTGTATCAGAACTGAGGACGGCTTGAAAGAGCTTCACAAGGTAATACCCTGTCTTTCAGTAGTTGAGAATTTGAGGAAATGTTATCCGATATGAAGGATTCATACGGGGGTGTCTTCCATCACAGATGTCCTCAGCACTCTTGTCCCTTGTGACTCTCGGTACAATAGTGCACAAGCGGACGGTGTGGTTTCACCCAGGACCAGCTGCGTGGTCCGTGGCCGCTTTGCTGTAATTGGTGTTTCCGGGGGCACCTCGCGCTTAGGTTTGAAATTGCTGAGAACTTCCTTCCCTGACAGTAAATTCTAGAGGAACGGGGGTTTTCTTCCTTTTAGAAAACATTTCATTCTTTGAGTCTTGTTTTAGGAAATCAGTCGTCGGGGCATTCGCTAAAATGCAGCCGACTGTCCTGTGTGCTCGCGGAGGCCGTACGGCCTCGTGCGGTGACACATTTCTGATGAATTGCTGCGGGAGCATCACCCTGCAGAAGATAGAAATCTAATTTTCCCTTTTAATTACCGCAGTGCATCTGTGTGCTTACCTTGACAAAAGAATAGTTTGTTGAAATGAGAGTATTATTAGCTCTTTTATTCTTTGCTAATAAGGTGGCTATTTCAGGAATATTTTTCATATTTGTTAAAAATAAATGAAAAGCATCTTAGAACTCTTGTGATCGTTTATGAGAAACACACCCATACACTGCCGAGTGGCTCCTCTGTGTAATTGGGTGCCTATTTGCTCTAAAAGGAAGGTAATGCTTCACACATACAGTAAATTCTGCTCATCTCTTTGTATCTTTGACACCCACTGGTATTTCTGCCACATCCTGAGCATTTTTCCAATTCATTCATGAACTACCCTGTCATTTGTCGGCAACCAGCCCCCTCCTCCAGCAGCGAGGGCCCCTCGCGCAGAGGCACTGGGCACCGCGGAGGCTGGCACAGGTCTGCCAGGAGCCCTTGGTTCTCCTGGTGTGTCGCTGCCCACACGGTGTCCCAGCCCAGCCCGTGACGAGGAAGGAGAGGCTTGCCTTGTGTGAGCAGAGCGCTGGGGAAGTGTCTAGGTTCATTTGGTGGCCGGCTCTTGTCTGTTAGAAGAGTGAAACTGACTTGAGTTTCTCACTCTCTGATACCCAGATTTTGATCTGCTGTGGGACTCCGCGTTGCTCGTGAAGTTTCTTAAAATCTGGTAGAACACGTTTTGTACTATAACGCAGATAAAAGGAAAAGCTTGTCCGGGGAGTGTACAGACCTAGTGGGAACTAAAATTTTGTTTGAGGTTCTCCTTTATAAATCATTTTGAGAGGTTTTAAAGCATATCATTTAGTGGTGGCCTCCTTGGTGTTCTGGGCTACTTATTGGAAAAGGAGGCGTGCTCGTCTTATCTCCCATGTCACCTTGCTGTCGGGAGGCAGCTGCCCGTCTCCTTGGCAGTCGGGTGTCGCCTCACACCGGCAGCTGGACTCGCAAGTCCTGTCTGTCCTGATGTTTCCCGGCTTGACAAGTGGTCCTAGGAGGAGGCGTGGCCCACCGGGCAAACAAAGCTGCAGTCAGGTGTGGGGGACGTGGAAGGAGGACAGGAGAGATTGGGTGTTTCTGGCAGGTGTTTTCCCCGAGGCCGTTTCCTTGTCTGTCACTGTCCTTTGACAGTGAAAGGGCTGCCAGCAGGCCGTCTCTGGATGTGTTGCAGCCACCCTCGCGGCTCTCTCCTCTGCTGCACATGGCGTCTGCGCGGGGCCCGGCGTCGCGGGACGGCACCCTGCGGTCCATCTGACGTGAACAGGCGCAGCCTGGCCCTGCCGAGCTCTGGAACACAACCTCTGTTGTGTCGCCAGGGGCTCAGGGGCGCATCTTGGGGGCAGGGGGCGCTCTGTGCACTTGGCCCCCCCGTGGGGAGCATCTTCCCAGTTTTACGTCGAAGGTTGAATTCTCCCTTGTTGCCGTTTTCCGGGGAGGCAGGACTCGAGCTGGGCAGCGGGGCGATGAGGCGGCAGAGCGACGCCGTGGTGAAGGGGGCGCTGCACGCTCCGGGCTTTCCCGAAGAGCGGGGGCCCCAGCGGCGGAGGACGTGGGTGGGAGGGCAGGCCTTGCCCTCTCCCGCCAGCCTGCGCCTGGGTGGCAGGTCCCAGCCCCGCATCAGCGCCCCTGGGACAGTAGTGTCCCCAGGGGGCGGGAGGGGCCGGGTAGCAGCAGGTCAGGGCCCCTCCTCGGTGCTGGCTGTGTGCACGCGCGGACTGATGGAGGGAGGGAGCCAGGGAGCCAGTAGCCTAGATGTCGGCTCCTCGGAGGGACCTGAAGGAAGCCTAGGGCTGGAAACGAGGGACACTTGATTTTGGGGAAAATGACCGCCTTCTCCCCCCCTCCTTTTTCTATAGGCAGAGCAGTATCAAAAGAAGAATCGGAAGATGCTTGTGATTTTAATATTATTTGTCATCATCATCGTCCTCATTGTTGTCCTCGTCGGCGTGAAGTCTCGCTGAGCGGCCCGGGTATGTGCGCCGCGCGGATCAGGTCGGGCCGCGCCGCTGCCCGCGGCGGGGGTGCTGCCGGGCCGCCTCGTGGACTCCGCGGCTCCCGCGGGGGCGGCCTCTGGTTTCCTTCAGTGGCGACAACGGGAGGGCCTCGGCACTGCCGCAGACTGGAGGTGGAGTCCTGTCACCAGTGGCGGTGCGTCCCTGCGGCGCGAGAAGAGGAGCGGAGCGTGGGCGGGCACTCCGCAGGCTGTTCGATGTTGTTGTGTGTGTGCTGTTTCTCTTAGCAGACATGTCTGAGCAGCGTGGTAAAATAATTTTTGGAAAAAAAAATTTTGAAAACCACTTGGGTTTTCAGGATTTGGTATCAAAAATGTATGGGTAGAGGCAAAAATGCCTCTTCATCTTTCTGTTTATTTTCCAGCTGAAAACAAACCGAGAAGTCCTTTAAGAATTTATAATCCGTTCCCCATTACCTTAATTTCACTTTTCCATCACTGTTAATGATCAGAGTAACAAAGTGTGAAAAATAAGAAACCATCATTGATGTTAATTAACACATTTAGATGGGCCAGTTAAAACAGCTTTGTAAGTTTAAATCAGTTGCGAAAGGTGCGGTCCTCGTCGGAGGCCTCGCGCTGCGCCAGAAGGGCTGCTGAGCAACACCGCCTGCATTTCAAAGTTGGTGACTGAACTAACCTCGCATTAAAAGGAAGCTGAGGAGCGTCACGAAAGTCACCAGAATCGGCCAGTATGCCCCTGGGTGCGTCCCCGGCCATCCTTGCTCAGTCCATTGCTTGTGTACTAACTGCATAACGACCTGTTCAAACCAGCCAGCACTTCATGAACTGTGAATTCACACAGAGGCCATTCTAAATGGGCCACCCCATTCGGGTCTCAAATTATTAACCAAACATCACTCCATTTCAAAGTAAAATATTCCACCAGAGGTGTGATTTACGGGCTGTCCCGTCGCCGCCGCACATGCCCGGGAGCGGGGCACCTTCCTGCAGGCTGTGCGGACCGGCCGGGCGGTCCCCGCCGGAGTGCGGGCGGAGCGGCCCCCCGGGCGGGGCTCCGTCGCGGGCGGGGGGCCGCTGTGGTGCTCCGGTGCCTGCCTGGAGCTGTGGCCGTGTCAAGAGGCAAGGAAGACTCTGAAAATGGAAGCCGTTCGTGCTTTCATTGCCCTTGAGACATGAGTAGGGTTTTAGTGGTTTTTGTATAATTTTTGATAGCTTTTCCATTGTTTTTACCTCTCTGAGCTACATTTTATTTCGACCAGTTACCTAAAACGCTTCTCTAGAATTTGACTTTGAAGTTGTTTCTGGAAATTTAAACTCGAGTCCAGAGGTTCAGGGTGTCTCAGCCCTCCCTCCCCAAGCCGTTGATGGCACCAGGGAACCACCTGTTTTATTGGTGAGGTGGCTGTAGGATGACCTGAAGGTGTCCCTGGCATCTCAGGAGATGGCATCGTGTTTCCTGACACACAGTTATTTATTAGGAGGAAAAATCAGGGACTAAGAAGCCAGCCTGGCCTCACTCACCCTGACAGGCGGCGCTCCGGCAGATGTCGAGGTAGCCGCAGACGCTCCCTTCCCTGTCCCTGCTAACCCTCGCCCAGCAGTGGAGTCCAGGCCCCTACGGACCAGCTGCTCCGGGAGAGGGGCTGTTTAGAGCGGGGGCCCGCCTCCCAGGCGTCTCTAGTGCTAGAACTGGATCGCTGTTGACGCTTTTAAGATGCTGTCTTAACTGACCTTGAAGGAAATTGACCCTTTGAGAAAGGACCCCTATTTATTTATATTTACTTGCAGTGAATAGGGTGATTAAGGTTAGTTTTTGTCCCCCAGCCCGTTTGGGTAAAGTCATGGATCTGACTGGAAGTGGCATTGAGGCTGTCGCTGTGGCGGAAGGGCCGCACGTTCTGGTGGACACCAGGGCGGCGCCAGCGGGAGCCCCGGCCGCCTGGCGCCTGCACCCTGGCTGGCCGGGCTCCTCCCAGCACTGCATTTTCCTGCTGCAGGAAGATCGGCACTGGGGACGGTAAGAGCGACTCAGGCATGGTGTCCTGGAACCTCGGGGCCATTCCTTTCCCCTGGAGGGGCTGGCTCCTTGACCTGCCGAAGCCGCCATCTGTGTGAGGGCCCTGGCCGGGATGATGGCTCGGTGGGCCTGTCCCATCACCGGGGCTTTGCCCTGAGACGAGGGCCAGCAGGGACCCTGCCCCGCTCCCAGTCCTGGGGGTTCCGCGCCTGGCGAGAGGGGACGTGGGAAGCTGCACTGGTCAGTTGCCCAGAGCCCCCGCCCTGCGCCCAGATGGTAGCTGGAGTCGACTGTCTCTGGTTTCATTATTCGGAGGGGCGGGTGGGGGGTACGTGTGGTCGGCTTTGCCGTGGGCGCAAGGCCGAGCCTGTCGGTCCCAGGCTGCTGCGCTGCGCTGCGCTCGCTGGGAGAGTGTTGCTTGTTCTGACGCAGGTGCTTTCAGTGTCCCTCCCGGCTAATGGCTTCTTGAAGGTAATGAAACCCTCCCAACCTAATTGGTCAGATAAGACTTTTTTCTGGTGTGCTTAAATAAAGCAATTAGCGCAGCGCTTCTATCCAACATGCCTTTTTTTGTCCTTTTTTAAAACTAATTTACTGTTACTGGAAACTTTTTTGTACAATAAAGCAATCGTGCAGATTAAACAATATCCTGCAGTCCTAGTATTAATTTGAACCATGGGGTTCGTGTTATCTTCAAACGCACGCGGGGTCTGGTGGGGGTTGTTTGGGCCGGTGCCTGTGCTGTGCCTGAGGCCTTGAGGTCTGGAGGTCCATCTGTCTGTCTAGAGGACGCTTTCCAAGGGACCCATGTCCTTTATCCAGTAGACAAAAAGGCAGAGGATTATTTTCTCATGAAAATCTACGTTTTACATGTATACCAAGCACCACCTAGACATCGTCAAATAAAAGTCCGTATGCGTGCCTTGCGGAGAAGTAACCCTTGCCCGCAGGCTGGGGAGACGTAAACTTCTAAATGCCTCGGGCCGTTTCCTACCCCATGACGCTGAAAACTCCAGGGATGGTGTTTGCTCGTTGAACTCGAAGCCACGGCTCTATTTCCCCTCAGATGTCCATGTGCCCGTGTCCCCTCCTCCAAGGCCAGGGTGTTCTTTGTCAACAATGCGCTGGCTGTCATGCGCGTGTCCCGATGGGAGATGCCATGGAGGCGCCGTGGGCATCTGTGTCTTTTTAGTTAGACACCCGGGTCCATCCGCACAAAAGCAGGGGCCGTCTTTCTGAGGAGTCACCTTGGCGAGCTGGGCATCGAGTCCGTCCCGCTGCTGGTGTCTGTCTGTGGCCCTTCTGACCTCCCGAGCCTGTTGCGGGGCCACAGCGCAGGCGTGCCCTCCTCTTCCCGGGCTCTCTCCTCGCTTGTGACCAGACGTGACCTCCCTGCAGCTGCCCAACAGCCACCCACAGCATAGACATGTCCCTTAGGCCTCAAGAACATTCTAGACCAGCAACAGCGCTGAAGAGCTGCGCCTTGCCGAGGCCTGCCGCAGACGGGGCAGCCCAGCGGGGGTGACCCGCTGCTCGTGGGGCCGCCTCCGGGGCTTTTCCTGGCCGTCTTTCGTGGCCCGCTCTTGAGGTAGTGCCGCAGGCTCAACCAGGCACGCGGCGTGTCGGGCAGCGGGCTCCGGCCTGGCCCTCGGGTGTGCCCGGAGTGCGGGTGTCGGGGTTCCCTTCTGGCGCCCAGGTGGCGGCAGAGCAGTGTGGGCGTAGGCTCGCCCTGCTGACCGTTGAGAACGTCCTTCAAGAACCCTGCACCTAACGCCCAGCTTGAGTCCCCTCAGCCACTTCCTGGTCTGCTGGTTGGAGCTGTGCGCCCTGCACCCCACCGCTCACCCGGCCCAGCGCAATCTGTCCCTGCGTTTCAAAGCATGGCATGTTCTCCACGCGGTATTCTCCACGTGGGCTCACTTTCGGTCATGGGGTCCCTTCCTCTAGTCTAAGCGTGGGAGCCAGGTGGAGCGTTGGATGCCACGGCTTTGCAGAAGGGACACGCGTTTGTTCGTGGGGGAGAACAGGACAGCGGTTCAGGGGTGCTGATTCCACGGTGAAATTTCCATTTCTTCTCAGATTCAGTTAGGCAGACTTGGTTCATTTGACATCAGCCACGCTTTGGAACTTGACACCGCGTCCGTGGCACTGTGGGCCTCGAACAGTCGACTCCTGTGTGTTTGCCCTTAAAAACGAATTTTTCTCTCTCCATGTTCCCCTCACCACCCCGGACGCCCCCTCTTAACTTGTTGCGTGCTGTTTTTGCTTAGTTTTGTTTTGAAATTGAGGGCAAAACCACCCCCTGCTGAATGACGGCCATTAGAGCGAGGCCGGCGAGGACGCGAGCAGGTGGCGCGGGGGAGCTTCCAGTGCGGCAGAAAGCGGCTCAGAGTCAGGCCTCCCGGTTAATGGCGGTGGCCGTGGCTCCTCTGCGTCCTGCCCCCGCCTCCACGCCCGTGACATCATCCAGCCAGCCTACGGGGACTCCTCTGACAACACAGAGGGACATTCCACAGTCACAATTACCTGGCCAACTGAGGAAAGAAAATAGCCCTCTGTCCAGTCGTCCTCATGAGCTCCCTGGACGGTCCCAGGTGCTCGGGGTAGTTGCACTCCCGAGCCTGCACTTGAGCCCCCAGCATCTGGGTCAAAGGGACCATTTCAAGGAGAATCCGTTCAACACTGTCCATGAAACGAGGCTTAGTTAGAATAGACCACTGGGTTTGGCGTTTTCTGCTTGTCAACTATTGTTCTAGAAGTGCTTTTAGCTAATCATCCAAATTCCGCCATTAGCAATCACCGTTTCATTTTACAAAAAGATGCCACCGTGGAGGCAAGAGGGTCCTCACTGGCGTCATTCGACCTCCGTCTCAGAGGGAGCGTGAGGGAGCCCGCGGTGTCTTTACCGTGGCGCTTTGAGTGGGGACCCCAGTGCCCCCCCCGCCCCCGCGTTCCAGAAGGGGATTGGAGGCCCGTGTGAGGGCTTGCCGAGGTCGCAGGGCTGCTGTGACCCCAGGCGGGACCTAGAATCTTCCCTCTTTCTCATTCTGGACCAGGACTGCTTTTGCCATTTTAATCGTTCATTTCTTTGCATGAAATTAAATGACCTTCTTCAAGAAAGATTTAATGGTCAAGATGTGATTTGGTAAAAGCTTCCTCAAGGATTTTTTTCCTGGTACAAAGATGAGAGCCGACTGAGGCTAAGAGAGATTTGCAGACGGTGATGTGTCATTATCCCCAGCTCAGTTTTTTGTGTAATTGGTACAAAGAGATGGCTGCTGATGACTAAGCCTCCCACTGATGGAAAGGAATGATTCCTTTGTGATGGGGCTTGGGGCGCAGACGTGGGCATTTGCGGTGGTTTAAGAAAGGTACATGGATGCACCCAGCACCTACCAGGATGGGTCGTGTCATTTGAACGTTGTAAATAAAACAAAAAAAAATTTTTTTAATGGTCTCGGGCAAAACTGATTTTACAATCGCCAGAGAATGTAGCACCTCGTTCCCACACTGTGTGATGCCGAGAAATTGATTTTTTTTTTAAAATCCAATTAAGCCTCAAGGTTGGTTATCCATTTAAAAGGTCGGCTGAGTTAAACAATGACAGTACCTTCCGTTCATGCTAATAATTAAATGTACACAGAATTTCAGCACTTACGTCGTGCCTCACGCGGGCCACACATCATGTGTCCTGCACAAGAGGGGCCGCGGAGGTCCCCAGCAAAGGCGCGAGCACACCAGCAGACCGTGAACCCAGACTTGGTAAGTCCCCAGGCTGGCTGCCATCCCTGCCACTCCGTCCCCTCCAGTTTCTGCAGTGTGAGCGATTGTCACCCGGCAAGGCGCAAGAATCTCTGCAATGCGCACTACCTGACCATTTACGCAGGGGCACTGACCTCTTCCCCTTTAGATTGTCAAATAAAAAAATGACAAGAGCCAACACAATAGACAGCTGGTGTGAATGAATCAAAAGTATACCCTTTTTTTTTTTCTGTCCGCTCTGCAAAAAACCCTATTTTTTGGTGTGCCCGCAGAGTTTTAGTAACTAGGTTACATGTGCTGTGCAATGGAAGAAGGCCGAACATCGCTGCGGAGAGCGCTGGTCCCAGCGGGTGGCTGGTCCCCACTCACCTCCCATCCTCCCTTTTCTGTGACCCCAAGAGAGTTGGGACAGGGAAAGTGACTTCTCATTTAAAGAAAAATAAAAAAAGAGAGGGGAACCCTTGGTATACGCACCAGGTCTCAGGTGTGGCTGCCAAGTTCACGGTATAACCAGTTGTGCTTTATAGCGCATGTTTACTGTGTCCCGGGCGTGTCACGAAAAAGACTTTGAAATGTCTTTTTATGGTTCTCCTAGGTAATGTGTAAGTATTGCTGAATTTATGAAGATCTTAGGAGACCCATGAACCTGTTTGGAATGCTCTTTGTACTCTGCTATGATGGGTTATAATGTCCGTCAAGGTTTATAAATCAGTAAGAAGGGATCAGTGATCTTATTTCCAATCGAGCGTTTTAACCTGCACTGCGATAGAAGAAAGGCTTCCCCATTTCAGCACCTTTCATCCGTAACTATGAGCGAGCCCAAAATACAGAAGCTTCCAGATTCAGTGAGGAAAAAATATACATATACAGGGTCTGGCACAAATGTGTCCCCTTTTTTTAATCACAAACTCTTTTATTACAAAACCATAAGCACATAATTCTGTAACATAACATCACATGCAAGCCCACCATGGGACAATTTAGGTGAAATGGTCAAATAGCTGTCCGTCTCGTGTGAGACATTTGTATACCCTTCCAACCGCACCCCATCCGGACCCTGTATACGTAAATATAGATAGTCTATGCCCCTCCCCTGGCCCTGGAAAAAAACAAACAATTCTGGTTCATGTTTCTTTCCCCCACCCTTTTCCCACACGGCTCAGCTGCCAAAACCCTTTCACTTTTTAAAAGATCCACATTGAGATACCACAGAGGTGTTTCTGGGAAAAATGTGACTCAGGTGTTTGAAGATTGAATCATTTTCCGTACCCTGGAGAAACAAACTGCTTAAAGAGATCTTGCAAGTGAAGGTTTTTCTCAAGAAAAGATTTCTCGATCAAAATACACATTTGCCCTTCGTCTTTTCTGTACATCCCCGCGTTTGTATGCCGAGTTTGTTTCGAGGAATGTGGAGCCATTCGGTCTGTTAATTATTTCTCTTCTCCTTCCTGCGGTGCCCCCAGCCCCAGGCTCCATGTCTTCAATATGCCCTTGAAAACTTCTGCAGCTACAAAAATAATTTTTCCAGTGTTGAGAAGTAAATAGGAATCCGGTTCCCGAGACACGGGGGTTACTGCTACCTGACACCTCGCCTTCCTGGAAGAATAATTTAGGCCACGTAGGACGGCAAGGGACCTCCAGAGCGCCTGGCGCGGTCCCTCGTCGTATCGCGGAGTCCTCCGAACTGATGTTCGAAGGAAGGCTTTTTGTTATAAAGAAGTGGTTCCCCGAGTCCATTTTTATTAGCGCTCCCCCGCCCCGCCCCCACCCCACCGCTGTCTGGAGGTGGAAACACTGGGCCCTACCTGCCGCTGCCACAACGGTGCCGTTGTAAGCGAAGCACAAAGGGTTGTGGGCAACGCGCTACCTTTTGTGTCAGAGGCATGAATATATGTGGTCTCATGTTTTTAAACAAATGAAAAACAGAAAAGGTAAGGCCAAAAACGAATAAGAATGCTCCCCCGCAGGAGAAAGAGTGGAAACGGGGTGGGAGGCGGGGGGGGCTCCTTTGAGCTCCCTTCCCTCTTCACAGTCCCCACCACAGACGCCTTCTCTTTATTCAAAAAGAAGGTCCGTAAACGCGATGACAACCGCACACGCTGACCCTGGATGCAGACAGAAACTCCGGAACTGGATGTGCCCCAGGTAGATGTACCACACAGAAACCCATCAGTTTTGAACGTACCAGCGGGATACACTCTTAAGAACAGAAAAAGGAAATACTGTTAGGCAATCTTGAACTCGATGCAGTAGGTTTGTGGTCGGGAGTGGGGCTGTTTGGTAAGTGTTGCAGGGAAGGATGGGTGACTGTCCCCGAAGGGTGCCTGGGGACCGGGGTTCTCCCTGCGGGAGAGGGAGACACTGATGGTGGCAGCGGCAGGTGCCACGGAGGCCAGCAGCGTGGGGTTTGAATTGGAGGGACCGCTGCGGCCTTCTGAGGCGAAGAAAACAAATCTCACACTGTCCTGCAAAAGGGTCAGAGACAGCGGATGCGGGAGCAGTGGGCGCACCTGCGCTGGGGGCTGGGTTCCCTGATCCCCGTCGCCCCCACTCACAGGACACGGGCTTCTCGGAGGAATGGCTGACTCTAGGTTTGGGGCAAGGAGGGAACGTGAGTGGGGATCCTCTTATTGTTCCAGAAAGGAGAAAAGTACTCAAGAACGGCTAGGAGTGTACAAAAGACAGGAGCCGGCCGGGTGGGGCTCGCTGGCCTCGGCGGGGACCCTGGGGGGGGCGGTCCTGGAGGTCCACGCGGGTCGTACGTAATGGGGGGCCGGGGGGCCCCCCTGGGTGTGCAGCCACCGCTGTCACACGGGGCTGCACGTTGAGGTCAGTGCTTCGCCACCCGGAAATTCTTCTTTGAAGAACAGGTTCTGCATCTTCATGTGTGCACTCGCCCCACAAACGATGTAACCAGCCCCAGGGGCAGCGGCGGCAGGGAGGTCTTCTGTACTTCAGGGGCGGGGAGGCTGGAAGGTCCCCACGCCGCAGCCAGGGCTCGGCTCCGGCCGAGACCGCCATGGGCTACAATGGCCACTGGGGGAAAGGCTGGTGGGACACAGGAAGGGCATCCTAATAGTCTCAGAGGGCCAGACACAAGTTAGGAAGAGGGATTCGTAGCCTTATTGTGTGAACAAATGTACGTTTACCGGTGTAACCCAAGTGACCGGCCTCGGCCAATAGCGGGAGCTGCGCGGGTCATGTGGCTTCTGATCAGGTGCTGTGGGTGCCAAAAAACATTTCCCCCGAATCTAATCACGGGGAAACCACCGGGCGAGTTCCGACTGCAGGGCCTGCGAGGGGACGTATCAGTGCCAGGAAAGACAACGGCAGGGACTGTTCTGGCTTCAGGGGGCAGCGAAGACACTTGACAGCCAAAGGGAATGCCTGGTGCTTGTGTGGATCCCGATTTTAAGAGAGAAGGCCATGAAGGACAGGTTGGGGACAATTATACAGACTCCGGTGTGGACTGTGTATTAGATAAATAACATTTCTTCAATAACAAGTTTCCATGGATAGGAACAGGGTGGCCTTGCTCCTGAGAGGGACTCACTGAGGTATTTAGGGTTAAGTGTCTGCAACTAATTTTAAATGGTGCAGAAGAAAAAATACGCGCACACACACACACACACACATATCTGAATGTAGGTAGAGGTTATGATGTGTACTGGTTTTTCAACTTTTCTGTAAGTTAATGCATTTTCAAAACTGTTTCCAGAGAAATGATTTTCATGGCGATCAACTCATTTTCCCACCCTTTGGGGCACGCGGGGCACAAACCCTCCCGGCAGCAGCGTGTCTGACAATATTTACGAAGAGGAGCCGGGGCCCACCCCGGTGGCCCTCCCTGGTGGCCAGGCACGGAGGGCAAGACCGGGGGAGGCACAGACTCCGCAAGGCAGCGCTCGGCAAGGTCCACGAGTGGCCCTGTCGTTGTCGGATAGGCCCCCGTTCCAGGCCAGCTGCTCCGGGATGGTGCGCAGGCGGGCGGTGGCAGGAGCTGAGCCTGCCTCCTCTTCCTCCCGTGAGGAAGAAGCAGCAGGTCATTCTCAATCAGGCGTGCGCCCTGCCTTGACTTCACATCAGTCCTGACTGGGGCACCTTCCCCAGGTTTTCAGTTACCCACAAGGTCAAGGCCAAACTCCCTGGCTTGGCGCACGGTGCATGCCCGTAAAGTGTGCAGCTGCTCGAGCTTTTGTGGTTTCTGGAATGGACCATGCCCTTTAGTACTTTGGGCCCCTGCTGAACCATTTCCTTATCAGGGTTCAGCCTGTCTGGCTCTCCACCCACCCTCAGGAGCCAGCTCCAGGATCTCCGGCTCAGCTCCCAGGGCTGGGTGTCTCTGTATGTGCTCCCCGCCCTTGTGCATGCGCGCGCACTGTTGTGTCTCCGAAGCCCAACCCGGCCTGGAGGTTTTCAGAATCGATATTCAGTAAATTTATGTGGAATGAGCGAATGAAAGCACCAGAAAGATAAAACAAGTGCTCCTGGGGAGGGGTCCGTGTCTCCTCGTGCAGGCGGCGATGGAATCTGGGAGCATCGCGGCAATGGGCTGAGCCCACGCAGGTGTTAGGGGATTTGATAGGGTGAACTCTAAAACGCAGCGCACACACGAGTCGCGGGCCCTACGTCCAGAGCCCTCTCACGGGACGGGGTTTCAGAGGCGTGTCTAGAATACGCATCGTACCCCACAACTTCCTAGTAAGTCCCGGGAACTTTATTTTGGTTTCTTCCAGAAGTTTTTAGTCTTTCCCTCACCTCCTAAATTAAGTCTGAATGCCCAGTGGAGTCTCAAGTCACCAAAAGCCTAAGTTTCTTCTTAGAGTACGTTAAAGATCTGATAAGTTATTTTACATTTTCACTTTTTAAAGAAAATTTAATTGAGCTGAGTTTTGCATGGATACTCACCTGTGGGTTAACGGCTTCATAAAAATTTATACGAACCAAGTGCTGCCTATCTTACTTGGCTGGAAGTCAGGGAAGTACAGGGAAAGGTGCCCTGTCCTGAAAATTTGTGTATCTGCCCAGTCGGGTACCATCTTGAGGAAACTGTCAGGCACCTGCAGTGGAATAATTCCTTAACGTTCTGTTTCGTTTGGGTTTCTTCCACTCAGGAGAGGCTGAAAACCAGAATCAGTAATATCTGCTTCTAACGAGCATCTACCGTTTCTTTCTTGCTTCATGTGGAACAAGTGTTCAATAAATGTGGTTGAATTGAATCATCGTGTTCCTCCTGTCCTGGGGCCATCTAAAAGGAAAGAACCTCCCAAATCATCTTGCCCCTGACAGTTTCTTTCCCCCTCCGACTCCCTGTCCACACAGCGGCCAGGATCTGGCTTTCTAAAGCACCCCTTGGATCCTTCCACTGTTTGCAAAAGTCAAAGGCGTGAGTCAGACTCTGCAGCCCACCACCGACGCCCTGCCGCCTGTTCTCTGTTCTTAGGCTGAGCCCCGGGGACTCCCCGGGCCCGCGCGCCCCTGCCGGGCCTCTTCCTACCTGGACACCTCCCCCGTCCTGTTTGCCTGCGCCAGCCCTGTTTCATCCACCATGCACCGCTCACCTCGCTTGCCCTCTAGGACGATCCCCTGCTGCCCCGCCCCCTGCTAGAACGCCCTGCGCACGTCTGCGGTGTGTTTGCAAACAGAAGAAAAGAGTGATAGATCTTCATACGTGCTCGTCGTACCCTTTACAAATGTGTGAAAACATTCAGCTGCTGTAAGATCTTTTGAAGAAAATAAGATCCAATTAGCACGGACTTTTATGTCGGGGAAGCTGAGGGTTTCGAAGGAATTATTCGCATTCACTCCACAACGACATTTCGAGCACCTGCTCTGAGCCGGCACCCGAGCAGAAAGACTAAGCGACCTGCCTGCAGGATGCTGAAGCCCGGAGTCGAGCGGGAGTTCTCCAGGAACCACAGCTCGGAAGCTGCGGAAGTGGCAGTGGGGGAGCGGCCGGGGAGGCGCAAGTGCGCTGGCGGCCGGCTTGCAGGTCAGGGCAGGGAGACGGGCTAGGAGGCGGCTGGAAGCCTCAGGCCACACTAGGGAGTTGCCTTTGCTACTTCAAAGGTTGATCAGGAAGAGGCAACAGTAAGAGAGGTACTTGAAAGCAGCTGGGGTGATAGGGAGGGGTGCCGACCGAAGGCCTTTGATTATCTGGCCATGGGCAGGGTGGGGTAACGTTTTTATTTTGAAACGACTCTTGGGTACTCCTTCCACAACAGGGTCATCAGTCCCTGAATCCGTATCTGAGCCACAGCAGGAACCAGGACCCTCACCAACGTCACACCCCCGCAACCACCAGGCGCCCCCCAACACCCTCCAGGCACCTGCTCTTCAATGACAGGTGACTCAGAGGCTGTCTTGTAAACCACCCACCGACTGCCCCTTTCTTCCGTCCCTTCCTCTCTCCCTAAGCGGGGTGGGAGGCTGCAGCTTGCCTAGACGCTTGCCAGGTGACCCATCCTGCAAAGGGGTGGGTTGGGGGAGGGTCCCCCACTCAACCAGGCAAGGCCTGGACTGGTAATTGGCCAGAAACAGCAACCTGGGTGGAAGCCCTCCCTCCTGGCACCCCTGGCATAGCCAGGACAGTGCCTGGCAAATAGCAAGGGTCTGAGCAACCTGCAAAGCCCATTAAGAGAGGAGGGCGAGACCCAGCATTGCCCCACATGCTGGCCGGTAGGGCCTTATACAACACAGAGCTGGCACAGACCCAAAAAGCACGGTGCCAAGCCAAACCTGACCCACAGGCAGGTGCAGTGTGGTGTGGTGGGCCGCCAGCGTGGGGTCCCCCAGGACCACCACTGGGTGCGCAGAGGCCGCGGAGGGCCTGTCTCGTGCTGGGGTGAGTCTGCTTTGGGCTCACGTTCACTCGGGACCCCTGGAAACTGCTGCGGTGGACTTGAGGTTAAGCCTGAGTCTGCCCAGGCCCAGCTTGAGGTCAAGGCCACCAGGGTCGGCTGGCTGCCTGCTGGGGCTGTGGGCCAGGGCCCTCTGCCAGGGGCTGTCTGGAGAGCTGCGCTTCCTCCTTTTGAGGGCAGGACCTACTTGGGGGCCTGCCCGGGTTTGGGGCCTGCTCGGGTGGAGGCCTGTGGGTCGCTGCCCGCCCGCCCAGAGCTCGGGGCCAGGAGTTTGGGGCCTGCACGGAGTTCCGGGCCTGCACGGAGTTCGGGGCCTGCTCCGCGCGCCCGGCCCGGGCCTGCCCTCCGCCCCTCGCGCCCCCTCGCGCCCCGGGCGGGCCCAGCACGTCTCGCGAGCGGCCCGGAGCGGCGGGGGAGGCGGGGCCGGACGGCCGGGCAGGGCCGGGGCGGCGCCGAGGCCGGGCCGGAGCGGGAGCCCGCGCAGAGCGGGCGCGGCGGCCGGGCCGGGTGGGGCGCGCCGGCCGGCGAAGATGGCGAGCGTGGGGCTGCAGTTCCAAGCGAGCGCCGGGGACGCGGACCCGCAGAGCCGGCCGCTGCTGCTGCTCGGTCAGCTGCACCACCTGCACCGCGTGCCCTGGAGCCATGTCCGCGGGAAGCTGCAGCCCCGGGTCACCGAGGAGGTGAGCGGGCCCCGCCGCCACCCTGCGCCGCCCCTCCGGCCAGCGGGGGACGGGCGGGGTCGGGCGGCGGGGAGGCGCGGAGGCCCCGCCCGGCCCGCGCCTGAGCCCCCCGCCCGCCGCCACCGCTGCCGCCGCCGCCGCCGCCGGGGCGCGCAGGGCCTGGCCAGGCCGGCCTCCAGGCAGGCCCGGGCCGCCGCCTCGACACGACCAGTTCGCGCACAGGGGCCTCCTCGAAGGAGCTGCCTCCTTCCAGACCCCCATGGCTGTGCCCAGTTGTCCCCACTTTCAGTGGCACCTGGCTGGGTACTCCCAGCGTGGGTTTCTTGCGTTCAAAGCAAAGCAGCCCCCGAAACAGCCTTTGAAATCCCCAGTGCTTAGCCCCACAGAGTGCAGCTGTGCCAGCAGACACAAACACTGAGCTCTAGGGAGAGGCCACATGTCTCCATTACGGATGACGGGAGCTTCCGGGACCCTGCACAAGTGCCCCTCAGCAATGCAAGCGTCCACACGCCTGGCGGGGTCACCCGGCATGCGGACTGTGTGAAGTCTTGTGTCTGTCTTTGTCTCTCCCCCCCTCATCCAGCTCTGGCAGGCCGCTCTAAGCACGCTCAACCCCAACCCCACGGACAGCTGTCCCCTCTACCTGAACTATGCCACTGTGGCCGCCCTGCCCTCCCGGGTGAGCCGCCACAACAGCCCTTCCGCCGCCCACTTCGTCACGCGGCTTGTGCGGACCTGCCTGCCGCCGGGAACTCATCGGTGCATCGTGGTGAGTGCTGCTGAGAGGAGCCGGCTCCTGTTGGCAGGGAGCGAGCGCCCCTAGCTCGGCGGGGCCTGGCAGAGCACTCGGGCGGCAGTAGCCCAGAGACTGCCACAGCCCTGACGCCGTGACCCCTGCCTTGCAGACTGGGAAACTGAGGCCAGAGAGGGGAAGCCATTTCCCCCAGATGCGTTTTGTAGACACATCTGAGTCGGAGACCCACGCAGGGGTCTCCTGTGGGTCCCTTCCTGGCCTGCTTTCCTGTCTTGGAAGGCCCCGGACGGCTTCTGGTCACTGAGGTTTTCTTTCCCCGCAGCGAGACGCGAGTGGTTTAGGGGAAGGCCCGAGGTGGTGGCTTGGCTGGAGCGCCTGTATCCAGACGGTGTGCACCGTGGCCTCTGACCCCGCTGCGAGCCCCAGCTCCGCCTGACTGCACCTCCCTGGGTGGCCCCCGGTCCCGCCCCACACCCCTTCCGCCCCTCACCCCAGTTCTCTCCGTGCTGCAGATGGTCTGCGAGCGGTCAGACGTCTTCGCCTCTGCCTGCGCCTTGGCCCGAGCCTTCCCGCTGTTCACCCACCGCTCAGGCGCGTCACGGCGCACGGAGAAGAAGACCGTCACCGTGGAGTTCTACCTGGTGGGACAGGACAACGGGCCGGTGGAAGTGTCCACTTTGCAAGTGGGTGTCTGGACGTTCAGACAGTGTGCCCGGGCCGCGGGGAGGGGTGTCTGGGGAGCGCACTCCCTCCTCGGGAAGCACAGGAGGGCTGCTGCCGTTCCTGAGAAGGCCCAGGAGGCCTTGCCCCACCGCGCAGTACCCCCCCGCCCCTCCCCCGCCTTCCGCTGGGCTGCGTTTTCCAGACGCGGTCTGTTCTGCCCTGTTTGTTGAGCATCCAGGCAGCAGCCGGCCTTTCCTGGTTTCACGTTACTCGTCCTGCGCACGTACATATCACGGTCCCCTTCACGGAGGGCCTACACATGTGCTGTTTCACTGGATCCTCAGAAGAGCCCTTTGGGGGCCAGGCAAGGCCGGAAGGGACCTCCAGCTCAGAAGCCCTTGTGTGGCTGAATGTCAGGTGCCCTCCGCTGTGTGGTGACCGTCCCAGATCCCGGCGCTGCGCTCTCCCCGCCCCACCTCCAGCGCCCCCTCCAGCAGCCACACCCAGGTTGTCCTCTCTCCCGCCTCCCGCTTCTGTCTCGGGAAATCTGTCGCTGTCACCTCCGGAGCTCCTGGAGGGCAGGGAGCTGCTCTGAGGCATGATTTTCCCAGCAGTTGGCCCAGGGCCACCGCTTGGGGCGCTTCCGCCCATGCCCACTGCTCGTGACCCCCGCGGTAGTCCCTTAGCTGGCCCTGCTGCCTCCAGGCCACCCTCCCTGGGCCTCGGGAAGGCAAGGCTGGTCGCGTGATAGCCAGGGTCTTCCAGTGCCTGCCAGGCACCAGGCCCTGCCCTGAGCTCGTGGGTGCGCCCCCTGGGGTCAGGTCGCCGGATTTTCACGAAGGTCCTCTGAGGGGGTCCTATTGTTATTCTTATCCTGGAGTTGAGTAGACTGGGGCCCAGAGACATGCAGTCACTTTCTGGGGCCTCGCCAGCAAGGGGCAGAGGCTTTCGCTGCCGCCGCGGTCTGTCTTGGATTGTGAGCCCAGGAGGTGGTGACCCCCTGGATGGCCTTTTGCTCACTTACAGCGACCACTTTAGCTCCTGGTCCCCTCCAGGTCCCTGTGGCCTCTCACTCCCTCCTCCTCTGTGGCATCAAACGGAACAGCATGTTGTGGTCTCGGCTGGCCTTGCGTCCCTCGGTCGTCTTTGGATTCTGAGTCTAGCATGGAGCCTGGCACACAGTAGGCACTTGCATGAGCATGGGTGGAATGAATGAATGAGCGATCCTGTTTTTTGTGGTGAGGAAGCTAAGGCAGGACGAGGTGCACGCTCTTCCCTGAGGCCATGTGGCTCTGCAGTGGCGACGCCGTGGGGCCCGGGAGCTTCCTCCGGCTCCCCACACGTGCTCTCTGCCCTCGAACCCATGCCAGCGTCACAGCGGGCGCCTGGCCTCCCTCGCAGCAAGCCGCGGCGTTGACGCTCTTCCCAGACAGCGGCCGTGGGCTGCGTCAGAGATGAGCAGCGGGTCTCTGCGGCGCCCACTGGCGGGACCCTCGCCCTCCCAGTGGACAGTTCTCTGGCAGGTAGTGGGACCCCACTGCCACATCTCATATCTGAGCTGTTAAGTCCTGCGTCTCTGCCTTTGGGGTCTTGGGGTTTCACTACCTGGGGACAGGCTGAACTCGCAGGCGCCGGACAAGGCCTGGGAGGCGGCGGGGCTGGTGAGGCCGACCCGAGCCAGCCCCTCCCCGACACGGGGGGCGGGAAAAGCCGCCAACGCACCCAGCGCTGTCGGCGCTCTCGCTACACGTGCGCGGCCTTTCCCTTTCAATATGGCCGCCTGTCTCGAGCTCGGGGTGGGGGGCTGCCGATCGCGTGGGGCAGAGACAGAGGAGAAAGCAGATTTCCAGGTCAGGACGGAAGCAAAAGGGACATGGGAGTTCTTGGCAGGAAGGCCCCGGGGCAGCCAGTTTCTGGGATGGGTCCGCCGACGTGCGTGTGCCCCTGTCGAAGAGCCTGCAGTGGCTGCTATCCATTCCCTGCTCCTTTCCGGCTGCCGGGTGCTGGGTGGAGGGCGGGCGGCACAAGGCAGGTCGGCCTCTGTCTTTCCTGGCCCCTGTGCCCGGAGCAGGATGGCCATTAGGTGACCAGGAGAACAAAGGTGGGCGGGGGTCTGCCACACGCTCACCAGGGGCTCAGGCCAGAACAGTGCCCCCGGAGGGCCGGGGGCTGGGGCTGAGGCCATAGAGTTGTGCCTTTCCTCCTTTGGGAGCATCCAGAGAAGCTTCTGGAGGCCGTGGCCTATGAGAAGTCCCCCAGGATGGCTGGAGCCTCCAGGAGAAGAGAAGGGGCGGGTGGTCGTCAGCTCAGGGCGCCATGAGAAAATCCCACGGACGCGGCACCCAACCGGCAGCTGTTTCCTCTGGCAGTTCTCGGGGCTGGAGGTCTGGGGTCGGAGATGGGGGGCTCTGGTGAGGGCTCCCTCCCCGGCTTTCAGATGGCTGCTGCCTCCTCGCCCCTGCCCTTACAGGGCAGAGAGGGAGAGTGCTCCGGAGAGCGACGCCAATCCCAGCACGGGGCCCCACCCTCCTGACCTCCCGAAGGCCTCCTGATCCCATCGCAGTGGGGGCCCGGGCTTTGCCTTACAGGTCCGGGGCACTCAGATGTGTCCTTAACAGAGGGCAGCACCCCCCGCCCCGGGAGAGGGTGGGGGCAATGCCCAGGGCACGTTCGGGCCGAGCATAAGGGCCACCTGCTGCCGGGAGAAGGAGAGCAGCAGGACAGGCGGCTTGGAGAGGAGGGCGGGCCTTCTTATGCCGAGCCGGGTGCCAGCCTTCTGTAGGCGGCAGGCTGGAGGTCGGCGAGCAAGTGGCACCACTCCTGCCTCCCCCGCCACCTGCCCCTCGCCGTCCTGCTAGCCGCCCCGCAGCCTCCCGCAGGTGACGTGTGCCTCTGAGGCCTTTCGGTCCCCAGGGCAGCGGACAAAAAGGGACAGCCCCTTCTGCCTGACCCCAGGGCCCTCGTGACAGCCTGTGGTTTTTTCCTAGTGCTTAACAAACACCACGGAGAGCGTACGGCTGGCAGCCCGCATCGTGGACACGCCCTGCAATGAGATGCACACAGACACGTTCCTTGAGGTGCGTCGACCTGTGGTCGGGCTGGGGGTGGGGCCAGCCCAGGACGGGGGTTGGCAGACCCCGGGGAGGGTCGGGGGCCAGAGGGGGCCAGAGGGGAACAGTGTTCACAGTCTCTGCACTTCGCCCGGGGACGCCTGGGGCTGCTGCGGACAGAGCTCCACTCTCCACCCAGCTCTGAGGGGCCCGCGGCTCCATCGAGGGCGGAGCGGGGACAGAGCCCCCTTCGGAGGCCCCTTTGCAGGACTCCAGCCATGAGCTGCAGGAAATTGCAGAGTTTGGAGGGTGAGCCTGTCCTCCTGGGTTTAATCACACTCGGAGCGAGAGTCAGCGCCCTGGCTCCCGAGCCCGGTTCCGCCCCCCCACCCAGCCATCAGCTCCTCGCTGGCGCAGAGCCCGGGCTTCGCCTTGAGTCAGGCCGCCTTCACGTGTCTCTGTGTTGTTGTTTTTTCCACGACCACGTCCAGGAGATTAAGAAAGTTGGAAAAGAGCTGGGGATCACCCCCACCGTCATCCGGGACGAGGAGCTGAAGACGAGGGGATTTGGAGGTGGGTGGGGGCTGGCCCTCGCAGGTCTTGGCCTCGGGGAGGGGTCCCAGGTGCCGTGGCTGGCAGAGCGGCGGGGGGCGGGGGGGGGCGGGCGTGTGGTGTGTTGTCGCTGCTTCGTCCTGAAAGAAGCTGGCCTGAGGCCCACTGCGGGACCAGACCCTGGGAAGCGGCCCGTCTCTCGGGGAGAGCGGGGGCGGTGATTCAGATTCTGATTCAGACCCTGGAAGCTGCAGGGTCCAAGTCCCCCCCTCTGCCCCTTCTCCGGTCTCCTCCACGTTGCTGTCCTGGTCCCAGGGCCGACTCAGCAGGCCTTTCTGTTCCTCGAATACACACGGTCCCGTCCACACCCGGGCCGTGTACCGTGGCTCCCTCCGTCTGCAGCCCTTGCCCCAAAGACCCCCTCGAGTCAGGGCTGCCCTGCGCCGCACAGCTCGGCTCGAAGCCGCCTCCGCAGAGAGTGCGCCCTGACCACCAGCCCTGTCGCCCCACTGCCTGGGCACCCCAGCGCGGTGAGCTCAGAACCCGCTTCTTTCAGACAGGCTGGGGGCAGGTCACTGTGTGTGTCCTCTGTGGCCACAGTTCCAACGACCCCAGAGGGTCGCAGCTGGAAGGGATGCACATGGATGATCTCACAGCTCTGTGGGCGGGGTCTCCCCAAGGCTGCCCTCATTGGAAAGCTTGACCGGGGCCGGGTGTGTGCCCCCCCGCCCCAGGCAGGCCCACCCGTGGTTCTGCCAGTGGGCCCCAGGGGCTGGCATGCTCTTCCTTGTCATGCGGGCCTCTCCTTGAGCGGCTCCCAGCCTGGCAGTTGCTTCCCTCAGGGTAAGAGCTCAGAGTCAGAGAGGAAGGCAAGGTCTCTGGGTAACCTGGCCTTTGAGGTGGCATCTCTTCACTTCCACCGTGTGCAGACGTGAGTCACGAGGTCCTGCCCGTCCTGGGCGGGAGAGATCATGGGAGCCCTGGGACAGGGGCCATGGGGGAGGGGGACCATCTCAGCGGTGCCGCCACAGGCAAATCAATTGCAAGCAGAGGGAGAGTTTCTCCCGTCGGGGGAGGCTTCACAGAGAAGACACCCTTCGCGGTGGGTCCTGTAGGATGCGTAGGAGTTTGCCAGGCAGCCATTCTCAGCCCTTGTCCTGGTTGCTGCAACTGTGGTGTTGGGGGACCTGAGGCGTGGGCTGTGCCCACAGCCGGCCATGGCTTTCTTGAGAAGACGGGGTGAGGCAGTGGGGCTGGAGTGCCCTTGGAAAGGGTAGCTCCGTGTTCTGGGAATGCAGAGGGTTCGTGGACGGGAGGGCGAGCGTGGGCTGGAGTGACCGTGGAGTGTTGTCCAAAAGGCATTTCATTCTGCAGGCCTGTTCGTTTCTTCCTGGGAACGATACGATATTTTTTTCTCAGCGGGTTTTCTTGCCTCACAATGCTTCGCCTAGAATCCGTTTGCAGTCCAGAGCTTTGGAACTGATTTGCATTCCTCATCTCCCGCTGGTGGGGGCGGGGGGGGGGGGCGCCAGGAAGGAGGTCCAGGAACTGGCTTGGACACCCAGCTCTCCAGGAGAAAGATCCCAGGACCAGAGGACATTTCCGGTGGGAGAGCTGCTGTTCTTGGGGGGCTGTGGGGAGCCCTCCCAAGCTGAGCCTGACCAGCCCCTCCCTGTGCTTCCTGTAGGGATCTACGGTGTTGGCAAAGCCGCCCTCCATCCCCCCGCCCTGGCCGTCCTCAGCCACACCCCGGACGGAGCCACCCAGACCATCGCATGGGTGGGCAAAGGGATCGTCTATGACACTGGGGGCCTCAGCATCAAAGGGAAGGTGAGCTGCTGGGGCCGGCGCTCAGGTGGTCCCGGGGCGCGGGGGTCTAGGAGGGTCCCTGGCTCTCAGGCGGGAGGAAGGCGGCCAGGTTTCTGGGAGCTCGGAGCTGGGCATGCCTCTGGGGAGCTGGGTTCAGGAAGAGGGTCAGCGGACCCTGTTCCCCTTCTGAGAGGGACACAATCACGTGCTCACACTGCAGACAGGGGTCCGGAAACAAAAAACCTGGAGAGGAGTCAGGAAGGAGCTGCAGAAATGATTGAAGGGCAGGAAAGCAGAACCCTGAGAGCCGCGCCCAGGGAGCCTGGTGCCTCTCTGTGTGAAGGCGGGGGGGCTGGGTGACCCCACGGTCTCCGCGGCCAGCCCAGGTTCCCTGGGACCGAGTGCTCGGGGTGGTCGGCACAGCCGCCCTGGGCCAAGCCAGGGGCATTTGGACCCAGAGGCCGGGGAGCATGGCTGTGAGGCTGAAACCTCAGCTGCCCCTCCTGCGGGTGGCCTTTGAGGGTCCCTGTCTCGGGAGGACGGGCACCTAAGGAATGCTGGCCTGTGCCCGACCTGTCGGCCTCCCAGTGGCCTGCCCTCCTCCATACCCAGCATGTTTGGAGCCCGCTGGGCACAGGAGTTCCGGTGGCACCAGGAACAGGAGCCAGGTGCCATCATCTGCTCCCTCCAGCCAACTTGTGCACCAGGCCTGGGCTGGGCTCTAAGGGCCAAAAACTGGGGGGGGACTTGGAAGCAGCAGACATGTGTCTGAAAGGAAGGGAATGGACGGCCCCTGAGAGAAAGCCTTACAGGGAGAGGACAGGCTGAGCTCATACGGCGAGAGCAGACGCCGGACGCCGGCTGCCTGCGTGGCGCACAGAGGTGTCCTGTCGACCCACATGGTGTGCTTTTCAATTTTATTGATTTTAGAGCGAGACAAACGTCAACTCGTTCCACTCACTGATGCATTCACTGGTTGATGCTTGTACGTGCCCTGACCAGGGATCGAACCCGCACGCTTGGTGTGTCGGGGCGACACTGCCACCGACTGAGCCACCGGCCGGGGCCCCAAATGGTCTTCTAAAGTTTGAGTTAGTTACCAGCTTTTAAAGGCAGAAAGAATTCTCCCGAAAGACTGGATTTCCGGCCTTCTGTGAACTCAGACAATCCGGCAATGCCGGTCCCGCATCCCTACCCGGCAGCCTTCTGCCGGGCCCAGCGGTGGCGGCCCGGGACACGGCCCCGCCGCTCCCTGCCGCCTCTCTCACATTGAGCCCCCATGTCAGTTGCTGCCGAGGGTAGGCTTTGTGCTGCTAGTTTTTGCCCTTCTGATTTGTTTAGTATACTTTTCCCTACAGTGAGTGATCTGGAGTTTTTTGGTTTTCGTTATTGTTTTCAAACATTTTTCCTCTTTCTCCAAACAACAAAACTATCAGGAAATGAAACTAATTATAATAGAGGTTAAAAAAAAAAAATCAAACCACTAATAGTGACTGAACCAACAGTGAATTCTCTTTTATTGAATTCCGTATATCTTTTCACGCCAGTAAAAAACTTAAAATAAATATTATAATACAAATGAAGAAAACAGTAACGGATTAACACTGTTAAGTCGCATTAATGTCATTTTTTTAATGGGAAAAACTCCTGCCTCTGTGGCGGCAGTGGTAGCGGGTATTGGCCTGGCAGTTTCTGTTCTCCGGCCTGACTGCCTGCAGACTTGTCCACGACTTTATCAAAACTGGTCTCCACATCTTTATACACTAGATGGAAAGAGGTCCCAGGTTTGTCGGTCTGTCTGTGCTCATGGCTGATAAAAACACTATGAATTTTAATTTTGAGGCGTTTCTATGGCCTGCAGCAACCAAAGCGCCCCTACTCAGGAAAAGTCTTCAGCCTAAGGATTGCTTGGTAGAGACTGCTAGAAATTCCCTCCCCCAGGAAACTCCAGAAATGGTGATGCTGTCCATGTGTTCAGTCCTTTGAGACTGAGTCTAGTGGCCTTCAAACGTCTGTGGAGTAACAACGTTTTAGACACAACTCCAGGCGTTCACATAGGTTGAGAGAAGCAAAGAGGCCTGAAGCTCAGGGCGCTGCAGTTGACCAGGGGTCCCCTGCCTGAAGGCAGGGGCGTGTGACATCGCAGGCCCCGCCCATGCCCCTGAGGTCGGGGACTGTCCCCAGCTGGAGGTGCCACGAGGCTGTGCGCCTGGGCCTGCTGCGAAGGGGCAGTTATTACCATCCATTAGAATAATGTTTCTAAAAGGATTAGTAATTAAAATGGGCAATTTGAAGCTTTTATTTATATGATTAGGACTCACTTCAACCAACAACAGGTTTTTTCAGACTGATTTACCACCAATGACAACAGGAAGACTGACTTTTAGTCGGTTTATTACTGCTTTTCAATTCTCCCCAGACGACGAGTCCCTCTAGCTTCCCTGGGGCCGGTCGCCCCCTCCCGCCCACCCTCGCCCTGGAGGCAGCTGCGAGCTGGCTGGCAGAGCTGCGAGCTTGTTGCTCCTGGGGTCGGATGCTTGTTCTGGGTGCTGGCTTCTCGGAGGGTCAGAGTGAGAAGCTGGGCTTTCTGGGAACTGGCCATTTGGCTGGTGGCACCAGCTCCCAGCTTAGCAGGAACAGTCACAACTCCACTTCCAAAGGTTTCAAAGACAAATCTGGACCAGCAAGAACTAGCAGGTGTCAAATATGCTTGTTTCAGGGCCCCTTACGCTCTTAAAGAATAGGGCTCCAAAGAGCTTTTGTGTATAAGGGGGATGTGTGTTGATATTTACCCTACTAGAAATTAAAACGGAAATTTCAAAAGCATGTTTAATTCATTTAAAAATAACAATGCAATGGTAAAGCCATTGTTAACATGACCTGCATGTTAATGCGGATAGGAAAATCACTATATTTTCCAAAGTGAAAAAACTCAGTGAGAAGAACGGCACCATTTTACTTTTTCTCGAATCTCTTCTGTGCCTGCCTAGCAGACAGCTGTGCCCACATAGCTGCTTCTGCATTTAGAGGATCATGATATGTTGTTTCAGTTGAACGGAAAGAGAAAATCTGGCCTCACTTATTTCGTAAGTGGAAAAGGGAGAAGTATTTTGGTACACTTCACAGAACCAAGAACATTTTCCTTTGCTATTATACCAAAACTTGACAAGCAGTAGCTCCTGCGAGGTTAGTTCTAACGCGGAACCTGAAACAACGTCAGTGGAGTTTATGCCGTTACCTTAAAATCGACTGGTCTAGCTCGGGCTGTGAATGCACGACTTTGTAATATTGTGCATGGGTCGTTTGGACGATACTGTTCGCAGAGTTATGTAGAACTCAAGTTTGACACATTTCGTCATATTATATTTTTTAAAAAGTATTTGTTAACATCACCACCCATCTTATTTTTAAAAGTCATTGAGTATTCGGAAGCTGGAGGCAGATAGAAGTTTTCCAAAAGTTCTGATTTTTTTTTTCTTTTTTTGCTTAAAAGCTCAAATTTTACCATTGGCAACAAATAACAATGGAACTTTTCCTGGAAGGGAGAGGCCCACTTTGTTCATTTTTGAGAAAATAGCTGCCAGATAACCATTGTATTTGAGCTGTTCTTTCAAGGAAGAAGGGAACAGGCGGGAGGGGGTCGGAGCTCCGGGCTGCCCCCGCCTCCCTCTAACCAGCCTTCCGTTGCTGGGGCCGCGGTGGGCTCCACTCCGTCCCGCGGAATGTCGACAGCAGCTGTACTCGATGGCTGAGATTTGTAAGAAGTAAATAACTTGACCGCTCCGGCCAGGAAACGCAAGGGAAACTGCCCGTGCTGCACTTTCCTGGGGACCGGAAACAAGGCCAAGCGTTGCCAGCGCTTGGTTCTGAGCTGTGCCTGTGGCCCAGAGGTGCGAGCGTCAGCCCAGTGCAAAGGGCAAATGCCACCTCAGTGCCACTATGGGGATCGTGTCTTTGACACAAGTAGGAATGGGTGCGCGGATGCTGCGAAGTGTACATGAGAAATGCTACCATTGCCGTGTGGCATTTGTCTGCCCGTAGTCGGGAGGCTGTGCCAGTGACAGGGACAGGGACAGGGACGCGATTCCAGTGACCACCTCAAGCTGTTTTCTGTGGGCTTTTTTGCAAGTAGTTTGATTGCAGACCCAAGGCCTTGTTTTTCTGCTTAAACAATCCTGTGCTTTCTCGCAGTTTAGGTCAAAAGAGAGAGCTTATTTTCAAGAGTGTCAGCTGGGTCATTTTCACTCGATTTAATTGTAAAAGCAGCTCAGTTTATATCTAAAAATAGTTTCCATTAAAACTCAAGGCTCACGTAATCCGATAAAGGTTCAAAACATCACTCGGTACATTTCAAACCCGAATCTTTACATGTGATGACCTGCTGTTAATTTAAAATATGAACTTGTCAATTAGCGTGGGGAACCTATAAAATGTAAAAATATGTAACCACTCTCCGCTAGTTTACAGAGAATCACATTTACCGCGGTGGCAGGAGGGCGCCTCTGTTTCTGGCGGCCTCTCGCAAGACCGCTCTGCCCAGGAGATGCCAGTGGATGGCAGGCAGGGCGGTAGGGCGGCCGGTGTCCCCGCCAGTGGGGGTGGGATTGGCGACGTGACAGTGACATTTGTAGAGTTCACATTAACCCGAGCGGGTCGTTCAAGACAGTGATGTGGAGGAGCAAAGAGAGCCAAGAACGAAAGTGACAATGAGGCCAGATGGTGACGGCTTTAAATGCCAGTGCGGGGAAGTGGGGCCTGTTCCCCGGGCCACCTGGGGACGGGCCACATCCCCGCCTCCGGGCCACGGTGGCTGTGCCTGAGTCTGGGTGGCAGCCGGCGGGGCCCGCCCTTCCCTCCCTCCTCTTCCTCCTCACCCTCACTCTCCTCCTGCTGTCCCCCCCGCCTGGTGCAGTTCTGTTGGATAAGCCCCAAAGCTGTGCCCAGAAAGGGTCCCCCGGTCTCCAGCCAGTCTTTCCCACTGCTTCTGAGGCACTTCCTGGCCTTTTTAGGTCCTGCAGGCCTGGGGAGTGCTGCGGGGCGCCGGGCAGGGCGGGGCAGGGCGGGGCCGGGCGGGTGGGGCACTGTTGCCGACGGGTCAGCACCCTCTCACCCCTCTGTCCCCCACTGCGCCATCCCCAGACCACCATGCCAGGGATGAAGAGGGACTGCGGGGGCGCCGCCGCCATCCTGGGCGCCTTCCGAGCTGCCATCAAGCAGGTGAGCGGGGTCCCACCTCTGCAGTCCGGGCTGGGGCGGGCTCCCTGGGTACGCTCCCTGTGGCCTCCCCTGTGCCTCCTGGGGGTCTGCGTCCACCAGAGGCCAAAAGCTTGGGAAATGGGAGGGAGCTCAGATTCCAGGGCAGCCACTCCCTGCCCTGAGGCCATGATCACTTGGGGGAGCGGTGAGGTTGGGGACTGTCCTCGGGAGTGCGAAGACCCTGTGCCGTAAAAAGTGTTCCTGCAACAAAGGTGCGGTGTGCACTGACCGCAGGGGAGACGTACTCCCTTTGTGTGGCTCCCTCAGGCCGCGTGCGAGAGGCCAGCCCTTCTGTCGCTAAGCCCAAGGCCTCCTCTCGCCGCAGGGCCTGCCTGCCTGGCATGGCTCCTGGGGGCAAACTCAACATACGGACCTTTAAAGGTCTTGGCAAAGTTCCTCATTCAAGCCATTCAGGAGCCCAGCCCGTTCCCTGAGAGAGAAGCAGAAATCCCAGAAGGAAGCGGGGCTGGGTGCCCATGGGGTGCGGGCTTCTAACGGGGCCGCGGG
The DNA here is from genome assembly GCF_021234165.1 of Pteronotus mesoamericanus. Classification (NCBI taxonomy): domain Eukaryota; kingdom Metazoa; phylum Chordata; class Mammalia; order Chiroptera; family Mormoopidae; genus Pteronotus; species Pteronotus mesoamericanus. The sequence goes on along the minus strand of NW_026555105.1, from coordinate 1,739,072 downwards.
GCCTGCACCGCTGGAGCCAGGCCCAGAGCCAGGCCGGCTCTTGCTTCTGCCTGTCTCAGCGTGTTGAAAATGGGCCTTTCTAGGGTCTCTCTCAAGCAGAGGCACAAGCCACAGGCCGCCGGGAGCCCTGCAGGGGGGCGTTGCAGAAGGAGCACGAGCCCTCTGCTCTCTGGTCCCCTTGCCGGCTGGAGACTAACAAGGAGTGCGGGCACCAGCGCTGAGGCGGTCACCTGGCTCCGCGCCGCCGGCCCCACCCTCCCCCCAGGGCCCGCTGCCTCCCGAGAGAAGCGCAGGGGCCTCTAACTGGAGCCTCTGCCCACCTCCCCTCCAGGGTTTCAAGGACAACCTGCACGCCGTGTTCTGCTTGGCTGAGAACGCAGTGGGGCCGAATGCGACGCGGCCTGACGACATCCACCTGCTGTACTCGGGAAAGTAAGGCCGCCCCTCGGGTCTCTGCGCGTCAGCCCGGCTCCCTCTGGCCAGGCTGGTCGGCCTGAGTCACCGCGGCTGCAGGCAGATTCCACCCTGCTCACTCCAGGCGGGAGGGAGGGTCCGGTACCACAGGCCTGGGCCACAGGCGGGTTGCTCCCAGGGCTGTCCAGGGCGGAGGTCAAGGCTCAGGAGCTTGGGATCTAGCCTGCTCTAGCGGGATGGCCCCTGCCCCCCATGCACACATGGGTACGCGTCCCCAGGGTTACCCTGAGCAGCACACCCTCCTCCACATTGACCCAGGGCCAGGAACTGTGTAAATGTCACCCACATGAGCCTGTGTTCCCATTTTACGGATGAGGAAACCGAGGCACAGGCTTGCCCCAGCTCCCAGCTGGACAGCGACAGGGCGGGGTTGACCCAGCGGCCTTTGCTCCAGGCCTGGCACTGCGTGGCTGTTGGGGACAGTGGTGGCTCTGATCCCAGAGGGTTTGCAGAAACAAGGGCTCTAGACAGGATCCCCCCCCCAGTTCCAAAGGGGCTCCCTCCAAGGGCCCCAGGGAGTGCCATCCTGAGTGGGGTCCCTGCTGCCCCCAGGACTGTGGAAATCAACAACACGGACGCCGAGGGCAGGCTGGTGCTGGCAGACGGCGTGTCCTACGCCTGCAAGGACCTGGGGGCCGACATCATCCTGGACATGGCCACGCTGACCGGGGCGCAGGTGGGAGTCTAAGCCCGCCTGGACTCCGGGTGGGAGGGGCTGCTCTCACTTCATCTTCATCAGCCGGGTGGGGGTCTGCGGCACGCAGGGAGGGCATGGGCCGCAGAGCCGTGGACTGAGGCCTAGATGCCGGGACAGGATGGGGCGCCTTCCTCCCTCTGTCTGTCTTTGCCTCTCACCACCTCCCTTTTGGTTTCTTTGTTTCCTCTCTGCCCCCTCTTGCCTTCTGTGCCCCATTCTCCCTGGGCGCTCCACCCACCTCGCCCTGGTCCCCTGTGGGGCCACCTCCCAGGGCATCGCCACGGGCAAGTACCACGCTGCGGTGCTCACCAACAGCGCCGAGTGGGAGGCGGCCTGCGTGAAGTCTGGGAGGAAGTGCGGGGACCTGGTGCACCCGCTCGTCTACTGCCCGGAGCTGCACTTCAGCGAGTTCACCTCGGCCGTGGCCGACATGAAGAACTCCGTGGCGGTAGGTTCAGAGCGGCACCCGAGCCGGGTGGGCTGCCCTCGTGGAGTCAGCGACCCCGCCAACCTCCAACCAGCAGCATGGACAAGGGCCCCCCAGGAGCCCCCAGCTCCGTGCTTTGGCAGGGGGTGTCCAGGACAGAGATGGACCCCTCGCTGGGCTCCGTGCCAGCACGTCCACCGCGTCTGGTACTGGGTGTCCTCGCCGCCGGGGGTGTGGCTGCCTCCCTGCCCCAGCGTGAAGGCGGCCTCAGCCCACATGCAAGGGTGGTCCTTGGGGTCCCGGGCCCCTCTCAGCTGCCCCCTGCACGGGACCCTCCCCCCAGGCCCCTTTTTTCAGACACCAGGGGAGGCGGTGGCTGAAGATGGCAGGGAGGGTCCGGGGCCGTGGGAGTGTCCACAGTCATGCCCCCATTGCCAGGCGGGGAAGGGTCACCTTCCGTCCTTCTGTCCCCACAGGACCGGGACAACAGCCCCAGCTCCTGTGCCGGCCTTTTCATCGCCTCACACATCGGCTTCGACTGGCCCGGGGTCTGGGTGCACCTGGACATTGCCGCGCCTGTGCATGCCGTGAGTCCAGGGCCCCCGGGGCGTCCCCCCGCCGCCGTTGGGACGCCTCCTCGGCTGGCCCGCCAGCCTGCTTTCCCACCCGTCCCCTCCCCGCTGGCCCGCCGCCCGCCCTCCCGCGCGCGCCCGGAGCCCTCTCTGGCTCTGAGCTGCAGGCTGGGCTCATCGGAAACGCTCTGTGTCGAGGGTCATATCGCTGGGGCCCAGCCTCCTGGCCAGCTGCGGTCCCTCCTGACCTCTGTCCTCCTCATCCCTGGGAACGGAGTGGCTGCTGTGTGCGGTCCTGCCCCAGCCAGCCCGTCCTCGGCAAGAGGCCCAGGGTCCTGGGCCTCACCCTTGCGCACTCCTTGGCCCTGAGTGTGGCAGGACAGCTGCGGGGGGCCTGCAGGAAAAGGGGAGGGGGCGTCCTTTCCCCGGTCCAGAGCCCCTCCTGGCAGAGGCGGGCTCGCCGAGGAGGCCTGGGTCTGGCTCGACCGGCGGAGGATCCCAGCTGCCCTTTGCCCACAGGGGGAGCGGGCCACGGGCTTCGGCGTGGCCCTCCTGCTGGCGCTCTTCGGGCAAGCCTCCGAGGACCCTCTGCTGAACCTGGTGTCCCCGCTCGGCTGTGAGGCAGACGCCCAGGAGGGGGACATGGAGAGGGACTCCAAGAGGCGCAGACTCGTGTGAGGCCGGCCGCCCTCCTGGCCCAGCGACCGAGGGCTCCGCCTCACTTTGCACTAATTAATTTTAAGCAATTGGAAGATAATAGCATAAGGGGCTTTGGTTTGTTTTTGTTTATGGTTGTCGTGGCAATGGAAATGGCTCCTTCTGTCTTAGGAGGCAGCTCAGGGGTTGCTGGGGCCCTGGGGGAGGGGCGGGGAGCACCAGGGCCGCCGCTGTCTGCATGGCCTGCGGGCCTCCCGCCAGCTTCTGCACACTGCGCCCCTGCCTGCAGCCTCTGCGTGACCTTGGGCCCCGGGACACATGGGCAGCCCCGGTGCCTTTGGCCTGGTGGCCCTCAGGCCTCCTGCATCCCCATGGTGCCCGAGATGGGTGCTCGTGGCCCTGTTCCCAGCCCCAGGCCCCGCACATGACCCCCATATCACAGCCCAGGCCCAGGCCCACGCCCCAGGCCAGGGCTGCTACCGTGTCCAGGCAGCCGACCCCTTTCAAAGGATGGAGGTGACTTGCTTTGGAGGCTCAACTTTTGAGAATGAAAGGGGCATCTACTCTGGCCCCTTAGAATCCCCCGGTGGTTGAATTAAATGCGGCTGCACCTCACCACGTCTGTGCCTCTGTCTCCCTCTTTCTTCCACCTTGTGTGAGAACCCCACCCCGTGGGGTGCTGTCGCCTTCTCCCAAATGAGCCTGAGGCTCTGAGCGCCCTGGGTTGCAGGCGAGGCCGCCCCAGACCCCAGCACATCAGGAGGCCGAGCGTTGTGCTGGGTCAGACGGGGTCAGTGGTCCCGAAGGCACCATCCTAGGGCCGTAGGGCAAGGCCCTGCCAGGACCCAGGGAGACCTCCCTCCTGGGCCCAGGGGAGGGGCTCCAGGGCCCCCGGGCACCAGCGGCTCCAGGGTTGGGGTCAGCGCGTGGGCAGAGCCCATCCCGTTGTGCTCCATCCCCGCAGCCGCCTGGACCCAGAGGAGACCGGCCCCCCGGGCCCCTGCCCACACCGCCTTCTCTGGGAACAGAGCAGTAAGAACATGGCTGCCGGACACATGCCACCAGGCCGGGCCCTCCCTGCCCCGCTGACCAACGCGCCCCGCCCCAGCGTCCCCAGACTCTAAGTTCCTTCCCAGCCTTGGACATCAAGGTGACTCTTTCTGGGCTTGAACCTGAATAAATATTTATTAACCGCCTGCCATGTGCACAGCCTCGCTCAGCTGGAGAAGGCAGGCAGCAGCTCCGAAACCGGGGCCCCAGCTGGGAAAGCGGGGGCCTGGCACGTGAAGTAACCATAATAGTGGTCACAAGGCAGTCGGTGGGGAGCGGGCCGTGTGAGCCCCGGGGAGGCACGGCCAGGGCGGCCGGAAGGGCCAGGAGCCTTCATGGGTCATTAGCTTGCTTAATGGCCTTGCAATAAGTAGCTCTCACCAGCTCCCCCGTGAGATGCCCTGAAGGAGACCGAGGTCACTGAGGTGGGCTAGCTCCTTCTCCAGGTGGCGGGCACTCTCCGCGCCCCCCGCCAGGGGGCTGCAGGGGACAGGGCCAAGGAACAGGACAGAACTGAGTCTCCCTTGTGCGGGCACAAGGGCGGCCTTGGGAGCAGGGACCCAGCTGGGGACCAGCTGCAGGCTCAGGGCCTTGGCGGGCCTGCCTGGCGTGAGGGGGCTGCCGGCAGGGGGCGAGGGGCTGCCAGCCAAAGGCCTTGCTCTTCCCTGAGGACGGGACGGCTGCTTCCCGCAGCCTCCCTGGAGCCCTGGTGACTGGGCCGGGGCGCGGCCAGCCGCGGGGAGCAGGTGGGCGCAGGCGGGCCCACTTGATCATGCTTTCCAGCGAGTCGTCCAGGAAGATGCTGGACAGAGCCTGAGCCCATGGTCGTGGAGCTCATTGTCCGTGACAGAGTAGGGGCCACGCTGAGGACGTGCTCTCGGCTGAACTTGGCCACAATGGTCGCCACCACCGTGCGTTGCCCCGTGGAAGGGTAGGCACCCCGTCCTGCAAGAGGAGGCCGTAGCGCTGCCTTCAGCCGGGCGGGACGGGGAGCAAACACGGACCATCAGGGTCTGCACAGCATCCTGTGGGTGGGTCTGGGGCCCCAGCACCTGCCTGGGGTTGGAGGGCAGCCAGCAGCAGAGCCTGGTACCCGGTAGTCACGAGAGAAGGGAAATGGCTCCTTGGGGAAGCGGGTACCAGGGCTGGAAAGAGTGCCCGGCATCCTGCTGGAGCAGATGGGCTTCTGGGGGCCTGGGAGCGGATGTGAGAACGGGAGACCCCGCTGGCCTCCATGTCAGAGAAGGAAGCCTCGATGCAGGCTGGCGCTGGCGGCTTGCGTATGGGAGTGAGCCACCCACCCGTGAGCGCTTCCAGAGCTGCGGGACCGTGGGGGACTGCCCTCCCCTCCCCTCCCGGGGCGGCTCTGGGCAGCAGTGGTGAGATCAGGCCTGAAAGTTTGGGAGAGCCCAGGGCTGAGAGCCCCGCCTGTGTCCCTACAGGAAGCCCAGGTTCTGGGGGGCCGGCTTTGTCATTATAGACCCCAGGCTCCAGGTCCCGGCTGCAACCCGGGCTCTGGCCACAGCCTGGCCACCACTCCTGGACCACCCACCACTCGGCCGTGGGGCTGGTGGCAGGGGCGTCGGCAGGTCGCAGCTGCTGGAGCGGGACTGTGACTTTGCGGAAGGCCAGCCGGCCCCTGTCCTGCAGCCTGTGGGAGTGGGAAGTGTGAAAGCGGGAGGCGGTCAGCAGCGCTGCGTGAGAGGGACCGCAACCCCAGGCCCCAGCACTGAGACAAGAACCCTGTCCCCGAAGGTTAGGTCCGTGTCAGCAGAGGTGGCAACCGGGGGGAGAGCCTATGTCAGGTCCTAGGGGAGGTATGCAAGCCTGGGAAGACCCAACGTCCCCTAAGGTGGCCACGTCAGGCCAGTTGCCTCAGACACACGCTTAGAGAAACAGTTGACTGTCACCTGGCTCTCAGGAGAATGAGGAGATCACTGGGCCCTGGGAGAAGGCAGCCACCTGGCCACTGGGATGTGCCCCCCGCTACCCTGTAAATGAGAGGGAGGACTTCTCACTGCCACGCCCTGGCCCCTCAGGAGCACGTCTGTGACCCCAGCAGCCCCTTCCCCCAACACATGTTTGTTGAATATGGATTTGCTGCGCGATTCTCTGCCCAGAGCTTTCGTTCAGACTGTGTTCCCCGGTGAATCGATGTTCAGCTTTTTGTTTGTTTGTTTGTTCTTTAACAAAAGGTTGTTTTGGTTTGAGATTCAGCAAAAACATACACTGCATTCAGCTTCCCCCCCATTCAGGAGTCAGTAAATGAGTTGTTTTCTAGTCTGCCTCGGGTCCTTGCCTCCAATGAGCCTCCAACAAGATAATGCATTTAAAAGCCCTTGGAAAAGTACCAGGCCCCACGCACATTTGAGATGCTGTCATCATGCAAGTGGCGGCTCAGCCCTGCACCCGGAGCCAGGCTCAGCTCAGGCGGCGGTCCTTGCACATGTGGATAGGACTTAGGGGGAAGGTCTGCTTTCACACCCCCCTGCTGCCAGCCAGGTTCCCCGAATCCAGGTCCGTCCTCCTCACTGAGGGTGAAGGAAGCCCCATGTTTTCCTTAGCAGCAGCAGCATCTTGGGGGCTGGGGACAGGGCTATTGGGGTAGGAGTACCCAGAAGGCCCACGCTCCCTCGAGGGGTGGGAAGGGTCCTCACCCACTTCCACCTGGTGGGCTATTTTCACTTCAGCCTCCACTGTGCTCCTCAGAGCTTCAGGGATCAGTCCCAGGAGCATTCTCCAGTCCAGAAAACAAAATATAAAACAAAACCCCCAAATTCAAAACCTCAGAGTCCTGGTTTACGTTCGTGGCTAGCACAGTTAGAACACATGGGGCCCTCCAGCTGACCCTGTGGATTCCCACTGACTGTGTGAGAAACTCCATGTTGCTCGAATCCCTTCCCCCCACCCTTAAAATTTAGGAAGTTTCCAGTAACTGCATAACTAGAGATCTCTTTTTGACGCCTGAGACTCTCTCCTTTTTTCACCCATGGGTTGGGTGGCTTTCTGTGGCAACCATAAGTGTGCCTGGCCCAGGGCGGTGATGGCCTGAAGCAAGCTTCCTCACCCAACATTTATTAAGCCCCCCCAGTATGTAACCCCTGAAAAGTTGACCTTCGCTGGGGACTACCTTCCCAGCCTGTGGCACGTGGCAGTCGGCTTCGGACAGAGGCGGTTTTTGGCAGCGTAAAGGGGCAGCCAGAGCCACCCTGCAGGAGGCTGGAGGTGGACTGCGCCCCCAGCACACAAGGGGGCTGTTCTGAACGAGGCCCCTATGCTGGCAGGATCCCCGAAGCCGACCTCACTTTCTTATACCAACCGTGGGGATGGTTATTAGCAACCACTAGAACAGCTGACATTTCATAAGCAATTTGTCTCATGCAAGGCAAATTATCTTATTGCCAACCAAGAGGAGCAGAAGCTAGTTTGTGCTTGTGTGTTTCCGGGGTGGGGAGCATCAAACCCAAGCGACCTGTGTTTTCTCTGCATGCTTTCTGCCTTCTGTCCCAAGATCTCTGACTTTTGCAGTCCCTCCCCTGCAGAGGGGGGAGGTGAGTCAATGGGAACACGAAGCCATGGGATGGCCAGACAGAAGGATGTGGCCAGCTCAGTGGGGCTCATCATTGGCTCAGCACCAACAGAGCTCTGTGCGTGGCCCGGGACTCTGGGTCTCAGCTCCCTCATCTGTAAAGTGGGTGGGCACAGGACCTCTCTGGCCTCCAGTGACCGGAGAGGCTGGAGAGCTGAGTGTGCTGCTCACAGGTTTGGATCAGCAGAGGTGAGTTCAGACCCCAACTGCTGGTTTTGTAGTTGCCAGATCTGAGGACACTCAGCAAGTCCGCTTATCTGGAAGCACAACATACCTATGCAAGTACCACCTAAAAAGGGAAACGCACTCCTTCGCCCACACACTAAAGCCTCAGCCTGCATCAGTGGCGGCCGGTCACCCAGGCAAGGAGGGGACATCGACACGGGCTCTGTCCTGGCCCGGGTGAGCATTTGGACCAGCTGGCCCCACGTCTCCGTGTCCGTGTAACACACTGTGTGCTTCCCACAAGCTTCCGGTCTTGACCCGAGACACATTCCTGAAAGCCGGAGGGAAAGCGAAGCACAGATCCTGAGAAACAAACGCAGGTGGGCTACCACGTGGGGCCAGCTGCCCTCCGGGTGCCCGCCCATGGCCCAAGGCGTCCCACCCAGCCCTCCTGCCACGGGTCACCACCTAAGAAAAGCTGAATGCCCACCATTTTTTTCCTCAGGCTGTGCTGTCCCAGAGCTGGAAAAACGGAGACAAAGGACAACCTGCCATCTGGAGTTTAAGGTCTCGGCCTGCACCCCACCGCAGGGACTACAACCCTCTAGCCGCCCACCCAAGACAGGCACACAGGCTTTGCTGGTGGCGCACCCGCCAACGGGGAGCCTGTCAGGGCGGAAGGGGCGGGGCCGGCGGCGGAGCAGAATGTCCTTCCGGTTCTGCGCTCAGGCTGCTGGGAAGAGACGGACTTCGGCTTAGCCGCGTTCCTGAGGGGCTGTGTGAGGAGGGCCCGCCGACAGGCCTCAGTCCGCCGACAGGCCTCAGTCGGCGCCCGGCCTCTCGTCACACCTGGGACATTTTCTGAGTCCTGAGCCTTGGTTTCTCGTCTGACAAATCGGAGGGAAGAGAGTGGCGCCTATTGGCGATCGGCAACCCGGCACAGCCACAGCGGGTGCCCCGAAATGAAGGCTTACGGGCGCGGGACCTGGGCCGGCCTGCCGTCCACACGCACACCCCACAGTGTCTCGTTGCTGGCCGCGCCGTGGCCGGCCGTGGGAAGGGTCCCAGGGCCCTGCCCAGCCGCCCGCACCTGGAAAGGGCTTTAGCACAGCCCTGCCGACCGGCTGGGGCCCGCGGAAGACGCCGTTTCCGGCCAGGGATGGAAAACGACAGAGCCCTCTTTCCTCCACGGTAAGAACATGTGCTGTAAATAAACAGCCCACAAATCGCCACCGTAGCCGAAGGGGGCGCAGCAGGACAGAGGGCCAGTCAAGGAAAGCTGTTCTCCAGGAACTGAGTGACATCTGAGCTGAGATTGCAAGGATGAGTGACTAGTAAATGGTGCAGAAGATGGAAGAAATCATTTCAGGCAAAGGGAACTGCGTGTGCAAGGCCCCAGGGTGGGACAGGTGACGCCAAGCCAGCGGAGCAGAAAGGAGGCCAGCGTGGCTGGAAGGGAGGAAGGGATAGAGGGATGGGGGGTGACGGGGAGGGAGGGTGGTGGGCAGGGCCAGAGCGGGCACAGCCCGGCGCGCGTGCCTGTGGGTGGAGTTTTTATGCTGAGAGCCGTGGGAGCCAGCGACGGGTTTTGAGCAGCTGAGAAACAGGTTGAATTTGCCCCTTTAAGAGAGCCCTCTGACTGCCCCCACCTCCTCCCCGGGACCCCACTTTCATACTTGGCTGCAGCTGGGATGCATTCAAGTGTCAGGGAAGGCCCAAGGCTCTAAGGGCCAATGCGAGCAAACATCTTAGGGGCTGCGACTCATAGGCGCCTGACCCGAAAAGCCAAGTTCCACCTCTGTGGTAGCAAAATCCACTTTTCTCTCTCCCACAGCGCCCAGGTGAGACATGGCTTCGCAGTCCTGCCTGCACCGTGGTCTCCTGAGTCCTAGCAAGGTGACCTTGACCCAATGACCTAGTTGCCCCAGGCTTCAGGTCCTTCATGGGTAAAATAGGGCACAAAGTCCAAATGTACAAACGTCCACCTTGCTGGAGGTTGTAAGAGTCAAAACGATGTCAGTAGTCATGGAAAAACCCATGGGTAACGAGTGTAAACTCAACAAATAAGAAAACAACCATTTGAAGGTATTGGAGAGGGTCAAGTAGTAAGAAATCGAAGGAGAGGGAAGCACATGGGAGAGACCCATGCGTACATGACCTTTCCCCCCCGAGTATGCCGTCTAGTCCTTAGCATAGGGCAGCTAGAATGCTCGCAGGAAGCCACGTTTCATTGGCAAGAGCGTGAGAGAACAGAGGGCAGGGGCCTGAGCAGAATGGCGACGGGAGTAGCAGGGGATGTTATGAAGGGAAAGAGGCCAAGTCTGTTTAATACCCACCTAAAGCCCGGTCTGACCTCCATTTCTGTCCACGGTGGTTTAGAGGGATCGCATTGACCCTGCTGGCTTAAACAAGTAAAAAAACAGGTAAATATAGAGAGAGCAACGGGTTCCCGACACTGGAACACGGGCAGTACAAGAGAGTTATCCTTGAGAGAAAGGAAGCAAATGCGACCCCCACCCCCGCCCCTCCCTGCAGGTGTGAGAGTCGACTGCCTGGAGAGATTTCCAGGCTGCAGTGCAAGGAGGAGGAAGCCACTCAGAGCCCAGTGGTCTTCCTGAGCCAAAGGGACTGACTGGAGGATTCAGGAAGCCCCAGGCAGCTGGGGTTTACAGGATGGAGAATAAGAACCTGGACAGGTGCCTGCAGAGAAAGAAATCTAATCAGTGGGTCACTGAGTCTTCAGCTGAGACCCGCTGAGCACATGCACGTGAGCAAATTACCCATGCTAGGGAAGACCCACCCGTGGGAGCAGAGGGCACAGTGAGCACTCCCGTGGGACAGGATCGGCCCTATTCCCATAAGCAAGAGCGCAGAGACTTTGTGGGCTGGGCCACCTTATTTACGTGGCATCGCTCAGCTCCACACTGATCTCTGAACAGGAAGTGAACTGGGCCTGTAGAAACAAGGCCACAGCTTGGAAGGCTGAGTTGACAGAGGAACTGCTGCCCGTGGAAGGAGAGAAAGAACTTGTAGTGTGAACCTAACCTGGTAGACTGCCTGCTAAAACAGGAGGAGGACAAGAGAAGAGGAGAGAGAGGATGAAAGGAAAAAAGGAGAAGAAAGTCAACATTCTCCATAGCATTTTAAAACAAGATCCAGTCTTCTTACAAAACAAAATCAATGACAATGTCTAGGATCAATATCCAACATTACTCGGCCTACTAAGAACCAGGAAACTAACCAAATCTCCAGGGAAAAGGCAATCAAAAGATGACAGCCCGGAGATGACCCCAATACTGGAAGCATCAAACACCTAAAAGCAGCTGTTCTAATTATCTTTCATGAGGTAAAGCTGAGCAATCTTGAAAAGTTTTGGCAAAGAAACACAAACTGTAACAATCGCTAAATGAGTTGTAGTATCCTGGTTTGAATCCTAGAAAAAAAAAAAGTGTGTATATAAACCAGTGAAATCTGAATAAAGTCTATAGTTTAGTTAATAGTAATGTATCTATGTTGGCATCTTAGTTTTGACAAACATGCCATAGTAAGTGATAATGTAAGATGTCAACATTGGGGAAAACTGGGTGAGGGGGTATTTGAAAACACTCTGTATTATCTTTGCAACCTTTCTGTAACTGTAAAATTTTATAAAAGAAAAAGTTTACTTTTAAAAAGTCAAATGGAAAATTTAGAACTGAGAAAGAAAATATCTGATAGGAAAATCTCTTTGGGTGATGATGGAGGAAAGTGTCAACAAACTTGAAAAACGACAGACATTATCTAATCTGAAGAATTGAGAGAAAAAGAGGATGAAAAAAACGGGACTTGTTAGACATCATCAAAAGGTCTAATACTCTTATCATTGACAGCCCTGGGAGAAGAGGAAGAGACTGGTGCAGGAAAAAAAAATTTAACCACTTTATTGAGGTATGATTGATATACAAAAAAAGCTCTAGATATTTAATGCATTAAATTATAGAGTTTAATCTATAAATTAACTATAGTAAATGGTATATAGTTGGTGTGTTTGGAGCTACGTATATACCCCTGCCACTGTTGTCACTATCAGTGCTATAACCTTATTCATCACCACCAAAAGCTTCCTCCTGCCTCCCCTCTTTTTGTGGTAAGAACACTTAGAATCTAAAATCCAGTCTCTTAGCAAGTTTTCTGAAAGTGTGCAATACAGTATTGTTAATTATAGGCCTATGTTTTACAGATCTCCAGAACTTACTTATTTTTGATGGCCCAAACATTTGTAGTTCCCACCAGAATCCGAAACAATTTTTTGAAAGAATTATGGCTAAGACTTCCCAAATATATCAAAAGACATAAATGTACAGGTTCAAGAGACATAGAGAACTCCAAACAGGATAAACTCAAAGAAAACCACACCCAGACACATCAGAATCAAATAACTGAAAACCAAAGATAAAGAAAAATATTGAAAGCAGCCAGAGAAAAATTATGCCTTACTTGAAGGGGAACAGTGGCTGAAGATTTTTCATCAGAAACAATGGTGATCAAACGGCAGAGAAACAAAACATCTTCAGATATGTGCGATAATCTTCAACTCTGAATTCTAAATACAGCACCAATATTTTTCAAGAGTGAAGGCAAAATAAAGACATTGAAAAGAAAAAAAGTTAAAATAACTCATCACCAGCAGAACTGCTGTAAAAGAAATACGAACAGATGTTCTCCAGACAAAAGGAAAATGATACCAGAATAAACTTGGAACATCAGGAATGAAGGAAGAACTACAAAAAAAGGTAAACACATGGGCAAAAACAACAGAATACATTTTTAAAGTATTTTAAAATATGTATAACTTTAAAAGGTAAACATGGCATCAGGGAGATTTAATCTATTTAGATGTAATATATACGAAAACTATAGTGGAAGGGCACATAGAGAAGGTAAAGATTATATGATTATTAGGCTTCTATATTTTGCGTGCAGTGGTAAAATATTGATTCTAAATAGATAGTGAAAAGTTTGGTTTCTATATTCCTAAAGCAACAACTAAAAAGAGATTAAAGAGATACAGCTAAAAAGCCAATAGATAAAAGAGAGTACTAAAAAAAGTTCAAAAGAAGGCAGAAAAAGGGAAAAGAGAAAAAAAATGAGAATGATAAGAAAATAATAAAATGGTAGAACCTAAATTCAAATTCAACTCCAGCAATGATTGCAATAAATCTGAATGGTCTAAACACAGCAATTAAAAACAAATATTACCACATTGGATTGGAAAGAAAGAGGATCCAATGAGATGCTGTCTATAAGAAATGCACCCTAAATAAAATTGTATAGGGATCAATGAACTGGCACACAGGACAAATCCAGCCTGTGACCTGTTTTAAAGAATATATTTCTATATTTTTCTAAGGGTTATGAAGAAGAAGAGAAGAAGGAAGAAGAGACAGAGACCCTAAGTGGTCACAAAGCCTAAAATACTGGTCCTTTACAGAACAAATTTATTGTCTCCTCACAATGGATTAAAATTCAAAGGATTGAAAAAGATATACCAAGTTAATACCAGTCAAAATAAGGTAGAAGTGGCTATGTTAATATCAGACAAAGGAGACTTCAGAACAAAGAAAATGACCGGGTATAAATTGGGACATTACATAATGGTAAAAGCATCAGTTCACCAAGAAGACAATGATCCTGAATACCGATGACCCCAATGACAGAGTACCAAACAACACAAGAAAAAAACTGATTGAACTAAAAAAAACCCAAACAGACAAATCCATAGTTATATTTGGGGACGTCATCACTTCTTTCTCTATAATCAATAGAATAATAAGTAAACAATAACTACCTCGCTTTCAGGTAAGGTGGTTTTCCCAGGGTGAGGCTTATCCATTGCACTCTGGATGTGCTGACCCCTGTGACTTCCCCAAGTGTGGGAAACTCAGCTACATAATTTGTGGTAGTGGGGGACTGCATTTGTGTCCTCTGTTTAAAAAAAAAAAAAATAAGTAGACAAAAAATCAGCAAGGCAGTGGAAGACCTAAACACTATCAGCTTGACCTAGCTGACATTTATTGACCTCTTGAGCCAATAGTAAGAAAATACTACTACTTTTCAAGTGCAAGTGGAACATTCACCAAAATAAATCATATTCTGACACATTAAAAATTAAAACCTTAAATGAATTAAAATTATACAATGGATATTTTCTGACCATAAGGGACTTAAAGTAGAAATCAATAACAGAAAGGTAGAAAATCCTCAAATATTTGGAAATTACACACTTCTAACCTATGGTACAAAGAGAAAGTATCAAATAAATAATCTAACATTCCACTTCAGAAACTAAAAAAAGAAAAACTCAAAGAAAGCAAAAGGAAAGAAATAATAAATATAAGAGCAGAAATTAGTGTAATTGAAAATAAACAGAAAACAGGTGAACAAAAGTGAGTTATTTGAAAAGATCAATATGTCGATAACTCTTTAGACAGACTGACCAAAATAAAAAGAGAGAAGACACAGATTATGAATATCAGAAATGAAAGCTGGAGGCCCTGACCAGGTATCTCAGTTGGTTAGAACGTCATCCTGATACCCCAAGGCTGCAGGTACAGTACCTGGTCAGGGCACATACAAGAAACAACCAATGACTCTCTTATTCACTCTCCCTCCTTCCCTCCCTCCTTCCCCTCTCTAAAATCAATCAAAAAAATTTTTTTAAAGAAATGAAAAATGGGATATCACTACACATGCTACTGATATTAAAAGGAAAATAAAGGTAATCTATGTCACAAATTCAACAATTTAGATAAAGTTGCAGACTAATTGAAAAACGTAAAACTGAGTAAGAAAGGAATAACCTGAATATACTATCAAAACTGGACTGTTTTTTAATTATTTTTTTAAAGATATTAACTTTTTTTATTATTATTATTATTTATTACTGTGTGTTAGGCATGGTTCTTGGTGCCAGGAATATAGAGTAAATGAGATAAATATTTCCAACATTATCCTTCATAATATGATTGTTGAAAAAGTTTAAGAATTGTTTGTAGTTCTTTTTGTCTTTGAGTATCGACTTGATTGATTCATGAAAGATTCATTCTAGTGGACTATTAGCAGCTTGACAAAAAAACCCATAAAGACTTTGGGTATATACTAGGGCCCTCTGAGTAAGCGTTTTCCTTGTTTGGAAGAAAGATTATTAAAAATAATAAATTATTATTATTAAATACTATTAAAATAATAAATTAATATTTTAATAATAAATTTTAAAAAAAATGTCCAAACAAGAAAAAGAAATCTTCCAAACAAGAAAAACTCTAGGCTCAGGTTATTTTAAAGGCAAATTCTACCAAACATTTAATGAAATAATGATACCAGTACTTCCCAAGCTCTTCCAGAAATAGAAGAGATGAGAACACTTTACAATTCATTTTATGAGGTCAACATTACCCAAATACCAAAACCATTAGAAGAAAAGAAAAGTAACAATCAGTATATTTCATGAATATAAACACAAAAATCGTCAACCAAAAATTAGTAAATCAAATCCAGCAAAGTAAAGGTAAGCCATTTTTTACCAAATGGGGTTTATCCTGGAAATAAAAGACTAGCTGGGTGAACATTACAAAATAAATCAATGTCATTCATCATACTGACAGACTAAAGGAGAAAAATCTTATCATTTCAATAGATAAGGGAAAAGTACTTGACAAATTCAACATCTATTTATGATAAAAAATTCTCAGCAAACCATGAGCAGAGGGTGCTTCTTTAATATGGTAAAGGGCATCTATATTTTAAAAAAAAACTGTAGCTAACATCACACTTAATGGCGAAAGACTGAAAGTTTTCCCCCTAAGATCAGTAACAAGGTAAGAATATCTACTCACTACTTCCATTCAGCATCTTACTGGAATTCCTAACAAATGTAATAAAGCAAGAAAAAAGAAATAGCATTGGCAGGAAGGAAATAAAATTATCTTTATTCACAGATGGCATAGTTGTCCACATAGAAAATTCTAAGATCCATTGGAATCTACAGTAAGTCCCTAGAATATAAAATTATTTTAATAAGGAAACAGGACACAAGGCCAGTAGCGTATTTCTATATATTAACAATAAATATTTGATACATAAACTTAAAAAAAAATCAGTTCCACATCCATGTTCATAGCTAGCAACATTGTTCACAATAGCCAAAGGTGAAAGCTGCTCAAGTGCCCATCAATGGATGAGTGGATAAATAACATTGTACTCAGTGGTAAAAGACTGTAAGATTTTCCTGTAAGATCAAGATCAAGGCCAGGATGCCTAATTTTGCTATTTCTATTCAAAATAGTACTGGAAGTTCGAGCCAGCATAGTTAGTCAAGAAAAAGAAATAAAAGGCATCCAAATTGGAAAGGAAGAAGTAAAACTATCTCTGTTCACAGATGATATAGTCTTATATGTAAACAATTCCAAAGACTCCACAAAACAATTGTTAGAACTAATAAATGAATTTAGTGAAGTAGGATACTTCAGTTACATTTTTATATACTAACAATAAACAATCCAAAAATTAAGGAAACAACTTCCTTTATAATATCATGAAAAAGAATAAAATATTTAGGTATTAATCAAGGAGATAAAAAAACCATACAATAAAAGGTATAAAATATTACTGAAAAAAATTAAAGATGATGTAAATAAATGGAAACATACTCCATGCTCAGAGATTAGAGGACAATATTGTTAAGATGTCAGTACCACCCAAAGCAATGTACATATTCAGTGGAATCCCTGTCAAAACACCACTGACATTTTTTGCAGAAATACAAAAACCCTGGATTCTAGAAGTCGTGGAATCTCAACTGACTCCAAATAGTCAAAACAATCCTGAAAAGGGAGGGCATAGCCAGAAGGCTCACATTTCTTATTTCAAAACTTATTATAAAACTACAGTAATCAAACAGTCTAGTACTAGTATAAAGAGGAACATATTATTCATATAGATCGATGGAATAGAATAGAGAACCTGTAAATAAACTCTTACATGTATGGTCAATTGATTTTTGACAGGGTGTTGAGACTATACGTGGGGTTTGTCCTGGGGAAAGGACAGTCTTTTCAACAAATGATGCTGGGGAAACTGAATATCCACGTGCAAAAGAATGATGTTGGACCCTCATCTAACACCACATACAAAAACTAACTCAAAATTTATCAAAGACCTAAATGTAATACCTAAAACTAAAACTCCTAGAAGAACAGAGCAAAGCTTTATGACATTGGATTTGGCAGTACTTTCTTGGGTATGGCACCAAAGACACCTGCATCAAAAGAAAAGCCAGATTTCATGAAAATTTAAAAAATTTGGACAGCAAAAGACACTATTCCCAGGGTAAAATGGCATCCAGTGGAATGTGAGAAAATATTTGCAAATCATATATCTGATTATTAGTATCCAGAATATATAAAGAACTACAAAACAACAATGACAAAACAACCTGATTGAAAAATAGGCAAAAATGATATGCCAATGACCAATAGGCACATGAAAAGATACTCAACATCACTAATCATTTGGGAAATGCAAATCAAAATTACGATATACTACCTAACACCCATTAGGATGGCTACTGTAGAACAAGAAAAAGCTCAGGAGGTAAAGTGGTCGGTGTGATTATGAAGGAATTGGAACTCTTGTGCACTGTTTGTGGGGATGTAAAATGGCACAGCGGTCTCTGTGAAAAACCGTGTGGTGGTTTCTAAAAAAATTAAAAATAAAATTAACATATGATCCAACAATTCCACTTCTAGTATATACTGAAAAGAATTGAAAATGGGGTCTCAAAGAGATATTAGAATACCCATGTTCCTAGCAGGACTATTCACAAAACATGGAAGTAATCCAAGTGTCCATCAATAGGTAACAAGATAAGCAAAATGTGGTATATACATACAATGGAATGTTATTCAGCTATAAATAGGAAGGAGATTCTAACACATGCTACAACATGGGTGAATCTTGAGGATATCATGCTAAATTAAGCTAGTCACAGACAAATACTATAGGGTTCCACTTATATATGAGGTGTTTACAGTAGTCAGATTTATAGAGACAGAGTAGAATGGTGGGTGCAAGGCACTGAGGGAAAGGAGAGAATGGGGGGTTAATGTTTAATGGGGACAGTTTTAGTTTTACAAGATTTTTGGGAGGTGGATGGTGGTGGTGGTAGCACATTATTAATTTATTTAATAATACTGAATTGTACATGTAAAAATGATACTATGGTAAATTTTATGTTTACTTACCACAATAAAAAATTGGGAAAAAGAATGTATATTATAATCCCTGGCACAGACTTAAAAATGAAGTGTAAAGATGCATATTTAAGAGATAACAAGGAATTAAAATAGAATGTCAAAAATATTAAAACATTCCTGTTAACTGAAAAGGCAGAAAACAAGCAAAAACTAAATAAATAAAAACATAGCAAATGGTGGCTTAAACACTCCAATTAAAAGGTAAATATTGTTCATTTAGGTTTAAAAATGCAGGATACAACTACATGTAATCTATTTGTTTCTATGAGAAACAGTCAAAACAGAGGTGAAAAGTAAAAGGGTAGAATATATATACTATGCAAACTAAGCACAATTAGGTTGATATGGTTACATTAATATCACATGATGAAGACTACAAGAAAATAAGTATTACCTGAGATTAACCCTGACTGGTGTGGCTCAGCAGATTGAGTGCCGGCCTGCGAAGGGTCGCCGGTTCGATTACCACATGCCTGGGTTGTTGGCCAGGTCCCAAGTAGGGGGCACATGAGAGGCAACCACACATTGATGTTTCTCTCCCTCTCTTCCTCCCTTCCCCTCTGTCTAAAAATAAATAAATAAAATCTTTTTAAAAAAAGATCTTCAACTAAAGTTTTAAAAAAAAGAAAAGTATTACCTGAGATTAAAAGGAGCATTTCATGATGATGAAAACATTTCACGATCCATCAGGAAAACAAAATGACCATGAATGTACATGCGTCTAATACCAAAGTTTCAGATGCGTGAAGTAAAAACTTGACAGAACCAAAAGGATAGAAAAATCCACAATCATAGATTTCTTTTTGAAAGTGGTGATAAAACTAGGAAAAAAATAAATATATAAAAGATTCCAACATTTAACTACCTTTTCGTTCTTTCAACGTTCTTTCCCGTCAACATGGAATATGCATCAAGATAGAACAGATGCTAGTCCATAAAATGTCTCTGTAAATTTCAGAAAGATTGAAAACTTAGGTTTTTCTTTTCTCTTGTATGAACACAATGGAATTATATTAGAAATCAATAAAAAAGATACATGGAAGAATTCCCAAATGTCTGGAAATTAAGCAACATGTGTTTAATACATGGATTAAAGATGAAATCACAAAATTTTAAAATACTTCCAACTGAATGAAAATTTGACAAAATTTATCAGACACAGTTGAAGCATTGCTTAGAGAGCCCTAAATTTTAATTTATATTGGAAAAGAGAAAGGTTGAGAAATTAGTGATATAAATACCATTTAAGAAGCTAGAAAAATAAGAGCAAAGTAAGCCCAAGTAAGAGAATAAAAGAAATAATAAAGATGAAAGCAGAAACTGGTGAAATAAAGAACAAGCAGCAGGTAAGACAGTGATCCCTGAAGGCATGCTCTGTGCCCCTTGCATTAGGAGATCTTTTCACTATGAATCTCGGGAATGCAAATTATTCCTGGCCTAGTTTGAGCTCCAGGAGTTACTCTTTCTGTTGCTTTCCACTGTTTTTTTTCCTACCATCTTGATAGTTTTCTCACATACATGTCATAATCAACACTCAGCTAGACTCAAGGGGAATGCTCTGCAAATGTTTAATGTTTCTCTGTGTTCAGCTTTCTCTTGCCCCCCCCCACCCTGACTTGCAGATTGTTACCACCTTAGCCTCCCTGAACCCCCAACTCTGCTAGACTCATGGAGACCACTGACCTGTGTTTATATTCCCACTCCAAGAAAGGGAGGGAGGGAGGAGTGGGTAAATGAAAAACAGGACATATAAAACATGAAACAAGATAATCTAATAAACTCAACCACATCGATTATTGTGTAAAATTCAAATAATCTAGATGTGCCAGTTAAAAGGAAGAGATTGGAAATAAATACATTACCCAACTCTGCTAATAAGAAACACTTCAAAACTTATAAAATGTTGGAAAAGATACAATACTAACACTAACCAAAAGAATACTGGAGCTGCTGTATTAAACAAAACAAGGTGGATTTAAGAGCAAGGAATATTACATGGGTGAAGAGGTCCACTAATGATAAAAAGGGATGATTTCATCAATGCTCCAAGTAGTAGCACTTCAAAACATGAAAGCAAAAACTGACAGATTTCAAAGGAGAAATAGACAATTCCAGAGTTAATTGCAGGTTCCAACACCCAACTCTTAATAGTTGACAAAACAAGTAGATAGGAAGTCAGTAAAGATAGAGAAGACATGAACAACACTATCATTAATAGTAAAATACATATTTTTTTCAGGAACACATTAAATATTTATGAAGATCGGTCATATTGTGGGCCCTAAAATCTTTATAAATTTAAAAGTAGTGATACTACACAAGTAATATTCTCTAATCACAATGGAATTAAATTAGAAATCAGCATCAGAATATCAAGAAAATCACAAATATTTAAAACTAAAAAACATACTTTTAAATAATCGGTGGGTTAAAAAAGAAACCACAATAGAAATGATAAAGTATTTGAACTGAATAAAAGTAAAACATTACCTAAAATTTGTGAGATGCTGCTAATGCTTAGAGGGAAATTTTAAGCATTAAGTGCTTATATTAGAAAAGTAGGAAAAAACTTGAATGACCTAAACATACACCTTAAAATAAAAAAGGCAAGTTAAACCCAAAGTACAAGAGAAAACTGAATAATAATATAGGAAACAATAAAAACAAAAGGTCATTTCTTCAGAATATCAATAAAATTTATAAACTTAATAGTCTGATTGACCAGGAGATAAAAGGTAGAAGACATAAATTACTAATATAGAATTAGAGATCACCATTAAAGATCCTACAGAGATGGAAAGGATATGTGACTATTATGAACAATGTTTTGTCAATAAATTCAGCAACTGAGAAAAAATGGGAAAATTCCTTAAAACACACAATCTACAAAAACTCACCCTATAAGAAATATATAATCTGAATAGCCATGTAACTACTAAAGAAATTGAATTTGAACTTTAAAAACTCCTCACAAAGACAACTCCAGTCCCAAATGGTTTTGCTGGTAACAGTTAAAAGATAATATCAATTCCATGCAAACTCTTCCAGAAAATAGGAGTACTTCAAAACATTGTATGAAGCCAGCATTACTGAGCCAAAACTAGACAAATGCATTACAAGAACAAAACAACGACCTGCTTAAACATAGATATATATTGCTATTACATGTCTAAACGTATATGTAATGCCTCATGATGACGTGGGGTTTGTCCTGGGAATGAACTCAGGCTGTTTTAATGTTAGAAAATAAATGAGTAATTAATATCTACAGGTCATACCTGATCATCTCAACAGGTACAGGAGAAGCATTTGATAAAATTCAATATCCATTCACAGTAAAGTCCTCAGCAGTCTAGGAATAGAAAGGAACTTTCTTAACCCAATAATGATCAACTACAAAAATCTTCAGCTAACAACATAATTTATGATAAAGGATAGGATGCTTTGTTCTTAAGATCAAGAACAAGGCAAGGATATCTAATCTTACCACTCATTAAGCACAGTACTAGGAGTTCTAGCTACTGTAATAGGGCAAGAAAAAGAAGTGAAAGTCATACAGATTGGAGAGAATGAAATAAAATTGTCTCTGTGCAGGAGACATGATTATGTATAAAATCCCAAGGCATGTACAAAAACAAAAAACAACTAGTAATAAGTGAGTGATGTTGCAAAATATAAGATTGACATGCAAATATCAATCATGTGTGTATGCTAACAATGACCTGTGGAACCTAAAACTTACAATACTGTACTTCTGATTTTCAGTCTGGCATGTAAACAGCTGGAAGTTGCCACTGTGTCCTACAAACAAATGCAAAGATGAACAAACTGAAAAGTTGCAAGTCTTCTTAGGTTTTTCAGAAGACTGGGGTCACAGGGTGAATTACAGCCCCCAGTTGAAGAGTCCTACAGACAAATAAAGAGAATCACATCTTATAGAGCAGAAACCCATCAGCACACACCTCCCTGGGAACCAGTGTCAAGATTAGGAGGAAACAATAGTGATTGACAGATTGTGGGAGGTGTACAGATTAGAAACTCTACCAGGGCCCCCATGCTTTTGTGAATTTTACCTTCGGAGGTGGATCAGGTCCTCCCAATGAATATCAGAGAAAAATCCCTGGGTACTCTTGGCAGCGGAGGGTGAAAGGAGTCATTTTGAAATAAAACAGAGCATTCTGTTCTTACCAGGACGTGTCCTCTGCAGAAACTAGTTAACCGGAGGCTGCCTGATGTGGAGGAAGGCAAATACCCAACCCCAGCCAATTCTAGCCTTCCTCATGGAGGAAGGGAAACATCCAACTCCATTCCAGCCTAGCCTTCCACGTGGAGGAAGGCAAATACCCAATTCTGGCCCACAATAGCTGTCTTCTCCCACCTAAGGAGTTGGGGGAAATGAGAAGCATGTGTGATGTTCACTAAAGACATGACCCATGAAAAAGAGGAAGTGACAAGCTGTATTTCATTAAAGTTAAGTTTTTCTTTGTGAAAAACATCATAAGAGGATGAAGAGACAGACCGTAGAGGACCATACAAGGAACTCTTAAAACTTAATAAGAAAACTAACAACTTGATAAAAAATGGGCCAAAGACATAAACAGACACCTCACCAAAGATAGGCAGATGACAGATAAGCATACGAAAAGATGTTCTACATCATATGTCATCTGGGAAATGCAAATTAAAACAATAAGAATACCACTAAACACCTATTAGAATGGCCAAAATCCAGAACATTGATAATACCAATTGCTGGTGAGGGTGTGGAGCAACAGGACACTCATTCATTGCTGGCGGGAATGCAGAATGATCCAGCCACTTTGGAAGATAGTTTGGCAGTTTCTTAACAAAACTGAAGATACTCTTACCATACAATCCATCTAGATCAGTCATGCATTGATAGTGGGAATGTAAAATGGTACAGCCAATCTGGAAAACAATTTGGCAGTTTCTTGTGAAACTAAATACGCAACATGACCAAGCAATTGCATTCCCGGGTATTTATTCAGAGAAGTGGAAAATTATATTTTGTAAAAACCTATACATAAATGTTCATAGCAGCTTTATTTGTAATAGACAAAAAGGAGACAACTCAGATGAACTTAACTGGGTGAATAAATAGACTATGGGTATATCCATACCATGAAATACTACTCAGTGGACCTAAGACAGAACAACTACAGATACATGCAACAACTTGGATGCATTGCACAAGAATTATGCCAAATGGTCTGCGTCAAAATTAAAAAGCTTTGTTTTTCAAAAGACGCTGTTAAGAAAGGACAAAGGCAAGCCACAGCCTGGGAGAAAATATTTGAAAAACACATAATTGACAAAGGACTTTTATCCAAAATATATAAAGACCTCTTATAACTCTTTAATAAAAAGACAAACAACCAATTTAAAAATGGCCTAAAGATTTGAACAGGTACTTCACTAAAGAAGATATATGGATGGCAAAAAAAAATGCATGAAAGGATGTTTAACATCATTTTTCAGTGACTGCAAATTAAAACCTAATATGATATAACTAAAACTATAATATAATTTAAAAACTATCATAGATTTTTTAGCCATTAAAATGTCTAAAATTTTTAAACTGACCACAGAATGTTGGAGAAGATATAAAACAACTGGAATTCTCATACACCACTGATGAAAATATAAAACTGTACAATTCCTTTGGAAAACAATTTGATAATTTCTTAAAAAGTTAAACAAAAACCCACCATCCAATTCAATCATTCTACTTCTAGGTAGAGAAATGAAGGCGTACAAAACCTTATACATGAATGCTCGTATTAGTTTTACTGATTGGGGCAAAAACAGGAAACAACTCCAATGTTCCTCACTAGGTGAACAAAGATAAATTTTGGTATCGCTTTAGTATCTAATACTGTGCAGTCAAAAAAAGAAGAGACTTGTGATACATTCAATAGCATGAATGAATGAATCTTAAAATCATTATGCTGAACAAAAGAGCCAGCTTGAATAATATATACTGTACATTTATCTATATTAACTTCTAGAAAATGCAAACTAATCTGTAGTTGCAGAGAGCAAATCACTGGTTGCATGGAAATGGAGGTGGAGATAGAGAGGAATTACAGTGAGGCATGAATAAATTTATGGATGATGGAAATATTTACTATCTCTTGATTATGGTGATGTTTTCATTGATGTATATGTATGTCAGCATTTATCAAATTGTATACTTTAAATATGTGCAGTTTATTATATGTCGGTTATACCTTAATTAATCTCTTTTAAAATCCCTAGCAGAAATGATCAAGAAGAAAGGGGGACAGGACTAACAAATTACCAGTATCAGAAATTAAAGAGAGAATATCATTATGGATTCAACAGACATAAAATACGGGACTATTTTGAGGGGCTCTATGCCAGTGAGTTCCAATTCCTTATATGAGGTAGACCAATTCCTTGAAAAACACAAGTTACTGAAACTAATACAGCTTGAAATAGATACTCTGAATGATCCAATATCTATTAATGAAATTAAATTTTCTGTTGAATTTTTCCCACAGGGAAATTGCAGGTCCAGAGTGCTTTACTGTTGAGCACTATCACACATTACAGGGAAGATACAATGTAACTCTTTCACAAACTCTTCAGAAAACTGAGAGAAAAATATTTCTCAGATCATTTTAGGAACTCTGCCTAACCCTGATACCAAAACCTGAGAGACATTATAAGAAAACTGCAGACCAAAATCCCTCATGAAACTGATGCAAAAAGCACTAACATAATACGAGCAAATTGAATCCAGTGATATGTATAATGATAATACACCATAATTAAGTAGAGTTTTTCCAAGGAATGCAAAGATAAAACATTTAAAAATCAACTAATGTAGTTCACTACATTAAAAAAATAAATGGGTAAAACCATATGATCATTTCAAAAGATACAGGAAAAGTATCTGACAAAACTTAGTGCCCATTCCTGACCAAAACTGTCAGCAGACTTGTACAAAAAGATAACTTTTCAATCTGAGAGGGGACATATATGAAAATTCTAGTTTACATCATATTTATTGCTGAAACATTGAAGGCTTTTCTCCCAAAATTGGGGAACAAGGCAAAAATATTTGCTCTATCATTTTTATTCAACACTTTACTAAAACTTGTATCTAGTGTAATAAGGCAAAAGTAAACATCGTAGAGATTGGAAAGAAAGAACAAGCTACCTTATACTTATAGATGCCATGATTATTCATATGAAAAATTTTAAAGGATATACACAAATACCGCTATGACTTGTAAGTACTTTTAATGAGGTGATAGGATACAAACACAATATGTAAACTCAGTTTTTTTCCAGCATCAAATGACTGGAAATGAACATTTAAAACAATTCCATTGATAATAGCATCAAAAAACATAAAACACTTAATAATAACTTTAAATATATGCAAGACCTATATGTAAAAAAGTAGAAAACAATGCTAAGAAAAGTTAAAGATCTAAATGGGTGATAGATAAACTACATGCATGGCTTTGAGACTTGCTATTGTTGAGAATTCTCTCCAAATTAAAGCATGGTTGTTTATAGTTTCAACACAATTCCAGTCCAAATATCAACAAGATTTTTTTGTAGAATCGACAAGTTGTTTCTAAAATTTCAATGAGAATGCAAAGGACATAGAATAGCCCAACACTCTTGAAGATAAACAGCCAAACTGGAGAACTCACACTTCCTGATTTCAAAACGTATCAATAGCAGCAGTAATCAAGATGGTGTGGTACTGATGGAATCATAGAGAAACAGATCAATGGATTGTAGTGAAAAATCCACAGATAGATTTGTATATATTCAGCCAGTTGATTTTTTTTTTTTTTTTTTTACAAAGGTGTCAGGGCAATGGTACTTTCAGTGAGAAAGAAACATTTTTTCAGCAGAGATTTCCTAGAAGATTAGGAAAATGTACACAAGAAATGTTTTAATCTCTACCTCACATCACACAAAAATTAGAGATCATAGACCTAAACATGAAAACTAGAACTATAAAGATTCTAGCAGAATATATACAAGAATGTTTTCAGAATTTTAGGTAGACAAAGATTTTTTTTAAAGAGGATGTAAAAAGTACTAACCACAAAAATAAATATTAACAAATTAGACTTCAAGATTAAAAATCTCTGCTCATTAAAAGTCGACATTGAGAATATAAAAAGGCAAGTCACAGGTGGGAGAATATATTTGTAATACATATACCTGACAAAGGACTTATATCCAGAATCTTAAAAAAAAAACAAAAAAACAAAACTTAAATAGATACTTCATAAAAGAAGACATTCAAATGGACAATAAGCACATGTAAAGTTACTCAGTACCATCAGTCACCGGGCAACAGCAAAAGTGCAGTGAGATACCACTTACCTCCATCAGAATGGTCAAAACTCAAAAGACATAGTATTTATTGCTGGTGAGGATGTGGAGTAACTAGAACTCTCATTCATTGTTGGTGGGAATGCAAGATGGTACACCCACTCTGGAAACTGTTCCTGAGTTTTTTAAGAAGTTAAACATACCACTATTCCATCAGGAAACAATTCCAATCCTAGGTGTTTACTCAAGAAAAAAGAGAACATGTCCATAAAAATGGGCACAATGCAAATATCTATTAATAGAGTGAGTAAATAAGTTGTATATGTTCAGACCATGAGATGCTACTTGGTCTTAAAGAACAACCAACCATTACATGCAATAATATAGATGAACCTCAAAAGCAGTAGATTGTACAAATTAGTGCATATTCTATGATTACATGTATATGAAGTTCATGAGCAGAGAGGATTGATCTACAGTGACTGAAATTAGAACAGTAGTTTCAGTGGGTATGAACTGGAAGGGCCGTGAGGGAACTTTCTGAAACAATAAACATAGCTGTCTTGATTGGAGTGGTGGTTACATGGGTATTTGCATTATTCACAACTCATCAAATTGTATACTTTTCTGTGAATTTACTGTATGTAAATTTAGCCTCAATAAAAATGTCACTATGAATACATATTGTTCAACCTTCAGCTAACATCATTATACTTTTATATACCCCATTTAATGTTTCACATTTGTTCCTCAAAAAATCTACAAGATAACACAGAATAGACCATAAAATAAAAAGATAGCTAAAAGCCTGTTAACGTAATGCCAAAATATTTTTGGGATAAGTAATCTACTGTTTGTCCATGAGAAAGTCTGTTTTTTAAAACTTGTTATTTCTAATCATATTAAAAATAAAATAGCCCCTGGCTAGGTAGCTCAGTTGGTTAGAGCGTCATCCCAGTACCTCAAGGTTGCAAGTTCGACCCCCTGCCAAGGCATAGAAGAATCAACCAATGAATGTCTCTCTCTCTCTGTCTCTCCCACTCCCCACATGCCTCCCTCCTCTCCAGCCCCTCCTCTCTCTCTAAAAATCACTAAAATAAAAAAAAAATAACGGTATTTGTTTTATTCTGGTATTGTGTCTTACAAAATAAAAGCAAGTCACAGTGACTGATTTTAGAAACAAATAACCTATTGCTTCATGGCCTTTTGGCTAAGATCAAGTGTAGTATCCTTATCAGTTTAAAAACAAATAACCCTAATCTATGTGGTTGGGAGTCATAATGGCTTCCCTTGGGAGCAGGGTGGAGACTCGGGGGACACGAGAGCACTTCTGAGGGGACAGCGGAGTTCTGTGTCTTGATCTGGGTGCTGGTTACACAAGTTTTCTGTTTGTGGAAATGTATCAAACTTGGCCCTTCCTTTATATATGCACATATGTATGCACACATGCTTACAGTCTCCTCAGTGTTTCTCAACTATACTTTTATAAAATTAAAAATGAAAGCAAATTCTAAAAAGTTAACCATAGTAAAAGATTGACAAATGATGGATAAATTCAGAATAGAAACTGTTTTTTGAAAGGGAGAAGAGAACAGAAGAGAGCAAGAAGGAGAAAGAAGGGAGGGAAGGAACGACATATGGACACAGTGCCTGTCACCTACGTGGTCCTCCCTTAAGGTCAGTCATGATGAGATATGGCTCCGAGCTCCCTAATGTTTATCTGTAAGCTCCCACCCGCCGCTCGGGAGTTAAGATGGCTGCGGGTCTGGGTGATGCCGGGCTCCCTCTGCACCGTCTGGAAGATGGAGGAGTGTTGGTCAGCTCCCTGACCGTTGCTGCTTGGTTGGTGGGGCTGACGCCCCATGGTAGACAGGTGTGACTTGTCTTGGTGAGAATGCAGTTTGCTAGGAACGGCACAGCAGGTTGAGGGCACAGTGAGAGAAGGGAACCCACCTCAGGACAGGACGCCATCTCTTCTCTCATCATTTGGGTTTGTCTTCATCTTTATACTCTTATTGCATTGATTTTTGCCTCCATCTCCTATGCCAGGTCCATCCCATTCTAACAGTTGTAGCTTCATAAAGTTCTACCGCCTGGTAGGGATCAGGAGAAGGAAATGCGCAAACGAGAACTGGGTGCCTGGTGGTTTCCCTGGGCTTGGGAGACACTCACGGGAGGAAGCATGTATTGTCGGGTCAGCTGGTTGTCTGCATCTGGGAAAGGGACCAGGTTCTGCCTCTGTCAGCTCGTGGAGAGCAGTCTGAGAGCAGGGAGGATGGTGCGGTGGGCTTCGGGAGCTGGCCCTGCTGCTGACAGAAGCAGCAGGCACCCGCAGCCCTGTTCCGCTCCAAGGTTTCCATCCTCTCTGTGGGTGACACACAGGCTGGGCCGCGTGGACATGCTAAGAGGCCGGGCTTGGAGGAGAGGCTGCAGATCTCTTCTCTTTTGAAACTGGCAGGGAGAGAAGATGGGGGGTGGTAATGTCTGAGGCAAGGGAAGCAAGAACAAAGGCCCAGGGGCCGGCCCGAGCCCTGAATCCACGTGCAGGAGCGCAGCTTGGGGAACAGGTTGCAGACTGGGGCGCAGGTGCTGGCGAAGCCCTCTCGCAAAGCAAATGCTTCCTTTCCCTCCTCCACTGCAGCCACCTCATAACCGTCGATGGCGATTTTGACAGACGCATCCACAGGCTGGTTGGTCATGCCACCCACCATTGTCAGCAGGGACATGAAAACCAGGGGAACCACATGAGGAACTCCAGAGCAAATGTGACGATGGCCCTAACTCTGTGTCACAGCCTTTGCTGCTGCTGCCCGGGAGGCAGGGGCTACCCCGTAGAAGGAGGGGCGGGCAGGTGTGTGCTCAAGGAAGGGCAGGCTGGCAAATGATCCTTATCAGTTGGGGGACTGCGGTCAACTCAGGGAGTGGCTGGTGGTCCAAAGCCCTAGGGTTAGGGGGAGTGGGACCCAGTCTCCTAGCTGTGTGACCCTGGGCACAAAGCTGCTCCAAGCGGCTCTAGGGAAGGGGTGACTGTGCGGTGAGGCATTCTTGGGGCAGCAGGCCCCAGGTGGAACAGAGGAAAAGCTAGACAGAGTGGCTGCTTGCAGGGGCCCCGGGACAGGGAGGGATGCGAGGGAAGGTGGGAGGACCACAGGTCTTGTGGGCCATGGTACCAAGTGACCTTTACAAAGTAAAGCTGTTCATTCACATCATCCCCCCACCTCCCAAAGCATCCCAGAGTCCTTGCTTTGGAACTCTCTGACCCACCTCAAAGGCAGTCACTCAGGTCCTGTTCTGTGTCTGCCCGTAACATGGGACAGTGAGGAAAAGGCATTGCATGAGGGACAGGTTTGAACAAGGCGCAGAGAGAGAGGAGAGGGTCTCAGGAACACATGGAAACAGTCGGTTCCCCTTCTCTCCTTACCTTGGGTCCCGGGGCCTCCTCGGGGCGTGGTCCCATTGAAGAAACGCTATTCCTCCAGATACGGCCCAGAATTGTCTTAGATGGGCCATATGAGCTGGTGGGTCTGAGGCAGATGTGTCCCAAGTTGGTTCTCCACCGACCCTTTGAACGAGATGAGTTGACAAACTTAAAGTGTTTGGTCAGGAAATTGCCAGGGACTCGGTATGGGTGCCCGCACTTGACCTAGTCAGCGGCAGACAGGCTGACACAGGCGCTCTGCACTGGGCGCCACGCCTGAGCCATACAGCTGAGGCTAAACCTCCCGCACATGCCCAGAAATGCCAATGAGCCGGCTGTAGTTGGGCCTCCATGTCCCGCCGAGGACAAGAGGGGCCTCCATGCACTGCGGTCGTGGACCCTTGGAAACCCACACAGCTCCCTGGGTCCCTCAAAGCCGAGAGGAAAGCTGGGGTTGTTGTTTTAAGAATAATTGTTATTTGGGGGAGAAAGGAAGAAAAAAATAAAAACTACCTTTTCCTAAATGATTTGATTTGCAGGTGGCACCTGGATGCCCTTTGCTTTCCTGAAAAAAGGCGAGTTTTTATTCTCCCCTCATCTGTTTTTGACAAAGAAGCCAAAGCTGCAGCTGCTGGTGCTGAAATCTTGCCCCTCTCGTGCAGCTGGCTGCTGGATTACTGATTTATTACTAAGATAACCCTTAACTCTTCATTGGGCTAACGGAAGCCATCTAATCAGAGGGGCGTCAGGAAGCTCTTGACATGCTTCTCAGCAGAACAGGGAGAACTGAGCCCCCAGCAAGCTTGTAGCAAACCTCTCTTCCCGGAGAGAAGTTTAGGGTGAGGCCCTGGGGTGTACCCATCGGGGCGGTTTTATGTCATTTCTGCTCTAAATCCAGGCTTGGAGACAGTGGATCGATGCCACCTTGTTTGCCCCTGCCATTTCTCAGCTGGGACCCGGACTCTTGTCATCTGCCTGGCAGGCCTGGTGCTTGCCTTTTTTGTAAAGTGGGAGCAAAAGTTCAGCTGGACTCTGGCCTGGTGGCTCAGTTGGTTGGAGCATCGTCCCGTACACCAAAAGGTTGCTGGCCCAATTCCCAGTCAGGGCGCGTATGGGAGGCAACTGATGGATGTTTCTCCCTCTCTCTCTGTCCATACACACACACACACACACACAAAATAACCAAGGATATATACGTAAACATATCCTTGGGTCCTGGCTGGTGTGGCTCTTGGTTGGAGCATCGTCCCATACACCAAAAGGTTGCAGGCTCAATTCCCATTGGGGCACATGTGGGAGGCAACTGATGGATGTGTCTATCCGCCTCCCCCTCCCCGCCATTGGTTGGAGCATCATTCCATATACCAAAAGGTCATGGGTTTGCTATCTGGTCAGGGCACATATCTAGGTTGTGGGTTCGATCCCTGGTCGGGGTGCATATGGGAGGCAACCAATCAATGTTTCTCTCTCACACTGATGTTTCTCTCTCTTTCCCTTCCTCTCTCTCTCAAATCAATAAACATATTTAAAAAAAAAACACAACATCCTTAGGTTAGGATTAAAAAAAGGAAAACTGCAGCTGGGTCGAGCAAGTATGGCCCCCCTTGGGGAATCTCACTGGAAGGATTTTACAAGGCCCAGGAAGTGTTTCTCAAGCTTAGGAGCCGCCCAGGTACATCAGCAGCTGAACCTTTGGAATGGCAGATGCTTCCCTGGCAGGTGGATCTTTTTTTGGGTGATGGGGGACAGGGAGAAAGGCCCAACAAGGCAGCAAAGGTGCCCCTCAGGGACACTCAGCAAGATGGAGAGCCAGGACGGCCGCCCAGAAGTAGGATGACTGGCACGGGCGCTTCCCAGGTAGGGTTCGCTGCAGGCGGAGGGCCCGGTCCGCCATCAGCGCGCCGAACTGGATGGGCGGCGTGCCAGGAACACTTCGGGCACCTTGTCCTCTGAGAGCCGCCCAGCTGGGTCAGCAGCTGAGTGTTTCTGCCAGGGCCAGGAGGCAGCTCAGGGAGAGGGCCGGGCCCCCGGGGATGTCAGTGCTCCGGGGACAGCCGCCTTCTTAGCTGCGGTTTCAGGGGCCCCTCTGCCCCACAGCCTGAGCTTGGACACCAGTCCCCAACCTCTACTGGCCTCACTCTGCTCGTCTTCCTACCCCAGAAAACCGGCGGAGACCCATCACTCATCTTTTTCTTTTTCTCCTCTGACTTGGCCCTCAAGGCCTTGTGCTGATGCCTCCTGACTACAGGAAACCCTCCTGGCCTTCCCTGCCTGTCCCCAAGCATCGTGGTCAGGGCACTGACTGGCCCCGTGGCCCTGGGACACTGGATGTCCTCCAGCCCCGACTGTGGTTTGTTGTTCCCAGACATATGTCCCATTTCCTCAATTAAATGCACAGTCTCTTCGGGGCTGGGGCTGCCTTTGACACTTAGGTGAGCCCCAAGACACAGCAGGACATTCCCCCGAGACCAAAAGCTGGCGGGGGCTTGGCCTGTTCCCGCTGTCTGTGCGCAGGCCTGAGTTGGGGGCAGTCAGGCCCCTCCCCCACCAGCCTCACTCAGGCTGCAAATGTCCCCAGTTCTGGGGATAAAGACGCAGGCCTTGATGGAGTCTCGAAGGAGGCAGGGAGCCGTGGACCAAGAGGAGATGGCAGCCGCAGTGCCTCCACAGAAGCCCTCACAACCCGCTTGGCAAAGGCCCTGTGCCTCGCACTGCAGCCCCAGCCCCATATGTATCTGGCTTTCACCTTAATTAGCAGGAGCTTTTCAGAGAGGCAATAAAACAACGACATAGCAACTTGGACAGGGCATGGAAGGCAAGAGTCATTTCAGTAATGGAGCCGGTAGAATTGCTATTCTAAAGAGAACGGGAGAAGAAGCCCACTCTGCTGTTAAGAGCCAAGGGCAGAGTTGTCCTGCCATCTGCCTGGTTATTAAGGATAACTGATGGTCGCCCCCACCCCCAACACCACAGAGAAAACGCACCTCCACGAACCTACAGCTCTGGGCAGTGGCTCCCAGAAAGCCCAAGTGCTGAGCTCGGCAGCCTGAGGAAGGACCCGTGGGCCAGGGCCTGCTGGCTGACCCCAAAGGCCCCGCAGCCGAAGAGGACGATGACAAAGGGGAGCATCTCCACCAGGAACGTGAAGGTGCTCACCGCACACGCCGGGCTGGCTGGAAGGCAGGGGCACAGGGGCGCTTGAGGAGGATGAGGCTGCAGGTTGCAGCACCGAGGTGGCCGCAGGCTGGACACCTCTGGAAAATGTAGGACCACTTTTTGGGGAATTAAATTTTATTGGACTCAGCTATAAGCAGTAAATCGAAATAGAACTGTTTCATTTGTAATTAGGGGAATCTACTTATATACCAAAAAAAAAAAAAAAAAAAAAAACCAACGTAGCATGGGCTTTTAAAAGCATTTCTTTCCAGTGGACAAAATATCCTTTGAATGGTGTTGGGTTTTTAACCCAAACCATTCTTCCTAGGTCATTCAGTGCCAGGATGTCAGAGCTTAAGAAGCCTAACCGGGCAGGGCCCAGGCTGGCTGCTGCTTCCCACAGGAGTGCTTGGTGACTGAGCGGGGACAGAAATCCAGGAGGCTCCCCTCGCTGTCCAGGATTCCTGGGGGCAGGGGCACGGCAGCTCATGCAGACAGGCTCCTAAGAATGGTGTGATGGGAGCAACAACCTAAGGACTTGACCTGAGCTTGTCCTCAAGTTCATTTCGTGGACAGGCCACCATCAAGTTTGCAAATGTTGCATCTGAGTTGGAAAACGCATGAAAGAGCAAGAGCTGGTGGCAAATTACATCGAAGATGCCAAAAAATTAAGTTAAATTACAATGATGGAAACTTGTATTGCCAGAGAGCATGGGGATAAAGCTACACATGTTTACTGTGCACCTACTATGTGCAGGATGCCATGGGAGCAGCCATTGATCACTTCATCTGGCCCTTAAAAGCTCCTGCACTCTTGGGAGAGTGTGAGCGCCAGAGGGGAAAATGTTAGGCTTCCGTCCTCTGGCTCCCCCGCCACATCAGTGACTTGATCCTAGGACTTGATTTCTTGCCTTGAAATCACATGACAGGTGTGCAGAGTGGTTGGGATGATGGTAGGGACAGTGCCTCATCTGCTGGCGGGAGCTGGGTCTGTGAGGGGCCTCCCTGTGGCACCAACCTTGTGTGATAGATTGCTGCCATCCAAAACCACCTGGAGGCCTTGGGACTGAAAGCGTGGCCCACAAGGAAGGCAGGATGGGGAGAAGCATAGAGACGCTGAGAGCCGAGAGCACATGATGCAGAATGAGCCCCAAGTAGCACAGCACCTCAGGCTTGGACTCAGCCACCTGGTACAGGTGCAGGTCTGCTTCGCCAGGCGCGGCAGGCTCCTGTGAGACCTCTCACTGTCCCAGCTCATCGTCCTGGTACATCCTGGGAGGAGGGAGAGACCCTGCTGCCAGCGCACGCAAGACGGCCCTGGCCGTAGGTGCGGTGAGCGTGGCCCCACCTTCAGAATACCTAGTAGGTAAAAATAACGCCGTTTTTCCACACTCTGCACAGGGAGCAAAATTTCACTTTTTCCAGAGCACTCAACCACAAAGTTTTCTATTTAACAGGCACTCCCCAGATGCATTTTTAAAAATATATGGAATTTGCAAAAAAGCTTAATCACTC
Source organism: Pteronotus mesoamericanus (assembly GCF_021234165.1). Lineage (NCBI taxonomy): Eukaryota > Metazoa > Chordata > Mammalia > Chiroptera > Mormoopidae > Pteronotus > Pteronotus mesoamericanus. Next base: position 1,704,711 of record NW_026555105.1, on the reverse strand, counting down.
ACAATTTCTTTGTTGAGTAAAGTTGTTTTTAAACAAATAACAAGTTCTAAGAACCACTGACTTTGCCTCCTCGAGCATCTGGCATAACCCCTTTAGCCTGACTTGCTAATTCAAGGACAGTGATTTGGGCTGCTGCATCGAACAAGAAAAACGTGCTGGCTCCTGACCTGAGTCCCAGATCATTCTTGCCTTCAGAGCTACAGGTCATGGCTGGCAATGTCCTGAAAGGGCGTTTTCTTCAGGAGCTTCTGGTCTGTGTGAGTCTCTGACGGGCCCCGGCTGGTGTGGCTCAGTGGGAACGGGTGGGCTGTGACAGGACGGTTGGTGGCGATCGGGGCCTCTCGGGCTTGCCAGCCTCCTGCCTGCAGTGACGTGCTGTCCAGGGTGGGGTCCTCAGTGTCCTGCTCACGCCTTTGCCCCTCCCAGTTGGCCCCCGACAGATGCCCATTGCCACCTCGGTGACCTCTCTAAACCCGACGATATCCCTTGATGACCAGTAGATCGCATTTGCATCCGAGGGCATCCTGAATTTTTTAAAAGGGCTCATGAATTTTGATTCCAGACTCCTCTGGAAGATGCGGTCACTTGGGATGGTCCGAGATCTATGCCTGCATTACCAATGGAAACTGCATCGCTTTGTTTAACGAGTCTGTCAGCCAACACTGAAAGGCTGATGTGTTCTAGACCTTGAACTAGACTGTACAGGCACAAAGCTGGGTCAGCAGGCCCCTGACTTCATGAGGCTCTCACTGCAGGGAACAGAGGAGCCCTGCTGAGGTGCAGTGGGCCTGGGGCACGGGCTTCAAGGGAGAGTCGCTTCTGAGACAGCATGGAAGTTGAGAGGAGCACAGGGAGCCAGGCTGGCTCTTAGAGGACAAGTGGAAACCATCCAGGTAGAGAGGCCGGGAGAGTGGATGGCCCATGCGGGGCTTACGTCATGCGCGATTCAAAGAACGTGGAACGCGAACTGAAAGCCCCCATCACAAAAGGCCTCGTGAGCCAGGCTGAGGGTTTGGATTTCATTCTGTGGGAGAGTAGAAAGGCACTGAAGGGTTTAATCGGTGCGACGGGCAGCCAGCAGGTGAGTGCAGAGAGCACTGCTGATAGAGGAGCGGGTGGCGCGGAGGATAGGCTGGCAGATCCAGGCAGGAAATCCTGAGGGTCTGGTTCAGGACAGTGGGCACGGGGTGGGAGAGATGGGTGTGGAATTCCAAGACATTTCCTAAATAGATGCCATGGGGTGCAATGCCCTGCCAGACTGCGGGCTTCCAGGGCCTGCTGTCTGGCCGTGCCTCTGTCCCACAGCGCCTGGGACACTCACGGCCGCCATTGAGTAGATGGGTGGTTCTAGGAAAGGCCTCCTCAGAATCCCCCACTGACTTGCCATCCTAGGCTCTCCAGTCCCATTAGGTGTGTATGTGGCATCTGCTCCATTCAGCTCTCCCAGGTGACTTTTTTAAAGGGACACATTTACAAAGTCACAGCTCATCTTGGATTACTGAAAGTGCACAGAAAAAAGGCCCCACCAACATCAACTGGGGCCACCTCCAGCTTCTCTAAAAGCCAGACTTTGCATTCGAGGAAAATTGCCCCTAACCTGCTGTGGGCCACTGTTGCCAGCTCAGAGTATAATTTCGTGGCATTAGCAAGAATGATCCCTTCACAGCTCTGTAAATGCCCTTGGCCTGCAAATCAGAGTCCTGACCTTCAGAGAGAGACTGAGGTTTCACAGGGGGCCCGTTTTACCTGAGACCCCACTCCCTAGGGCAGGGGGGCTCCTTCAGGGTGAGGACAGCCAGCTCCCCCGCTCAGGGAGTCTTCCACCTCCTCCCTGGGGGGCGTCCCTGTGTGTGTGCACGCTGGTCTTCTGTGGCCATTCGTTTTTCCGTGTTGTCAGGCACTTGAGAGTCTTCCCAGAGCAGCCGTGGGGACGCAGGTAGCCTTTGCTCCTTGGCAGCCTCTCTTGCCTGGGACTGCTTGCGGGTCTCTTGCAGTGGGGAGTGGCAGTATCTCAGAGGCTCTCTGTGGTGGCCTTTTCCCTGCAGAGAAATGTCAGGTCTTCATTACATTAAGACAAGAAGAGGAGGAAGCAGATGAGGGTGAGGAGGGGCGGAAGGGAAAGAGCTGGGGGTCTGCTCTCCATTACAGGGGACCAGTGGACAGGATTCTTGGCAGCTGGTGTCTCGGGACGGAGCTGGGCTCACTGAGAGACTCCCAGTGCTGTCCCAAAGCTGCCCTGGAGTTCTGGACACAGGCTCCCGTGGGAACCCACGGGGAGGGCTTGCCCGGGGTGGCAGGGTGACAGCTGAGGCTCAGCATTCATCGCTGGGAGCTCACGCAAGACATAAATCACCCAGCAGCTTCTGGAGTGGCTTCCAAAGTTGTCAGAATAGAATAATTAGAAGAAACTGATACCAAGAGAGAAAGCCACATCTGCCATTGCAGGGTTAGCCTTACTGTGACAGCTCACCACCACGCGTGTCGCTCCGCTGCACGGCCACAGTGACACCGGTAGGCACTCTGCATGCCCGGGGCCTCGGCGATGCCACCCAGCAGCACCTCCCTGCACCCAGGAGAGAGGGGCCTGGCGATTGGTCTCCAGACCGTACGGACAGTCCAGGCGGCATCTTGGTGGCCCAGCTGCCCACCATCAGACACAGGACCAAACTGGTCCTGGTGGTCAGGGACAAATGACTGATGAACCCCCCCCACACACACCAAGATTGTCACTGTGTCTGTGTCTTAACTGGCCTCAGGGAGACAAGACTGAACCCCATCCAGCCCACCAGCTGAGTACTGAGGTGTGCTCTGCAGGGGCTCTGTGCTGGGGAGAGCTTCTGGGATGCGGGGGGCTCCTGGTCCAAGTGGGAACTGCGGTCACGCTGATGGGCACCGGCGTAGGGCTGACAGAGACCTCACTGTCCCTGAGTGCCCTCCTTCCTCATGCGGAGAGGCTGACAGTGATCATGTTTGCACTGCAAGCGGCTAACATTTATCGGGCACTTACTCTGTACAGCGCACTGCTGTGGACTTATGTTTTGACCCTTTAATCCTATAGCAACCCTCTCATGCAGGCTCTCTTGTTATCTGTCTTTCCTGTGAAGATGGAGAAACTGAGGCCCAGGGAAGTTAAGTAATCAGCCCAAGCCCCCAGCAGCTCGTGAGGGTGGGATGTAAGCCCAGGTCCCCCACACTTGGCTCCAAAGTAAGGGTCATCCGAGGTCACGGCTGGGGAGGCCGGGGCCACTGCTCCGTGGGTGGGCAGGGATGCGCTAGGAGAAGAGCTGTGTGTTAGGGGGACCAGCTTTGGGCTGAGGTAGTCCCGGTTCTGAGCCTGGCTCCCAACATTTGTGCTGAGGGCCCTGGAGCCAGGTACTTAGCCTCAGTCACCGTCGTGGAGCACGCAGCAGTGTCAGGGTTGCAGGACCGTGCCAGGCTCACAGCGAGCCCCGGATAAGCACCAGTTATGGGGATTCTCATTGCCATCTGGGTGTGACCACGTGCCTACCTTTCCCAAGCCTGAGGGTACAGGCATAGTGAGCCTTCTTGCTCATGGATTTTCAAGCGGGAGGAGCCCTTGGATGGGCTGGGGCCCACTCTAGCCCCGCGATGCTACTGCTTCCTGTCTCTGGAAAGGAAGACTCCGCCTCATGCTGAGAAGGGCCAGAGCCACAGGTGCCCACCCTGAAACGCTCCCTTCCCTACATGACTTCGGTAAACCTGGGCACCTTTGGAGAGTTCAGCAGTTCTTCCCAAGGCTTGGGTTTCACTCTTCATGTCTGAACTAGCATGCCCCATGTCCATGCTGACTCAGTACTGTTTTTCTTCTGCATTTTTTTCTTTTTGGCCATGGCGGGATGGCCGCACGTACCAGGTGCACCTGACTTCTCTGCTCCGGCCTCAGCTTTGGCCCCAACAGTTGGCAGTGTCTCACCTCCTGAATCACGCCAAAGAAAAACAAAATAGACGGCTGTTGGAAATTCTCGTCTGTTTTCGATTTACATTTTTGTAAACGTTCACTGTGTCCCAGTAGGGGTGTCTGCATGTCTGAGGCAGGCGCGTTGATGGGGCCGTGGAAATTATGGTCCGCCCTAAACATGCATAACATTGTGGGCACTTCTCGGGGGCTGCTGGTACACTGCAGGCATTAATGTCGAATCGCCTGATCTTCTTTGTGGACGCTGGAAAAAGCAGGTCCTTCTAAAGGGTAAAGTCTTTTGGATTTGTATTGGCTCCTCTCTCCGACTTGTCAGGGTCCAGGGCTTAACTCCAGCGAACGCCTCGCTTAGGAACGGTTGGCCATGCAGCCGACCACACATTTCTCTCTGGGTTGGGTCAGTGCATTCCAAAGCTCAAGCCGTGATGGGAAAAAGACTCGGAGAAATGCATATGTCTGCAGTATCTCACACGAACAAGTTGGCCCTTCAGCAAACATCCCATTGTCCGAGCCGCATGGACACCTCCAAATGCCCCCTTTCCTTAGCATGTATGAAAGGCTCCCTATGCTTCCTATATGTGCCCATGACCTCATCTTTCCTACACAGTCCACTTGCTGTCAATGGACCCAGTCACAAGCCAGAGCTGTTTGACGCCAGTGTTTCCTTGCTGACCATCTGTTGATCAAAGTTAGCACACAAACCCCACTTTGCGTGGACAGTACCTCCACAGCGGCGCCATGGGGGCCCTTCTTCCTCCCGCACATCCCTGCCTGGCGCTCCTGCCTCCTTGTCCCAAGAGTGCACTTGGCGCCCTTGGCCCGAGCACAGTCGTGAACCCCAGCCCTGTTCTGTGGCAGTTTCAGGCATCGCCAGGCTCAGACCCTCCTTTTCTTCCTTAAAGGTCACAAAATCTAATTGGAGCCATTACTAACTGTATATTCTCGTTGTCGGTAAGCCTTAAATAATAAAAATCAGACCAAATGAGACTAATCAAGGGAGATGGAAAATCGATGTCATATTTGTTCCAAGTAATTTCCTTTAGAAGAGAAAAGGCTCTTGGGAGTGGTTTGTGAATTTCAAAGATGTTTAAAGTTACGTCTAGACGTCAGAACATCGGAGTCAACCCCAAACGGAACCTCGCTGGGCGATCTCTCTCCTTATTCCCGGAAAAGCCAGTGCTGTCGGGGAAAGGCTAGAAGCGGGCGACAGCCTTCCTTGGGTCTGCTGTAAGCAGTCCTGGCTCTGCCAAAAAATCCTTTTGAAAAATACATCCCTTAAGATAGGAGCAAAGAATAAGTAATATATGGGATTCTTTTTCCTTCCTTCATTATTTTTCTGGGAAGTAATTTCAACTAGAATGCGCACTTAAGGAAAAAACCCTAAAAAAATAAGCCCTGGTGGGTGTGGCTCAGTGGGTTGGCGTCATCCTGCAAAGGGGGAGGTTGCCAGCTCAATTCCCGGTCAAGGCAGGTACCTGGGTTGCAGATTTGGTCCCCAGTTGGGGCGCTTATGAGAGACAACTGATCAGTGCTTCTCACCTGCTCTTCCTTGCTCCCTTCCCCCTCTCAAAAAATAAATAAAATCTTTCTAAAAAAAACAAGACTGCAGCAGAGACACATATATAGACATAGCGAAGAAGGGATGAAAACATTTCTTCAAATAATTTGTCCTTTTATGTGAAATACCCCAAAGATACTGATGGACATCTTCAGATGGACACCTTGTTTCCCACTTGGTTTTGCGTGTGTCCATGCCAATGGGAGAATGTATACCAAGGAGATGTGAGGATTTGCTTTGATACCAAGAGACCAGTTGACTGGCTCCCCAGTTACTCAGAAGGGAGGCTCCTGAGCAGAAAAGGCATTCTCACCGCCACGTGTGCCCCGACCACAGATACAAAGCACCAAGCCCATGGCGGCAGGCCTCCAAAGCCACAGTTGTTCTTTTTATAATTAGAAATTCCCCAGAGGAATCAGAATAAACCAGGCCAAAGTTCCATTCTGAGCCCCTTGTCCTACAAAGCCTGACCTACTGTGTGCGGATCCAGCATGCCCTTGGCGTACACATGGCTGCCGAACATGTCTTCCCATTGGCATGGATGCTTCTAAGGCCTCACTGCCCTCCCAGCACTGCATCTACATCAGCTCCTGAGTTCGATTCAAGGAAAAGTTACCCAGAAAGCCATGAGGGGCTTTGGTGGATGGCCTGTCATTCCTGCCACTTTCCTCCTCCTGGCTCCTTGTCCTCAGTCTCAGAGAGGCTGTAGCTGCCATCCTGGATCACTTGGAAACACATGCACAGAAAGAGCTGGGAACACACACTATACTGCCCCTTTGCCCACAGAGCTCCTCATGACAAGCGCAGCCGTACCGAAGGTGTGTTTGATACCGCTGTGACGGCGCGGGGCGTGATACTCTGTACACTGAGGTTCGCTGCTTCTGGCACATTCTACAACAGAAATAAACACTGTCAAAACAGGTTTACCTTTCTCCCCAACTGGGTTTAAATTATGTATTAGTGCTGATATTTTACATTAGACCCCTGTGGATTCCTGCTTCCCTTTACTATCAGTCCACCTCGTCAGCCATGCAATTCCAACCCGTCTTCCTCGGCTGCAGGCACTCAGTCACTGTGGACATGTCATTCACCATACACCAGCATGCTGCCCCTGGGAGCCAGCGGGGACCCTGCTACTCCTGTGTCCCAAAGGGCACACTCAGCTTCCTGTTTCTCATATCCCCTGTGGGTTACAGGTGTTCGCCATCTGCCTGCCTCCTGGCCACATCCTTACTGTGCAAAGTGACAGGCATTTCCTAGAGAGTGGACCCATGCTAGGGCCACCTGGCCCAACCGGCCCCCAATGCTCAGCCTCCTAAGTCGTTAACACTCCCGCCTCACCAGGAGGATGTCGACCAGGGCTGCTGCCATGCTCTCCCTCCTCCATTTGCCGTCGTTCTGAGATCATCTAAATAAAGATGAGACCCAAATCTATCGGCCACTACTACTATGGCCCAGGTCGTGGGCATTGAGAACAGACTAGACTGAAACTTACTCATCTGCTGGAAAAATCTGAATCAACTCATTGAGTATTTATTAACTCCCCCACCCACCTTACCGGATTATTTATTAGACAAATTAAGCAGTGCAATTAAAATTTAAAAGAAAAATGTATAAACAATGTAGACTAATGTGCTGTTTTCAAATGTGTGGAAGTCTGCCTGGCACAAAGCTGACAAGCTCGCCTTTGCTGTGCATCAGGAAGAGTCCCTGGGGGGTGTCACGGACAGTACTTTGGAAAACCAGCTCTCATGGCTTCATGGACTTGAAAATACTAAAATGGAATATCTTTTCTTAAAAGCACCATAATTCAGTCCCGTCACTAAGTCAGACAGCATGTCCCCCAATTAGGAAGGTTAAGCCATACATCACACGCTGCATATGAAAGGCCAGATGAGACAGTCATCTTAGTGGTGGGCAGCTGAGGGACGACAGTAGTTTCTTCAACTTGTTCAACCAAAAGAAAGGAAATCCTGTCCAATTTAAAAGTAACTACTCCAGGAAGATATTTTATTTATTTCATGACCAGTAAAAAATGAAATGTCTTTCTTTATCCATCTAGCCCTTTGGGGATGTCATGTTTTCTGAAAAAAACCTCAAAGCTGAAAAGCAGAACATGCTATTTAACTAATCCATGGATCTCCAGAGGGCCAGTGCTTGTCAGAAAGAATGCTTCTTGACCAGGAGTGTTTTATTTTACAAATGAGGAGGGGTCTTTTCTGTGACTTCAGAATTTCACCCCAAAGCACAATTTCAAATCCAGGCTCTTCAGATGCATAAGACAAAGAGGCACTTCCATTATACCACAGTTTGGAAAGGAAAAATCCATTTCCTTGTGGGCTCCTGGGATGGCTTGGGGGTGGAGGGCTGGCAGGGTGGCAGTGGAGGGATCAGCTTAATGTCCCTGTTTCAAGGCCACTGGGGGCATATAGGGCTTCTGTTCAAGATGGTGGCATAGGTAAACCTGGCTCGCTTCCTTGCACAACCACATCAAAATTACAACTAAACTGCAGAACAACCGTCACTCAGAACCGTCAGAAATTGACCTGAATGGAAGTCCAACAACTACAGAATTAAAGTAGAAATTGCATCGTGACTGGTAAGAGGGACAGAGACACAGCACCAGCTGATCCTGCACACACGTGTGGCATATTAAAATCCGGAGGGATATCTCAGGAGTAAGGGGTTCCAACCCTACACCAGGCTTCCCAGCCCAGGGTTCCAGTGCCAGGAAGATGAGTCTCTGTAACTTCTAGCTCTAAAAACCAGTGGAGCTAGAGGCTATGGAAGACAGAAACTGCTGGATTCCCTGGCAGGTCCTCTTAAAAGGCCTGCACACAGACTTCCTCAGACTCACTCCCTCTGAGCTCCAGCACAGGAGCAGCAGCTTGAAAGGCATCAGAGACAAATAGGGAGGAAATGAATTGTCCAGCATTGGGGCAAGAGCTGGAGCGCAGCTTTCTCCCAGACAGAAGTGCTCACAGAGGCCATTGTTCCTTTGATGTGCACTCCCCCTACAGAGCCACAAAGCCACAGAGCCACCAGGCAGATGCCATGTCTGAGACTCCATCAACCTGGCCCACACTGTGTGCCCCATCCTGGTGATTCCCTGAGACTCCATCCCCACCCAACTTTCGGGCCCGCCCAGGCTGTTTCCAGTGGCTCTTCCATACAAATGGCTTGTCTTGGCTCATGCTTCATGTTTCCCTAAATTCTCTCAGACAGCATTGGCCTTAGCATACCCTGTGCCTATTGCTAAGTGGCTCCAGGCCCTGCCCTAGCAGCAAAGCAGCTGACCTTGGTTCACAGCTTAGACTCGCTTCGGCACCTCCAAGTCTACCACAAGTAGCAGCCAATTGCAGGTTGTGTTGTAGCTTATTTGGGTGGCCACAGACAGAACACAGGGGTGGCTGACCTTGGCTTGTGCTGCTGGGGAGGCCGCAGAGCCTACACACTCAGTGGACAGCTACAGACCATATCAGAGCAGTACCACCCAACCACCTCCACAATTGACACACTCAAGGGGCAGACTCTGTGGGCACCAGAGCCCTGCTGAATTAAGTCCTGCTCTGTGGAATGGGCCCCTGCACAGCTGGTCCTCCACAGTGATGAAAGATTGGTCAGTGCCAGCCCTTGTAGCTGATCAGCCTGGGTAAATCCTTCCCATTGACCTGCCATCAGCAATCAAGGCTCCACTGCAGGAGAGGAGCAGACACAGCCCACACAGTGGGCACACCTTGAATCCCCAGCTTGAGCGAGAGGGGATGCTGTGCCGCTGGACCCTTCAGGACACCTACTACGTTAAGCGTCACTACCAAGCCAAGGAGTCATAGCAGCTCTACCTAGTACATAGAAACAAACACTGGGAGGCTGCCAAAACAAGAAGACAAAGAAGCATGGCCCAAATGAGAAAATGGAGCAAGACTCCAGAGGGAGAACTAAACAAAATGGAGACAAGCAGCCTTCTAGGTGCAGAGTTCCAAACATTGGTTATAAGGACGTTCAGTGAACTTAGAACTTCGACAGGATAAACAAGGGCATGAGAACCATAGAAAAGAACCAGCCAGAAATGAGGGATACACTAACTGATAAGAACAATTTACAGAGAATCAACAATAGAGAGGAATGGAACCAAGAATCAAATCAGTGATTTAGACTATAAGGAAACAAGAAACACCAAATCCAAACAAGAAGAGAAAGGAATCCAAAAAAATGAGGATAGTGTAAGTAGCCTCTGGGACACCTTCAAGCATACCAACATTCGTATCATGGGGATGCCAGAAGGAGAAGAGAAAGAATAAGAATTGGAAACCTATTTGAAAAAATGATGACAGAAAACTTCCTAACTTGGTGAAGGAAATAGACATACAAGTCCTGGAAGCACAGAGAATCCCAAACAAAATGAACCCAAAAAGCCCTACACCATGACACATCATAATTAAAATGCCAAATGTTAAAAGACAAAGAAAATCTTAAAAACAGCAAGAAGAAAGCAGTTAATTACCTACAGGGGTGTTCCCATAAGACTGTCAGCTGATTTCTGAAAAGAAACTTTGTAGGCTAGAAGAGATTGGCAAGAAATATTCAAAGCGATGAAAAACAAGGACCTACAACCAAGATTACTAAATCCAGCAAAGCTATCATTTAGGTTCAAAGGGCAGATGAAGAGCTTCCCAGGCAAGAAAAAGCTAAAGGAGTTCATCATCACCAAGCTATTATTACATGAAATGTTAAAGGGTCGTCTTTAAGAAAATGAAGATAAAAAATGTGAAAAAATAAAATGGTAATAAGTACATATTTATCAGTATTTGAATCTAAAAAACTAAATGAATAAGCAGAACAGAAACAGAGTCATAGTTCCAGATCATGCTTTGATGATTGCCAGGTGGAATAGGGGTCAGGGAGATGAGCAAAAAAGTTATAAGGATCAAGAAGTACAAATTGGTTGTTAGAGAATAGTCATGGGGATCAAAGTACAGCACAGGAAATATAGTAGCCAAAGAATAAACATGCATGATCCATGAACATGGACAACGGTGTGGGGATTGCCTGAGGGAGTGGGGGGTTCTGGATGGAGGGAGGCAAAGGGGGGAAATTCAGACAATTTTAATAGCATAAACCATAAAACGTAATTTAAAAAAAGACCACTGGCGGCTGGTTATGTCCATGTGTCCATGTGACCACAGCCCACCTTCGGTGCGGGCCCTTCCCTCAGCTTCCTCTCTGGGCAGGCAGCTCACGCTCATGGCCAAGTCATCAGGGCTCCTGCAGGCTCACTGCAGAGCAGCAATTTTCTTCTGCTTTGCTTTGATTTTCTCCATCCTGGCAATTGAAGGCAAACAGAGAGAGCTATTTTCTCCTCCATCAGTCAGAACGCCTTTGCCATTTTGTTGGTTTCCTTGCTTGCCTTCTTCCCTAGACATAAGCAGAGATGCCCAAACTTGTGCTCCCAAGTCTTCCATGAGGGGCCATGTTAGGCAACATCTTGAGCACCTCTGGGGACAGGATCTTGTTCTAGGCGCTGCACAGGGTCAACAGTGAGAGGGATAGGAGGGCCAACCTGCTCTGCTCTCTGCTCCGGAAGACAAGGCACACGCTACCGGGGGGCTGGCTAATGTCAGAGGACAGCAGTGCAGGGGAGGGTCTGGGGCAGTGGGGTCCCAGTGGGGTCAGGTGATTTGGCAGTTTGGACTTGAGTTTACCACCTGAAACCTCCCCAGATGCCCCTGGGCACGGGCATTGTCGTGCTTTGAGGGATGAAGCACGGTCTTCACTACCTAGAGCAGCAGATAGCCCCTCTTAGCAAGGAACAGCTTGAATGAGGCCTAGACCCAGGAAAGCCAGTGGCCTGTTGGGGGACAGTGAGTTTACCCATAGAAGAGTCTGACCCATTCTGAGTTGAAAGCATCACCCTCTCATGTAAGAAGTACGTGAGGTGACGGGTCATCCCGGGGGAAGCTCATGTTCCCATCACTCTCAAGAGCACTGCCTTTCTTCTCCGAGTTAGAAGACTCAGCCTGTAATTTCTGCCGCCTCCGTCCACTGATTGACCCACATTTATAGCTTGTCAGTGCACTGCATTCCAAACGCTGGCATGTGTCCTGTCTACTCAGGCTCTTCTTCTCGGGGAAACTCAAAAATAAGAGAGAAACAAAAAGGGAGAGGTCTGCATCAAAGAAAAGAATGAGCAGCAAGAAGGTGTCAGGTGCCTTGGAAGGGCTGTGCTTCTGGGGTGAAAAAGGGAGTCCAACTTCACTGCTTTATGGTGACTCACTGGGACTTGGTCTCATCATCTTCGCAGCACTCCAGCAGCGCGCTTACAGACAGCCCGGCAACTCAGCACCCCTAAAACACAAGAGTGAATTTAAGGATCAACTTAGCCTAGGTTATGTCTTTCTGCTCATAAATTGTCACTGTCAGTTTTTGCACCAAATGTCAAGATGAATTGTATCAATCATTCATATAACAAGACAGATCTTACCAGCTGCTCAAAAGGAAGCCTTTTCTCTTGTCTCCTCAAAGAGCATAAACCTCGAGAACACACAGACCAAGTTTAGCTCAAGGGGTGGAGGGGGGGACACCCCACAAAACATGGAGGTTGCGAGTGGGAATGGATGCTTAGAGTGTGCCAAGCACTGCCTGTGCTCGGGCAAGAAGGAGCAAGGGTGAGCAGCTGCTGAGTTTGAGGGGACAGCCTCCCAGGTGGCATATCTAGCTCTGAAATATTAGTGCACTCTCAAGGTGGGCGACCCCCTGGAAGCAAAACCTGTCCCTTCCCTTTGGCTCTGGTGGTTGCTCCTGTCAGAGAAGGAGCAGAGCAGGGCTGTTGGATGATTGCTTTGGTACCAGATGAGGAATCTGCCATTCAGAGGGGCTGTTAGATCAGCTGGGCAAGCAGACATTTCAACAAGGACCGAAATCAAAGGCCAGGAAGGGCAGAGGCTTCCCCGAGAAGTTCCTGAGCTCTTGGGCCTCTGCAGGGCCGGGCTGATTCTGCATAGAAGTCAACCAGCCTCTTCAGTTCAGAGCTGGCTTGGTCCATCACAGCCATGGGTTGCTGGCACTCACCCAGAGGCCGGCAGAGAAGCTGGTCTTTTGTGCCTGCCCTTCCTCCATCTTTGCAGGTCAGTATCTCCCAATGTCTTAACCATCCTGCATAATAGAAGCCCTAAGGAGATGACCGGAAGTGAGCCCCAAACTCTGGGGCAAGCCGTGTTTGGTGGAAAGGCCCTGGGAGAAGGGGCAGAGTCAGTCCCGCTCTGTACCTTGCTGGCGGAGTCACCCCAGACAGGTGGCCCACTCTGAGCCTCGGCTCCTCTTTTGTCCAGAGGAAGGGTAAGATAAGGTGGTCTGAGGTTTCTCCAACTTCTAAAGTGTCATGATCCTTTGACTACAGATTTCTTCATGTCCAGCTGGGCTTCTGAAACTGTGTATCTTCATTCTACGTTTCCTGGTACTCAGATGCTGAGGCTTTGGTGGCCTCTAGATCAGCTACCATGTGAAAGTGGTGATAGCCCGGGATCAGCAGAAAGGTGAAACCGTATCCCAAAAGATCTCCGCTTCCTGTTCGCGGGATGCACAGGATTTGTCCTCAGGGATGCTGCATGGAAGACAGGAGAAACCAGGAGTCTCATGGCCACGGTCTGGCGAGGCCACCGCTCTGGATGGGGAGAGCCAGGCCTCGTGTGTGCAAGCCATGCCCGTCCCCTTGGGGGGGGTCTTCTGCTCTTTGCCTCCTGCCAGCTGTGATTTTCAAGGGGATCAAGGAGATAGGCCCTCTCTCTGTACGGGTCCCCCGACCCCATCCCCGAGCCTCAGCCCATCCCCTTTCCTGTCCCTTGAGGTGACTCATGCCAACAGCCACACTGGCCTTCCCCTTGGGGTAAACAGCTGAGCTGATTGACTGGCATGGGAAGGCAGTCCGCAGGCCTGAGAGCCCTCCGTCTGAGTGCGTTTAGAAACCTGCTCCCTGTGGCCGTGGTACTAAGCCCCGGAACTCCGGGCTTGTCTCTGAAAGCCGAGGGACGCATCCTTGCATATTTTCCTGACAAACTGTGAGAGAGAGAATGAGAGTTTCACCCAGGAGGCCAGCCAGAGGCAAGAGGCTGAGTAAACCCTGTGCTCCTTCCCCTCCTCCGGAAAAGGCAGCCCGTTGCAGCTGTAGCTGGCGGGACCCAGGCCCTCCCTCTGCTGCCAGCCCGAAGCCTGCTCCTGGGCTGTGGCCGGAGTTCCACAAACCCTGCCGAAGGGCCCTGCTGCAGACCCCAGTCAGGAATGTCCCCAAGCCAGACGCCATTGTGCGGAGGGCGCTGCTGCCCTTGACTTGACTTGATGTTGGGTCTCCAGGCGGAGCCTCTGACGCCTCACAGCCTCTCCTTTTCGTTTGGTCCTGGATTTTCCTCAGAGAGAATGGACGTCCCCCAGGGCCTGCTGGGGCTTCCCACAGTGTCCCTTCAAAGAGAGGTCTGGCAAAACAACCAAGTGCGGCGCGTGGGTATTGATTGGATCCTGAGTCCAAGAAGAAGAAGGAGGGGGGAGGGGGAGGAGGAGGAGGAGATAGAAATAAAAATATAATAATGGCTGTCATGTACTATTTAGGAGCAACTCGGGGCACTGTAATATAGATTGGGTATTAGAGGACCCTGGGGAATGAGAGTTACTTTTCTTAGGATGAACCAATACTAACGTGGTTATGCGGGCAACTTGGTGTCTGCATCTTCCAGCAATTTTACAAAAATACACTCACACTCACAAACAGGGATAAAGCAAAGGTGGTAGAGAAAGAGCTGTAAATCTCAGGACAGGGATGCAGGTGATCGATGTACTACTCTTTCTACTTTGCATTTGACCTGTTCTAATCACACACGGGCTCTGCACCAGCTGTGCCTAGTAGGCACCTGTGCAGAGCTGGGGAACGTTCTAGGGACTGGCTGGTTGGTGCCCTTCTACGGTGCTGTACCTGCAGAAACTGCGGACCTGCCAGCCCTGGGAGACGAGTAACGAAGACCTCCATGTACGCACACGCGCCAACCCGACATAGAGAAGGCTCGCCATGCTGTTTGTCTGCACTGTCCCCTATCTGGACCGCCCCGATGTCACCTTTCACCTGTCTCCATAGTGGTGACTGTGAGTGCGGCATTCACCCAGAAGAGTAGCATTTGGCTGTTCAAAGAGGTCTAGTCACGCTCTTCCCCAGGAACACAGCAGGGGGGTTAACACGGGCCGTGGAAGAATTGTCCGTGTCGATAACGACCGTGTGTAAGCGATTGGGTGGCTACGAGCCATCATGTGGCCAAAAGTGGGGCATTGCCTTTCTCTTCTCTCACTCCCAGTGTTCCCATCTGTAAAGTCACCACGTTACCTCTGAAGCCACCTTCCCGATCTCACCATCTGTGGTTTTTATAAAAGAAGACCTATCGGCCGTTAGGAGGACAGAGCCCTAAGACGTATTACACTGAAGGACACTGAGCTGCCTCTGCCCCCAGAGAGGCAGTAGGGTAAATCGGGAATACGACTGTTGCCATCGCAGTAAAAGCTCATTTGACAGGCAACCACTCAGAAGTTTCAGGCAATGAGGACCAATATTTTGAGTGGTGACCTGAGGCTTGGATGCCTCCAAAGTAGGGCTCCATCGCGCTGAGTGCGGTTCTGCTGTGCAGTGGGTTGGAAGTGGCGCACAGGGCATGGCAGATGGGACAAGGATCTGGAGATGAGGCGTTTGGTGTTTCCTAGACTCGCTGATGGTCCTGGGATGGCCTCTTACTTCTCTGCCTTCATCTCAAGTGGAAGGAAATCTTACCAACCTGAGATGGGTGCAGGGAGGAATGTACCACATAAGCCCTTGAGCTCCTTCCCGTTTTTAGACCCATGACTTTCTAGCCTTCAGACTACTGGGTTAATGTTCTAGATGTATTCCGATGCAACTACACTCTGAAATGCACCGGGTCAGTGGGGCACATTCTATTACAGTGAACTGATTCCAGGTTATTAGCTAGATCAGAAAGCATGCTTTCTATTGCACTTCCTCCTTTTCCCCTCTTGATTTCCTGTAAGTCCAGAGCTCTTTAACATCAAAAGCTACTCCAGAAAGCACAGGCTGCATCATGCATGATGTGTGGAGGATCACTACATTTTCCACCTTTGCTGAACACGTCCTTGAAAAAGTCCTTTTCAGATAACTATTGGTTTTGGCTGTATCTTTTTCAGGGTGTTAAGACAATCAGACTAGGACAACAAAGGGCAGCCTGAGAAGGAGGACTGTCCCAGATGGGCAGGAAAGTCTTCACAGCAACACCAATGCCATACAGGCTCCTAGGCAGCCCAGTGGTCCGAGGGTGAGCTCTAGGAAGAGGGGGCTTCTGTGCAGTCTGAAGTGTCCAAAAGCCACCGGACACCTGGCACCTAAGACATCAGTACATGTTCCTGCAAGAAACACCAGGCAAAGCACAAATCAGAAATGATACCAAAACCCAGCAGTTTTTACCATGTCCATGTAGGGCCTGAAAGAGTGAAGAGGTGAGTATAAAGCAAAGATGATGTCACCTGACAGACAGAAACACACCTCCCACAGGTCATCTTAAAACAGGACACATTGTGGGCGTCTGGACTAGCTAACCCATCAAGATTGTCTTTCCCTGTCATTCTCTTTGAGCTATCTGACAACCCTTTGCATTGTAAAAAACTGTTAATGCAAATGATTTTTTCCATATAAATTTCTTGGGTCTGCTAGAATACAATTGATTGTTGCCTGTGGATAGACCAGTGTTTGCATCTATTTGTAAGTAGTTTTATTTAAGCTTTTGTTTACCTCATATAAACATGTGTGTCTTTTAAATTCCCTTTTACCAGTTGTGACATCTCACTGGCTCCCTCATTAATTGATGAGTTAAACAAAAATCTTTGATGATATTTCAAAAAAAACAAAAAACCAAAAAACAGAAGGACACAAAACAGAGGAGGGGAGAGAAGCCTGGGGAGCAGGAGGCCGGTGGAGACTGGTCAGTGCCCACGCCCTGCCAAGTCAGGCTCACCGACGTGCCGCTTGCGCTCAGTGAGATTCCCCCTTTGCGGGTGCATAGTGCTTTGCATTTGGACAAATGTGTACGGTCCTGTAGCCCCCACCACAGTCAAGATACAGAACATTTCCGTGACTCTCAACGTTGCCGGTGTCATTTGTAGCCCGTGTCCTCCCCATCTCTAGGGAACCATCTGTCTGTTTTGGTCCCAATAGCTTTTCCTTTTCCAAAATACATAAACGGCACCAGACACCGTGTCACCTTTGTGCCTGGCCTAGTGCTTTTGAGAGTCATCCAATAGTTCGTTGCTGAGCAACACTCCATTGTGTGGATGGACCACAACTTAGCCACTCACGGGTTCGTGGACACTGGCGTTTCCAGCTCAGGACCATGAGTGAAAGGGCCACGAGAGTTCATGTACAGGGTTTCTGTGGGACTCAGTTTCCACTTCACTTGCCTGAATACCTAGGATGGGATGGCGGGGCTGTACAGTATGTGCACATTCGACAGCATGAGAAAATGTCTTCCAAAGTGGCCACGCCATTTTGCGCCCCCGCCAGCAAGGAGGGGGAGCCCCTGTGGCTCTGCGTTCTCTCCGGCACTTGCTGTCCCCAGGCTTGTGGGTATTTTTTTTCAATCTCAGCCATTCTACTCTGTGTTTAATGGCTTCTCACTTTAATTTAATTTCCCTAGTGGCTAATGATGTTGTGCATCTTTTCAAAATATGCTTATTATCTTTTTGGATTGGGTGTCTGTTCATATCTTTTGCCCATTTAAAAATTGGCGCTGTTTTCTTTTTTGAGCTGTGTGAGAGTTTTATGTATTCTGGATACAAGTCATTTACAAGTCATGTGTTCACAAGCCTTTTCTTCCAGTCTGTGGCTTATCTTATCTTGATCTTAACAGTGTCTTTTGAGGAGCAGAAGTTTTTATATTTTCATGAAGTTCGATTTATCAACGTATTTCTATTATGGCTTATGCTGTTCGCGTCCTATTTGAGAAGCCTTCCTCCAACCCAGGATCACAAAGAGCATCTCCTGTTTTTTTAATAGAAGTTTAATAGTTTTGAGGTTTTACATTTAGGTCTATAATCCATTTCAAGTCCATTTCTGTATGACATGAAGTACAGATAAAAGGTTTTTTGTGCTTTAGAGTTTGAGGCATTTTTTTTTATATGGACATACCCCAAAATGTTCCAGCACCATTTGTTAAAAAGACTATTCTTTCTGCTTAGTGAAATGAGCCAGTCAGAGAAAGACAAGAGCATGAGATTTCACTTATATGTGGTATCTAATGAACAAAAAAAGGAAACAAAATAGAAAGACGCACAGACACAGAAAACAGACCGGCAGCTGTCTGAGTGGGGTGTTTGGGTGGCTGGGTGAAAAAAGGTGAAGGGATTAAGCAAAAAACAAACAGACTTATAGACAAACAGAAGACTGTATTTTTCTGAACTGTCCGCTGCCTTGATCTGGGGTTTGCCCTCCCACCAATAGCACAGACGAGCTTGATGACTGTACTTGACGAGAAGTCTTGAAATCGGCTAGTGTTAGTCCTTCAGCGCTGCTCATCTTTCTTCAAATTTATTTTGGATATTCTTTGCTTCTCTGCATAAATTTATAAGTTTCTTTTTTTAAAAAGAGCCTACTGGGATGAGGTCAGAGGTCAGGGTCCTCTTTGCTGTTCAGTTCCCAGTGCCTCGAGCAGTGCTTGGCACGTAGCAGGCGCCCCGTCAATATTTCTGAATGCAAGAATGAGAGGGTGAGCACAGAGGGGCCAGCCAGCGTGCGGGGTGTGACTCAGGGGAGGCTTTGAGGAAGTCACAGAAGATAGTATGACTGCTTGAAAGCCACTTGGTAGTTTTTTTTTTAAACTAGATGTTCATGTACCCCAGCTAGTCCACTCCTCGGTATTTATCCCTAGAAGTGAACACATGTCCACAGAAACTGCAAAAATGTTCATGAGGCTTTATCCATACTGGCTCCCAGCCGGAGACAGCCCCGACGCTCACCAGCTCACCCTCGGCAGTCAGGCGGGGAGCGCGGCCGCAGCGGGCGCTACTTGGCCACGAAAAGCAATGGGCTACTGAAACCTGCGGCCAACTGGATGGGTCTCAAAATACTATGGTGAGCAAAGGACGCTGGGCACAAAAAGCACGCACCTTGTGATTCCATTTAGATGGCGTTCCAGTGCTGGGGAAATGGAGCTCCGAGGCCACAGGTGGACCGGCGGGGCACTCAAGGACAGCTCGCCAGGGCAGAGGACTGAGTAGCGTTTCTGGGTTGAAGGGAGCACCCCACCCAAACTGATCGAGTGTTAATTTTAAGATCTCATTCAGCGTTTTGCAATATGGAAATTATACATCAATTTCATTTTTTAACTTAAAAAATCGTAGTAATTTTTTCTTCAAAGGACATAATTCTTGGAACCCTCGTGCTGGAAGGGAGTGAAGGCTTCCCACCACAGGAGCACCTAGGACCAGGATCTCGGTTCTTGCCGGCAGGAAATAAAGTGGGGGACGGAGTGGAGCTGGGCAGCGTCCTCCAGCCTTAGCACTCAGCTGACCTCCGCGTCGTAGCCTGCCCGCGTTCTCAGTGATGTGCGTTCTCATTGACAAACACTTGCCATTGCAGGGAGGTCACAGGAGAAGCAGGAAGTCAATTGTGAAGACAAGGGAAGGGTCATGGCTCTTCAGCGTGACAGCCTTGTCCAGTGGTCCCAAAGGTTGATCTCCTGAGCACCCACACCGCAGGAGCCACCGCACGCGCAGCACGTTCAGGGGGCTAACTTCATCCTCTCCCCTCATGTGGGAGCCTCCCTAAGGATCACTGCGACCCTGGGAAGGTCACAAAGCATGTGACGCCTCCTCAAATCCCTCATTCTGCTCAGAGTGTGACTCTAGAGCTGGAGGGAGAGAACCTGTTCCACATGGAACCTGGTTAGAACTGTGGGGCTTGAAGGTGGGTGGAGGACACACAACTGATGGATGGGTGAATACATTAAAAAAACGGGTTTTTCATAGGACAGAACTCAGGGAAAAGGCAAAAAGCAGACAAAGGTAATGAAAACTTGGACTATTTCCACAGTTCACATGTACAGTGCAGCCTGTGTTCAAGAAAATGGGTATTTTCTAGACTGAGAAGGACATTCTCTCCCCCCTCCCCCAGAGCAGATGGGTAAGTGCTAACTTACAAAATCCAAATTTCAGAAGGCCTTTATTTGAGACGACATTTGCAAATCTTATTTGCAAATCAGCTGTCTGCTTTTTATTTGGTCCCTAACTCAACCTCTGGGTTTTAAATCATCCATGGAGAACCCTATTCCACTCTGACCCCATCAGAGTAATGCTTAGGAACTAAAATTCTCTCTGCGGCAAGCATTTTTTAATTAGACTGAGACCTTGGAACCCGGTAACTGTATTTCTTCGCTGAGCACTGTCCAGGCGACTACAAGAAGGTGCAATGGAGAAATATCAGAGAGAAGACTGGCAAAGAAGGGAGACTGAAATGGCACCTGGCATGTCCCATGTGCTCAGTTGCCTGGAGCTCCTGGCGTGAAGGGGCCCTCAGGCACCAGTGGGGGCTCACAGAGGAGCAAGGTGGCATCCGGCTTCTTGGCAAAACCTGGGAGATAACAGCCTCTTAATGAGATTTGACTGTATTTCTGTATTTGTCATTCTCCGTGGATAATCTGCAAAGGAAGGAGCAATTTTCTTTTTGTCTTCATTATTTTTTAAAGACCACTGAGTCTATGTTCTGTGAATGCTTCTTTCAAACTATGTGGAATGACTAAGATGTTGGATATGATTTCCGTGTCAAGAGAAGCACTTAAAAAAAAAAAGCCGAGAAGATGCAGGGAACTGCTTTGGAGCCGACGGGCCCGGGGCGCCCCTCCTCCGGTCCGCTCGCGGTGTCTGGGGACCCCTCACGGAGCTGGGTGCCCGGCTGCGCTCCGCTCAGGGGCCCGCTAGTCGCCGTGGTGTGCCCGTGGCCAACCGCATGGCGCTCTCCATGCTCTCCAAGGGGGCGTGGGGCGGTGAGGGCGTAAAGGGAAGGCTGTTGAGTAACAATGAGAGGAAGAGACAGGAGAGAAGAAACACAGAGAATGAAGAAAAAAGAAGAGTAGAGGAGGAGGAGGAGGAAGAGGGGAGGAGGAGAGGGGAGAACTGGAAAGCCAGAGGGACTTGGTGGAGACATGGGATGAAGATGGTAGAAGTGTTCTTAGGAAAACTTGGTAACAGACAAAAATTTATGTGCTGGGGAGATGGTACCTACGAAGAGAAAGGAGGTTTTCAGTTACACTCAGGACAAGAGATTTGAATCTTTGCTGTGTTGGGACAAGACAACCCAGGGAAGAGACTGCCCAGGTCCGAGTCTGCAGACCCGGTCCGCTTTGGCCTCTGCCACCAGGAGCTGTTGGCCTGGGCCAGCGCAGCAGCGTGGTGCCTGGGCGCAGCCTGTACTGCCTTCCTTTCTGGCCTCGGCCTCCTCGTCTGTGCGGTGGGACTGACTGATCCTGATGGCTCGCTGTGAGCAACGATGGTGGAGTGCGCACGGGGATCTGCGTCCACGGTGGAAGGGGCACAGTGTGCCACGTCTCCTGCTCCCTTCACTTTCACGTGCCTTTCAGAGCGGTCCACGTCAGCTCTTCCCCTGCGGGCAAGCCCTGGTGGGCCGTGGGCTGGATGGCGTGCCCTGGGGGTGGGGCAGATCGGTGCTGAGGCCCTGCGTCCTCAGGGCAGCATTGCTCCACTGAAGGGACAGAGACCTAGGGGCTCCGCTCCCCTGTCTGAGGACACCAGCATGCATAGGTCAAAGTTGTCATTTGCCAAGTTACCACATTTCCCTTTCAGAGCAGGGGTATGCAGGTGGCTTGGCTTAGCCTTGTAGAAAGAAAGCAGGAGGCAGCCCGAGACGCAGAAAATATTGAAAGATCATAAGACTGACAAGAAAACCACCGTACCTGGGCCAGACCTCGTCATTTGCTTTTCTCCACTGAATATGCAGCAAATAAATCGGCCAGGTGACATGGGTGAGGGAGTAGAGACCCATATGCTGCCCTGTGACATCAAGGATGGCCACCAGGGTGAAAGGTACCCATGAACACGGGGTGGGACTGGCACCTAGGGCCCTGGGACCAGAAGGCTGCCAGGGTTTGGGGAGGCTGGGGAGCTGGGTTCGTTAATTGGTTTTTGCTCTAGTGCTTCTATCCCCATTTCCCCAGAATTCATTACAACCTTTTGATGTGTTAGCAAATTGGATAAATACAAGATTCAGTTTGTTAAAGACAATCTACAGAGAAAACAGCAGAGTCCATCGAGCACAAGGTGCGGAGCATTGCGGCTCCTTGGCCTCTCAGTGGGTGGGACATTTAAAAAAGAAGGGAAGGCAAAAGGCAGAGCCCGTGAGAAGATCCTGGCAGGAATAGCGAGGGGTCCCCATCGGCCAGAGGCAGAGTAGCTGGAGCACTGATAGGGCAGGGGAAGCAATGGATGGGAACATTGAAAACTCTGCAGCTTGGGAGGGTCCTACAAAACCAACTCTCTATTTTGAAAAATCAAGCATTTTTCTTGCCTTGGGTTTTTTTTTTTTTTTTAAATAAGGGCTCCATCTCAGGGAAATTGAAGAGTTGATGAGAGAATACTTCCCTTCATAGAAATCTTTCAGTTAATAGAGAATGCAATAGAACTAGAATACCACCATTTGAAATAAAACTGTGGGGATGCAATCAGCAAAATAGAGACTGAAAAACTCTGCAGCATTCGGTCAGTTTCCGTCAGTAGACTGCAGGAGCAGAAAAAGAACCTGTAGATTAAGAGTTTGGAAGGTCCGTCAACCAAGTAACCAATTATAATGTGTGGACTTATTTGGATTCTGAATTAAACAAATTTTCTTGTAGTTTTATGAGCCAGTCGGGAAAACCTGGACACAGATTGATATTTGATTTTGAGGAAATGTTCCCTTTTACGGTTGTGAAAGTGGTATTACCTTAATGTTCTTTGAAGAGTACATATCTTTTAGAGACATGCATGGAAATATTCATGATGCTTGGCATTTCCTTCAAAACACCCCACGGGCCGGGGCAGGGGGGTGGGATGGAGGAAACGAGGGTGGCTGGGCTTTGAGAATTGCTGGAAATGCTGAGGGCCACGTCAGGGCTTATGTCACCGTTCCTTCTACTTTTGATTATGTTTGGTGTTTTCCTTGTTTAAAAAAAAAAAGGCAACAGTCTGGGGGATGAGGCGTATGTGGGGCTGCCACCTCAAGCCCAAACGTGTAAAATCCACAGTTGATGAAATACTGTGAAGCCCCCTGCGGCCCCCTCTCAAGAGAGACTCATGTGAGGGTGTCGCAGAGAGTCCCAGTCAGGGACTCTGGCTGCCACACGTGAATTGCGGGGGGGGTCTCTGGTGCCGGCTCACTGTCACCTCCAGAGTCGGGAGGGCCCAGGTGGCAAACCAGCTCTGCCAAGCAGAGCACACCTTGACCCAGGGCTCCCTGGGACAGACGCCTCGTTTCCCAGGACCGTCTGCTGGCAGACAGCTGAAGTTTTCCCCCGAACTCCCCGTCCTCGGTTCTCCAACAGAAAGTGGCTTGGATGCTCAAGACCATTAACCGCCCCAGCTACCCGCCCGCTGGAGAGAAGGTGTGTGTCTCGGCCTCCGCTCCTACAAAGACCGGCTGCTGCAAGCCCAGGGCTGTCAGGAGGGCTGAGCGCTGCCCCCTGCGTCCCCCAAACCTCTCCTCCCATCTCCTCCTATCAGAGGTGCCTCCACAAACACCAAGGCATCGATTTTCCGATTGATCAAGGTGGAGAATGCTTCCTACAGTGATGACTCTTGACAAGGAGGGAATAAAAAGCCGATCGTAATGAGTTCATTTACTTTGCTTGATTATATTACTTTATAACACAATATGTATACCAACACCGCCTCTCAAGGACGTCCCCTCTCGACGCTGCCAGCTCTTAACAAGGCTGCCGGTTAATGCGAAAATCCATCTTGCCGCGTGATGTGTGAATGTAAAAATTGCCCTTAGTGGGCGGCGTCTGCCGCTGCTGTTCTTTTTAATGCCATGCTATGGGACCCTTCCTGTAACCAGGGGACCTGAGGGATGCAGTCAGAACCGCTCAGATTCGGGGATGGGGCTTATAGAGGGTGTCTGTTGATGAGCAACGGGAGGGAAATGCAGTGAAAGCCTAATTGTTGGCCATAAATATGCTGTATTTTCCCTATTGATTATCTGACACTGCAATGAGAAGGATTACCTTATTAGCTCATATTTAGCCATAAGTATGCCCTGTGCGCTTCAGCCTGGGGCACTTGCAAGAGACTGACGAATTCTTGGAGATGAAGAGCAAGGGCTGGTTGGCGCTCCAGACAGTCTGAGCGCCGTCCCTCTTCCCCTGCAGATGCCGTTGGACTCATCCCCGCCGTCCAGGGGCCTCATAGAGATGCTCTGCTCTGCTCTGCCAGCCCCCCGTGGCTGTGCAGAGGCCTCCGCGTGCCCCCTCGGTACGTCGGGAGATGGAGGCTAACTAGAACTGTTGGAGGAGTTGGATGGCTGGCTCTTCCTTTTCCATGAGCTTCTAGGGGCAAGGTCTGGAGTTAAGTGGAAACCAACCAAAGCTGGCACTTCTTAAAATAATATAAAATGTCTTACAGAGAAACCCCAGCTCTCCAGAACTCCCAGGAAATGAATCACGGGGACCTGCTCATGGTGACTCAGAGGCAAGGAGAGTATTTGCCTCCTGGAGCACGACAGAGCTTTGTTGTTCATCTTCTTGATAACTTGTTTTAAAAAAGATGAAGGAGGAGAAAGGAGGCTGCCCTTCCCTGCCTCTCAACAGCGTGCATGGAGCACACTTAATTCTCCAGCGATGCACGAGGTCGCCCTTCCCTCGCCCTCAGGGCAGCCTGATGGGCCACGGCGCTGTTCTGCTTGAGCGTCACTATGAGAACAGCTCTAGAGCTAGGCCGCGCAGCCTGCCTTCTTCTGTGAGGCTGCCGTGTGCCCGGGCCTCTTGAGGGAGTGCCCTCCTTGTAGGCCAGCGTCAGCGCCAGAGCGAGCGCAGCGGCCGCCATGGGGGGCGCCGGGGAGCGGTGTGCGGAGTGGAGGGGCGCAGGCACCAGCCGCTCCGTGTCCCTGCCCTCCCGGTTCTCTGCTGGAGGGCTTACACAGTGGTGGCTACTTTCTTTGCTACGTAAGTCATCTCTGCTCTAGGCCAAGGCCTGGGAATGCCCAGGCAGCTAGAATAGGGACGGTGTGGGCGCCCCACTCTCTCTTGCCACTGTGGGTGGGACCTCCTCTGCTTGCTTTGGGTTCCTCAGGCGCGACCTGGCCAGGTGAGATGTCATTCCAGACCTAGCACTCCTCTGAGCGACCTTGGACAAGCAGCTCCGCCTCCCCGAGCCGCCTCATCCTCCTCTGGAAAGCAGGGCTGCGGCCCTCGGGCTGCAAGGTGCAGGCTGCAGGAGGGGGGCCCTTAATCTCCCCGTCCGCACAGGCGGGGCGCCTCCAGGCTTCAGTTTTGGCTGCGTTGTTTAATTTTCACTTCTGCAAGCAGCCTGCCTCTAATGTCACCTCTGTCCTGGCTTTCTGAGCTGCCACGGAAGCCTCTCTAGGCAGAGCAGTAGAAGTGAAGGGTAAGTCGCAGCCAGGTTCATTCTCGGTAATACATAACTTGGCCACTGAAGCAATTACTTAATGGAATGTTCCCCGGGAAGGAAAGGGGCTGCTGGGCTCATTGAGTGGGTGTCCGCTGCATGCCAGGCCCGGCCGCCTCGTCTTACCCGGGCCTCCCTGGGGCGTGGGGCGTGCAGGTCTGCAGTTGTCGGACGTCTCCGTTGCTCTGTGCCTGCCGGCCGGCGCCACGGTTCGCCCCTAACCCACTTTACCTTTGGACAGGGCCCCACCCTGCCGGCACATTTTCTTAATGCTCCAAGCCACTCTGCCAGGCCCACGGGCTCAGGGAGAGGACTGAGGTTTTGGCAAGCTTGGCTTGATTCTGTTTCCTTGTCACTCCTGGGAGGAGACAGAAATGGCGCTAGGGGCACTTGGTGGTGTGTCTGTCCCATCTGCAAGCCTCAGAAGTGACTCAGCCGTAGGGTCACCTAGGAAGGATCTCTGCCCGAAAGACTCCAGACAGAGCCCTGTGCCTCAGTCCCCCATCTGTAAAAGCCCAGGGGGTACCAGAGGCCTAGATCCTTCCTTGTCAGTCCCCATGGCTGACTGCCCCAGCTGAAACCACTGGGCTCAGGGGCAGGAGGAGCTCCCCATGAAGAGCAGGGCCACCTCTTCAGACTCCCTTCCAGTTCTGCCATCTCCATGGGGTTCAGCAGACCTCAGACCAACCTGGGCCGGCCTGGGCTGTAGGGGGTGGCAGGCACCAGGGAGCAGAGGGCACGACCCACTGGAGTCGGTATGCCATCTCGTAGGCCAGCACCGCACGTCCCGGAGCAGTGGGGACGAGAGGATGCAGGCAGGCGTCCCTTGGAATAGGGCAGGGGCACCGCCTGCAGAGTGTACCGCAGGGCGCTCATCAAAGAAACCTGAAAGGCAAGTGCTGAAGTCCGTGGGGGCCTTTGCTTGCTTTTATCCTCTGCCTGTGATCAGGGCCTTTCAGATGAGAGGGAAAATGGGAATTAAAAATACACCCACTGGACCCTTCCTAAGAGGTCAGCTCTGTGCAGAATGAAGAGAAAAAGGCCTCAAACTCTGACTCGAATGCTCTAAAACACGGTTCCCCGAAAGGCTGCCGACCTCCTGCAGCGGGAACCAGATGACCACAGGAGGTACATGCGTAACGATGTGTATTTCCAGGGCTCGCCACAGACACACTTGAGTTCCATTAACCATTTCTAGACGCTTCAGAAAACCAGCGGTCACCTTGCCAACTGCCGAGTCCCAATCACCTGTTTCCGTCTCTGGAGGAAGAGAATGGCTTTAACTGGCTGCCCCCCATGATTCCATGGGGTCTAGTCTCTTGTCGAAAACAACATGAAGACCTTTGCCTGGAAGAGGAAGTCAGAAGAAGGCAGAGCAAACCAGGAAGTGGTTGCTTTTTTGGTGAAGAATGCTGTGTTCCAGCAACACTAAGCCCTCAGAACGAGGCCCCCCCGCCCCCGCCCCACGCAGACTAGCCCGCCCGCTCCACTCCCGAAGCTCCCTCCGTTGCCGCCCGCCCGCTGTAGCTGCGCTGCAGCTGCCTGCCGATGTCCTGCGTCTCCCAGGGCGGGGTCAGCGGCCTGTGTCCGTAAGGGCCACAGAGTAAATGTTCCAGGCTTTCGGGGCCGTGCGCTCTCTGTCGCACTGCTCACCTCTGCTCTCGCAGCACAACAGCACCCGCGTACAGCGCCAGGGCGGGCGGCTTTATCTGCGAGAACAGGTGGGTTGCGCAGAGCCAAGGGCCAGGTTTGCTGGCCCTGCTCCTGGCTGGGGTCCTCGCAGGGAGAGACACCAGCTATTTCTCCCCATCCCTTCGGTGCTGGGCGCAGTGCCTAGCACACAGAAGGGCTTCACTGAATGGTCTGCAGCAGTGCGTGATGACTAAAAAGCAATCCGACTGCCCAGGAGCAATTTCAGTTTAACCACTGCCCAATAGAAGTCTTTCTACACTTGGGACTTAATGCAGGGCAGGGCAAAAGGAGGTTTACAGCTGTTCGTGTGGGGAAATAATAGAATAATTAATAATAATGCAAGAATAAACTGTGTATTTTGTGTACTCACAACCTGAAAGGCAAGTGCTGAAGTCCGTGGGGGCCTTTGCTTGCTTTTATCCTCTGCCTGTGATCAGGGCCAAACCTCCTTTTGCCCCACCCTGCGTTTGAGAAAGGCCACGAGGTGGTAAGACGCTTGGAGCGCTCGGAGCATATCGGGCACTAAGCGCCGAACACTTATTTCAGTCCCAGCCACAGTTGAGTAAAATGCACACACTGTCCCAGTCACTTGTATGCAGTTGGCTCCCCCAAATAAGCAAGACAGACTCCAGGAACCTCTGTCACTTTGAGCAAACTGGGCTTTCGTTGAAAGTGCAGTGGCAGCCATCAGCCCGGCCGCCCGTGGCATTGTCATGGAATTCTGAATGTGAGGGTCCAGCTGAGGCGAAGTGGCTCCCGTCCGGCGTGGGAGGAAAGACAGGCCGCTGAGGCCAGACCGGCTGGCGGGGGAGGGGAGTGACCCCATCCCCCGGGTACCCCATCTCCGGCACAGCGCGCCAGGAGAGCACACGGAGGGTGTGTGGAATCAGGGAACTACGTCAACCACCTCGCTTTAACAGATCAGCTGTTTGCCTGAATGCGCAGGATTCTTGGCAACACCAGAGAGCAACCCCAGACCAAGTCACACAGGACTTTTTGGGCAGAGTGACATCAACAGCCTGCTGGTGCCTTCCGCCCCTCTTTCCACCCTCCTCAGGTGTCCCTTCATCCTGCATAAGATAGCTTGCTTTGCCTGCCACATTCGGAGTCACCTCCTTTCCCCCGCTGGGTCCGAGGCTAAAACCAAAGGCGGAACACTCTCAGGCATTTACACGGGAGCAGCCAAGTACCAGCTTGCCAGCCTGCTTTAGCCCGTGAATAAGTGGGGCCAAGCCACAAGGAAATGTGGGTGAGCGACAGAGCCAGGGGCTTGGTCTGCAGGAACGAGTGTGTTTGGCCTGGTTGGTTCTGCGTGGCTGGGAATCACCTGTATGCTTTTCACGTGTTCTCGGCACGCGGTGGACTCCAGAAACCAAACCAGAAGGCTGCATTTTCCTTCACTATTTAGTTCTTCACCTCTTCTGAAGTTTCCAAAGTGAAACTTTCAGCCTGAAGGTTGTGGCGGGGACTCCTCTGCTCATAAAAGTATTCCTTTTCCATCGGATTTCTTTAAACAGCAAACTCTCTAATAGATTTTTAATAGTGTATTCATTTATCACATTGGCGGGGCAGTGAGTGTGCCTAGTTAAAGAACCATTCAAAAGGATGCAGTGAAAAGTGACCCTGCCCTCCACCTGTCGCCCTCCCCCGGGCTAGCACCATACAGGCTTCTCCTGCGAGCGCCCAGAGCTGTGCTGCATGCGTCGAAGCGCGTGTGCATGCATGCGCGTGTGCGTGTGTGAGCGCCTCTCTTCCCGAAAGGGGCGGCGCGGCGCGCTGTGTGCGGTGCTTCGCGCCTTGTGCCTTCACTCGGCGTTTCCCTAGAAGCCGCTGCGTTCGGCAGGCCTGGAGCTGCCCCTTCCCGCCACCCCAGAGCCCCGCCCGCGCAGCAGAGGCCCGACCAGTCCGCCTGAGGCGGGCGTCCCTTCCCGGCTGGCATTTTCTCTAGAATGAGGTCGCCAGGGTGAGCACCAGGGACAGGCGCACTGCGGCTTAGCTGGCGCACCTCGGGCCCGGGAAGGACCGCCCCAGCAGGCATTTTAAAGACAGAGACTCGCTGGCCTGACAGGGGTGCGCGTCGTTTCCTCCGTGTTGCTGGGGATACAGAGCGCAGGGCGCTGAGGTTGGAAATGGGGTGGGGGCTGGTGCTCCTGTTACGTTTCCATGGCAACCCAGTCCCCAAACAGGGTCAGCTGCCTCTGAAAATCCTCCCCGCTTCACACCCTTCCCTGAGTTGATCCGGGATGGGCCAGGAGGCCTCAAAAGAAACCGTTTCTCCCCAAGCTTTGTCTTTGTGCCACAGTGGTCCTCCCTTTGTAGCACGCGTCACCCGGGCCCAGAAGCTCATGGGTGCAGCTTCCCACCTCCCGAGGGACCCCGTGCGCGCACAGCGCCCTCCCTGTGCCTCCAGAGCATTCAGTTCCCATGGCGAGGAGAACAAAGCTGAGCAAAAGCCAAAAACAAGCCATATGACGGTGACAGAAAAGAGCATTTTACAGCCCCTGGGGAAAAAGAGAATCAAACTGTGGTATTTTGTGTAATTTTTCATGGAACGTGTTAGGAGTGTTGCACAGTTTGATCTGAAAAACAGAGTCGAGCCTCAGGACGACGGCAGCCTCCTGTTTAATTTTTCTTAGTAAGAAAATGAATTGCTTTGGCAACGTACCACCTTTTAAAATAAGAATTCTGCGAAATAGTCTAACGTATTAGTGACTCAGTCTAAAAATTAGGAAACTTTTAAAAGCCAAGTTTCACAGCCAGCGTCTTAATGTAGTTAGAATACAGAATGATATAAATGGAAATAGAACAACTCCTTGGTCATGTAGCTCATCGCACAAGCAGTGGCTCTGCACGCGAGCCACGCTGGACTGTTCTTGAGGGAGGCCCAGCAATGGCAGAGCGCCACTCAACCGCGTGCTGGGTGGCTGCAGGCTCCCTTCGGGCCGCTGACCCCACAGGACGCTGGGGTCTAACTTTCCCCACCCCCTTCGGAAGCACACTTACAAATGGAGGGTGAATCTAACCCCCGCCCCCAGCAAAGCCGGCCCTGGGTCTCCGAGCAGAGCTCCCAAGGGCTCCCCGGGGG
The DNA here is from genome assembly GCF_021234165.1 of Pteronotus mesoamericanus. Taxonomy (NCBI): domain Eukaryota; kingdom Metazoa; phylum Chordata; class Mammalia; order Chiroptera; family Mormoopidae; genus Pteronotus; species Pteronotus mesoamericanus. The sequence continues at coordinate 1,674,759 of NW_026555105.1, read as the reverse complement.
CAGCGGCATGGTCTGAGGCACACTTCCACTTGATGAGAGTGGCCTGGAGCTAGGGGTCTGCAGAAGGCCTCCATCAGAGGCGCGGAGGAGGGGGGCGACTCAGCGGCAGCACACAGCGCCGGCCCTGGCTGCTGCAGGCCTCCATCTTCGCTGCAGGGCAGGGAGCCTTGCAGATGAAGAAGCAGGCCCTGCCTGGGCCCTCCCTGCCGGAGACACTATCCTTGAGAGGCCTGGCTGCTTCCTGTTTGTAACCGAATGGTGCTTCATTGTGGGGGACCCAGAAATGGCATTTGAAAGCATGTGGGCCACCTGGGACGTGTGCTCTTGGTGCACACTCAGACTCGCAGCTGAAACCAAGAGTGCAAGCTGCGGGGGCGGGATGGGGGGCGGTCTGAGCATCTCGCAAACTCCCAAGGGGTGGATGCGCTGCCCTGCGGTTTCAGGTCCATGGGTGCAGGGGTCCCGAAGGAGCAGGAGCGGGCTGGCAGCCAGGCCGTAGCGGATGCCCTGTCCCCGGACTTGGGGCGCTGCCCTTGAAGCTTTGGAGCTGCCAGAGGCATCTCCGCAGACCCGGGGGGTGGGGAGCTTTGCCGAGGAGCCCAGACAGCACAGAAACCTCTAGAAAAGGGTGTTCCCCGGCATTCACCAGAGGCCCAGACCACACCCTTCTCAGGCTCCCAGGACCCTCCCGAGCAGCACTGTTGGCAGACACATCCCCGTGAGTCACTGCTCTCCCCCTTCTGCAAGTTTCCAAGAAGGAAGCCTCAGGGCCGCTCTCCATCTGAGAGCGCATCTGCTCCTGGCCCCGGGAGCCAAGATTCCTGGCGGAGCCGGGGCCTGCGGGCGAAGGGGCCTGCAGGGGCCACCCTCTGGCTTCAGAGCCCCAGCCCTTACGCCCTTCATGCAGCCCCAGGGTGCTTGAGAACTCCAGCAACCGGCTCTGAATAAGAGACCAGGGCCATCCAAAATTCCTCAGGATCCATCTCCATGAATTGCAGTGTATCTGCAATTCAGACACGTCCCGATGCGGTGCACTGCAGGTGGTTAGAGAAGGGACAGGCGCTGGAGCCAGCCGGGCGGGAGGGCGCAGCAGAAGGCCACGGGAGGGTTCCAAAGTGAGAACTCCTGGTGCAGAAATCTTTTCTCCCCACAGGAATGTTGGCTGGCTGGAGTCTAAGCTCATTTTTACATGAGGGTTCTAAGCAAGTTTTTCTGTGACACCAAAGTAGTCAGGGCTCTGTGCCTTTAGCAAAGCTGCCTCCAGAAAAGCAAAGCTCGGAGCTCGGGTGGTGCCCACGTGGAGAGTGCAGAAGCTGTTGGGCCGGGGTCCTGCCCGCTGAGCGACCTGGGTGGTGCTGACAATGTCTCCTCTCTGTTTCCTGTACACACACTGTCTCTTCCTGCCCACGTGTCGGAACTGCTGGCTTCTATGGGGCGAGGTGTTGGTGTACCTGGTTGTGGATAAGGCTGTGGGCCCCGTGCGGGCTCTCCTGTGTCCCGAGAGCCTCTGGGTCTGCCACTGAGAGACGCAGAGTGGGAGAGGGGGGCGGGGCAGCCCCACAAGTCCAGTCTCTGGGCCCTGCCCTCTGGGAACGCTGGAAAGCAAATGCTGAGGGTTCTGGGACGGACAGAGTGTCAGGCTGGGAAGGACCTGAATCCTCCGGCCTTGCAGGGCTGTCCCCACCCTCTGCAGACCCCACTCCCTCCCCGCCTGCCTGTGTGCGCTGCTGTCATAGCCGCCAGCTCACCCTGCCTGCCCTTCATCCCAGGACTCACTTGATTTGGGGTTAAATGCCCCTGCTCTCCCCACCCAGGGGAACCGTTCTTTTTGGCTTGGGGGCTGGGCTCAGGTCCTGCCCGTGCCCCAAGAATTCCAGATCCAAAGTCCTGAAGGACCAAGCCGACCGCCAGAGGAGCTCCTGACCGACAGGGCACCTCCGGACGACAGGCCGTCCCTGGGCCGCCCGAGCCCCCGGGAGTGACCTGGGCTGCCTGGGACCACTGCCTGTGAGCGCCCTGAGAACCCTCGGGGCCGGCTGCAGGCAGGCCAGGGGCGCGGGCCCCGGGGCTCCATCACCTTGCCCTGAGGTTCTGGGATTCTGAGGTGCCCAGGAGGAATGGTTAACCTCACAGTATGCCCAGAAACGTCCTGCAAAGCTACGGGGGCGGGAGACAGGCTACCCCAGCCCACCCTCGCCCCTCACTCCCTCACACTCTTCCCCAGCGCCTCCCTCTCTGCCTCTGCCAGCGCCCGCCTCTCCAGGACCTGCTGCCGCAGCCGCCGCCAAAATAAAAATGCATAGAGACTCTGCAGTGGGAAACAAACGATAACGTTATTGCTTCCCCGCAGCCTCCCCAGGACATGAATCATGAGTTTCCATCCTGTCACTGGGGCCAGGAGCAGAAACAGGCTTCTGTTTCCTTCAGAGGCCCTGTCGTCTGGGGGCGTGAGTTGCCGTGGCCGATGGAAGAGGGGCTGTCGGGGGGACGGAGGGACTCGTCCGTCCCTGCCCTGGGTGCCTGGTCCTCATCACCTGTGCTATGCCCACAGAGCTCTTGTGTGTCACAGTGGCGGGGTTCGGCTGCCCACCGCGCCCACATCTTGCAGAGGAGGAACCTGAAGCCCAGGGCAAAGACGGACGCCCAGGGGTCCCCGGAGCCTAGGCCTGGCGACAGCGGAGCCTGGGGCCCTGCTTCACCAGCCTCCGGGCCTCCCTCCCTGGCCTATTCCTTGCTGTTTCTGGTCTTTCCTGAAATGGAAAATCCCCAGGCCCCACCCTATCCCAGAGCACAGAGAGATGCGGCCCCCAGGAGGCGACGCGCGAGGGGCAGCATCTGATCGCTCTTGCTGGGATGCGTGGACCCCCAGCAGAGCCGAGGAGGATAAGGAGGTTGGCGTAGCTGGCAGGCACTGGTGGTCCTGGGCCATTCCAGTGACGTAGGCCCGGAACAGGGGGAAGCCCAGCCAGCTGGTGCGGGCAACGCTCCGCAGCTATGGGCATGGCCCACGCTCCTCTCGCCGGCAGGGCTTGGGGGCCAGGGGTTCCAGAGCCTTCTCAGGGCTCCATTTCCAAACCCAGGCTTTCCTGGCCAGGAGGCGTCACCCCCCGATTAGGGCAGCTGAGCTGGCCTTCCCTGATGTGGCACCCACCACACAGGTTTCTCACTCACGTCCACTTTGGAATTGAAGACTTGGACGAACCGCCGTCTCATCCATCGCCAGAGCTCCATTTTGAGCAGGAGAGCTAGGACTCAAGGTGTGGGCCCTCCCGCGATCGCAAAGGCACCGCAGCGGTCACGCCCCAGCATGAGGCAGGACACACGCTGCCCACCCCCGTTAGAGGCCCGGCGCCACCCGCAGGGCTGCTTCCTGCAAGAGCTCCCTTCCTCGCTCCTGGCGGTGGAAGCGGGGCTCCCCAGCATTGAGGACAAGCAGCAGACACAGTGTGCCACAGAAAGTCTGTGTGGCAATGGCACATGGGTCTCCAGTCCACCCGCTCCCGCCCTCTGGCCGGACCAGGACGCCCCAGCTGGTGTGGGATTCTTCATCTTGGGTGCCAAGCGCCTCTCACCTGTTGAACCCTCATTTGAATTGCTGGGACCAAAGAGGCAGTTTCTCTTTAAACATGAAGCTGGGCCATCCCCAAGGGCCACGTGACCAGGCAGAGTCCAGGAGGGCTCGGTCCCCAAGCCTACCCATTGAAGCAGCGGACAGGAGGAAGTCAGGAGTTGGGGTAGGGGTGACACGTGAGCTCCAGTCCAACTGTCCCCCTGGAAGACACGAGCTGGTTCCTTCTCGCTTCTGGCCTTGCCTTGGGAATTCAGAGTTGTCGTGCTCCAAGCCTAGGAGTTGGGGTGGTTTGGGGTTTGGAGACCCTCACTGGGGTGTGTGGGTCTCTTACCCGAGACTGTCTTACTCTTTTCTGGAAGAAAAGAGAGCTGGCCTGCCCAGGCCTGAGCGTTGTCCCTGGTGCTCCTTGCCATGCAGACGGGGGAGGTCCTGCCAGCTCCTACCTGGGAAGGGTGTCACCCGGCAAGGGAGGGAGGGAGGGCTGCTCAGCAGCTGCCTGGATGGGAGGCTGGGACCGTGGGCTTTGGGGCCTCGGGGACACCTGTGGCGAGGCCTGGAGGCTGCAGAAGTAGGAGGAGGGGGCTGCTGCCAGTTAAAACTCCTGGTGAAGACTTGTGAGAAAGGCACATGGCTGTCCACGGGCCTTGCGTGTCTTCCCCCAGCAGAGCCGTGGTGTCCAAAGCCTCTCTCAGACCCTGAGTCTTTTCTTCATGTCTCTTCCTTCCATCCAGCCCATGAACTTGACCTTACGACAAGTACTGAAGGAGCCCCCAGCCACTCTTGGCACCTCCCACCTGTCCTGCTGACCTACCCGTTCTCCGCTGGGCTTCTGGAAGAACAGTCCTAGGGTTTCTGCCTTCCGTTGCCCTCCCCCGCCACCCGCAGCGCCAGCAGCTCCCGACCGCAGCACTGCAGTGTCGGGGTCCCTCCCTGGTCTGTGTGGTGGTGTTTAAACTTCCTGGCCACCGCAAGGTCACGCCTCCATCCAGTCGGGGCCTTGTGATGTGCCACACATACAACGATGGACAGAAACAACCCCTGTTCTCGCACCTGGCCTGCATCCCACTTGGTAGCAGGGACCTCGGAGAGCCGCAGATGCACAGATGTCAAGTTAATGTTGGTCTTTATCCTGAGAGCAATGGGGAGCCAGTGAAGGGTTTATGGGGGGGGTGGATTTACTGCAAAGGATGTCTGTAGCTGCTCTGTATAGAATAGAGGGGACAAGAATATGTGGGCAGACCAGTGGGGACAGGGTAGAGGCCCAGGGAGAGCTGGGGGAGTGTGTGCTGGGGTGGGGAGCGGGTAAAGAGGGGAGTGGGCGATTCCAGAGAAATTTAGGAGCACACAAAAGCACCCTTATGGTGCAGTAGACAGGGCGGAGGCGAGGGACAGGACTTCCCGCAGACTTTGGCTGGACAGAGATCCCGTCAACTGAGGCAGCACAGTGGGGAAGGAGACCACGTTAGGGAAACCCCCTCAGCCTGGTTTGGGGCAGGTGAGGGCAGAGGCCCTTGAGAACATCTCGTTCCATCCCCCGCTTTGGCCAATGCCCCTTTTCAGCCCGAAGCCACGGATCACACACCAAAAGAAACCATGCACTTTGCCCAGGATAGTTCTTCAGCCAGGAATGAACTGTCTGCCACCGCTACTCCATAGACACCCAACCCGTCCTTCTGGCCAGCTCTTCCTACATGAAGTCTTGCTGGATGATCCAGCCCTCCCCCAGCATGCCCACGGAGGCAATGAAGTGAGACCCAGAGATACCCAGCTACCATCCTCCAAGACCAAAGCCAGCAAGAAGCACCTGCCCGCACCGGAAGGCGTGCCACTTGAAATCCACTTCTCGCCCTCCACTTGAACTAGTCACATGCAAACCTCAGCGCCCTGCCTGGATGCTAAGTTCTGGAGGACAGAAACCCAGCCTTGTAGTCTTAGTAGCTTCCAAGCCCCGCACCCGGGGTCTTACTGGAACTGTCACTCAGCGCAAGTGTTAAGGACAACCTCCCCTCGAGCCTGCAGTGCAGAGCCACATAACATCTCGGTATAAGCGTTCCAAATAGGCCGCGGGAGGCGCACACTAAAACACCATTCCACCTCGCACAGCGCGCTGAGGTCGAGCAAATGGATCTGTGCAGAAATGCTCTTTAAAATGCATTACGTGCATGCGTTTAAAGAGCCGCCCGCTGCTCGGTGAATTTCAAAAAGGAGCAAACGGGTGATGAACGACCTCGGGTTGTTAGCAGCCAAGGAACGCGGGCTGTGCCTGTCTGCTGGTGAACAAAGCGCAGACGCACAGGGCCTGCGGGCTGTGCCGGGCAGGGCCCCTAAACCTGTTGGACAGGGAGCGCAGGTTCCCCCCATGACAGCGCTGGACAGGGAGGTGCCTATTTGGATGGAATGTGAAACCAGTCACAGGCATGAGGGGCCCCATTCCATCACGGGGTAAATTTCAGGCTTGTGGCTCCTTTGTGCCCAGGAAACTTCTGGGCAGCCACCTCAAGGCACGGACAAGCAGGTGTGATTGGCTTTGGTTTTTGTTTTTGTTTTTTTAAACTAATCCATCAGGTTCTGTTTTTGAACTTTGGTGTCCCAGGCGACACCGTGAGACAGGTGTAAAGCGGTGTTTTCCAAGCCTGCCTGAGCCCGTGAAGAAACTAGTCTGGTTCACCTGTAGTGTGCTAATTCCATCCTCTGCTTCCCCTCCCCCTGGAGCGCGCTCTGAGCTGCAGGCTGAGGGGCGAGCTCTGGGGAGGCAGCCTCCGAGCACCGCGTGTGCAGGCAGAGCGCTGTGGTGGGCACTGTGGGGAGAGACCAAAGGGCCCCTGGGGCCGTTCTGACACCCTGGAGCTGTCACAGAGCCACGCATCTCTAAGTCGCTGAGCGGACGAAGTGAGGAAGGCGCTGGGGCGCAGGAGGCGTGGGACAGTGAGGGTTCGCTGGGCCGGCCACACCTGCTGCTTCCTTCGCGTCAGGGAGTCGGCTGGGGGCAGGCCTCCTTTCCCTGTATTACCGATCTGTGTGGGGTGCCTCGGGTGGGGACCTGGTGCTGTCACGGGGGTATGCACAGAAGCAGGTACAAGCCACGATGGGCCCGTCCCGCCAACCTTGGGCGGCATCAGCCACTCAGGTGATGCCGCCAGGTGAGCTGGAGCGTGTTCACCCTGGCGCACGTACCCTGGGCAGTTACTCATTCCGACAACTTCTTCCAAGATGGACGGCTCCTCCCCTGGCCTCGGGAGGCTGGGTTCCTGACCTTGGGCGAGTTATTTGCTTCTGGGGGCCCTGGCCCCCACCCTTGTGAAGATGAGCAGCACCTGCCAACCAGCCCCCATGCACCTGTGAGCCCTTATCACACCTGCCACTTTGCTGTTCCAACCCAGGGCGTTTTACAACCTGCCGAGTCCTTGCAGGGCCCGGAGCGGCAGACAGAACGCACGTCTCAGGGACGGGGTGCCCACTGGCGCCATCTTGGTTTGCTGAGCTTGGGATTTCCCCAGTGGTTTGTTTTAACTCAACTTCGGGCTTGTTCTCCCGGCGGGCTTCCCACCCCTTCCTGCTAAGGAGACAGCAGAGCGTATCTCGATGACAGAAGCTCTGCGGCTGCACTGCCTGGGTTGGAGCTCCAGTTTTCCCCCCAGGTACAGGTGTGGCCTGAGTGGCTGATGCCGCCCCAGGTTCTCCGCAGAACAAGGTGATGATAACAGAAAGCGCTTGATTCTTTCTGTCACTGTTACTATTATGATGACATTTCAATAAGGAAGTGTGAGGTTGCTTGGCATGTACCACGGCCCCCCTAGCCCCGCCCACGCCATGTCTTCCTTGGTCTTCCTTGCCTCGCCACCCGAGGTCCAGAGCACAGAGCGAAGCTCCAGTTCCTCACGTTTGCTTGGTGACCTCTCGGGGGCCCCTCCAGCACCTCCGACTCTTGTTTCCAGGGAAAACCCAGCTCGCAAAGCCCCAGCCGTCTGCACAATCTCCCCCATTAGACGGCGGGAAATGGAGAAGGCCTCTGCGGCAGGGGGAGGGCGGGCACTGCCCCCAGGAAGGCCTGCCCGTGAGTCTCCGGGCCTCTGGGTCTCAGCTCTGCTCTGCCCTCGGCGCAGGCACTGCTTCTGTCTAGGGTGGGGCTACACGCCACGAGCAGCAGTTCAAAACACCCAACATTATCGTTTTAACAGGTAAGCAATATGAAAAACGATTGCTGTATCTTACATTCTTTTGGCCATAGCAAGCTTTCAAAATCTGGTGTGTGTTTCCCTCTTAAACCATTGGAGTTTGAACGCTAAATTTTCTTCGGAAGCACTTGACCTGTATTTGGATTTCGTAAAATTTAGAGTGGAAAACAGATCCACCCAAATTGTTCCAAACAAACTTCCAAGTTTGACAATAACTGAGACAAGTGTTAGTTTTTGAAATTTCATTTTACTTCGGTAAAACAAAACACGTTTCCCAGCTGCAGGAGCCACAGTGCAAGGGCTCCAAAGCCACATGGGACGCGCGGCTGCCGCCCTGCGCAGTGCGGAGGGAGGACACCGCCGCCACCCCGGAAGGGGCTGCTCACCGGGCTGCCCGGGGCCCTGGGGAGACTCCGGCCATGAGCAGCAGGCGGAGGGCGCCGGGGCGCTCAGGTGCGTCCCTGCGGGGCCGGCCGGGCGGCTCTGAGCACAGGACGGTGGCGTGTCAGGCAGGCAGGGCCTTCCCTGCGGCGGGGAAGGAGGGCCGCAGCGTGGCTTTCAAACCCGCAACGAAGGCGGTGACTCTCAGGACGAAGTCCGTGTTTGTCCCCTCAGCCTCCTCAGGCTTCTTGGCGTCGCTGACTTCAGAGCCTTTACTGATGGTGTCGTCCTCAGAATCGCTCTCAGGATCCCAGAAAAACTGAAGTAAAACATACCAAGCAGGGTGCGCCCGGTGCGCGCCCCGGGCCCTCCCCATTCCAAACCTTGCCTGTCCTCCAGGAAGTCCACCCACCTGCCCGAGGAGGCTCCTCTTCCCCTCCTGACATCACCGGGCTCCAACTCCCCCTCTGTGGAGTGGGGACGGGGCAGAACACCCGCCCTGTGGGACTGGCGAGGCACGCGCTTGGGTCAGCACTGTCCGTGCTGTTGCTGCTCACACGCCTGCGTCCGTGCTGTCACGGCTGCGTGTGGCCCGCGTGCGGGGCCCCCAGGCCTGCCATTTAGGAGCCGGGGAGCTGGTGCAGCACCTGTGCTCCCCGCGGCTCATTTTCCTGACCTCCAGGGCGGCCGTGAGGTTCCACAGGTGGGTGCACGGGGCTCTCTCTGAGTTACGTGGCGCACGTGGCTGGGGCCAGCTGCCGTGGGTGCTGGCCGGTGTTCTCTCCTCTGGCTGCCTCTGGCCTCCTCAGGCGCATCTGCTGCGCATGCGTGGTGCCGGCTCCGTACTCGGGGTCGGGGCCTCTGGGGAAGGACCATGCCTTGTTCTGTCGTGTCTCTAGGGTGCCTGCCTTGAAACTGGGCATCCAGAAGCTTCTCAGGAAAGAACTGGTGGGTCAGAATTTGCCCCCATGGTCACCCACCCTCATGCCCAAGGCATCCTCACCTGATGACCAGAAGAGATTGCGGCGCAGGCACCAGCCTCTGAGGCAAGGCTGCGGCCACGCTGGCGGCCGAGGGCAGGACAGGTGTTCTTCCTCGTGGCCCAGCGCCCCGCCCGGCACCCAGCAGACACCTGGGGTCGTTTGGGTGCGTGCGCGTTGGACCAAGAAATAGGGGCTGGGTCACGGTCTCAGAGCCGCGTGGAGACGGGGGTGGTGCGGGGAGAGGCCCTGCGCCCTGCGCGAGGGTGGGAGGCCTCCGTCTCCAGTCCTCCAGGCACTGCCGGCAGGTCGGGAGCACCTGGTCCTCATGATGCTTGTCTGGGGCCAAGCAGGGTGCAGTGCAGGCCAGAGTCGGGCACCACCCAGGCCAAGGAGGTGCCCCGCTCGGACCGGTGAGGCAGTGCAGGTAGAGGCAGCCCGGGGGCCGGGAGGCTGAGGAGCCACGTGTGCACCCCCGTGAAGGAGCTCAGTGGATCGAGAGTCGGACGGGTAAGTCAGAAACAGCCTGACGCTTGTTGGTCAGAACGACGCGAAGGAAGGGCTGAAGGGGCAGAGCAGGGACTGCGGGCGGGCCTGGCACTGTCTTTTCTTCCACGACCGCTCAGTGCTCTTTGCTTGAGAAGAATACGCGAGGCGGACACCAGGAAAACCAGGATTTATTTATAAAATGCTGTGTATTTACTCTTACATGTCTAAACTTCAGTCACCTTCAAAGTGCTCTTCATGTGATGCGATACACCTATCGAGATGTTTGTTCCACGGCTCAGAACAGTGTCTGAACTTGTCAATTTTGGTGCCTTTTAGTGCTGCTGCCATTTTCTGTTTCACCTCTTCCGTATCAGCAAATATTTCCCTTTGAGGACTTTCTTCGTCCCAGGAAACAAAAACTTTCGCTCGGGGTGAGATCGGGGAAATAGGGAGGTTGGGACACAGGCGTCCTGCCATTTTGGTAAAAAACTGAACACTCAGCACAGTGTGGGCAGGTGGGCTCATAAATCACCTGTCATGAAACGGGCCAATGCATTGAGAGTCTTAAAAAAAATTTCACTGAAGCCGAACGCAGCCTCTCACAGCAGCACCAGCTGGTGCTGTGAGGCAGATGGGCTCCTAGAGCACTCGCCGAGCGGGGGACGCCTGGACTACGAGGGGCAGGCCCTTCGGCAGATATTGAATAATTTGGGGGGGCGTTGGCCTGCATTATCTGCATTACTTTGATAAAAAGAAAAAGAGTACGGCCAGCTTCCTTAATTCATGTAATTACACCAAGAGGCTCTGAGCCGCAGTAACGTGGGCGTGGAGGACGTCAGGCCTATCTGGGGGTCATGGCCTCGGTGCCAATGCAGCCGTCAGCAGAGTAGGGTGCCCTGAGAGGGGAAGGTGTCCACGGTGCGTCACTGCACGGAGAAGAGGGCAGCAGCTGCCCCGAGGGGCCGGGGGCGCTCAGGAGGCTCTGCCTCAAGCAGCTGCGGGGGGCGCGTGGCATCTGGCGGCGGGTCCTGGGTGCCCTCCCTCCACTCATTATCCATTTCATCTAGGATCTAATTTTTGGATAATAAGCATGGGTTTCTATTGTAATCAGAAAAGAGCTTATGCTATAAAAATATATTAAAAATCAATTTGGAGGAAATACTATATTTTGCTGTGTATAATGGGCACTTTTTTGCCCAAATTTTTGAGGGAAAAACAAGATGCACATTGTACATGGGTAGTACCTGAACTATTTTGCATCCGTTCTTGTGTTTTGTTTTGTTTTGAATATATAATTTTTATTACTTTTTTCTCCATCACCATGTAGGCCCCTTATGTCCCCCTCCCCACAGCAGTCGCCACCCTATTGTCCGTGTCCATGAGTCCTTTTTCTTTTTTGCTCGGTCCCTCCACCCCCTAACCACACACCCCCAGCTGTCATCTGCTCTCCATCTCTGAGGCTGCCTCTGTTTCGCCTGTTAGTTCAGTTTGTTTGTTACATTCCACATATGACTGCGATCATATCGTATTTGTCTTTCTCTGACTGGCTTATTTTACTTAGCCCAATGTTCTCCAGGTCCATCCATACTGTAGCAAAGGGTAAAATTTTCTTCTTTTTCTACAGCCAAGTAGTATTCCGTTGTGTAAATGTCACATAGCTGTTTTATCCGCTCATGTATTGATGGGCACTTGGGCTGCTTCCATGTCTTGGCGATTGTAAATAACGCTGCAATGAACGTAGGGGTGCTATGTCCTTTTGAATTAATGTTTTTGGCTCCTTCGGATATATTCCCAGAAATGGGATTGCTGGGTCAAAAGGCAGATCCATTTTTAATGTTTTGCGGTGTCTCCATACTGCTTTCCACTGTGGCTCCACCAGTCTGCATTCCTACCAACAGTGCAAAAGGGTTCCCCTTTCTCCACATCCTCACCAACACTTGCTGTTTTTTGATTACTTGATGGTAGCCATTCTGACAGGTGTGAGATGGTATCTCATTGTGGTTTTTTATTGCATTACTCTAATGATTAGTGATGTTGAGCATTTTTTCATATGTCTATTGGCCATGTCTATGTCCTCTTTGGAGAATTGTCTATTCAGGTCCTTGGCCCATTTTTTAATTGGGTTGTTTGTTTTTTTGGTATTGAGTTTTGTAAGTACTTTATAAATTTTGGATATTAACCTCTTATCAGATGTATTGGCAAATATGTTCTCCCATTCTGTGGGTTGTCTTTTTATTTTGCTGACGATTTTATTTGTTATGCGAAAACTTTTTAGTTTGATGAAGTGCCATTTGTTTATTTATTTATTTTTGTTTCTCCTGCCTGGGGAGATATATCTGATAACAAATTTCTATAAGCGATGCCTGAGATTTTGCTGCCTTTGTTTTCTTCTAGGATTTTTATGGTTTCCGATGTAACATTTAAGTCTTTGATCCATTCTGAATTTACTCTTCTATGTGGTATAAGAAGGTTGTCTAGTTTCACTTTTATGCACATAACTGTCCAATTTTCTCAACACCATTTATTGAATAAACTATCCCATTATATGTGCTTGCTTCCGCTGTCGAATACTAATTGAATATAAAGGTGTGGGTTTATTTCTGGGCTCTCTATTCTGTTCCATTGATCTGTGTGTCTGTTTTATGCCAGTACCAGGTAGTATATGTTGATATTAGGTAGCGTGATTCCTCCAACTTAGTTCTTTTTCAGGATCGCTGTTACTATGCAGGACCTTTTATGGTTCCATATAAATTTTTTGAAATATTTGTTCTAGTTCTATGAAATACGTCATTGGAATCTTGATAGTAATTGCATTGAACCTATAGATGGCTTTGGGTAGTATGGACATTTTAATGATATCAGTTTGTTCTATTCATGAACATAGTATGTGCTTCCACTTATTTGTACATTCTTCAATTTCTTTATTCAGTGTCATAATTTTCTGAGTATAGGTCTTTTACATCCTTGGTTAGGTTTATTCCTAGGTATTTTATTCTTTTTGGAGCGTTTGTGAATGGGATTATTAATTTCTCTTTCTGTTAGTTCATTATTGGCATATAAAAATGCAACTGATTTCTGAGTATTAATTTTGTATCCTCCTACTTTGCTGAATTCATTTATCAGTTCTAGTAGTTTCTTAATGGAATCTTTGGGGTTCTCTATGCACAGTACCATGTCATTTGCAAATAAAGACAGTATTATTTCTTCCTTTCCAACTTGGATGTCTTTTATTTCTTCTCCTTGACCAATTGCTGCAGCTAGGACTTCCAGTACTGTGTCGAATAAGAGAGGTGAAAGCGGACATCTGTGTCTTGTTCCTGATCTTAAGGGGAACGCTTGTAGTTTTTGCCTATTGAATATGATGCTGGCAGTGGGCTTGTCATACATGGCCTTTATAATGTTTAGGTATGTTCCCTCTACTCCCTCTTTGCTGAGAGTTTTTATCATAAATGGGTGCTGGATTTTATCAAAAGCTTTTTCTGCATCTGTTGATATAATCATGTGGTTTTTATCCTTCATTTTGTTTATGTGCTGAATCACATTTATTGATTTGTGAATGTTGTACGATCTTTGCATTCTCAGAATAAATCCTATGTGATCATGGCATATGATCTTTTTGATGTATTGCCATATTTGGTTTGCTGGTATTTTTTTGAGGATTTTAACACCTATGTTCATCAGGGATATTGGACTGTAATTTTCTTTCTTTGTAGTGTCTTTATCTGGTTTTGGGATTACGATAATTCTGGCCTCATAAAGTGAGTTTGGGAGCCTTCCCTCCTCTTGAATTTTATGAAATAGTTTGAGAAGCAGAGGTGTTAGTCATTCTCGGAATGTTTAGTAAACTTCCCCTGTGAAGCCATCTGGTCCAGGGCTTTTGTTTGTTGGGAGTTTTTTTTTTTTTATTACTGCTTCAATTTCATTAGGTGTAATCTGTCTATTCAGATTCTCTGGTTCTTCCTGATTTATTTTTGGAAGATGCTATGTTTCTAGGAATTTATCCATTTCATCCAGATTGTCCAATTTTTTGGCATATAATTGTTCATAATATTTTCTTACAATACTTTGTATTTTTTTGGTACCAGTTGTTATTTCTCCTTTTTCTTTTCTGATTTTATTTATTTGGATCCTTTCTCTTTTTTCCTTGATGAGTCTGGTTAAAGGTTGTCAATTTTGTTTATCTTTTCAAAGAACCAGCTCTTGGATTCATTGATCTTTTATATTGTCTTTTTAGACTCTACTTCACTTATTTCTACTCTGATCTTAATTATTTCCTTCCTTCTACTAACATTAGGCTTTGTTTGTTGTTCCTTTTCAAGTTTCTTTAAGTGTGAAGTTAGATTGTTTATTTGAGCTTTTTCTTGGGTTTTTGAGGTAGGCCTATAATGCTATGAACTTCCCTCTTAAGATTGCTTTCCCAGTGTCCTGCAGATTTTGGATTGATGTGTCCTCATTTTCATTTATTTCAAGGTATCTTTTGATTTCTTCCTTGATCTCATCGTTGACCCATTCATTGTTTAATAACATGTTATTCAGCTTCCATGTCTTTGCATGTTTTTCAGTGTTCTTCTTGTGGTTGATTTCTAGTTTCATAACATTGTGGTCAGAGAAGATGCTTGATAGGATTTCAATCTTCTTAAATTTATTGAGACTTGTTTTGTGTCCTCGCATGTGGTGTATCCTAGAAAACGTTCCATGTGTACTTAAAAAGTATGTATATTCTGCTGATTTGGGATGAAATGCTCTGAAGATATCAAATAAATCCATTTGATCTAGTGTGTCATTTAAGTCCACTCTCTCCTTGTTGATTTTCTGCCTGGAAGATCTATCCATTGAAGTCAGTGGGATGTTAAGATCCCCAACTATGACTATATTTCTGTCTCTCCTTTTATATCCATCATGGTTTGCTTCACACATTTAGGTGCTCCTATGTTGTGTGTGTAAATGTTTACTGGGGTTATATCCTCTTGTTGTATCGTTCCCTTTATCATTATGTAGTGTTCTTCTTTATCTCCTAATGTAGCCTGGGTTTTAAAGTCTATTTTGTCAGATATAAGTACTGCTACCCCAGCTTTTTTCACTTTTTCATTTGCATTAAATATCTTTTTCCATCCCTTTACTTTTAGTCTGTGTATATCTTTCAGTCTGAGATGGGTCTCTTAGAGGTAGCATATATATGGGCTTTGTTTTCTTATCTATTCAGCTACCCTCTGTCTTTTGGTTGGAGCACTTAAGCCATTTACATTTAAGGTAATAATTGATAGATACATAGATCAACAGTAGAATGTATGAATGATTTGGAACGTAAGGAAGAAGAAACAACCATGCCGAACAACAAGAAGAAAAAAGAATCCAAAAAAATGAGGATAGTATAAACAGCCTCTGGGACAAATTGAAGAGGTCCAACATTTGCCTCATAGGGTTGTTAGAAGGAGAAGAAGAAGAGCATGAAATTGGAAATCTACCTGAAAAAATAGTGAAAGAAAACTTCCCTAATTTGATGAAGGAAATAGACATGCAAGTCCAGGAAGCTCAGAGAGTCCCAACTGTGATGGATGCAAAGGGCCCCCCTCCAAGACACATCACTATTAAAAGGTCAAAGGTTGAAGATAAAGAGAGGCTCTTAAAAGCAAGAGAAAAGAAGTTAGTTACCAGAAGGTTGCCAGAGGGGAGGGGAAAGGGGGATAATGCATGAAGAGGTGAGGGGATTAAAAAGTGCAAATAGGTAGTTACAGGACAGCCGTGGGGATATAAAGTACAATGTAGGAAATAGAGTAGCCAAAGAACTCATAGGCATGACCGATGGACGTGAACAATGGGGACTGCCTGAGGGAGTGGGGGGTGCCAAGTAGGGGGGCAAAAGGGGGAAAAATCAGGACAACTGCAATAGCAAAATCAATATATGTTCAAAAATAAATGCTAAAATTCCTTTATAATACAAAAAAGTATCTCAATATAAATAAATAAATAATTGAATTTAAAAATTAAAATGAAAGATTGTTTTCCTGAAAGTTGGGACCAAAAATGTGGCTGTGCATTATACAGGGCAAAATACAGTAAATGTAACTTTATGTTTGGAGACCACCATGTAGCTCAGGAAACTGGAGGGAGGGGTCCGGGCGGAGTTAGAGGAGGAAGGGGAGGGCCTGCCCCCTTGAAGGGAGCCAGCTTGGCAGTGAGGGTGGGACCATGAGAGGGGACACTTCTGGTCCGGTTGCCGGTCAAAACAGCACACCCCATGATGCTGGAATTTCAGACAAACGACGGGTAATTTTTCAGAACATGTATCCTGTGAAATGACTGGGACAGGCTCGTACTAAAAAAGGATTTCTTTTTTCTCCGAACTTCACCGTAGCTGCTGTGCTGCATCTGCCAACTCTGGCAGACCTGTGTTCTGGGGAACCTGGGCCCTTCGAGAACTCAGTGAAAAAAACTGTGGGCCGTCTTCTGAAAAGGACCCAGGCCCTATCGGCAAACAATTTCGGGAATCGATGGAACCCTCTGAAAGTCCACGCGTGGGCTCACCCAAGGCTCGGCAGACTTCTGCCCTGAAGCACCAGACTGTAAATATCCTCAGCAAAAGCAGCCGCAGACGACAAACGCAGCCGGGCCTGGCCATGTGCCAATAGCACATTACAGGAAATTCAGGTTTCAGTTCCCATAAATAACTTCTATGTGTCAAGAAAAATCTTTTCCTTTCGATGTCTTTATCCAGTCATTGTAACATATAAAAACTGTTCTTAGCTGGCAGGCCAGACCTGGCCCACAGGTCCTTAGCCAGCCCTGCTCTTGAGCCGGCCCTCCTCCCAACCCCCACGGCCTTCCCGCGTCTGCAGCCCAGGGGCCTCCTGTGGACTCTTCAGAAGGTGCGGGTGGGCGCCTTTTCAGAAGGCGGTCGCATGGCAGGCAGAAGGGCCAGTACCAGCGTGGCCCTTCATGAGTGATCACACCCCAGGTGGGCCCTCAGTCTCAGGGCACTTTGCCTCCAAGCTGCTGGAGGGGGTGCGAACGTGGCCTTTTCCGTGGCTTGGGCCTGGCAGCAGGAGGAAGAGGGCGCCAGGGCTCGTGGAAGGCGCTTGGCGCTTCCTGAAAGGGAGGCGGGAAGGGACTGTGAGGGGCCCTTTCTCTGACGCCTAGCCTCGCCTCTGGCACTAGTGGGTCGCTGGGGATGCGCCCCAGGTGAGGGTCGGCTTCCACGGCCCGTGTAGGAGAAGCAGCGGGCGGGCCGCCTCGTCTGTTTCCCCCCCTTTCCTCTCTGAGCTGTGTGCTCATCTGCGGCAGGACTGCTTTCTGGTGGAGCTCACCAGCCAGCATCTGCTCTGCTGGGCGACCGACCCGGGGCTGGCGGGGCTGGGGCAGGGCCTCCCCCTAGAGAACGCATGGCTTCCCCCTGCAGACGGGGTGGGGAGCGAGCTCTGCCCCAGGCGGGGCACCTGCAAAGCCAAGGGCGGACCTGTGGGCAGCAGGGCTGCCCAACCCTGTGGCCAAGTGCCTGGACCACTCCGGCCCCAGCGGGGGGCGGGGTGGGCAGCCTTGGCAGGATGACCCCAGAGCCGTCCTGCCCTCAGGCACCCGCAGGCTCTTCCTTTTATGAGAAGTGGCTTTGAAGGTGGTTGCTTTTTCATGCCCTCCCTTGGTAAAAGGAAAAGCGGCAATCTTCCCCCCTAATGACTTTAACTTTTCTGCCGGTCTGTAAACTTCCCAGTCCGGGCATCAGGTCCTTCGGCGAGTAGTGAGAACCACCCGTCAGTGTTGGCCAGCTGGAAAGGAACGTCCCCGTGGGCCTGGAAGAGTCGATGCTGACGCACGGGGCTTCCCGACGCAGGGCAGCCGCGGCCCTGCACAGCTCTGTGGCCCGGCCGTAAGCACAGAGCGTTCAGTATCAGCCCCTCGCAGCACCGTGCGGAGAGCTCTCTGGCTCGCGCCGGCAGACCCAAAAAGGCCACACTGCATTTTCTTTTTGTTTTTAGGTTTGCATTTTTTAAACTTTTTTTTTGTATTTTTCCCATCACCCTTTATCACCCCGTGCCCTCTTCCACCTCCACCCTCCCCCTCCCACAATCCCACACTGTCGTTTGTGTCCCTCAGTCCTTTCTCCTTTTTTTCTTTTTCGCTCAGTCCCTCTGCCCCCCACCCCCAGAGCTGTCAGCCTGCTCTCCATCTCTGAGTCTGTCTCCGTTTTGCTTATTAGTGCAGTTTGCTCATTAGATTCCACATTTGAGTGAAATCATGGTTATCTGTCTTTCTCTGACTGGCTTAGTTCACTTAGCATAATGTTCTCCAGGTCCGTCCACGCTGTTGCAAAGGGTAAAACTTTCTCCTCCTCCACGCTGAGTGAAATTCCACTCTGTAAATGCCCCATAGCTATTTTATCTGAGCCTCTCCTGATGGGCACCTGGGCTGCTTCCAAGTCTTGGCGACTGTAAATAACGCTGCAATGAACAAAGGGGCACACACAGTCCTTGGAATTAGTGTTTTGGGTTTCTTCAGATAAATTCACAGAACTGGGATCACTGGGTCATAAGGCAGTTAGTTCCTTTTTTTACTTTTTCGGGAAACTCCATACCGCTTTCCCCAGCGGCTGCACCAACGTACACCGCCACCCCCGGCGCTCTCTGGCTTCCCCTGCGTTTTCCCAAAGGCCGGCAGCGGCAGCGGAGCACGCGGAGGACCTGGAGCAGGCGGGGGCGGGGAGGAGCGCAAACACCAGGTAGGCGGCAGGGAGCCCGTGGTGCCTGAGTGAAGCCACTGGAGGGAAGCAGGAGGCACTGGGCCGAGGGCCTGTGGTCACCCGAGGTCAGAGTGGACATGGGAGGCGCATGAGCAGTGAACAAACGTGCTGAAATTTCATTCAACGGGTCTTGAAAAATCAAGCCATCAGGATTAGACTCTTGCTCATTACTAGTGGTTTTTGAATTTTCAGGGCTTTTTCTTTTTTTAAGGAAATAAATAATTCTATAGGTTCTTCTCCCAATCAGGGCCTGCTTCTGAAATTAACTGTTCCCGGTCTCCCCCTCCGACTGGGATCGCGTCGCGCCCCAGTCTCTGGGAAGCGCCGCTGTGCCTGCTCTCGGGCTTAGCCACATGCAGTGTAACTTTGAGATGTGAAGGGAAACAAGTTAGCATTTCCAGTGAACTGGAAAGAATGCATCTGATTTCAGAACCTGTGCTTAAAAAAAGAAAGTGTGCACCCAAATTGATTCTAACAGCTAGAGGACTTGTTCTGCCAGGCCACACCTAAAACGCGTTTCTGCAAAGGGACAACTTCCTTTATGACTTCTTAGAGAGGAAGGAAATGCGAATATCCAGGCATAGGGGAAGGAAAACGCCCCTGGAGGATTCCACGTAGCTCAGATTAATCAAGGCGCCTGCTGTTCAGCTGTGTGCCCCCACAGAGGCGTGAATTAATGAGCAATTTATGCAATGAATACATTTTTTCCTCTAATTATCTGGGTATTTCAGACGAACGTGCTTCTTCTGACTTGAATTCTCCAGATAGTTCTCTGAAATTTTAGCTTCACTTTGCATGTATAATCGCAGCCTCGGGTTGTTCGGAGAGCAAGTCTCAAGGTGGTGGGAAACTTCTCTGTCCCCCCACGCCCATGCAAATCAGGGGGGTCGCTCTCCACTCAGCCACCATTCCCACATAAATCTTTTTGAAAGAAGATCCGGTTTGGAATTGTCCTTAGGCCTCTGTCTCCAAGGCTGGTGTCGGGGAGGGGGGCTTGACTAAGAATACAGACCCTGGACCCCACTCCTGGCGACGCAGCACCCACAGGCGGGGGCCTGGTAACCTGTGTGCTCACAGGCCCGCGCAGCAGTGGCCAAGCCCGCCCCCCGCACTCGCACACGGCGGGAAGAACATGCTTGGTGCGGCCAGCTGGCGTTGCCGCTGCCCGATGTCCCGAGGGCTGGTGCTCAGCCTCCGTGAGAGCCCTGCCCCCAGGAAAGGGGCGGGGCCAGGGCAGTGGGTGCTGTGATTCCCCGGCCAGGGCCTAGAGTGTGTCAAGGTCAGTCTTACCTCCCCCTGCGGTCTTCTCAAAATGCACAGCCAGCTGACAAGGAACAGTAGGCGGGGACCCCAGAAGACTAAAGGGAGCGGTGGTTCTGGGCAGCAGCCCTCGATTGGCGGAACATCTCTTCCTCTCTGAAACACTCCTGTGGTCCTGCCTGAGGGCAGGGAGCGTGGCGGCAGGAACACAGGAGGAGCCCAGATGTCACCTGCCTGGCCGTGGCCAGCAGGCCACCCCGCCGACGGCTCGCTGGCTGCTGCAGGGCCGGAGCTGCGGTCTTCGTGGCAGCCGCCTCCCCTGGGCGCCCTCCCAACCAAGGCCCCTTCAGACGCCAGAGTCGGGGACCTGGAAGGGGCTGCTGGGCCCGATCCGAAAGCACTCGATCAGTGGAGCAGATCGATCCCATCCCTGCAGGCCCTCAGGTCCCCGGCTGCTGGGTCAGGAGCCCCAGTACCGACTCCTAGGTCCACGCCTCTCCACCGGGCCCCCACTCAGGAGTGAAGAGGGAAGCCTGCTTCTGAGGTGGACTTCCCAGCTGGCCATTCCGCTCCCCTACCCAAGAACTTTCCAGAACCTGAAACTTCAGGGAAGTGCAAGAGTGGCAGCTGCTTCTGGCCAGCCCTCCCCTCTGTCCCACGTCCATCAGCATCAGAGCGACGGCCTCCAGAGGCGCAGCGCGTCCCCAGCCAGGGCGATCAGGTCTCATTAGCTCCATTCACATCCACCTGCCGCCTCGTTAGACACTGGTGTGTCCAACAGTCATCTCTCTCTGTCCACCGGGCCCGCCGGGCCCACAGCCCTGCGGGAGCCCGCCTCCCTGCCGCCCACCCTCACCACCCGTCCAGCGTGGACGGTGGGCAACCGGTTTGTCTCTCATGCATGTCAGGGTGAAGCAGCTCCCTGTCGGGTAGCCTTACGCCCTCCCTGGAACCCTCTGTTGCCTGAAAGTCCCGATTGGCGGGGTGTTGATCTGGGTTAAGAATTGCCTTCCTCCTGTGCCAGGAACGTGCGTGGGTGGGATCCCACAGGAAACAGGGGAGAGGCACCTTTTGCGTCTGCGTGGTTCTGCGCAGACCTGTCCATCCCTGGACCCGGCAGCCCGGAGCCAGCGCCTGAAGCCCTCCGCTGGCCCCTTGCACACGGACGCGCACTTTGTGTCAGGCACTGCCCTGCTCCCTGGACTTCAGCAGGGAGCTGAGGAAAGCCCCGCCCCCATAGGACTTAGGTGGCAATGCAAGGGGCTGCCAGCACCTGGCTGCCTCCGACCTTTGCGTGCAGCACAGGCGGCTGCCTGGCCCGGCCCATCCTCGGCGCCCCTTCGGGCACACCCAGAGTGGTGTGGCCTTCTCCCTCATCAAGTCCTGTCTCCAGCCTGCTCTGTCTCGGTCGCCATGGGCAAGGGGCCCAGCCTCTCTGAGCCTCTGTTTGCCGGCCCATGAACAGGGCTCACCAGCACTTTCCTTGGCCGCTTGGGTGAGGCAGGACGGGCGTTTGTAGGCAGCATGCGGCCGCGCCGGCCGGGCCTGTGGCTGCTCCCCCCAGCAGGCTACGGGGCTTCCTGGGAGCTGTCCGCCGTGGCTGCCCTGTGCTGGGCGCCCTCCAGAGCCGTTTTCAGGGCTGTCTTAGGACCTCCGAGAGACCTTCCAGAAAGTCCAATTCCCCAAGAGCTGGCCTTTCCCAGGCTCAGTCCTACGTCGAAATTGATTAGCTAGGATTAACCAGATTTTCTGGAAGAAAATAATGAAGAAATAAGAGGTGACCAGAGCCAGCGCACGAGAGAGCAGGCCGTAACCGCGCCGAACAGGCAGGCACTTTGGGATTTTGTGGGCATTTTGAAGGCAGACAGGAGAGCGGGGGTCTGGGAGGCGCTGTCCCTGTGCAGTAGCGTCGCCCTCAGCCCGCTCTGCTGGAGTCCTCTGTCCCAGCGAGGACCGACCACCACGCCCCCTGCACTGGCGCCCCTCCTGTGTGTCTCCGCAGAGTGACCAGGCGCCCCTCGCACTGAGGCGGCCCCTAGGGCGACGTGGCCGCCTCGACAGGTCACCACAGACCTCCGGCGGGGTGCTCCACCCCAGGGCCCGTCTCTGGCACCGCCGGGGTGCCGTCTCCCTGGGAGCGGGCTGCAGGCGAGCGTCGGTCCAGCTGAACCCCTCGCTCGTCGGGCCTCCCCTGTCAGCTTTGGGCTTGAGGCAGTCAGAGCATAATTGGCATCGGAGAATGGACAATACTTTCTAAAAGGGGACGGAAAGTACATTCTAGAATGGAACGGAGAGGGTCATTTCTGCAAGGAGGTAGAAAGAGCCAGCAAAGGAGCGCGGCGCACTTCGGGCAGCCGCCCCCACCCGGCTCCCTCCAGCATGCCTAGACTTGCCGCTCCGCAGCCCCTGAGAGCTCGCGCGAATGCTGACTCTCTTCTCTTCTCTTGATCATACTGAGTCAGGGAGCCCAAGGGGCCAGGTGATTGGGAGTAAAGTGGATTTGTGGGGGCGGGGGGTGATCGTTCGCGGAGCTATGTGTCCCAGGATTCCACTGCCGGGCCCCGGCTCTGTGGTCTTTGCATATCTACAGGCTTAGCTGTGCTGTTATTCACTTGATATTGTTTTGCTCTTGCATCACTTAAATAAATGATTTGAAAAGGAACTTTTACACCACCACACCAAAGGGGAAAATCTGCATCCCTTGTCACCAGGAGGAAATAAAAAAAGAAAGAAGTCTCTATTTATCAGGTTAATAACCGTCCAGGTAGCAGCCAGCACCCCAACCCCCTGGTGGAGGGGCTTGGGGGTGCGGGGCAAAGATCTGGGATAAGTTGTGCCCACAACTCCAGAGCACTGAGGCCGCGTGGTAATTTGGAAGGTGCCAAATCATCACAGAGTCGTAGCCAAGTGAAGAATCCTTAGAAACAACTGCCGAATGAAAACTTCCGAGATCCTGAGAGGAGCTCAGAACTCCCCAAGGCAGTGCGCTTGGGTTTGTCCCCATGGGGACTTGTCCCTGCCCCTTGATGTGTTTCTCATAACAAATTAGTGCTGCGTGTGTGTGTTTTTCTTAAAGAAAGGAAATTTAATTTTCTGTATTTATTTCTGAGCACTTATTTCTGGTTCAAACATCAAAACGTGCAAAAGGGTGTGCGGGGGGCAGGCTGGGGCCGCCTGTCCCCGCCTGGGAGGCAGCCAGCCTGGGAGAACACTGGCTGCGCGCGAGCCAGTGCATACGTGTGTCTTTTCCCTTTCTGTAAACACAGATGGCGCGCAGCGTAAACACGGCCCCCCGCTGCGCTCCAGCAATGCGTTGACGTGCCGCGTCCCCTCTCACTGCACAATGAGCGGCCCGACTCCGTCTGCCGTGCTCCCCGGCCATTCCACTGCGGGGGGCTGGGGTGTATTTAACCAGGCCTCTGCAGGGGGCGGCCACATCCTTTCCAGTCTGTGGCCATCACCAGCCGCCCGGCGACGAATGACCCCACCCGTGTGTCTATCATCGCGGGCCTGCGAGGAGGCCACGCAGCAGAAACTCCTTCAGTGTGTGTTTCAGAGCGTTGTTTCCCATGTGTTTGTCATGTTCCCGTCCCCACGGGATGAGAGTCTGGGCCAAGGAGGTCAAGATCGGGGACATGAGCTCCAAAGAGTTACCCTTTATTCTCTGCGATTCAAGAAAACGCACCCCCCGCCCCGCCGCCGCCTCAGTCTTTAGAAAGAAGGATCATTCATTTTGAGCTGCACGCCCCCTGACTGGCTTATCTATGAGTTATGGATTTTTAAAAAGATGGGAAGGGATGTGAGATATTGAATCTCCAGACTGGTTTTTATTGTATCTCACTCCACTCCGGGCTCACCCTCGGACTCTGATTTGGGCGCAGCTGTGCAGAGCGGCTGCCGCAGTGCCTCTCCGGCCGCCCGTGGTGGCCCGTGGGTGCGCGTGCTCCCGGGAAGCGTGGGCGCCTTCCGCCTGCGTGTCACTGTGTGTCAGGAGACCTCCTGGGACTTGTCTAAAGGACACAGGGGAGAAAAGACCCCCTCGAGGGGCTGTCACAAATCAGGTAGTCCCAAGGGAAGACACGTGAAGGTGAAAAACCCGGGCAGTGGCTGAGAAATGTAGCGAATGAGCGCCCCAGTTCGGGAACCTGCCCTGTTTCTACGCGGCCCTCTTGGTAAAACGTGGGGCGCGCCCGGCTGGTGGTTCTGTTCCCGCAGTGGCCTCGGCACCCCTACTGTCTACCTGGCCTTGAGCGAGAGACTCGGGAGAGCGCAGGCGCTGTCAGCTTCCCGTGGGCAGAGGCCGGGTGCTACGAAACAGCCTGCCGTGACGGACGCCTCCCCAGAGGGGCAGCATCACCCCACCCAAAACCTCAGCAGTGCCCTCGCTGGGAAAGCCAGCTCTGGCCTGGCCTTGGGATGAGAGAAACATGGTCTAGGGATTCAATGCTGCCTTTGAAAGGGGGAAGCACCCAGTCCTCCCACCCGGAGGGAGGAGGCTTGCCTGACCCACCTGTTTCCCAGTCTCTGGCACATAGAAAACCCTCATGAGTCCCCCTCCACACTGCCGCGCCTTGTCTCCTAAATTTTTGTGCTGTAGAAACACACACGTTACCTCCCAGGGGAAATACACCAGACAGCAGCATCTCGACGTTCCCTGACGTTTCCCCCCGAGCTCACAGAGAGAGCTTTTCCAGGACAGTGTTACTTTATGTTCCTGTAATATAACGCAGGGTGATTGCTGTTCGCACTGTGTGGACAGACGCCCCTTCCAGAGGGCTGTGCCCACAGCTACTTAGTGAGGGAGCGGCGTCGGCATTGCTAAGTCCTGCAGGCCTTTTTTATTTTTACAAAGTGAAAACAGCTCTTTTTTCCAGATTATAAAAATGATACATGCACATTGTTCCTTAAAAAGTTAACAGTACAGAAAAACATGGGGAAGAAAAATAAAAAATTACCCAAATCCTTTCCCCAAGAGATAGCCAGACGTGGCCCCGTGGGCGCCCGTCTGCCCAGCCCTTTCTCTGCCGTGGGCGCGCGCCGCGCTTTCCCCAGCCGTCTGTGTGGGCCGGCTGCTCGGCCCGGCAGCCCGGGGGCCGGGCCGCTCTCTGCTGAGGGGCACCCCGGCCGTCGCAGGGTGTTTAGCAGCACTACCCACTAGATGCGAAGAGAATCTCCCCACCCCTGAGCCTTGACCACCGAGAGTGTCCCCAGATATTGCCACATGTCCCCTGGTGGACGACACTGCCCCTGGTTGAGAAACCCGGAGATGGATGGTATCGTGTGAGCCCTGTCCTGCTGTGCCCGGTGGAGAGCCTTCGGGAGAGGAGAGTAGGGCGGGTCACTTCTCTGTCCTTTGGCTTTTAGCTTCACAGTTGGGGGTCAAGGCCCCACTCTCATAGGTACGAGGGAAGAGCTTTAGGTGAATGCCTAGATCGTCCTGAGCCTCCGTTTCCTGTCAGCAAACCGGGAGGGCGACAGGATGTCTGTGCGGGAATGCGCCCTGGGGCCTCGCAGAGGCCACGCCTGGTGGGCCTCGCGGAGTCCCCAGCCCTGCGCTGGGGACCCCCGGCGGGAGGAGGCTGGCCCTGCGCAGGGTGGGGGTGCGGACTGCGGTGATTTCTTCCAGGCGCCCCGGCGACTCTGTTTGTGCGCTTTGTTTTTAATTCAATTCTTCTGGAAAACAGATAAGCACATGTCTGCTTCAATCTAGTGTCTAGGTTTTTTCTTTTCGTGTAAATTTCAGTCTCTCTTCAGCTTCAGATATTAAAAAAGAAAAAAAAGATGAATGTATGAGAGCAGTTCGAAGTTTAAGCAAATTGGTTTATTCCATTGCCAGGTGAACCGGGGCGGATGAGTCAATCGGGGCCTGTCAGAACCCTGCCGAGTGCTGTGCGGCTTCACCGCTGGTGACGGAGCCGAGGGCCTGCGGCCCCCTCTTCCTCTCTGTCCCTGCCCCCACTCAAGCCCCCATCCCTCCGTGGACTCCCCCTCTGTCCCCTGGGCCCCCGGGCGCATTCGGACCCAGGTCTGAATGTGGAAAGGACCCTCCTTTCATGGGTCCCCAGTGGTCGTGGCTGAGCCTCAGCTCTGGAAAATCATCCCTCGACACGTGGATCTGAGCCCGCCCTTAACACGTCCTCTCTCCGTCACCTCTCGGAAGCAAGCGCGATTCCTTCCGCCCCCTCCGCTGGCCTGTCCTTCCTGGGCCCACCTGCTCCCACGCTCTCCCCCCAAGGGCCTTCGCCAGGCTGTGCCCCCCCAGTCTTCGGGGTTCAGCAGCTACCTCCCAGGAAGGGGCCAGCGCATCTCAGCCACTCGACATGTGCGTCTGGGACTGTCCGGTCCCCTGACGCGCAGCTGGGCCTGTGTGGCTGTGAGCAGCCCAAGGGCCGGGCCACATCGAACCCCGTTCGCTGTCGTATCGCCAGCGTCCCACGACACCGACACCGACACCGGGTGTAGCCGGTGGAGGTTTGAAGGAAGGACGGGAGAGGGAGCCCCTTCCCTCTTCCCTCTTCAAGGGTGCGACTTCCCTTTGCCCTCAGTGTCCCGACCGACCTCCCATATGCAAGTGGCACCCAAACCGAAGCTCCCTCTGCCTCCTCCCTCCCCCCTCCTGGGCTGAGGCGAGCTTCTCCCATTACTGGACTGGGAAACGCAGCCACTGAGCCAGCGCAGGGTGGGTGGGGTGGGGTGGGGAGGGGGAGGTGACACTTCCCCAGCAGGAGGGACCAAGCGGTCCACTCCAGCCTCCAGAGGAGCCGCCCTCCACCAGTAACTAAGAAATTATGTGAGGCATAATTTCTAGTAAAAACCCAGTGAACATTTATTCCCGTGAGTCGCCCGTGCTGAAAGGGCATGGGTGGTGGACACGGGCTGTGCTGGAGGCCACCAAATGTTTGACTGAGGGGGAGGAGCCTGCCGTCGGTCGTGATTCCTCAAGTTTGGGGAGGTGGCCTGGGCATTCGTGTTCCAGCCCTTTTCGGTGGCCGCAGTCACACCTCCACGCCTCAGGGCTGCCACCAGGCTCAACGGGACTTGGCCCATAGCCCGTCGAGCTCCCTCGATTCGCGTACGGGGCCCCGGAGACCAGGGGTGACGCACGCATCGCAAGTCTTACCCCAAACAGCCCCTCCTCTGCCTTGCCCCCGCCCCCGCCCGCACCCTCGGTGCCCCCTCCGCACGGGCTTCGGCCCCTGGCTCTCTTCTGTCCTGCCTTGGCCATCTACTCCCCGGCCCAGGGCTGTCACCTCTCCAGGGGTGTCTCCAACAGCCTTCCGCCCTTTGTCCCTCTACATCCACTCTGGCCTCAAACAGAATTCTGGAAGGAACTTTCCAAGATGCAGACTGAATCGTCACTTCTCTGTGAACCGTTCTGTGGCTTGTCCCTGTCCTCTGTTAAAATCTAAGCTGGGGGAGCCGCTGGGGGACTTCTGCAGGGTCAAGGCCTTTCCATTATGGAGGACCGCCCCCTCCCCCACAGGCACACTTCCCTTGTTTAGAGTCACCCAGCTGCCACCTCCTCCAGGAAGCCCTCCCTGTTTTTCCTGGCCAAGCCCTTGCTATTTACATGGCCAGGGTCTCTTATCAGGCATGGGCTCCAAGCTCTATGAGGGCAGGCCCTTGTCCATCTTGTCCTCCTGTGTCCCTGGGTCCCAGGACAGAGCCTGGCTCACAGCTGGGGCACCTGTGCCTTTTCAGACTGTCCACAGGGAGAAGTGGCAGTGACTGGCCCAGGGAACTGGTAGGGGGCCAGGCACCCCTGCTCTTCCCCCCTTCCCTGGCCTTTCCATGGCTCTGCCCAGGAAAGCCAAGGGGCACCCTGGCCCCCATTCCAGTCCCTCTGCGGACCCCAACTGCCCCTGCCTACCCTCCAGTCCTTGGCAGCGGGCTCTGTCCTTAAGGCCGGACATCACAGCGAGATGTGAAGGGACAGGCTGCAGATGGCTTCCGTTTGCAGGCAGGTGCGAGTGCCCAGCAGATGGGCACGGTCTCTGAGGGGATGGCATCAGTCCCACCCCCAACAGATGACAAGCACATCCTGCCCTGTGAGGAACTGAGGAGGGTCCGGGTGTGCGAAGAGAGACGGAGGGACAGGCCTCCCCTGGGTTGCCCTCCGCTGAGGGCGGGCCCAGACTCCTGCACCCTGTGGAAGCTGCTGCAGCGGCCCGGAGGCTGGGCTGCAGGGAGCTGCGAGGTGCGTGCGCAGCTCTGCCTCTGGCGGCTCTGGCTGAGCGGGCACATGCTCGCTTCCGTTTCCGGGGTAAAGAAAACCCACCGTCCCTTCCCCTGCCCCACCCTAGACCCCACCTCCACCCCACCCATCTTTGGTCCCTGCCAAGGCCCCAGGCACCACCCTCCTGCCTACAGCTACCCCCTTGTAAGGGACAGTCCATCTCCGCGCTTCTACTGGCTGCACACTTGCTGGGTGCCAGCACATCTAGGTTTGGGGGACCCCAGTGGGCAGGGAAGGGCAGAGTCCCGCTGTGCAGCCACTTCCAGGCAGAAGAGGGGCGCAAGTTCTGAAGACACACAAACATCACAAAACACTGGTTTTTTGAGGCCACTGTACCTGCTCCAGGCTCACCCTGTTGGCCCGGCCGCCGCCCAGGAATTGGCTCTTTGCATGAGGAGCCTGGTGCCTTTGACTGAGGGATGGACTGAGAAGCCAGACTTGGAGTGCAGGGAGTGCTTGTCCCTACTGGGGTGTCACTGCACCTAGGCCTCCTCAGCACCCTGGGCAGAGCTCGGAGTGTGTGCGTGCATGCTGGGCTGCGTGTGCACACTGACCTGGAATGCTTTCCTTAGCGAGCTGCCCTTCCCCCTCAGTCAGCAGCGCCCTGGGGAGGGCAGGTTTCCTCTGCATCGCAGCGGAGGTCAGGTCAGGTTTATAGAGGGCAGCAGGCAATGTGCCCAATCTTGCTCTGCTAAGCAGACCACGGTGAACTTTGTGTTAGCGAACTGTGTACCAGCAGTTTTCAGCTAGGGGCGAATTTCTCCCCGGAGGACATTGGGCAATGTCTGGTGACATTTGTGGTTGTTAAAACTTGGCAGAGACGGAGACCAGGGATGCCATTTAACATCCTACAGTGGCCAAGGGCCCCCAGAGAAGACCCAGCCCTAGTTGTCGGTGTCACCAAAGATGGAGAAGCCTTCTTCATGTCGAGTGCCTACATGTTCTTCCTCTGTCCACCCCGCCCCCCGCCCCCAGCAATGACGTGAGTACCTGCTCTGCGCTAAGTGTGCGAGAAAGACAGGATCTACCCTTCGTGGTTTCGTCTGGTGGGGACGACAGGCATGAAGGAAACACGCCTTTAATTCTGTGCTGTGGTAAGGGCCACGAAGGGAGAGAGCAAACTGTAATGAGAGACACGACCGCGGGGGCCTGCTGGGACCCGGGGTGACGGAGGGAGTATCAGGCTTTGCACGAGCCCCAGAGCAGCAGCCGTGGGGGAGCCGATGGAGGAGAGTGAGAAAGACAAACACGCTTGGAGCTGGGCCCCGTACAGAACAGACACACACCCGCCACTCCTTCCACAAAGGTTTATTAGGCACCTACTGTGTGCCGCGCATGGAGACAGAACCTGGACAAGCTGCGGTTGGCAAGGCAGCTCTGGCCCGCAGCTGTGGAACACAGTCTAGCAGAGGAGGAAAGGGTTTACAGGCTAAACAAAACCACACAGTGCGCCCACCACGGCCACACCCCAGGTGGCTTTTACACATGATGTCCGTCTTCCCATGGCCGAACAGCCATCAGTGTGACTTACAAGTACAAGCTGTTGTCCGCTGTAAGAGAAGCAGTCACTGCCCTGGCCGGGTAGCCCAGCTGGAGCATCATCCTGGTAGGCCGAGGTTGCGGGTTCGATCCCAGGTCAGCACACATACAAAAATCAACCAGTGAATGCATCAGTAAGTGGAACAACAAATTGATGTCTCTCAAATCAATCAATAAAAACATTTTAAGGGAGAAGCAGTCACGGTTTTGAAAATGTGGCCCCTTTGCTGATGAAGGGGAGGGTTCTCAATGAAAAGGATTGAGCCGTGACCTCCAAGGACGCCTTCATGACCTGCGGCAGATTGCTCGCCAGATCAGTGACTTCAGGCCCCAGCCTGGCAAGAGCAGAGTCAGGGAGCTGGGCTTGGGGGGCCTTCTCTGGGGGCCTTCTCTGAGGCTCTCCCAGCTGGCAGAGGAAGGGGAAGGAGCAGTGGCGCCCTACGGGTCCCGCAGAGCCAGGACAGGGAGTGGGGGACGGAAGAAACGGGGCGGCTGAGGTGGCCACCTGTTCAGGACAGAATGACAGGGCTGGTGGAAACCCTCACCTGGGACCCCAAGGCCAGGTCCAAGAGCGGCTCCAACAGGCGTCTGGGGCCCAAGGGTCCGCAGGAGCCCCCAGCCCCGGGACTCTCCCAAGAAAGGGGCCTGGTCTGCGCCGTCAGCATCGTCACTGCAGCTGCGCCACCTGGTGGTGAGGGGCTGGGGCACTTTGTGCCACCGCTGGACCCCAGGGAGTGTCAGTCCCCCAGAGGACGAGGCCGCAGGGCTGGCTCCCGGGAGGCCCGGGGCATGCGGGAGGCCTCTCCCAGGGGTGTCCACAGCGAGCGCTGGCCACCCGCCCCCCTGGCTGCCCCCACAGTGAGGGTGGGGGGTGCTGGCCACTTTCGTTAGGGGACTGGAAAAGTGGCTTGAGGCACTGACCTCTCTCCAGGTTCACTTTCCTCACCTGTCAGGAAAAGAAAAAGAAAACCTGAAAGTCCATAACTCGTCAGGAGGATGAGGACGGCTGCTCCCTCCACGGCCCGAGCAGAGGGTGGCGCTGGGGGAGGCAGGGACATTGCACGCAGCGGGGTCCACCCCAGCCTGCCCGGCACGACAGCCCCTCCACCTCCGAGGCCTCTCCCCAGGGCTGCCTTGCCCTGAGGCCATGTGTGCTCCAGGCTGAGCCCCAAAGTGCTGAGGAAGGTTCTGGAAGTGCTAGGGAGGGGCCCTCTTATACACTGTCAAGAAAGAGACCTGAGGGGAAAAAAGTCCCCACCCAACTGGACTGACGCAGAGGCGGAGCCCAGCTGCCCCAGCTCAGACCTGTCCCGCCAGCCCCGAGCCCTCGCACAGCCATCGGAGGTGCTGGGGGCCTCTGGGCTGCCCCTCACATGCCCTTGTTGTGCCAGGCTCATCCGGGCAGTCGGCCTCCCACTCTGCTCCTCCTTCCCACAGCGCCGCCCCCAACACAGCGCCCCCCACACACACACACCGCGCCCCCCCCACCACCACCACACAGCACAAGAGAATCTGGGAAACACGGGCTCTTGTTCCGCAGCTTAGAGCTCCGTGCCCCCAGCCCCTCGCACCCCCGCTCCGCCCTCCCCTCCACAGCCAGGCTGCTGTCAGCCGGCCCTGGGGCCCCAGGCCAGCCCCCCCACCCCGGGGCCTGCGTGCGGCCTGCAGCACAGAGCGCTTGGCCCTCCCTGGGCCCCTCACCTCCAGCAGTGTCCAAGGGCGGTGGCCTGCCAGGCGGGCTCCAGAGCCCAGCCTACCCCAGTTCACGTGCAGGCTCCAACTTCCACCTGTGTAGCTTTGGGTACATTATTTGAGCTCTCTGTGCCTTGGTTTCCCTGTGAAATGAAGATTAAATGAACTGCCATGTCCCCTGATGCCCAGGACATGGCAGGCAA
Organism: Pteronotus mesoamericanus; assembly: GCF_021234165.1. Classification (NCBI taxonomy): domain Eukaryota; kingdom Metazoa; phylum Chordata; class Mammalia; order Chiroptera; family Mormoopidae; genus Pteronotus; species Pteronotus mesoamericanus. Next base: position 1,643,502 of record NW_026555105.1, on the reverse strand, counting down.
CACGAGACCCATCGATGAAGAAGGGACAAACGAGCGAGGAGGAACGGCTCTCTGGGCCAAGAACGAGCTGGCGGCAGGGGGCCTGGGGACCTCAGGCCTCATACTCTTCCACGGGCCCTTTAAGATGAGGGGCGCCCTCGGCCTTCCCACGGTGCCCTGAGGCCCACCCGTGGTCCCTGCAGCCACGGCTTCTTTCCCAGGCCTGGACAGGCAGGCAGAAGTCTAGCCACAGGGACAGGAACAAACTTGAGGGCCGCCTGCCTGCAGCCACCAGCCCCGAGAGCACCTGCAGCTCCCTTCACCCCGGCTCCCCGGGGCGGGGGACCTGCACGGGTCTCAGGCTGCCCTGGGCCCCTCGAAGCCACCCTAAGCCCCATCCAGCCAGGCAGACAGGCCCAGAGAGTGTTGCCGTGGTAACCGCCCCAGCCCTGCCGTGTTGGGGCTACGAAGGGGCAACGGGAGGAAAAGGGCAACCACGCTGGCTCCTGGCCCAGCCCCAGCCCCAGCCCCACGAAGCCCGCTGCCCCCGCCTTCACCCCCGCCCCTGCACGACGGGCCCCCAGTGCTCCGAGCCCACGGCCCGGGCTGTCCAGGCCAATGTCGCTGCAAGGTCAAGGAGGCCTGGCCAGCACCTCGGTGCCAGCTCCGACGGCCCTCGCTCTTTCCGAGACGATAATAGCTCCACTTCACTGCAGGGGGGCGAGTGGACATGCCTGCCGCGGCCAGGCGCTGCCCAGGGCTGAGCGACAGGCCAGGTGGCCGCTGGCCCCCAGGGCGGTGGGTTTGCGGCTGGCCGACAGGGGGCAGCCGGCCCTCGGCCACAGCTGCCTGCAGACAGGCGTTCGGCAGGCCCCAGGCGTCCAGAGGTTCCTGGGGCCAGGAGAGGTCCAACCTCCAGAGCTCTGGGTAAAACCTTCTAATAACTAGATGTAGGCGGCATCAGGTGTAACTCAGACTTTTTAAAAGGCCCCTGCTGCTGAAACACGCATGTCTCTGGGCGGGACCAGGCCTGAAGGGCATCTCTGCCTCCATCCTGTGTGGTGCTTTTCGCAGATTCCTGTCACTTTAACAGCAGCACTGCCAGCCACTCGGGGACTCCTTTCTGAGCACCAGGGGCCACCTGCCTGGCTTAGTCGCCAGGAGCCCTGCGCCTTTCCTGGTGACCAGGCAGGTCTGGGAGTTGCCCCAGGGTGTGGGGCAGACAGCGGAGGCTGTGGTTGGTGCTCTGTTCTGTTTTGATACCAAAGCCAGGGACCTTAACCACAGGCTTTAGTGCTCAGCCCATTCCTCTGGGCTTGGGGGCTGGGTCCCGCTGACCTCTCACCTCTGACCTGTCCCTGGCACGTCCCTGCGTCCACAGCCCCTGCTCTCCTGCTCGCTCAGGCGACCCTCCAACCACCCTTCGTGGGCCTCACATGCTGGGCTCCTCCCAGGCGCCAACCCTCCCCAGCCTCCTGAGCGGGCCAGCCCCCTCCCCTCTACCCTGCTGCCAGCTGAGCTGCCACTTGGCCTGTGACATTTAAGTCTATCTGTCCCACCGTGGCACGCAGAACCCAACGCCCCAGCTGTTGACAGAGCAGGGCCTCCTTTGCCCGCACATGCCCGCGTTTCCAGTAAAAGCGTAAGCTGACCCCGAGCGCGGGGCCGTCCCCACCCCCCGCCCCAAGCTTGCCAGCCTTAATTTGGCTTCCTCGTCAAGCGCATTGTGAGCTCGGGCCCATTCCTGACCCTACAAGGAGAAGGCAGACGCGAGCCTTGGGGGGCTTGAGCGGCAGCGCAAGGTGCGGGCCATCTGTGTGCCAGGACAGGAGCACATGCCCGGAGCGTGGCGTGATGTCCCCCACAGCTGTCCCTCTCCTCCCTGGCTCCCCATGCCGTCGGGCCCCATGGCCCTGCTATTAATATAGCACCAAGGGGCCCGGCAGCTGGCCGTGCAGACCTCTCCACAGGGCCGGTGACAACTGACATCATGCTGACACGGGCTCTGTGCGTTCCAAACGTGCGTTCCTTCAGGGAGCACAGCTGAAATTCACCCGGTCACTGAACACGCGCCCGCTTTGCTTTGGGGATTGGGGGACGCGCTGGTGCTCAGTCCAGGGGCCTCTAGAATGGCCACTGGCTTTGGGAAACTCCCAGGCCCCCTGGGCGATGGCGCCCCAGGCCTGTGCAGTGGCCTCGGCGGGGAAGAGCAATGGGGGCTCTCAGAATGGGCTGCGATGGCACGGTTTCTGGAATTTGCTTTCAAAGACACTCCAAGGAAAGCGGGGGCGGCGGAGGGAACAAGGCGGGCAGGGGCCGAGGTCCCGCAGCTGTGCTGGGGCCCTGGGCCTCGAGGCCGCCTCTGCGCACGTCTGAACTTCCGTAACGACAAGTTTAGAAATACTCATGTGAAAAAACACTCAGCCCATGTCTGAGGAGGGCCTGGTGTGCACTGGGGACTCTCCCAGGCACTTTTCGACCTACACGGCCTGCACGAGAGGCAGTGAGGTGGGCAGAGGCCCGGCGGGCGGTCAGTAGCGGCTTGGCCTGGGTTTGCTGCCTCCGTCCCAGGCCCTTGACCCACAGAGCCAGCCTGGACACAGGCTGGAACAGGGTGGGGGAGAAGACCCACCTCCCGCACCCCACTGCCCAAAATAAGGGGGAGGGCCTCAGCTTGGGGGGGGTGCTGTGGGATGCGTCGGCAGGAGGGAGAAGGGGCCGAGCTGCTGCCCCCGCGGCCAGGGACACGGCCCTCAGGAGGCCCAGGGCTGTTGGTTCACGCCCACTGACAAGCCCGTTCCTTGGCTGCATCCGCAAACACAAACATGTGAAGGGACGGCACATGTCATGGTAAAGGCAGATCGAGACAACGGCATCTGCCGATTTATTATTAGAAGGCAAATGTCACGGAAAGAAAATATGCCCCGCGTAATTTCGTCCCGCTGCAATCCGATAGGCCCCGCCCTCCTCAGCCACGAGCCGCTGAGCCCGGCACGGCGAGCCTGTCCCCTTCGATGGCAGGTGTCGGCTGGAGGAGACAAGAGCCTGCTGCACAACAGAGAACCCTTGTCACAGCTTCCCGCAGGGGTCCAGACGCTGTCCCCTCGGCAGGGGGACAGGCTAAGCCCCTGCCCCTCGACAGGGAGGGCAAAGTGCTGGACGAGATCCAGGCAGTGGCCCAGGGGCTTCCCGGGGACGAGGGCCACCACCACCCCTAGAAGGGCCGCGCGGCGGTCCCCGCACGCACTCGCATACGCCGCGCGAGACGCCGGGCGGCGCTGGGGTGACTGTCCTTTAACACTGAATTTATTCACGTTAAGAAAGCCAAGCTGATTTTTTATTTTTCTTTTTTGTTTAAGTCATTGGGGTGACATTGGTTAATAAAACTATATAGGTTTCGGGTGTACAGCTCTGTAATACATCCTCCGTATACGGAGTTGTGTGTTCACCGCCCCAAGTCATGTCTCCTTCCCCCACCATTTAGGCCCCTTCACCCCTTCCGCCTCCCCACCCGCTTTCTCCCAGCGATCACCGGGCTGCTGTCTGCCTCTCCGGGGGGTTCTCCCTTTGCTCAGTCCCATCGCCTTTATCACCCCGTCCCCCGTCCCCCGTCCCCCACCCCCCACCCCTCTGACTGCTGTCAGGCTGTTCGCTGTGCCTATGAGTCTATTTCTATTTTGTTTGTTTATTTTGTCATGTACAAGTGAAATCATATGGTACTTGTTTTTCTCTAATTGGCTTATAATAATCTCCAGGTTCATCCATGCTGTGTGGCAAAGGGTACGCTTTCCTTTGTTTTTATGGCCGACTACTATTCCCTTGTATAAATGTGCCGCAGCTTTTTTATACTCTCATCTACCGATGGACACTTAGGCTGCTTCCACGTCTTGGTGGTTGTAAATAGCGCTGCAGGGGACACAGGGGTTCACATGTTCTTTCAAATCAGTGTTTCAGATTTCTTTGGGTATATTCCCAGAAGTAGACTTGATGGGTCGTGAGACAGCAAGCTGCCTTAAAGAGCACTGTGCAGCGCGGTTCCCCATGGGAACACGACGAAAGGCTGGGGCGACCGTGCCGGGTCCCTGCAGTGCGAGCCCAGAGGATCCCGGTGTTTCTGCGCGGCTATGAAACGGTTCTCATCTCTACAGAGAGCTTTGGCAATGTTGTCTGCCTACAAAGGGCCCTCCCGCCCTGAGCCAGCCTCCCCAACCAGCACGGAGCTCACTCGCAGCAGGCTCTGCGCGGCCAGCACGGAGACAGCTCTGCCGCTGGGTTGTGTGGGCCGGAGGTGCGGTGGGGAAGGAGGAGCGGGCCGGTGGGACCCCTGTCCAGCTCTCTGAGCATGTGCCCGCCTGCCTTCTCCCCTGGTTCCCACGCTGACTCCAGAAAGGGGCCCTGCGGGAGGCCCTCTTGCCCCGCAGGGGCCACTGGGAACCAGTGGGAGGCAAGAAGTCCCACATACAGATGCGCTCAAGAGGCGAGTAGCCATTACCCCCTTCCCTTTCCTCCGTTTCCTCTTAGAGCACGACGACTGCGCGAGCAATAGCGGCGCTACTGAAGGCGCTGCTGGCATCGCGAAGGGCCCCACCCTGCCTGGGCGCCAGGGGGCCCTGTGTGCTCGCCATCCTGGCATCTCCTCCAGCCGGCACTGCCTTCTGTGCTCAAAACGCCCCGCGTGGGCGGCCCCTAGACTGTTACCCAAGTTGGACACCGTGACGAGCTCGCCCGCGCCTGCGGCGAGCAGACAGGGCAGGCAGGGCCTCGGCCTCAAAGGCAGGGGAGCCGTCCTCGTGCCGTGGCCACTCTCCACTCCCACAGTCTAGACTTGGGACCCGAAGGGGTCTCCCACTGAGACTCGGCTGACCCGATGAGGGTGGCACAACCTCCAGCCCCCGCCCAGAGCGCAACCTGCGTCGGGGAGGGCTGGGGGGGAACTGCACGCACCCCGGCACGCGGCGCCCTCTCCTGCGGTCCTCAGAGAGGCCTCCCTGCGCCTCTCGGTGGCACATCTCCGAATCGCGTCCCGGGAAGCGCCCCCTTCCTCGACTGGGCAGAGACGGCCACGAGGAGGGCCAGGCCCCCGCCCGCGGGGCCAGCCCCACAGGAAACCAGCATCAGCCCCGCCCCGACGGGAGGGGTCTGGGCACCCCAGTGGTGCCCGCGCTGTCTAGAGGAATGGGGCGTGGTGGGAGGGGACAGGCACCGTGCGCTGCTGGAGGAGACAGGCCGCTGGCCGCACAGTGAAGGCCGACTGAGCCAAAGCCCCGCACCAACCCGCAACCTGGCGTCTGCGCTGGAGTTGGCCCCTGAGAACCCGTCAGCGTGTCCAAGGAACGTGCCGGGCAGGGCAGACGTGCCGTTTCCAGGGGACCTAGTGCCCACAGGGCAGGGACTCTCGACAGCCTTCTACTCAGAGCTAGGCGACGGGGTGACCCTCGGAGAGAGAAGATCTCGTGTGACCCAATACAGCAGGGCCTCTCCGAGGTGCCTGCCAAGTGACAGGCTGCAAAGTGACACAGATACTACCTGTCTTTAAAAAAAAAAAAAAAAAAGTATTTCTATGGAAACTGTTCACTCTGTGGGAAGTCGGTAATTTTGGGAGGACTTGAGAGGCTGGGAATGGGGAGCGTGGCTGGCCGAGGGCCGTTAAAGTGGACTAAGCCTTAGCCCGAGTTAGCCCCCTGACTAGATGCGTCTCATACACACGTCCCGGTCGTAACTGAACACCAAGTTTTTCCCAGTAATGGCAGGGCCACAGGAATCACAGGGCAGGCGTCCTGACGAAGGATCTGGAGCAGTGTCGGCTCCCCTTTTTCATGCCTCATCCCATCGTAAAAGCTGGTGCTTTTGGAGCTGCCTGGACTTTGGAATGACGAATAGAAAAGAGTGTCACCCTGTGATCTGAGCCTTAACCGCATCCGGTCCCAGCGACCGCCGTGGGGCCGCTGCCAGGCGTGGCCGTGGAGGGGACAGCGTGGCTCTGCCTCCAGCTCCCAGCCCGTCCTGGCCAGCTTCTGCTCGTGCCCGCGCAGGGGGCTGGCGGACCGCGCGTTCCAAAGCGACCAGGGGGAGAATATGAAGCTGTGGCCCGCCTGTTTGGATGCTGACAGAAAAAGAGATCGGCTCTGGAGAGGTGACATCGGGGCCCTTGTCTCACGTCCCCTCTACATGGAGAGCCTCACTCGGAGTGTCGGGATAAGAGACTGAGCCAGGACTGTGGACGTTTCTGTCCAAGAGGTGGCTTCGCTGTTAGCCAGCAGGTCCCAGCCCTGTTCTGAGCCCCCGTTTCCTCACCTGGACAGCGGAGGAGCTAAGGCTTCACCTCCCGAGCCCCTTCCAGGTCTGGGACAGCTTCCACCCACAGCAATGGTGGCTGGGACTCCATCTGGGGTGTCCCTCTTGGCGCCTCCTCCCCACTAGATGCCCCGCTTCCGCGGCAGCCCGCCACCAACCCTGGGGTCCGCCTCCTCCTGGCTGTCCTGCCTCCTGCTCCCGCACGGCCCACAGGCCCTTCCAGCAAACGTCAGGCTCGCGTGGCCCCGCCCCCACCGCGGGCCTCCTCCAGCTCCACGCAAGGTGCGGGGTGTCGACCTTCGCACAGCCAGGTCCCCACAGCCATTGTCACCAAGCTCTGTTGGCGACCTCCTCGATAACCCTCAAGGCCACACTTGCCACCGCCATTTTTATATAACTCTAGAACTGTCACCTCCCTTGACCAGCTCGCATGGCCTTGTCGCCTCAGACTTCCTTCTCCAGCCCTGTGGCCAGAGAGGTCGGGAAGTAGGCAACTCGATCGCAGCGCCTCCAGGCCCTCAGGGCAAGGCCTCCATGCCCTTCCAAGTGCAACCATGCTCCGTCCAGCCTGCGTGGCCGAGCAGCGACCCCCACATGCTCCGTCGCTCTGCGCCCCAGCCCCGACCTCGGCCAGCTGTCCTGCGCCCGCACTGGTCCCCAGCGGGGGGCCTGCGGCGCCTGCTTCCCCCTCAGAGCTGCCGCCCCAGCGCGCGTGCACCCGCGTCACCCCCCAGGATACATTCCCTGCCGCGCCCGCGTCTGGGGCGGCCTCCCCCGCTTTCCCAGCGCCCTTCGCTCGGGCTGCAGCGAGGCCCTGCTGGCCGCGCCAGCGCACCCCTTCCCGGCCCCGCTGGGCGTGCTGCGCGGAGAGCGGGGCCTGACTAAGCTGCCGTCACGCTCGCGGGGCCTGGCAGCGACAGCAGGTGGAGGGCGTTCTGCAGAGGTCTGCGCACCAAACCGCAGCTTCTCAGACCTTCCAGGGCAAGAGGCCGCAAAGAACTGGAAACTCATATAGGGAAAACCCGACTGAACTGGCCTTTCCAACTTTCTGCCTCACCGGGCCGCTCCCCGCCCTGACCGCCAGGCTCCTGCTCTCGGCCTTTCCGTCACCGCCACCGCCATGACCATCACCGGTGACAATGGCCGTGACTCCTGAGCTACTGGTCCGGTGTTTGCTTGTTACTGGCCATCGCTAGGCACTTTCTGTTTCTTTGCTTATTTGGTCGCCTCCACAACTCCGGAAGGCAGGTTTCCCTGGACCCTGGAAGGACCTTGTTCTGCCACCCAGGAGAGCGAAACCCAGACAGGGAACACCAGCGGTCGGCTGGCAGGCGGGAGCAGCACGGGGCTGCCGAGCCCCGTCTGGCCCCCCGTCTGGCCCCTCGCCCGGCTTTCCGCTTTCCGCCTCCCACCCCAGCCTTTCTGTGGAGGCCCCCTTGCAGGGTGCCAGCTTCTTGTTGCTGGTTTTAAAAACCCACCTAAATACTGTCAGAAGATATTAAAAGAAATCCTTTTAAAAAAAGAAGCCCAGTAAGGGCGCCCCCTCCCCACGCCCCATGCCAACAGTAAAGGAGCGGAGCCCTCGTCGCACACTTCAGAGCACATGGCACGGCGCCAAGGCGGGGCGGGGACGCTAGGACAAGAGGAAAGCGGGAACAACAACGAAATGATGTGACTGAACAGAGTACAGAAGAATGAACCAAAAATTATTACAAAATAAAAAAAGAAGCCTCGAATTACCAAATATCACAAAACCGCCACGTCTGAGCAGGCGCCAGCAAGAAGTTCCTGATTTTGAGTTCAGACAGGGCTACAACTTCAGAAGAAACCTGGGATGTGGCCTGGGGTTGCCAACTGGTTTGTTTTTTTAATATGCTAAGTAAAATCATTTTAAAAACCAAACACTTTTTAAACTCTTTTAAAAACCCTGTAAAATCTTTAAAAAAAAAAACAACCCAAATTACTATCTACTGTCATTCAAAAATGAATGATACTGAAATACTAAAAGGCAGGAGGCTTCGCCGCCCCCCCCCCATGACGGCAGCCGGAGGGGAAGGCGCTCCAGCTGCCCCCGCCCCTCGCGGGGACCCCTTCCTTGCACAACGCCCCGGCAGGTGCCTGCCTGCGCAGGCCTTTGGTCGCCTCCTGAACCGGCCAATTCTAAACATAGCGGAATATGAGAACGATGCACAAAAATCAATACCATTCCTATAAACACATAACAGATAGCCTGAAATATAATGAAAAGAGCCGGTTCACAATGGCAACAGAAGTATCAAATACCTGGGAAATAGGATACATAAACTCACATCAAACTCCGCCTATGGCATATTAGAATTATGTAATGGAAAACCCAAATGCTTAATGGGAGAAACAGAAACGCGAATGAATGAAGAGAGAGATCATACTTTTGACTTAAGGCTAAATGCAGAAAAGATAACAATATTTCCCAACTTAATTTACAGACTGAATGCAATTCCAGTCAAAATATCAGCCAGGTCATTACAGACCTTGATAAAAATACAATGGTTCTTAAATCCTATGGAAAAATAGACAGGTAACACTACCAGATTCGGAGGTAGCATGCGGTGTTAGAATAAGGTCTGAAACAGCGGCCCTCAGGCTGGGAGCCTCTCCCGGTAAACGGCAGAATGCCACCACGGAGCCGACGGCGCCGGCACGAACTGGCCCCCGGGAACCGTGCACACAGCCCGCGCTGGGCCCCGGGGTCGGCGGCAGGGAGGTGTGCGCCAAAGCCCTCTTCCCTCGAGTGCAGATAGGAAGGTTTTGGTTTCTGTGTTTAAAACTGAATTAAGCAACATCAGAAAATTTCACAGTGACAACGATGAAGATGTCCTGACAGTCTTAAAAAAAAAAAAAATCCCACGTTTGTCGCTGCTACGTATTTCTCAGGGCCACTGCAGGCGCCGTTCCGAGGGGGCTTGTAGTCCAAAGCCCTTTGGACTGGATTAGTGGCCTCTCACCCTCGGACTGTGAGGGTGGGCGGGGCGGGGGCGGGAGGCTCCTGTCCGGGCGCCCGCCAGGCCCCCGACTGCCTAACTACCCAAGTCGTCCTCAAGCGCGATTGAGATTCGGAAGAACTATAGGCGTCTCCCTCCCGAGTGAAGAGCTAGGAGGCAGCCATCGCTGTTTTATGAGGGAATTTCTGGACCAGTGAAGGGAAAATCCCCCTAAACACTGATTTTTAGCCACGGCCACGGATGGAGGAGAGAAGGCCCAAACACCATGGCCGGCCCATGAGTTTTAGCTTCTGGTCTTGAGAAGACTGGTTCCTTACGCTCCGACTCTCATGACGTTTTCTTTGGTGTGTGCGGTGTGTGTGTCTCTGCGGGCCCTGCTGGGTCTGTGTTATTTTGGCACTGAAGGTGACTTTGTTGACCAGCCAGGCCAACATCTCAGGCACCTCATGGGCCAGGGAAGAAAGGCGGGAAGAAAGGATGGAAGGGACTCCAAGCGCCAGTACCTGGGAGGCAGAGGTGGCTCCGTCAGTGCCCCTGCAGCGAGCGCCGGGCTGCGGGTCGTGAGTTCATCCAGGTCGAAGCCCACGCACCTGTCTGGTTGCCGGGCCCGCAGCGTGAGGGAGCCACACACCCTCACACCAACTGCCTTTTGTTAAAACAAAGCAAGTGCAAAACACAAACAAATACCTTAGAATCCTTCCAGCCCCAAGCAGCGCAGCAGGGAACAGAGGCTGACTCCCAGGTATCAGACGGGCTGATCACAGGGCCCAGAGCCATCTGCCTGAGGATAATTGCCTCAGTTCCCCCCTTCGCTCCGTGCAGAAACAGCTCGCTCTCCCGGAGCCTCAGTGACTAGACATGTAAAATTGGTCTAATCATCTTCTGAAGAGCTGCAGCGGAAAGGCTTTCTGTGTGCGCGTGTCTGAACCACGACACCACTAGACTTTCTCCCCCGCTCGCGGCTCGCGGCTCGCTCCCCCGCCGAGTCTGCAGGGTGAGTCAGAGCCTCCGCAGATGAGAGAAAAACAACTTTGAGGCCCTCTGTCAGTGCCAGTGGCTGGAGGGGCAGGTGGGATGACCGGGAGAGCTGGACAAAAGCTACCCCATGAGCAGGAGGGCTGAGGGCTGAGTCATCCTCGGCCGCCAGCAGCGTTTCCCCCCGCAGCCCCCGGCTTCGGGAGGCGCTGCAGGGCAGGGGGCGTCTGGGATGGGCATCGGTGGGCTGCGGGCACATGGACACTGGCCTCTCAGCGGGCTGGGGCGTGAGCCGGACGGGTGGCGTGTGCGGCGGCGCTGGGCAGCCGGACGGAACCCTGTCGCAGCTTTGGACAGGATGCAGCTGGGCAGGAGGCCAGAGTCCAGAGGACACACCAGGGGCCCCGTGGCGCTGAGCGCACGAGTGGGAGCAGGCGGGCAGCCCCGGCTGTGCTCCACCCGAGTGCGGGAGCGCCCGGGAGCGCCCTATTGGACCAGGAGGCGAGGCGCTGCCCTCTGGCATCGGGGCGGGGGGGGGGGCGCGCGACCGTGGCAGAGCCCTTGGGGAGCCCATGGGGAAGGGGGGGCCAGGCCACTCCAGCTCTGCACACAGGAACCCGCTCACTAGTGACCTGGCTCCCTCTCCAAGGAGGGTCACAGAGTCCTGTCATCCCCACAACAGCCTGGACAGAGCCCCGCCGTGTCACAAGGGCGGTCATCTTCCCCCATGTTTGCCTTCAGCTCTACATGGCGCGCCCCCATCACAAGACCGGGAGCCTGGACAGTCACCGCTCTCACCAGCGAGGACCCCTGCCATCGGTGCAGCCTGGGAGAAACGAGCTAAACGCGCCCGCGCCACGCCCAGACCTGTGAGGTGGGCCCAGCCGAATTCCCAGGGCCCTGGTCAAGGGCCAGGAACACCTCCAACCCCCCCCCACCCCGGTCATTCCCACCCACAGGAAAGCGCAACAAGCCGTCCATTTCCACAAGCGGCCCTTGCCGACAGCTATCCAATAAAAGGCCCTCGAGCTCTCAGGCCACTCGCCTGGCAGGGCAGAGCCGACCCTTGACCTTGTGATTCCTCTTGGAAAGCGTGCTGGTGTAGGACCCATGACAAAGAGCCCGGCAGGCCCTTGAGCACTCATGGGACCCCTCTGTCTGCCCCAGCGTGACCGGCACAGGGCTTTGCACCCGGGAGGCACGTGGGAGCACAGGATGGGACACGACCTGCCCAGGGACCCTGAAAAGAAAAGGCAGTCTCTGGGTAGAGCCTCCCCCACGCACGCCCCCTGGGCTGTCACCGCCATCGCCAGCTCCCCTCCCGGCCGACACGCCTGGCGTAGGGCACAGTGTTAGTTAACGCCTGCTGGCGACCCACTGCTGAGTGTCGGGGCATCTCCCACCGGCGCGCGCGCTGCGCTGCGGACAGCGGCTGCCCGCTCTCCACAGCTGCCCCTCCTCACGACGCCTGGACGGGGCCCTGCCCGCAGAAGTGGCCCAATGCATGACTGCAAAGTAGCCAATATCATTTTTAATTTCCAAGACCACTCGGTGAAGCGGGGGGGTTGCAAAGAGGACCTATCTAATGAACAGACAGACTTGAGTCCTTTCTCTGCGTTGAGTTTCAGCGCAAAGAGCCTCAGAGCCCTATCCTGGTGACAAAAGTCCCACAGCATACACCTGTTTGCTCATGTCCTGAAATGCCACCTCAACATTCCTTCCTGTCCCTGAGCCACAGCCCTGTCCAGTGCTTCTAAAATAGATGCCGAGCCGGAAGAGCCCCCAGCGCGCCCCAGGGCCCCCGCATGCCTTTCATGGAACCAGAACCTGCGCTGCCCCAGGCTCCCCCTCTGCCTGGCTCATGAGTCCCATGGAAAACATCTCCAATATGCAGTCATCTGTCCTTTGATTGAAGCCCGCTTCTGACCGAGAGCCAACCACCCTGACAGGCGCTCCATTTCAGGGCCCTGACTGCTGGCGTCGCCCTCCTGTCCTCCCGTCCTCCCGTCCTCCCGGGGCTGAGCTGGACGCTGCCTGCTGTAACCAACGCCCATCACTTCTGATTTTGCCTCTGGAGTCACGCAAAAGACATCTCCATGCCTCTTCCTCAGGACAGTCCTAGAAGGGGCTGAAGATGGCATTCCTCACATTCTTCCAAGTAGGCCCCTCCCTGTCCAGCACTGTCACGGGGCGGGGGCGGGGGCGGGGGGCGACGGCGACACCTGCGCTCCCTGTCCAACAGGTTTAGGGGCCCTGCCCGGCACAGCCCGCAGGCCCTGTGCGTCTGTCTGCGCTTTGTTCACCGGCAGACAGGCACAGCCCGCGTTCCTCGGCTGCTAACAACCCGAGGTCGTTCATCACCCGCTTGCTCCTTTTTGAAATTCACTCTGCAGTGAGCACTTGTTAAAGTCATGCACGTAATGCATTTTAAAGAGCATTCCTGCACAGAACCATTTGCTGGGGCTCAGCGGCCGCGCGAGGCAGCGGTGCTTTCGCGCGGCCCTCCTGCTCCTCCTGGAGCCCACGGTGGGCGATGCCAGACGCGCCTGTGAGTGCAGGGCCGGGGCTCGGCAATGCAGCCTTGTTCAGGTCCGTTTGCTGATTGAAATGCATCTTGCAAAGAACGTGCATTACTAATGCAAAATGGAGTCCAAAACTCCGTATTATGTAATGCACATTTCTGAATAATGCAGGCCAATCTCGGTGTGTCTGTGAGCGTGGACCAGCTCTGGGCTGCCACCTCTGTGACAGGCATACTGCACTCCCCCGACACCCCGAGTGCCTCCTTGGGGGCACTGCGGCGCCGCCACCCCCTCGGGCCGACAGCTGGCACGCGTCTCCATGCCGGGGCGCTCGCCAGCGGCCCGGGGGCCCAGAACCGCCTGAGCTGTGCCTTTACATTCTGTGCACTGTCAGCGGGCCGTGCTCCTTGGGAAAATACGCAGCAGGTGGGTCATTCTGAACAGAACCTTTAAAATGGCCCCCCAACCCTCCCCCCCGTGAGTGATCAGGATTTGAGATATCCAGCTCAAATGCCCCTGTCCAGTGTCCCGCAATCACAGCCACACGATGACCGGAGCCACCCAGCACCTGTGGTAATAAATAAAACCCTCGCAGCTTCCCTGGGAAGCGTTAGAGTGGAGCACAACTGGAATATAGACGTTGGCCTTTTATGGGGTTTGCAAATCAATCCCACTTTATTGGACCAATCAGTACTGTAACGCTGCAAAGTAAACAGAAGGACACTGAACGTGAGACAGAGTCAAGGAGCCAGGGCAGGAACAGTCAAGATGCAGAAATAAAACCTCAGCTCTGTCAAAAGCGGCTGCTAGGCTTGCTGAGGTCTTCACTCCGAGTTTGCTGGCCTGAACGCAGGCACCACGCGGCGGCAAGAGGCGCGTGCTGCCGTGCTGCCAGCGGCTGGCTCCTCAGCCACCGGGAAGGAGGGCGGGGTGGGGGGGGCCAGGCAGACCACAGCGACAGCAGACTTCTAGGAGGTGGCGCCGCTTCAAGTTTCCCCCCTGTGGACCCAAAGGCAACAAGATCACATGTCCCACGGGCAGCCGCCTTGTTGACACATCCATGGCTACGAGGTTTCGCCTTGAGATCTGCCGCCTTTGGTCTTGTCACTGTGGCAAAAGGGGTGCTCCCTGTTTTAAGAGGGCAGAGGGCAGGACAATCCCAGAGGAGTGGGGTCCCACAGGGGATGCCAGAGCTCCCAAAGGACCGTGCTTTCCTGCACCAGGGCCGCTCCAGAGCTCCCCTTGAGGGCACGGCGCTCATCCTATGGTCCGGGGTGGAGAACAGGCCATGTTAACTTCCAACCGTTAAGTGTTTGGGGTTCAACCACGTGCTCTGGGGGTGCTGAGCTGCCCCCTCGCCGGAATGCTCCTTGATCCCTTCGTTTTCCCAGGGAGACTTCAAGCTGGAGTCAGCAGCAGTGGGGGGCAGGGATGGGTTCTGGGCGGGCTCATGCTGGATTCACCAGAGATTAACCCTAAACATCCTCACTTAAGCTAACATTTTCCCCCTTTTCTTTAATTTTACCTTCAGCACTTAGAACAGAGCTTGGCACTCAATAAATATTTATTGAATGAATTAATTTTGTTGGAAACCTGTGAGAGCTTTGAGGGGTACCCAGCGAGGCTGCCTTGCTAGCTGACGGCCCTGAAGCACAACACCCCCAACACACACACACACACCCTCAGCGCAGGAAGGGCTGCGCGGGAGCCGTTGTCCCCGCGCCCATTCCCAGCGCAGCTCCTGGCAACCCGCCGGGGGCTGGCAGACCCGCTAGCTGCTCGGTGGGGACCCTTCCTAGGGAAGAGGCTTCTTTGTCCACGAGATTATTAGATTGAGACTCATGGGGGGGGGGGGCTGAGTTTTTTAGAAACTTCTCAAATTATAGTCTCTGTAACAGATCTGCCAGTCGTGGTTTTATGATCAATGACCTCCTGAGATTACAGCCCTCAAACTACTAAACCCTTGGAAAATGCCCGGGGCTGGATCATTAATACTCACGTATAGACCCTCATTTCCCCTGAATCTCTGCTGTTCTGTTTGGTGTGAGTGGCTTCCGGCTTTACTCATTTTAAGGATAACACTGGAGAAGGTGGACGGGGGTACAGACCCTATGGAGAACCCATGTCATGCCCAGCTACCCGAGTCCGCTAACCTGTGGCTCGCTCCGTCGCTCTTTGGCACCCGCCAGGCCCCCCTGCCCCTCGCTTTGCCAAAATCCTTTCAAACAAGGTTCCCTCCTGCCACCTGCCGGCCCACTAGGGTCTGCACCACGGGCTCGCCGGCGCCGCGCAGCTCGCCGGGAGGCGCCCCCGCCTCCCTACTGCACATGCCCGGCAGAAGTCCTGGCGCGCAACTTTGCAGAACCTCTCCGCGCGTCTCTCCTCGCCTCAGTCTCCTCTCTCCTCTCCAAGGCGAGAGGACCAGCGGAGGCACCTCTCCCGGGTCTCAGACTGCAGAGTCTGAGACTTCAGGGGAGGAGCCAGCGAGGAAGGCAGACTTTTCCTCCCCTTTCCCCATTCCATCTTCCTACTCAGAGAGGCAAGCAGAGGCGCGGAGCTTTAGAAAGTTGAGTGGTCAGAAAGGTAGGTTCTTCCCTTCTTGCCCTTCCGCTGAGGTGGGGCTGGGACCCCGGGACCCAGCCTCTCGCCTCCTAAGGCGCACCTTTTTCGGCTCCAGCAGCCCATGCGCACCGGAGCCGCTCTCTGCAGAGCCAGAGGGCAGCGGGTCGGCCTCCCTGGGCGCGCCTAGGAGAATGGATCGCAGGCCCCGAGCTCAGCAGTGGCGCCGAGCTCGCCACAATTACAACGATCTGTGCCCATCCATTGGCCGCCGGGCTGCCACCGCGCTCCTCTGGCTCTCCTGCTCCATCGCGCTCCTCCGCGCCCTTGCCACCTCCAACGCCCGCGCCCAGCAGCGCGCGGCTGCCCAGCAGCGCCGGAGCTTCCTGAACGCCCACCACCGCTCCGCCGCCCAGGTGTTCCCCGAGCCCCCCGAGTCTGACACCGAGCACGAGGAGACAGACCGAGACCTGTCCCTCCCCGAGTGCCCAGACTACGAGGAAGAGTTCGACTACGAATCCGAGACCGAGTCTGAAACAGAGTCCGACACCGACTTCGACACCGAGACCGAGACCGAGACCGCCCCCACCACTGAGCCCGAGACCGAGCCCGAGGACGAGCGCGGCCCCGTGGTGCCCAAGCAGAGCACCTTTGGCCAGTCTCTCACTGAGCGTCTCCACGCTCTGAGGCTGCGGAGCCCCGACGCCTCCCCGAGTCGCACGCGGTCCAGCGCTCAGGAGCCCGGGAGCCCCAGAGAGGGGGAGGAGCCCCAGCCCGAAGACAAGGATACAGCAGACCCCGAAGAGTCTGCGGAGACAAAAAAGGAGAAGCAGCAGCGCCGCTGCAAGCCCAGGGAGCCCACCCGCCGCGACCCATCCCCGGAGTCCCCTTCCAAAAGGGGACCCATTCCCATCCGGCGCCACTAATGGAGGACTCGGTCCAGATTCTCCTTGTTTTCTTTGATTCAGGTGAGTTGCCCGCCGCAAAACTGCGGAGCCTGGGGTCGGTATGGGACCAGGGGAGGAAGGGAGGGAGGAGGAAAGGCAGGTGAGGAAGGCGGGAAGAGAGCAGGCTCAGCTGGCCATCCCGGGAAGCGGGAGGCCGGGGCGAGCCAGGAAGGGCTCCCCAAATCTCCCCAGTGCGCTGGGGGGACGGCCGGGTGGCCAAAGGCTTGCTGGACAGCGGGGGGCTCCTCGCACCCCGCTGGAGACAGCCTGAGGTCCCCCGAGCTGGTGTCCAGGACGCACAACTGAATCCCAGGCGTGCCCCCGATTTCTAACTGTACGCCCCAAAGGCACAGGTAAGTCAGATGTTTTTCTGCATTTTTTCCCCTCCTGGAAGAGGCTGGTCTCAAAACAAGGTGGCTTTAGCGGGTGCCTGAAATGCGGTTCGGAGGTGCGCGCCAACTTTCACAAAGCCAGAGCAGCTGCGCTGTAGCGACACTGTTGCAACGTGCGAAAAGTAATCAGACCGGGATTGGGCAGAACTCCGGAGACAGCCGGCTCCGGGAAAAGTCGCGCAAGGCGCTTAAGACACTCAGAGCCTGGAGCCCAAGTCCCGGCGCTGCCAATTTGGAGCCTCAGAATCCTCGGTACCAGTGCCCCTCGCGGCTGTGCGCCAGTCCTGGCCGCCACCAACCATCTCCGGGTGCTGGCGGGGCTGGAGACCGCCGCAAAGAGCGTGCGCACCTGCCCGCGCGCCCTAGAACCGACCTCTCAGAGCGGCAAGCGGTTCCCTAAGGTTACCGGCACTTGGAGGGCAGGCAGAGGAGGTACGGGAGTCTCACGGGGCGCCTCTACACGCTGCCAGGGTTGGCGGCGCGGGCTTGGTCACATCGCGTCAGGGTATCTCCAACCTTTTGGCGCAGCCGTGCCGGCGGCAGAGCTGGGTGCAGCCTGGCTGGAGAGGTCCTGGGCTGTTTGCGCAAGGCCCTGTGGGTGGCAAAGAGGGCTGAGAGACCCGCGAGGTGTTCGGGTATGGAAAGGAAGAGGAGAACAAGAGGTGGGCTGGAGAGGGGGTCGTGCGGATCATCAGGATACCCTACAGAGGGTCCTCAGCACCCGCAGAGCTGGGGAAAGGTTTTGGATCCCACGCCAAGTCTGTGGGCGATCGGTGGAGAGGGGGTAGGGGCAGCGGCTTCGGCAGCCTTGGGAGCCTCCACGCGGGGAGGCGGCGCTCACCGGCTGTTTGCAGCTCGGGTGGAGCCAAGTTTGAAATCTGTAACGTGGAGGCGAAACTGCCCTGGTGTCCCAGCACAAAGCCGGCTGCGGTCCGGCAGCGCGTCGTCGGTGCAGGAAGTGTGTGCCCTTCTCGCCAGTCCTGGGGAAAGAGACCGATAGGTGAAACGCATTTACAGAACCTCTGCCGATTTGGAAATTGATCTCGGCGCGCGCGCGTCTAGTTTTTTGCGGGGGGTTGAACTATTCTGACGAGAATGATCTGGGGGAAAGGTAAAGCGTTTCGAGATGGTCTTTTCAAGATGGTCGGAATCCTAAGAAAAGGAAGCAGCCAGAAGGAACACACCTTTAAATGGTCCTCCTTCCAGGTCTCCTCCCCAGGAAAGGCGGCATTGCGCCGCGGGACCTAAGTGAACGCGCAGCTGCGGCTAATGACCGCCGAGCGCCTTCGTGCGGCTGTGGTTTTCACTCGTAAATGCCCCGCGGGCGGCTCGTTGGCAAGGGGCTTCCCCGGGCAGCGAGGCAGTGCCGCGCGTCCGGAGGCTGCCCTGGACAGGCAGGAGGGGTTGGGCGCGCGGCGCGTGCCTTGCCTGCCCTGCCAAGGACTTGAAAGTGTGCGGTTGCTGAGTGAAGTGAAGCTCCCCGAAGTTGGGATTCCTGCTCAGGGTGATGCTGTTTCTTCCTGGAGATTAAAGCGCTGTTTCCCCTCGGGCGACGCCCTAGCAGCTTGAGCTCCCGGTGACTAGGCAGGAGCAGCCCGGGCTCCGGCTGGCTCTGGGGCTGCTTTGCAGTGTGGGAGCTCCTTTCACAGACTGGGGTAACTTGCGCTGGTTTTTCTGCAGAGTGGAGTTTTCACTAGAGAAATTAGCATGTTGTCTTGTTGCAGGATGAATAAACACGTTTTTTAAAAAAGTCCTCAGTGCCTAGCCCATACCCCTCACCCGAGGCTTACTAAGGAAACTGTGAGGGATATGCAGGTTCATTACCAGGAGGGTCCCCATCTAGGAACGCACAAATAGTTTGCCATCTTTCAGATGCTCTCTTCCACAAACCAACCGATTGTGAAAACCTGTTACCCACCCCCACACCACTCCGCTCCCCTCCCCCAACTTCCTCCTTCCATCCTGGCTCCGGGCGGGAAGGCCATTAGGGTGCATACAGAACAACTGGGGACCCTGCCAGACCCCTGGTGAAGTGCCCAGGACTGGCCTGAGGCGAGGGGATGTTGCTGCACGGACCCCCCAAACCCTCCTCTGCCTGAGGCATGCCTGTTCATCTGCCTTTCTTTCCCAGAGATGTTTCTGGCAAGTTCTCCAAGCATTCCCAACTCACTGGTCTTCCAGCTGGCCCTTTGTCTCATCCTGCTAAACCGAAGTTAGCATTTGAATTGGCTCCCTGGCCTTTCAACCTAGGCAGGGTTGGCCGGTGAGGAAGTTCTCCAAATAAGCAGACCTGATAGCTGACCCCAAAGGTGAATATTGCCAAGTATTTCATGACGTTTCAAATGGAGACAGAGAGAGGGAGGAAGTGAAGGAGAATGAAGTTAGCTAAATGTGAGGGTGTGCGCCAACATTTAGGATTTCTTCTGTTAGTACATTAATCATTTGCCTAATGGAAACTTGCTTTTCCTGGGACAAAGCTGCTCCTGCAGCCTCGCTCAAGTTCTGTGCGGCGTCCGCAGCTGGCTGTGCGTTCACTTCTACGTTGTGGCAAACTCTGAATTTATACTTATCAGAATTCAGGAATTGGAAACTTTAAAGTTTGGAATTGTCCCAGATGATGCTTAAGTGAACAAGAAGCTCCCGCCCCCACCCTCTGGCCCTCAGGCTCAGCAGCTGCACCACAGGGCTAAGGAGGACGCAAACACGCCAGCCGGTGCTGGTCAGCGTGAGGTCCCTCCTAAAGGGTCCACCCTGGTGTGCGTTACCTCTGCTCCTCTCGCCCGGGAAGCTACTCAGAGGAGACCGAGCAGAGGCATGGTGGCGGGGAGAGTGTGTCTGTTACCGGAAAGAACCTAGAACAGGAAGCACTCACTAAAATCAGATGCAGCTTCCAGCAGGGAGCGTTGTCAGAGCCCAGCATAGGGGAGGAGTCTCAAGTGACACCTGTGATGCCCAAGTTCCAGAATGAGGAGTGGAACCCCCAGCCCGGTGCTGCTGGGCCAGCAGCTCCTCTCTAAATCCTGCGGCCCAGACATGGGCAGCAGGACATCAGATCTAAGGGGCTTCTGGACCCAGCCTGCCCAGTGGCCTTGGGTTGGACCCAGCACCCCTCTGCCTCAGTTTCTCCACACGGAACACGGAGTGGCTGCGGGGGGAATTCCCAGCACCCCTTTCAGCTCCACAGCCCTCCAGGCAATTCCTTTAAGAAACCCAGACTTGCTATCAATAATTTTAACACTAATGGAGCCAAAACATTTTCCAAAGCTCTATCACGTCCAAAGTGCCAATTGTGAAGAAATCTGTTCTGTGTTGCTCTAATTTGAGTTTGTCGAATCTGCTTTTAAATTGGTAGCAAAATGGTTTCAGGAGCTCGGTTAGAAAATACAAGAATCAGTCTGTGCCCGGTGAGCAGCCTATAGGGAATGGGGCAGATGTTCAATCCCGGCCGGTCTCCGGGGGGCTGTGCCCGCCCCGCCCCCCTCCCCCGCGTCCCCCTCCCGGTGTGTGAGGAGCCGGGTGGGCGGGGCGCAGGGCCGCCACCGGCGCTGACCGGTGAGACTGGCCTCCAGCGCTGGGCATGCCCTCCAGCGGCCTCGTTAGGCTGGGCCTGGAGGAGGAGGCTCAGAAGCTGCAGCTGGTTAGGATAGGCCGATTTTCTCAGCGTTTTTTTTTTTCTTTTTCATTATCACTCCCTCCCAAGAGCTTTTTCTGACATTTTTTCCCTAATTGCGCCTCTCGCGAGGAATCTGATTAAGGCCACGCGCGCCGCCCTACTAGCCATCCTGGGGCCTGGGCTTGACCGCGAGTTCGTGCGCTGCCCCCCAACCTGCCTCGCCTCCTGCGAGACGCGGCCGATGTTGGAAAACCAAAACTGATTTTGTCACATTAAGTGATTTAACGTCTCATTTTTGTTTTACATTCAACCTTTTTTTGGGCCGCACATTACAAGGCTATATAGAAGGCGAATTTTACTGATGTAAAATTTTGCTTTCCCTTTTTCAATCCGCTCTGCTTTCGTTTTCCCCCAAAGCCCACGCGCGGCGCAGAGGCTGGGACCGGTGGTGCCCGCTCCCTTGCGGAGGGGCCGGAGGGCAGAGCCACGTGACTCGGTCCCCGAGGCCCGGGCCGGGCCGTGGTCACCTGTTGACAGGGCTCAGGCTGTGCAGGCAGGAGACGCAGCCCCAGCCCGCCGGCAGCCCGTGCTGCCTGCCTGTGTGTGTGGCCCTGGCCAGGGCTCACTCTAGGGGCTCATTTTAGTGTGAGCGCGTTGCTAGGTAACAGGTGGGCGGGACATCGGAAAGGCCGGAGTAAATAAATAAAAAATGAGGCTGCGGGCAGAGGGTAGGTGGTGGCCGTAATGTGGGGGCAGATTTAAGGGTGGCGAAAGGCAAAGGGTTGAGGTTTGGGGGGGGGAATGACAGGACAAGCTGAAGGTGCAGGGGGGTACCACCGCCAGGGAAGGCCAAGGAGATTTGGGGGTGACCATCAGGGAGCGCGTCAGTGTTAGGGCCGTACAGCGTGGCTTGCAGAAGTAGGCTGAGAGTAGGGGAAAGGTCAGCGGGACGAAGTGGCAGTTTTCCGCAAGAGCACGCCGGTGGCCAGGGTGGCCCTGGGGAGCCACTGGCGGAGAGCTCAGCCACACCACCCTTGACCTTGCTCCCACCCCCAGGCTCATACGGCGCAGGCCCAGAAATCTCAATTCCAGAGGCGCAGTGGGGTGTTCACACAGGCGGCTCACTTGCTTCCACCAAACTGAAAGATCTACACCTAAGAAACCTCGTTTTATAGTTCAAATCCTCAATCTTGGGCTTTGGGTCTGGACCCCCAACCTTGGGGATGCGAGGGACACAAGGCCTGGAGCTGCCAGGCACCTGAGGAAGGCAAGTCTCTGCCCCCCAGGCGGGCGCTGGTCTCCGAGGGCCTGGCGTACGGCCCCCTGTCGGGTTCCGAACACCCGCTCTGGGGAGCGGGGCTCTGGGCAAGGGGAAAACACACCGCCCCCTCACATGCAGACGCGTTGCCCAGAAGCCCCCAGAGTGCCTGGAGCTCCCACCCTGAATTATGGAAATTTCAAACAGCTTCCACCCAAGCCAAAGTTGCCTTCCGGGGTCCCTTCTCAGCACCCCAGCCCCACTGCACCCCTCTTGGCCCCCTTCGCATGGTGCTGCTCGTCTTTTCTCGAACGGCCCCTCCTCCCCTCCAAAGTCTCTGCCGCATCACCAGCGAACCTGGAGAAGGAACGCACAGGCCAGGGCTGAGTGGGCCAGCGCGCGAGGCCGGCTGCAGCAGAGCTGGGCAGCCCTTCCGGACCAGGGCCGGCTCAGCCAGCGGGCTCCTGGGGGGGGGCGCTGGCCTTTGGGTGGGGGGCTCCCGGCACCAGGCTCCAGAGCGGGGCTCAGGCAGATCACGGGTTCGCCCAAGGCTGGGCTCCCCTGCCTCCGGTACCCACGTGCCTCTGCTCCTGACCCTCATCCGCCCGAGGCGCTCACCCCTTCCCTGCGCATCAGCCTGCAAGCCCAGCCCCGCAGACCCCTCTGCAGACAGCAGCGGGCCGCTGCTGCCTCCGCCGGCCAGGCTGGCAGAGGCACCGGGAGGCAGGCGGACGCAGCACGGCGCAGCTCAACAGTAATTAATTGAATGGCTTCAAGTCTTATTGCTACTCAGTCAGCACTCAGAAACCATTCGTCACTGGGAGGCCAAGAAGCGTCACCGTGGCCTGAGCACCCTCGCCTGCGTGCTCTCCCTCTTGCCATTCCTGCACAGGCAGCGGGAAGACCCTCCTCTGACAACTGATGACAGGCAGGCGGCAGAGGCTTTTCTGCAGTACCTCCCCCAGGGCCACCGCAGGAGGCGGCCGAGGCTGCCGGCAAGAAGTCTCAAAGGGCGGGCTTTCCTGCTCTCAGCTCCCTCCCCGGCTCACCTCCACAGCTGGGGGTAAGTTTAGGGAGAAGGTTGACAGACAGCTGCTTAAAATCTGCACGTGCTGGTGCACTTGGCAGTAAGAATCGCCCGATGTAAGTGCATTGACCACTGTTTGCTGGTTCTGCGTGCTGGCATGGAGGCGTCGATATAGGAGTAAAGCCAGCTTTGGGACACCCAGGGTGGTACACGGGGCCAAGGAAAGGGACCACATCCCTGCAGGTGGCAGTGGTGCCCGTTCAAAGTCTCAGTGAAGGAGTATCTCTTTGCATTGGGGTTAACTACGTACCAAAAAAGCCAGTGGATTTGCTACCTGTGGTACCTGGGCCATCCGGTCTGAAAAGGCTGCCCAGCCTCAGAAACGCAGAGTTTAACGGAGACATAGGACCCTCTCCTGTTCCATTCTCAGTTCATCAAGTGCAGAAAACTGCTGCTTTTTCAGCAGCTGGAACTCAGGAGACCCTCAGCTGGATCTGGGAAGCCAGTCCTGTCCACCCCAGCAGATGCTGTGTCCACGGTGGTCCCCAGTCACACAGTCCCCAGCAGGCCTGCTTTCGGAGACCCTGGCCAGCCTGTCCTGCCAGCAGCTCCCGTTAGCTGGCTTGCCTCCCTCTTTCCTTCTCGCTCCTGTGAAACAGACCCCTCTTCCCCTGATAGGAAGCCACCCCAACCTGGAATTCTATGCTTCAGGTACTTTGCTGTTAGAAAATCGCAATGGCAGGTCCAGAACCCTCTGCCCCGAGTCGGGTGAGGCCGGGGCTGGGCTGCCCGCCTGCGCTCGCTGCTGGCCCTTTCCCACCAAGGCACCGTCCCATTTCTGTCTTAAGCCAATGAGATCGCCAGCCCTGCGTGGGCTCACCAGTCAGTGCCCCCAATCGGGGTGGCCCCCGGTTACCCCACCGACAGATCACCCCCAGCTCTCACCACACCAGGTTCCTCGGGTCCCTGTGGCCAGGCCAACCGGCTGCCTTTTGGGTTAGTCCGCTCCTCCAATCTCTGGCCACTCCTCCGGGGTCCTGGGGAGCCCCGCTGCTTATCTGCGTGGGGTTTCCGTTCTGAGCCCCACTCACCCAAGCCATTTGGGGTTTTTCAGATTCTGGTGGCCAGTCACTATAGAAAAATACACAAAAGTGGACAAAAAGAGGAATATCAGAGTTAATTTCTTGCTGGCCCTAGTTTACCTTTAAATTAAGGTGATTTCTCCTCAAGGCTAAGGGTCCTTTCTCAGCCTATCGCAGTGGCTTCAATGTGGGGCGGGAGCAGTCTTGCCCCCCGAGTACGTTTGGCAAAGTCGAGGGACATTTGTCGTTGCTACAACAAAGGGGATGCTACTGGCATCTAGTGGGTAGACGCTAGGGATGCTGCTAGGCATCCTACAGCGCACAGACAGCCACCACGACAAAGTCTTTGGCGCCCAGCGGCACCAGTGCAGAGGCTAAGGAAACGCCATCTAGACAGGAGAGCTGACCCGTTCTCGTTCTCGTTCTCCCCTCCGGCGTAGCCACCCGGCCTCCCGGGCCTCCGCGCTCCGGTGCTGGCTCCCCTGTGCTCTCTGAGTGCCGAGACTCTCGTCACCGAGTGTACCGCTCCCCTTGCCAACAAACTCATGTCCTAAAATAAGGATGGCTGTCACTTTGAATTTGGGATCTTTACCTTTCTTCTAAACTTCAGACTTTATCCTCCTAAATAACAGGCTGTAAAAATCTCCACCCAGACTCCTCATCCTTCGCCTCTGTCCCTTTACACCCCAAAAGGCTCTGCCTCCACATCAGCCCCTGCCACCTTCCCTTTCCCACTTGCATGTCCTGATCCAGGTGCCAAACTTTGGCTCTGCCACCTTCTGTGCTATTATTGTAGCACATAAGCTGCTAGAGGGTCCTTTGGGACCCCTCAGGACCCCTACGTCAGCCTCCGTGCTTCCTCCCCCAGGTGCGGGCCTGCCGCCCCTTGTGTTCCCTCCGAGGCCTTCCTCCATGCTTCCCTGCCGGTCCCAACACCAGCCTCAACTCCTCCCTCGCGGGCCAGCAGAGAAAACCATCAGCACCTCCATTTCCTACCAAAAGAGCCTCAAAACTGCTTGTCCTGATGTTCCTGGTGTCCTGGGAGGGACCCCATCCCGGTTTTTCTGCCTTCCCTCCCAGTGCTCTTCCAAAACCCCCCAGGGTGGCCTGATCGCCCCACCACTTGCCCTTCCATCTTGGCTCCTCGCTGGCCAGCACCTCCCATCCCCCACGTCCTATTTGTAGTCAAGCCCTCCGCCCCCCCCCACGGAAGGAAGCCCTTCTGAAATGCCATTTTCTCCATCACGATTTTCAGGGTCCACCCAATCGAAGTTCTTTCATTTCTGTGCTGCTTACCCTTAGAACGGTTATCTGCCCCGTCTTTATCCCCTCAGAGCATGTGCTCTGCAGAAACAGTGTGGGACAAAGGCGTCCGACGGGCCCACTGGGGTGTCCAACAAAGAGACCCCCCCTACCCCCTGCCTGATGAATCGTGTTTTGGAAAAGAGTGAGGCCTGGCGAGCGCAACCGTCCCTTTGGGCCCCCATCGCAGCCTCCCTGGGGCTCCAACCCCAACATCTACTGACCTTGCACTTCGGCAGAGCCCAGCATCCCCGGGGCCTCAACGCCTTATCCATCTGGGCTGCTCATCTGCACCAGGGCGGCCAGCCCTCTCTTCCCTCGGGGTCCTGGCCCTCTACTTCCAGGCCCTGGAAATCTTCGCCCTCGCCCCAGTGCGGCCCCCTGCGTGGGGTGTTTGCCCACCGCCATCAGCGAGACCAAGGGTTGGCCCCTGAGAGTCCCCGATCACCATGTGAGTTTTAGAGTCAGGAAGAGTGACCCCATGGTGCCAGCGGGCCTCGTGGCGTCCCGGGCCCGGCCGCCCCGGGCCCGCCCCCCAACTGCTTTCAAACACTCCAGCAGCACAACCTCTTAGGGCGTTCCAACGCGGCGCCCCCTATTGGACCTCCCACTCATATCCGGTTTCCGGTCCGACGCCCCCTGCTCATTCGCCAACCAGCCTTGATTGGCGTGACCCCAGCCCAATGGCTGACCCAGCCCTGGGGTCGGAGGGGAGCGAGTTGACTGTTGGGACCCAGTTGGCACTTTGGATGCTCAACGGGTTGAGCCATTGCGCGTGGATGCAGTTGGCCAAAGTTTGAGCCAAAGTTAAGTGTCGGCATTTGGAAGTGTGTAGACTCACGGAGCTGAGATGATACACCTTTGGGGGAGCCCAAACGTTACCCAGAGTCAGACTTTGTCAGCTTTCCTCCGCGCAGCACGGCAACGCCGATGGCAGATGCGGGGGCAATGCTGCACTGTGGCTGTGGTCTTCTCATTCTACAAGGGAAGCGTTAGATTTAATGAGATTGGATTGTGAGTGGTTCTCCCGCCCGCATCTCGTCGATACCGCGATCCAGGCGGTGCGCCTCGCTCGCCGCAGCCCCCCCTGTGCTACACTCATCCCGCCATCCCTTCCCCTGCCCACAAGCCAGGTGCCCACTTTTCCCCTGCCCAACTGCCTTGCACCGAGATCTAAAAGTGGCTCGCAAGCCCGTGTCACCCTCTGGCAAGACAGACCTAATGCCGTGTCCCGGGTTGTACGTGATCCGCAAGCAGCAAAATTTTCCCGGGGCTCAAATCCCACTGCAGACCCCAGAGCCAGAGCAGTACGCACACATGTGCGGAGCCTACCCAGGCAGTGCGGGTATTTACTGCACCCCCTCCCCCCGCGAGCTCTGAGCCCACCACGCGCCACGGAGACCGGAGCGCAGTTGGCGGCTGGTGGTTTTTTGACTAGGCTTAGGGGCGCCTCGGCGGGCACTTGCAGTTGGAAAGTAAACGCGGCTACCTGGAGATACCCATAGCGAGAGGAGAGGTGCTGGAAGCGGGCTGGAGAGGGGCTGGAAGTGGGTTGGTGAGGAGCCAGAGAAAGGATCTGGCTGACCGACCCTGCGGCTGGTGCCCGAGGCAGGAAGCCGCGAATCGCGGCAGCTGTTGCCGGCACAGCTCGGCACGGCGCTGCGCGGCACGGCACGGCACGATATTTGTCTTTGGGTTCGGTGCGCGCAGGGTTGACCAGTCTCTGAAACCACCCTAAATCGGCCATAAATCCCAACTGAAACCTCCGTTAACATTTCCCCAGAGCAGTAGGACCCCCGGAACGCTGAGGCCTGCACTCTGTGGGGTCCCCGTGCGCATCCCACGCCCTGCGTTCTGTGCCGGCGCGGCTACTGTTTAGAGGGTCTCTGTGGTACGTGCCCGAAACCCTCTTATTCCCTGAATCATTTGTCCACATAAACGAGGGAGAACTGGCCTGCGCTGTCCTCAGCCACTGTGGAGCCTCCCCCGAGAGCGAGGTGGGGATGGGGGACATGAAGCGCTCTACGCTGCCAGCCTCGGCAAGCCGGCAAACACATGCCGCAGAAGCGGTAGAAAGTACCCTAAGGCGTTTTAAAAAACAAATCATGTGCACAAGCTCGCCATCCCCTTGCCCCTCGCCGCTGCCTCTCCGCCGGTGGGCTCACGACCACCTGTCGCATCCTCGGGCGCGCGCCCTCGCCCCCTTCCCACGCACCCAAAGCCTTGCGCTCCGGACTTGGGGCTCAGGATTGAAGGCTACCCAGGGTTGAGAACTGCGACCCTTGGATTCAAGGGTCTTTTAAGGTAATGGAACCTTCACGCAGCCCCCCTCCCCCCGGGGAGAGTCAGTTGTGTCTGGGAGGGAGGGTTTCAGTTCCTGCGCTCATGCCGCCCGGGGCCCACGTCTTGCGTCACGTGTCCCGCAACGCAGGAGAGCTGTCTCTCTGGCCAGGGGAGAAGAGAGGAGCAAGGCTCCCCGTCAGTCAGGGAGAGGAGTGGAAGGAGCTAAACATCCCTGCGAGGCCTGCGCTCATCGCCCCCTTACCCAAAGTCCGGGGCTTCCGGAGACAGAAGCCGGCTCCCGCAGCCGCCTGGGCACCGGCCCGGCGTCCCCTGGTGGCAGAGAGAGAGCACTACGAGCGATTTTCGGACCGAATCGACACGCTCCTCAGATCCAAGCAGGCAGGGCTGGCCTGGAGGACAGAGAGAAAGAGAGACAGAGACAGAGAGGAGGGGACGAGGGCAGGCCGAGCGGGGGCCAGGAGCAGCCTGAGGGCATAGAAAGTGTCCAGGAAGGAGATAAGACTCCACCAGCAACAACGGAGTCGCTTCTGCCATAGTCTAGGGTTCGAGGCCCCGACCCCCCAGACCTCACAAGGGCTGAGAAGTGAGGCTGGAGAACTTCCTAGCTGGTGCTTTGGTTTTCTTGGAAAATATTTTCTTCGCCCTAGTTTGGCTGGGTGCTCCGTCTCACGGGGCCCCAAGTGTATTTTAAGAGTCCGCCACCGTGTTATGGGCGTGCGCAACTGCCTCGACGGCAATACTATGTCAGGACAACGCGATATCCCCCTTGAACTCGGGGGGCAGCCCGAGGAGCAGCCACCTTTGGAGGCCTCGGGGGCAGCTGCCCCCGGTGCTGGGCCTGGCGCAGCCGAAGGGATGGAGACCCAGCCGCCTGGCAGCGAGCCCGTCCCCACAGAGACTGAAGGCGAGGCCTGCGGCCCTTCAGAGGTCTCCAGGCCCAGCTTCCAGGGCCTCGGCAAAGCCGACGAGGAAGCCAGAGCCCATGGAAGCTACAGCCCACCTCCCGAGGAAGCCATGCCCTTCGAGGTGGGGCAGCCCAGCTTGGGAGGCTCCTGGCCGACCCTGGAGCAGCCCAGAGAGGCCAATGTGGCCCCTGCAGGCCTCGAGGCCTTCAGCCCAGGGCCCGTGGAGGCCAGAGCCCTCGGGGAGGCCGGGCCAGGCCTGGGAGGCTACAGCCCCCCACCCGAGGAAGCCATGCCCTACGAGTCTGAGCCGCCTGCCGGCAGAGATCGCAGCCACCCTCTCCTGGAGGTCTCAGACCTCGCTCCAGGAGGCCCGAGGGTGGGGGTCCCTCGCGCTCCCCCCGAGGAGCCCGGAGCCCTCAGACCTGCCGACGCGGGCTTCAGAGGAGGCAGCCCTCCCCCTGAGGAGGCTATGCCATTTGACTTTGATGGAGCAGCCTTCGGGGACGACAGCCCACCCCCTGGGCTCCCCCGAGCTAACCTACAAATCGACGACGGTGGCGGCAGCCAGTTCGCGGCAGTCGCGGAGCCGAGTGCGGTCCTCCTCGCTCCCGCCGCGAACGAGCCCCCCCTCCGGGTCCCAGGCGCCATCGGCAGCGCATCCCGAGAGGCTGTCAGATCTGTTCCACACTTCGTGGGCAACAGCCCCCCGATGGAGATCGCCGGACCCCCACTCGAGATTGGCAGCGCCCCCGTTGGGGTCCACAACGCTCCCGTCAACATGGACAGCCCCCCAATCGCGCTTGACGGACCGCCCATCGAGGTCTCCGGAGCCCCAGTTAAGAGAGAGCGAGCAGAGGGAGAGAGACCCCCAGTCGAGGGCGAAGCAGCTGAGATGGAAGGAAGCTCAGCCAACTCAGCCGCCGGCGCCGCCACCGCCGCGGAGGGACGCCAAGTCCCCTCTCCGGGAGATGGAGCTTCTGCCGCCGGGGCCGCTCCAGACGCCGGGGCCGCTCCCGCCGCCCCAGCAGCCCCAGCCGCGCCTGCAGCCCGGGCAGCCCCTGCCGCCTCCAACGTTCCAGCCGCTGGGGCCGCCCCAGTCGCCCCAGCCATGCCTGCTGCCCGGGCAGCCCCAGCCGCGCCTGTCGCCTGGGCAGCCCCAGCTGCCGGAGCCCGCCCCAAGCTCCATTCCCTCAGACCCCCCAGCCCCGAGATCCAGGCTGCCGATCCGCCTACTCCGCAGCCTCCGCGCGCGTATGCCTGGCGGGGCAGGTCCGAGCGCGGCCGCGACTACGACGAAGGGTCGGTCAGCAGCAGCGATGAGTCCGACGATGGGACCTTCGGATGCTCCCGCTGCTTCCAGCCCCGGCGAAATCGCCGCCGCCGAAAGCCGCAGCGTAACTTGCTCCGCAACTTCCTCGTGCAAGCTTTCGCGGGCTGCTTCGGCCGATCTGAGAGCGCCGAGCCCAGAGCCCCGCGCGGCCCCAAGGTCAAGAAGATTCCTCTGGCGGAGAAGCGCAGACAGATGCGCAAGGAAGCCCTGGAGCAGCGCGCTCAGAAGCGCGCGGAGAAGAAGCGCAGCAAGCTCATCGACAAGCAGCTCCAGGACGAGAAGATGGGCTACATGTGTACGCACCGCCTGCTGCTTCTAGGTACTGCGGCGGACTCTGCCCGCGGGGAGCAGGGCCGCCGGGGACCTGGGAGGGGGTGGAAGGGCTGCCCGGTGGGGCTCGGGGCCTGGTGGCGGGAGGTGGGTGCCTGGGCAGAGGCCAGAAGAGCCTGCTAAGAAGTTCCAGCGAGGGGCCCCAACTTTGCCCGGGGAGTGGGCCGGGGGGGTCTCTGGGGGGCTTGGGTGGTCGAAGTATATACCCTCCAGGGAGGAAAGTGGTGCCGTACAACACTGAGGGTCGTTTCCAGCTGGACAAACCAGCGCCAGCGACCATAAGACGACCCCGAGTCCTGGGGTGGGGGACGGCCAGGAAGGCGGGGGCCTCAGGTGAGCCAGGAACTGCCGGGGAGGGGCCTCGGGGTTCCCCCCCACCCCCGGCTAAGCTGGTTGGGGCCACGGTGGGCTGGGGTCGTTGGGGAATGTGCGCCCCTGCCTCGCCTGGCACGGCTGCTTGGACTCAGACAGCTTGTCGTTGGTGTGTGTTGGTGTCCATATTGTGTCCGCTTGTGCATGACATGCTCAAGTGTCCCCCAGTTCCCATCCCTGGCACCCCCAAATTACCCGCCGACTGCGTACTTGTACTGGGGAACTGGCTGTTCTGTGTTGTGCGCCATGGCGCGGGCAAAAACTTTGCGTGTTCGCACACTCCGGAGGTGCCTGCGAGCGGGCGCTCTGCAGCGGGCGCCGCGGACGCCGCCGGGAGACAGTGGCGGGACGTCTTGGGTAACGTGCTGGGTCCCTGGCCGGGGGGGGAGGGGTCTGCCTCCCGCCGGCCTCCATAACCTTTTTTTTCTGTATGTCTTTCTCTCTTTTTTCCCTTTGCGCTAAGCGTTTCCTCACTTCTCATTCGTTCGCCAAACCCTCCCGCCTTTACGGTTGAAAAACCAGACACTCAGGTACCCGGGGCGTCAGGGTCTGCACGCGGACGCTCGGTATTCTGCACACACCCGGCTCGCCCGGTGGGGGGAGTGGAGGGCCGCGGGCGGGGACACCACGCAAATCTGCGGTAGGCAAGTCTGGCTCCAAACCACTCGGGGCTGGTTCCAGGGGGTGGGCGTGGCTGTGCTTTAAAAATATGAAATAATTTTCCTTCCTAGGGACGAGCGCGAGGTAAGCCAATCGTTTACACTTTCACCCTAGTGCAGTAGGAGGGGCTTGGTTTGAAAGAGGGGCTGTGCCTTGGGAGTGGACTGGCGGCTTGTGTTTGAAATGCAATTAAAATAAAACTTCAAAAAAATGCTCCGCGTGTATCTTAAGTGTGTGGACAAAATGTAGTAAAACTGACTGTGACTTGTGAAAAATATAAACATTTGCATGTGAATCTTTTCAAGCAGCTTTAGCTGGGGGCAAAGAGGCTCAAAGGTAAGACCCTCTGCAGATGGGCTGGGGGTACAAAAGGAGAAATTAGAAGGTCTTGTGTTGATAGTCATATTGGAAGGGTCCCTTCTGGGGCCCTCTGCCTGCCCCTGGCCCCCTCCAGGCCCCTCCCCCTCCCGGAACACCACCCCTCCTTATCTTCGAGACCTTCCCTGGCCCCTCCCAGTCCCCACCCCCTTTAGCCTCCTCAAGGCTCCTTAGCTCCAAGGAGGGGGGTGGGGGGGTTGGCTCCCTGGGCCCTAGTGAATCACAGCAGTGATTAGCAACGGCCTGAATGTGTGGCTTAAATGAAAATGTCAAAAGTGAAACGCCACAATCTTAATTTCTTTATTTTAGTCTCTAAAACCTTTCAAGGGATTTGAAGATCACCATTTCTAAGGCTTTGCTACATGTTTGTCAAATGCTTTATAATACGTGATGGTTTTAGTCGATGGCATTGTGGACAAAGCTGTATGCTGTTGTGATGTGCGTGTCTCACAAAGCGCAGTTTTAAATGTGATGGTCATTTACGCCCACCCAGGGAGATGGTGATGTCATCATTTTACCAAAAACCTACAGGAGGGAGGTGGTTTCAGCTTTGGATGTGCCAACTGCACCAAAGCCACAGAGCCTCAGATGACAAGGCACTGTTTTCGTGCAAACAAATGACTTTTCCCTGACAGCCCCATTTCAGTGGCCCAAGCAGAGCTCTGGGGAGCGAGCTTCTGGAGGGAAGGGGGGCGCGATCAGATGAGCGCAGGCGCGCCCCCAGTGCGCAGTGCCCCTTGCCTGCTGGGGTCTCAGCAGCCTCACATGTGAAATGAGGCTTTTCCCAGCGGGCCTCTCCCAAAACCGCCTCTGCTCCACGCCTCGAGTCCTCTGTTCCGGGGGGCGGGGGGCAGACTGGGGAGCCCAGCCCACTTCAGTCCGCACTGGACGCTAGATTACGCCACATCTAGCCCGCACCAAACCGGGTCTGGGGCCAAGGCTTAAGAATATTAGAAGTGTCCCTTGTTCTGTGGTGGGGGCTGGGGAGTGAACTTTAATAAAAGGAAATTTGCCATTGTCCTGGCTCTGTCTGCAGGGTGGTGGCCCAGGAGACCGAAGCTCAGGCCATGTGTAGCATGGATCTGAATTCAGAGAGCCAGGCTTAGGGTTTCTGACCAGGTTTCATTTTGCCCAAGTGCCAAGAGAAGGATCCCAGCTGAGTCTGGTCTACTCACTGGGGAGGGGAGCCGGGGGGAGGGTGAGGACTTACATTCGGGACAAGATTTTTTACGAACACCCCAGACCTGGCCTGTAAAACAAGACATCCATCTTCCCACCCCTGAACATGCCGACCAAATGACCATCCTTTGATGTGGCTTTGAGTTTGTGACATGCCGGTTCATCTGTTGCTTTAAAAATGTGCATCGTGTGTTTATCTATATATGCCCTCTCTGTTTTTATTGCCCAAACAGCTTAACATTAGATTTTTTAAAATTGTGGCCGATGTACAGTATTATATTAGCTTCAGGTGCGCAACTTAGCGATGAGACACTTATACCCCTTACGAAGCGACCGCCCTGCGTCTGATAGCCATCTGTCATCACGCGTGTTACTATGGTATTATTGACTATGTCCCCCGCTGCATTCAGGGAATCTTAAAAGGGAAAGAGATTAGAGAGAGAGAATCAATAGCACGACTAAAATTCTGGAATATCGAAAGAGTTTGAAGCCTTTTTCCTTGCTCAGCAGTGGCCAACGATGGATGGTCTCCACGTTTCTGTTGCCCTTTTGAATGCTCTCAGAGGCTTACACATTTCTGGAAACCTAATTTGGGTGTGATTCCCTCATGTTTCAAGCATTGAAGGGACTGCTGGGTTAGAGCCTCTTAGTGGCTGCTGCACTTATTAAACCTGGGCAAAGAAGTGCTACGTGTCCTAATGGCCATTGTGCCATGACACTGTTTCTACAGTGCCTCTCACTTAATTGTATGGCGGTTTCTTTACACCACCAGTTAGGACAGTGACACATAGCACCCTCCTTGTGGCGCCCCCCGTCTTTTCCCCCAGTGCACACATTTTTCTGTATTCAGAGGCCTCCACTGAGCTGTTTGGTGCGGTGGGAAGGGTATGGCTTACCAGGCCGCAACCTTTTTAAAACTAAGAGAGACTTTTATCATCTTCCCTTGTCTGTCTCCCAACAGTATTTTGTGCCCCTCAAAGGCCAAAATTCTTTCTTCTCTTTCCTCTGACTTCTCTTACCCAAAAAAAAAATAAATAAATAAATAAATAAATAAATAAATTTTTTTTCCTATACAGGTAGGTTAAATTTTATCCTTTACCCACATTCCCTCTGCCGTGAAAACTGCTACGGAGCCGTCCTGTGTGTCCCTCCTGGCCCAAAAGAAGGGAGACACAGGCCGCGCTGGCATTGTCAGCAGCCGCAGTGGCCACGGCACTGCATAACGATAGCGCATTCTTACTGTATTTTAAAAAGCCTTTCCCGGAGTCCCATTTGTCCCTTGAAACAGCCTTGGGCAATAAAAACACGGAGAGGACCCCATTTCATAGGCAAATAAACCAAAAGTGCAGAGACACCATGGCAGGGACTTTTGCTCAGACTGAAAGGTAAGGCAGTGAAGGGATCCGCGCTCCCCCAAACACTGTGGCAACATGCCCTATCGCATTATTTAAATGTGCAGCATGACTATTGTGCGTGGACTGTGTGCTCTTAAAATCCCTTGCCAGATGACAGGTGTCCCGCCGTCTTCTGCCGTCTGAATAACAGCCAAGCCCTGACAGATTCGCAGTCACAAGTGACCACAGAGTGTCCGTGAAACGTGAGCTCCCGTGGCCGAGACGCCTGGCATTGCTGCGGGGATATTTAGTTTCCACCATTTGCTTGAGGTCACTGGCCAGCGCTGCAGCTGGAGCCTGTTCATTGGGCCTTTCTTTCCCCTGTCAGATGCAGGTTTTCTTTTGAGCCTTTTTAAAATCCCCCCCATGGTTTTCTGCAGGATTTAAAGCTTCCTTACTGACTCGAGTGTCCACAAAGAACTACAGTAATTTTAAGATGCAGTTTTTTGCATGCATTGCTTCCCTCCGTCTTTAGCCTTCTGCCCTAACAGACTATTTAGGAGCCTGCGTTGGGTCTCATGACCCTGTTAAAGGAACTGTTGCTCAGTACCCTTCATGGTGATTTTTTTTTTTTAAGTATTTCTTCCTTTTACTCAGGGTTAATTCCTGCTTGGTGAGAGTCAGTGCGACTCTTAGAAATCTCCTTTGCTTTTTATGCGGGAAGGTCGGTGTTAAGCAAAACAATACATTTATTTTTAGGAAGATAACCTAATTGGCTAGAGTTGAAATTCCCCATACTGGGTCATGCCTCTTCTTCTTAGAGTCGATTTCCCCGCCAAAGGAAGCAGGCCGCCCCCAGCCCCCAGCCAAACTGTGGCTCTTCCCGAGCGCCAGGGTGATGGAACTTTCTGGAGGCCTGTGAACAGCCAGTGAAAACAGGCCTCC
The DNA here is from genome assembly GCF_021234165.1 of Pteronotus mesoamericanus. Classification (NCBI taxonomy): domain Eukaryota; kingdom Metazoa; phylum Chordata; class Mammalia; order Chiroptera; family Mormoopidae; genus Pteronotus; species Pteronotus mesoamericanus. The sequence goes on along the minus strand of NW_026555105.1, from coordinate 1,608,834 downwards.
ATGCCCCTTGGTTCCTTTCACCTGTGGCAAGGTGACGTTCTTCCCGAACCCACTTGGGGCCTCCCAGGGTCCCAGTGGAACATGAAGTTAACATACCAGGTGTCCATTTTAAAACCGCATTTCTCAGGAGGAGTAGGAATTTTCAAAACAAAGGGCCAGGGCCAGTTGACACAACAGGGTCCCCTCCACCTTCAAAGAACGGGTCGGTCTCACTAACCCTCTCTGGTGCTGGTGCCCCCCTACTGACGGGACTCTGAGGCTCAGACCCTGCCGACACCCACCTGACCAGATTTCGTTGAATGAGGCCCACAGGGTCTCTGTCCTATCAGAGTCCTGTTCTGGCCTGTGGTCACTCTGGGCAGGCAGGCGCCCTGGTCTTTTCAGGGAGCGAGAGAAAGGCCCACGGCCTGCTGAGGACTCGACCCGCGAGCCCTGAGTGGACCTCAGGAAGGCAGGGAAGACGAGGGAGAAGTCCCCGCTGCCGCTGGCCGCCAGCCTCTGCCCAGGGAGGGTGTTTACAGGAAAGTCCAGAGGGAGGCCAATCGTCCTTCATTCCTCTAAAGGGCAGGCCAGAGGCCCGAGGGCCAGCTCCCCTCCAAAGGTGTTCCCAGCCCAGGACAATGGGAAACGCTGTTTTTAGAAATTTCCTCCTGCTCTTCGGCTTTTTTGTTCCCAGTGAAGCTTTTGTTTTTTGTTGTCTGGATTCCCCGCGAGACTGCTCACTTCTAAAAGGCCAGGGCAAGCGCCCTTCCAGCCTCTCGCTTTGGGAGCTCACTGTCTGCACACTCTATCAGCAAGGGCCAGCCAAGCAGCAGACGAAGACACCTTGCCAGATTAATGATTGCTTGAGTGAGATGGCCAGAGAGAGGATGGGGGAACTTTTGTGACTGGTCCTGAAAAAGTGTCACCTTTCCCCCGCCACCTCTCTATAAATCAGCTCAGTCCTGGGGTTGAGTCCAGGGTCCCGAATGCAGATATTGTATGGTTGTTACACGTGCAAAAAAAAAAAAAAGTTTGTCTTTAGTTTCCCTCCCGACAGCCAGACGGTGACTGAAGCAGGCCGGCCCCCGCAAGTGGAAGACGCGCCCGCAGAGAACCAGGTAGGGAACGCCGCAGAACGCAACGCTGGGTTTTCCATACGTCCTTCCTCGCGAGCCTGGTGCAGACCGGGAGCCCTGGTCCCCGAGAGCGGCGCGCAGGAGGCGCGCACCCCCTCAGTTAGGAGGGGAGCAGATTTCCGCAGGCACTCCTGGGGGTTGTCATGAGGGAGGGATGTTAGGTAACTGATCTGTGACAGAGCGGTGACAATTAAGGGAGGGTGGCTCTGTTGTACTCACTTAGAGCGAAAATCCCAAATTGCACCGTAGAGTCATTTGTTAAACCCCAGGAGAGCTCGTGAGCGTTTTGACTCGCAGAGCCCTGCCCACAGAACTTGAACATTAGCTCTCGTTAAACGTTTCTTAATGATTCAATTTGGGGCGAGGAGAGAGGCAGAAAAGCACCCATTGTTACCTGATCCCGCGTGTGCGATGAGTCAGTCGGTGTTTCCGACGTTGTCACACACATGCCGTGTGTGGGACAGTCAGTACCTTAAACTTCTCTAATGAGTTGATAATGGGAAGGAAATGTACCCGCTTCTAAGGAGCACAGCAGCCACCTGAGCTCCCAGCGGCTCAGCGCCGCGCGGAGTGTGGGTTCCTAGAAGGAGCCGTGAACTTGGGCGGCGAGTGCCTCTGTTGCTTGGTCCTGCTCTTGCTTCTCCCCTTGATTGAAAGACCACATCGCCTCTCTCCTCCATCCATTTTGAACAGCTCTGCCTCCATCAAACTGATCGCTGATGTGCATATGACCGTGAAGACTTTTTTTTTACAGGGCACCTGTGTTCAGGTAAGTTTGAGGCCGTGGGATTTCTGAAAAGGATAAGGCTTAGGATCATGCACAGACACTAAAGCCAGGCATCGCTACGTGGCCCAGGACCAGGAAGGGCTGCCAGCCGGGCCTCTGCCGGAGGAACCAGGAACGAGGGGCCTGCATCTCACCTGGTGTCCGTCCCTGCCCCCCGCTGGCCTCTGGGACCACGTGCCCAGGCCTCAGTTTCTTCAGCTGTAAAAGTGGCTGATGGGTCCAACAGGAAAAAAGTAAAAAAAACCAAAAAACAAAAAACCCAGCCTGTCAAGAAGAGACAGAATGACTTAGGAAGCATGTAGGTACTAAACTACTTGACCACTTGAACACAGCTTTTAAAATAGATGCCATTTTCTTATCTGTGGTTAGAGACGGCAACTCCTAAGTGTCCAAAGGACTTCCTCACAAGCCCCGTGGGGGTCCTCATTAACAAATGTCCACTTTACTTGTCATCAGCGCCTTGAGTTTTTGGCCCTCGTGGGCTTCTGGAATCTTAGAAAGCATCCGTCTTAATCCCCCAGAGCCTCTCTCTGTGTCAGGCCTACGGGACCCTAATCAGATCCTTCACGCAATTGCGCACGTCACCGCGGGCCTCAACCCGGCCCCTCAGAGGAGGCTTCTGTCTTGGCTGGCTCTGGAGGGTCCTGGAGGTGGGGGGCAGCGGTGATGCCGATGCTCACTAGGCGGCGAGGTGGTGCCAGGCGCGTCCTGATGGGGGGGACAGGGGCAGGGGGAGCCGTCCCCTCTTGGTAGGAGTGAGAGGAGGGAGGGACAGCTCGCCACATGCACACACGGTATGAACACCACACATGCATGAGAGCCACCCCACCACATGCACACACGGTGTGACCACACACACACACACACACACACACACACGAGAACCACCCCACCATATGCACACATGGTGTGAACACCACACATATAAGAACCACCCCACCACATGCACACACGGTGTGAACACCACACACACGAGAGCCACCCCACCACATGCACACACGGTGTGAACACACACACACACACACACGAGAGCCACCCCACCACATGCACACACGGTGTGAACACCACACACACACACGAGAGCCACCCCACCACATGCACACACAGTGTGAACACCACACACACACACACGAGAGCCACCCCACCACATACACACGTGGTGTGAACACCACACACACACACGAGAGCCACCCCACCACATGCACACACGGTGTGAACACCACACACACACACACGAGAGCCACCCCACCACATGCACACACAGTGTGAACACCACACACACACACACGAGAGCCACCCCACCACATGCACTCACGGTGTGAACACCACACACACACACGAGAGCCACCCCACCACATGCACACACGGTGTGAACACCACACACACGAGAGCCACCCCACCACATGCACACACGGTATGAACACACAGACACACACACACACACACAAGAGCCACCTCACCACATGCACACACAGTGTGAACACCAACACACAGGAACCACGCCACCACATGCACACACGGTGTGAACACCACACACACGGGAACCACCCCACCACATGCACACACGGTGTGAACACCACACACACGAGAGCCACCCCACCACATGCACACACGGTGTGAACACCACACACACACGGGAGCCACCCCACCACATGCACACACGGTGTGAACACCACACACACACACACGAGAGCCACCCCACCACATGCACACACAGTGTGAACACCACACACACACACGAGAGCCACCCCACCACATGCACACACGGTGTGAACACCACACACACACACGAGAGCCACCCCACCACATGCACTCACGGTGTGAACACCACACACACACACACGAGCCACCCCACCACATGCACTCACGGTGTGAACACCACACACACACACGAGAGCCACCCCACCACATGCACTCACGGTGTGAACACCACACACACACACGAGCCACCCCACCACATGCACTCACGGTGTGAACACCACACACACAAGAGCCACCCCACCACATGCACACACTGTGTGAACACCACACACACACACGAGCCACCCCACCACATGCACTCACGGTGTGAACACCACACACACACACAAGAGCCACCCCACCACATGCACACACAGTGTGAACACCACACACACAAGAGCCACCCCACCACATGCACACACGGTGTGAACGCCACACACACATGGGAGCCACCCCACCACATGCACTCACGGTGTGAACACCACACACACACGAGAGCCACCCCACCGCATGCACACACAGTGTGAACACCACACACACACACGAGAGCCACCCCACCACATGCACTCACGGTGTGAACACCACACACACAAGAGCCACCCCACCACATGCACTCACGGTGTGAACACCACACACACACACGAGCCACCCCACCACATGCACTCACGGTGTGAACACCACACACACACACGAGCCACCCCACCACATGCACTCACGGTGTGAACACCACACACACACACGAGCCACCCCACCACATGCACTCACGGTGTGAACGCCACACACACACGCGAGCCACCCCACCACATGCACTCACGGTGTGAACACCACACACACACACGAGCCACCCCACCACATGCACACACTGTGTGAACACCACACACGGGAACCACCCCACCACATGCACACACGGTGTGAACGCCACACACACACACGAGCCACCCCACCACATGCACTCACGGTATGAACACCACACACACAAGAGCCACCCCACCACATGCACACACTGTGTGAACGCCACACACACACGAGCCACCCCACCACATTTACTCACGGTATGAACACCACACACACACGCGAGCCACCCCACCACATGCACACACGGTGTGAACACCACACACACGAGAGCCACCCCACCACATGCACACACTGTATGAACACCACACACACATGAGAGCCACCCCACCACATGCACACACGGTGTGAACGCCACACACACATGAGAGCCACCCCACCACATGCACACACGGTGTGAACGCCACACACACATGAGAGCCACCCCACCACATGCACACACGGTGTGAACGCCACACACACATGGGAGCCACCCCACCACATGCACACACGGTATGAACACCACACACACATGAGAGCCACCCCACCACATGCACACACGGTGTGAACACCACACACACATGAGAGCCACCCCACCACATGCACACATGGTGTGGACACACACACACATGAGAGCGACCCTACCACATGCACACACTGTGTGAACACCACACACACGTGAGCCACCCCACCACATGCACACGTGGTGTGAACACCACACACACATGAGAACCACCCCACCACATACACACATGGTGTGAGTACCACACGTGCGCACACCCACACCAGACCCAACCCACCACATACACACATGGTGTGAGCACCGCACGCACACACGCACGCATACATACACGCACGTGCACACACGTGAGCCACCCTACCAGATACATGCATGGCGTGACCACAAAACTCTTCTGGTCATTGCCAAATGTCCCCTGAGGGGCCAAATCACGTCCCACTCGAAGCACTGCCTAACACCGTCCGCATCGAGCTCCGGGGACGGTAGATGCTGTCTGCGTTATGCCCTGCGCGCCTTGAAAAGGAAAGTTATCTTCCAAGGAAGGGCGCCGACATCTATTGTAATAACCAGCACGAAGTGTTTCTTCTTATGTTGGTGATCCCGCATTCCTGGGCAGAAGTAATTTCCAGAAATCTCAGAAAAAAGGTGACCCAACATGGGCTAGAAAAGGAGATTATCCTGGGGCAGCACACCACGGCTCCGAGACCCGACGGAGCTCAGCCAGCCCCGTAGCTCGCGGGCCGGCCGGGGGAGGCATGGCCCCCCGGAGCAGGCCAGGCCCGGGCGCTCTCACCCCGCGTCCTCGGGAAGGGGCCAGGACGGTGGGCCCAGCCCTCAGGCGCTGCCGCCTGCAGGTCAGCTCTGGGCGGGCCGGCTCCCTGCACGGGCCCCACGGAACATGAGCAGTGTCCTACAGCGGCATTGCGTGCACGCCGGCGACACGGGTGTGGGCCCGTCCGCTGGCTCACCTCAGCCCCAGGCCCATAGGGAGCCAACCCACTGCATGGAGGTGACCGTGATCCTTTAGTGACAACTATGTCAAGTCCCCTTGCAGGGGCAGGTAGGAAGGGGCCGTGGGCAGGGTGCCCGTGGTGACGGCGCTGAGAAGGCAAAGTGCGGTCTTTCAGGGAGAAAGCGTAGTTGCGCCCACAGCAGGAATGATCCGGGCATTTCCTGGTCCAGGGCCTTGCACTCGGCCCTTGGCAGGACAGCTGACCCCCTTGCCCTTTGTGGGGCGCACACGGTGGCCAGCACCTTGGCGCAGCCGTGGCAGGACGCGGGCGTGATCCGCTCCTGAACCCCCGGCAGCCCCTAAACAGCCTCCCTCCCGCATGACTACTGTGGAAGGAGACTCAGTCGCTTGGTTATATTTTTAGCCTAAAACCTTGTGTTTTTGTCCCTATCTGGTCTTTCAATAGAGCCTTCAGATGTTACAGATTCATCAAATATCTAATTTTTTAATCAAGTTTTTTTCCTTGGAGAATTTAGAACTTGTGGCCTTTCAGTTAATTGCAAAATCTAGGGGGAAAAACAACTACACTCTGGACATCCATCGTGAATTAAACATGTTCGCTTTCACTCTTGGGCTTACTGCAGGGTGAGCAGTGGAAACCGATCCGTAGTTTGATAAGTTACATATTGGACATGTAAAATTAAAAATAGTTTTTAATGTTCCAAGCTCAGCTAAGCAAAGTTTCCCCTAACTAACACCTCCTTATTGCAGAATCCTCGAAATTGCCTAAGGCAGGTTTTCTGAATGTTGACTTCGGCATTTTGCCTGGGACCAAGCACAACATCCTTCCAAGGAAATGCCTGGAAGGCCCCTGGGCAGTCCCCAAAACAAATGCAAAGCATTAGGGGAAATTTTTTAAAGTTGGAGTATAGAAAACTAAGAGCTATTTATCATTAAACATTTATGGGACTTCGTTTATTCCTTGTTAGATGCAAGAATAGAGACACATTAGATCACTTTTGTTTCACACCCGTGGCCGGGACAGGGTTTAAGGTGGACACTTGAAAAAGGGTTCCCCTTTCCACGTGGGCGTCTTTGGAAATTTTCCTGCTGGGGCCCAGCCGTTCTGGAACAGTCTTAGGAAATGACCGCACCTCAGGGCCGTTTGGCGTGGGCGGGCTCACAGTGGTTACTCCTTGCTGTCTTCCTGGGTCGCCCTGATGGGGGATGGGGTGGGGGCCCCACCTTCCCTGAGGGTCCTAGGGTAGTGGGAAGAGAGCGCTGGCTGTTAGAGGCTTGTCATTCCTGGGACCATGGCTGAGTCCATGCCTTTGCCAAGTGACGTCCAGAAAAGGCCAACAGATTCTTAAACAGGCGGACAGGCTCCACTTGGCGGTGCTCCTGCCGTGGTCAGCGGAGGGGCTTGGCTTCGCCGGGTCTGTGCTCAGCTGTGTGCGGAAAGAGGCGATGGCCGCAGGCGAGCGGGCGGGCAGGCTTGAGAGAGGGCCTCTGCGTGGAGACTGGCACTCAGCTGGCCCGGACACGTCCAGGTGACTTGTCCTGAGACTCAAGTTGACAGGTGACAGAGGCCTCTCGTTTTGGGGGTGGGGTAGGGGGGCAGGGCACCTGAAACACTGATTCCCCTGAAGTAGGGTCTGATTGTAGGTGTTAAGAGGGGCTCAAAATTGGGAGACTAGCTGTCACTGTGCCAGGAAGAAGGGGCCAGGAGGGAGACCCTCCGTCGGGGCTGCGGCTGGAGAAGAGGGGCTGGCCCGTGTCCTCCCCAGAGCAGCCCGCAGCGCCGCGCCGCGGCGGCAGAAGCCAGCCTCCTAGGAAGTGCCCTCATTTTTTTTCTTTGCTTTCCCATTTTCCCCCTCTCGAGGCTTCTTTTAGAAAATAAGACACTTCTTCAGGGTCAGGTTCTGAGCAGGAAATATCCCCTTTCTGAGGGGACGAGATGAGAACAACTAGTTGGGGCTGGAAGTAGGACAAAAAAAATAAAGTGGGCTGCTCAGAGGCGGCTGGCAGATGGCGCTCGCCTTTCACTGTTGAGAGCCTGGTTGCTCAAAGTGCTGGCCGCTGCGCTCAGCTCCGCACCCCCTCCCCTGAGCCTCTGCCGTGACCCAGCCCCCGCCCCTGGGCCGGGGGCTCTCTTACAGGGCTTTCAGCGGAGCAATTGATCTCTGGGGACGAATCCCGTCACTTTAGTGGCTCTGTAGCCCGTAGCCAGTGCAGGACAGCAGGCAGGTCCACAGGCACCACATCCCAGCCCACGCGCCCCGGCTCTGCTGGGAACCAGTTCAGAGACCTTGGGCAAGTTGTGCTCCTCTGAGAAATGAGAGCGATGTCCTTCTCACTTTCAAACTTCTTTAATTTGCTCATGAAAAGTTCAACTAGAATAGGTATGCTGGCCCCCCACACTCTTGTTTAAAGCAGCCCTTCAGGAACAGCAGATTGTGCAGGACATTGTAGGCCGATCTTTTGTTCTTTGGTAAATAATTAGAATTTGTGGGTGTCCTTCATGGGGAAGGTCTTTGAAGGAAGCAGACTGAGGGGCGCATTGTTTTCCATCCCAGTCAAGAGCTGGGAAGGAGACTCAGAGGTGGGCAGGGAAACCCAGGGAGCCTTCCTGGAGGAGCTCGCGTTTGAGACAGTGTGGGAAGATGCAGAAAGGTGAGGGAGTAGACTTGGCGGGGAGGTATTGGCTGAGGATGAATCCACACTGTTTTTTCATTCCTGAGAGTATCATTGGGTTTTCAGGACCTCTGACATTCCGGGCTAGTTTCCACGTATTTTTCCCTTCTCAACATCTCTCTGCTCTTCAGTGCTGCAAACCCACAGCGCACGAGGGGCAGCGGTCTCCCTCGTGAAGAGTCTTCCTGGCTAGGGACTCAGCGCGGGACCCCAGCCTTTTCTCTCAGGCCCGGCCCCGCCTGCCTCTTTTGGCCCCGCCTTCGGTGGAGGGAAGTCGGGTCTGCTGGCTGGGCCAGGTTCCGGGGTTCCAGAGAGAACAGGCGCCCGCGCCCTTCCTACCCTGCCCGCGCTGCACAGCCGGCACGCCATGGCCTCATCTGTTTGACAAGGGCGTTCAAAGGCCTGCGATGGCCGCGCGTGCCCCTCCTCCAGAACCTGCCCTCCTCGCCCCATCCTTAGGTACCTTCTCTCCACCCTGCGGGAGTAGAAAAGTCGAGGAAACCAAATAAAACATGAGCTTCAGGCAAAGGCTTCCCTCCGCCCTGCTACAAAAGTTCTTTTCTTAAGTTAAACTTTATTCCAACTTTTCTTCTCTTAAACCTGCAATCTTCTGGGGCTTCTTTAAAGCCTCTCTCGCTCCCCTTCCTTCCTAACGCCCCCAATATGTAGCCCTGAACCTTGGCCAAGGTCAGGTAACACAGAACCCCCCAGGGGGCCACTGTCCCCGTCCCAGGGCGCCGGGGTTCCCAGGGAAGCAGGGCAGGTTTCTAACACCTGCTCTGGGCCAGGAGAGCTCCTCTCCCACCAGGGGTCAGCAGAGAGCTGAGCCGCACAAAGGAAGTGGGCTTGCTTAGAATTCTCTAGATGAAATGTAGAAAGCCCCAAAGGAAAAAAGCCCGTCGGGGCTGGGGCTGGGGCTGGGGCTGGGGCTGGGGCTGGGGCCGGGGCTGGGGCCGGGGTGGGAGGTGGTATCTATCAGCTTAGGTTGGGGTTTCACCCTGTCCTGAGCCTTTGCGGGGTTAACTCCACTGCCAGTCCTGCTACCCTGCGCTTTGAGGGAAGCAGAGGGCTTTGACCTGGTGGTCTGGTGGACGTCTTGGCCAGCACCCAGCCCCAGCACACACGTGCCTCTTCCTTAGGGGGGCTGTGCCCCCCAGAACCCAGGCTGTCTCCCTTGGAGCCAGGCGCCCCGCACCTGCGTGGACCCCCGTGCGGCGCTCTCCCCCGGGCGGCCTTCCCCCTTCCTTTCCTGCAGCTGGATCTGCTGCTTACACGGCCTCAGACCCTCAGGCAGCTGCAGGAAAGCCCCCACCCCACCCCTGTCCTGCCAGGATTTCGTTTCTCCTCGCTCCTCTCCTTCCCCCAGGGAGAGGGACGTTCCCAAAGGAGGGAATCGCCGTGGCGTGCGAACGTTTTTGTATTTAGCACCTCCCCTACATAGACATGAATTTCATCCGAGGTTTGCCCTGGCCCTGGCCCCGGCCCCGGTCCCATCTCACAGTCTGTGACTTGCTCAGCCCTCTCGAGGTGGGGAGGGGGGCAGTGTCAGAATTCCTTTCTTTGGCTTTCTTTGCCTTCTCTAGACCTTTGAAGCCCCAGCATCCTCGTGAACTACTAAGAAGTTAAAAACATACTCCCCTTATCTGGGTCTTCATTGGAGGGGGGAGAGGGAGGGAGGTGCAAAAATGGTGCATGTATCTCTTAAGAGGTAAATAAGTAAATACAGAGACTAAATGACATTTTTTTTGAAAGACAGAAAGGGAAGGAGAGAGAGAAGGAAAGGGAAGGAAAAGAGAAAGAAGAGAGAAAGAACGAGCCGTGCTTGCTAAATTTAGCTCGAAACACCGGCGGGGTCCCTGCCCACTGGGAACTTCTAGTCTGGCCGGGAGGCTCCGCCGCCCGGGGTGGAGGCTGGCGGGCTGCCAGCACAGCTGCGGGGCCGGGCCGGGCCGGGCCTGGAGGAGCCCTGCAGGCCGGGGTGTCCCCCTCTCCCCGCCCCACTGCCCCCCTGGGTCCCGCGTAGGGTCTGCAGAACATGGAGTAGGACAGGCCCGCGAAGGAGGGCGCGTGTGCCCGCCGGGAGACTCCCGCCGCCCTCCACCGCTGCTGGCTGAGCCCTGACCCTTGCCCTCTCCCCACAGCATCGCCTCCGGTCCTGTCCTGTTCCTAAGCCGATCGCCCCACTTTTGTTTGTTGTTTAATTAGCAATAAGCCCCCTTCTTGCACAACCTGATTTCCCAAGTGTCTTCACAGGTCTTATCCCACTTAGTTTGGTTTGGTTTTAAGGAGTCAGGCACACAGTGGCCCTTTGTCCTCAAAAAAAAAAAAAAAAATCCAATCTTCCTGAGTTATTTGATTTGATAATTACGTGAAACAAAACACAGCAAACCCTAAAGGTACAAGCAAACGCCCTGCAGCCCCGTGCCATCCAGGCCAGGAGGAACCCTTGGAGGGGCTCAGGTTGCCGGCCCCAAGGCGGCACTTGGCTTTGGCCAGGCCCGGCATATAGGCATTGTTTTCTTTGCTGCTTCTTTTTTTTTTTTCTCCCTTCCTTCCTCTCTCCCTTCCTTTCTTCCTTCCCCCCAACTGTGGAAAAACAAGTTTTATTCTCCGGGGTATGTTCATTAGAGAGGGGAGACAATTCTAGTCGGTGAGGAAGGGGAGGGGAAGCGGAGAGAGAGATTCTGGGACAACACAGGTCGCTCGGTGCTGGCGGGGGCCGGGGCCGGGGCGGGGGGGCGGCGGTGCACAGTGAACCTCGCACCCAGATGCAAATCTCTCAGGCTGGAAAAAACGGGTCTAACGCACAGGGCGACCTTCAGTTTCCTGGCGTTGGTGGGGACGGGCTCCATCAGCCGCCTTTGTGTCCTGTGTTGATGCATAAGTTTTGTCCGAATTGATTGTGGTAGGACCCCGTCGCCCAAGCGTTTGGTTTTTGAAAACCAACAAAGGAAGCCCAGCCCAGGGAGGCAGAGGCGTCCTCTGGGCTTGGCCCACGCCTCCTGCGCTGCCGACTTTCCCAGGCGCCCGGAGCTGCAGATGTGTTACTAATTGATTGGAGCTGAATTTGTGTTGCTTTGAGACTGAGCACAGCGGGTGATCAGGGGCCCGTGGGGTGCGCGGGGGGCAGGGGGCAGTTGCCGTTCTCATGGCCAAAGGGCCTGGTCCCACGCAGGTTCACTAAACGGGCCTTGGGTGATATTTAGGCATCATTGGTGTTGGGGTAGGGGGTGGGTGTCATGGTTGTTGTATAGAAAAAAAGAAAGAAAGGTGGCTGGGAAGCATTTAGTGGGAATCCAGCCGAAAATGCCACGCCTCGTCAAGGACAACCATGCTCCTAAGTGAACCCAGGTGTCCCGAAGGAAGTTTTGCACACGTCTGAGGTTGTCGCATAGGTAGCTGGGGTCCAGCGTGGCGCCCCCGGGGCTGGGGCTGCACCCCCACCTTCCTTACTGACCGGCCGTTCCCGGCCACGGGTGAAGCGGCCTCCAGACAGCCCGGCCTGCTGTTGCCTTCCCGGTGGCCCCTCATAGCCCGCAGGCTCCGTGCGGCTGCCGCGGCGTGAGCGTGCCCACCTTGGGGCCTCTTACGTTCATTCCCTCATTCAGCGTCAGGATCGAGTGCCGATCTCGCTGTCCGCACAAACCCCGGTGGCCGCAGGCCGAGGGGCGGGGGCGCAGGGGCGCCACTGCGCCGCCAAGCCGGGAAGGGCAGACCTGACCGGGCTCACGTCCCATGACCGGAGGCGCAGGCCGGGCCGCTCAGCTGCGGAGCACCCAGGAGGCTCCGCTTGGGGCCGTGGGCTACACCAGCGGCCGCGGGAGCAGAGTCCCTGGTCCGTGTGGGGCTGAGGCACAGGGAGCTGGGGCGGGACGGACGGAGGCCCCGGTGACGTGGTGCGCCAGCGAACCTTCGGCCAAACGCCCTTCAGGGTCTCGCGGGACTGGTCGTCCCCAGGCCTCACAAGGCTGCTGTGCGTAGATTTGCGTTCAGAGGGCGGGGTCAGCAACAGCACGCAGGTCCAAGCCAGAGGGGGAGACGTACTGCGGTGCACTTCCATCTTCGCCTCCCTCTCCACCTTAGCTTCCGGCCTCCATCTTGGATCCGAGAGCTTTGGGCACCTTCTTCCTGATCCCTCGTGCAAACAGGGATGTCCGAGTAGTACAATTAATCCCCAGTCACTGTGGAAAGGAAAACACTAATGATCCCTGAATTGAATCTACAACTTCCTTTTCACGCATACTTTCAAGTTTTCTGCTGAGAACCCTTGGAATAGGGTGTCTTATCCTCGGGCCTCTTGCACTGCCCGGAGCGCGCTGGGCGACCCTGGGGGGCTTTGACGCCCTGTGCACCCAGGCAGGCGGGCGGACAGGTGCTTCTCGTGCAGGAGGAGGGAGGGGCCGGCTCTGCTCCCTGAGCAACATTCACATAGACAGGATCATCCCGTCCCTGGTTTTTTTTAACGCTTTGACCTCTGCGAAGTCCACGTGGAAACCCACTCCCAGCAGCGTCTGCGGGCCCGCGTAGTTTCGCGGAAGCGCCAGCGGAGCCTGTGGCCGTGGCGGAGAGGCGGACCCGCAGGTGGCCCTGTTTGGTGCAGTTAATCCCATTAGCTAGCCAAGGCTCTGGGCTGCCCTTTAGGGACATTTGCATTTTAATGAAGAGCTCTCGGGAGCCCCAAGGCTGCGTTCTAAGTGGTGGAGTCCTTGAAAGTAGCGTTCCAGCCGTGCGGGGGCGCTGGGGCTCTCAGTGTCCCTGCGCCGCCTCTGCCGGCTGCCCCCCAGCCCCGGGGATCGGCCGGGCCTCTGTGGGCTCCGGTCGGTGTTGGGGGCGGGGTTGGGGGGCGGAGGGGCAGCAGGGCGCAGACGCGCGAGGCTCGGGGCCAGCCGTTGGCGTTCCCCGTTTCTCCCGCGAGCGCCGGGTTCGAGGCTCAGTGCAGGGCGACTGGGGTGGCCCGCGACCAGCCCGGGCGAGCAGACGATTCTAGAAGCCCCGAGCCTACGGGGGACATCCGGGGGCGCCTCGCAGGGGCCTTCCCAAGAGGCAGGGACTTCAGGAAAAGGAGGTTAAGGCCAGAAATGGATGACTTGGACTTGTCAGTGGCCCCAGTAAGCAGACCCCAGAATTGCAATCGTGGGGCTATGCTAGACGAACCGACGTCATCTTTCTAGAAGGAGAAGCGTGGCAGCTGGATCGTTTCACCGAGCTGAGAGGTTGGGCAGGAAGGTGGAGCGAGGGCTGAGTTTCTATAAATTCGGGCGATTTCTGTTTGTTTCCCTGGGTTTTGTGTGGGGCTACTAGCTGCTGCTGCTGCTTTTTTCCCTTCCATTTGTACATTTGCTGTTTTGCTTCACACATTTTAGAAATTACGCACATATCTTCCTCTCAAAATCCCGTCTGCCTTCGGCATTCGGTTTAGAAACTACACTTTTGTCGTAGTTCTGTTCCTCAGTCTGGTCACTCTGCCCCCCCTCCTTCTGTCTTGTGAAGCTCCCCTCTCTGCCTTCTGAACCCCTAAACTGAGAGAGGTGCGGTTAGGCCAGTGGAGGAAAACACATTTGTTTAACACGCTTCAAAATGAGTAAGGTAAATGAAAACAAGTTACCTTCTATTGAAGATGGAAACATTAAGTGCCCTTGGGGAGCATGCGAGTCAACCACTTGGGTCCCACCCCTGACCCCCCGCCACCCCGCCGCCATGTTTTGCGTTCAACTAACTCATGGTAGCTCCTTGAACTGACATGTTCGCCATCCTGACTGAATGCACTAACAGAAAACAGCGGAGGCAGCTCGCTTTGAAGCCTGAGAGCGACTGTAAGTTCCCCTGCTCTGGGGCGCCCCCCTGAGGCATGGGCAGGAATTTTGGGTCAGGGGCCTGTTCTCTTAACTTGCGGAGAAGGGTCTTTGGATCGCCCCTAAGTTGTAGATCAACTTCCTTGGAAAGATTCTTGCACGGCCAGGTTGCTAGAAACGGCTCCAGGGAGTTCAGTTATTTAAAAAGTCCTGACACTCAGAAGCTAGATATGCTCTTTCCAGAATAAGGTTGGTGGCACCTTCAGCCATCATCTTACGGGAACCAGTCTCCCGCATGGGGGCATTCGCAGCCTCAGGGCTGGTTCCCTACTCATCCGCCATCTGTCCCCATCTTGCCAGGAGACAGGGACCCAGGGCCTTTGGCCGGTGGGGTGGACGAAGGTGAGCTTCGTGTAGGACACATCTTGGCTCCACCAAACACAGCCCAGCCCCCTGCGGGCCCGCTGAAGGCCGCGGCCCCCCCGGCCCTGTGCTCGGGCTGGCCTTTGTCCTTTCCGGCTTGACCCCAGCCATCACATCGACGTCAGTCACGCCAGGGTGCCCCAGGTTGCTGGGGGGCCCTGCTTGCCTTCCAAGGCTCCTCACACATCAGCTGACTAGGCGGACCCAAGGACTCAGCGCGCCCTTTGCCCTGTGGCCTCATCCTCAGGTGCTTGTGTCTTGTTTTTGTGGAGGGCTGGGTTCCCAGAGCCTTTAGCCCTCAGCGTTAGGCCACTGCACCGCAGGGGTCAAACTGGGTGTAGTTGGTACGTTACGGATGCCCTGCCTTTCTAACCTTATGCCACCTCCTCTAATACCAGCTTTGGTGACACAGTTCCTGGAATCCCAGACTTGCTTCCATTACTAATGTCCTGCACAAGCCAGTTGCAGGAGAGACCTGCTTGCTTCCAAACCTGGAAGAAAGGTCCGGTCCCCGTCAGCTGTCTGCGTCCCCCACCGCCTCCCCAGGTTCGCCGCCCCGTTCTCGTCCCTGCAGCCAGGCTTCCGTCCTCCTGCGGCTGCCGAGCCTGTGGACGGCTGCGCACACGCAGCCTGGTCTTCTGTGTCCGTGGCCAAGGGCCCCTTCTGGCTGGCTCCAGAGTCCCCACCGACCCCTTGGCAGGAGCACTTTCAGCCGAGCAGCGCCTCGGGCTCGCCTGGCACTTGAGCGGGCGCCCGGCACTTGGCCCAGAGGGTCACAGCCGCAGCGTTAGTTCAGCACGGGCAAGTCAGTATTCCATGTTCCTTGGAAAAACAAGCCCTTTGGCCCTGCCCCCATTCACCGTTAACCCTCGTGGGGCCTCCTGGGCGGCAGGAGGGTCCTCCCTGGCTGGCTGAGTTCGCGAGAGCGGCATGCTCCTGCCAGCAGCCAGCGTTTGAAAGAGCGTTCGCCACGGAATGGGGGGGCTACACCCTCTCGTCGGGCTGCAGCCCCAGCCCCGGGGCCGGAGCTCCGGCTTCCGCTTCGCCCACTCTGGACGTGTCCGCCCCAGGTTCTGGTGGCTCTGGATGGGCAGCGTCTCTCGGTCCTGTTTTCGCAAGCGTGCGTGATCCACCCTCCTCAGCAAGTCTTCTTTGTTGTCTTTGGGTCTTTCTTTTGTCGGTTTTTTGGTAAATCTTGACTTCCAGTTACGTGCGGACAGGAAGAAAAGTCACTCTTAATCAGATCTCATTTTCTGGAAGTGGCCCCCAATAGCAGCACAGCTTCCAAACCTGGCCTCCCTGGAGCGGCGCCGACCTGCCACCCGGGCCTCGATGAGTGAGCTGGCCATCTGCAGGGACCGGGAAGGCCAAATGCCTGCCTTCTTAAAGAAGCTGGCTGCGTGTGCGTTCTTTGTGAAGTCAGCGACATTATGTCTGGTTTTTTCGGTGTCATTAGCACGAAAGGAGCCGTAATCTGAGAAGGTAGCAGAGACTAAAGTGATCAAGAGGCAGGAATGTTCAAGAAAGTGGGCAGAGCAGCTTTCCCAGCCCTGGGCTGCATGGGGACCCCAGAGGGGCCCCGGGTCCGTGGGCAGATCTGCCGAGGGCCACCTGGGGCTGCCGGCTGAAGCTCAGGAGACACCCTCTTTCCCCGACCTCCAGAGCGGTGCACACGCTCGATGCTATGGCTGAGAGACTTCCTCCCCAACTCCCAGAGTTCGGCAAAGCCCTGAGAAAGCCCCCGTACCCCCTGGGCTCGGCTGGCCTTGCGTGGGCGCCTGGCTGGCCTGGGAGTGAGCTGCTGAGTGAGGGGGTGAGGGGCGCAGCCTCCAGGGTCCCCAGGAAACACTGCAGGTTGACCGAAGGGAAACAGCGCTGGGAGGGCAGGCGGGCCTGAGTGTGGGCCCTCCCCATCTGGGAGCCCTGGCTTTGGCGCCCCATGGTTCTCCCCCAAAACACAACCCAGGGAGGCAGGCAGGGCTCAACCCGCAACATGCGTCCCTGTTTCGGTTTAGGTGCATGTGGGCAGACAGGCAAAGAAGAAAAGGTACCTGTGTTTCCAGGTGGATTAAACGCATGACTAATTGCCACATTAATTGCTTAATTAATTGCTCGATTCAGGGCTTACCAGCAGCAGGTGGGGAGGAGGGTTCCCTTTCAAAGGCAGGTGACACCCACCGCCCCATCAGTCTCTGCTGTCCCAAGTGAAGGCTGGTGACCAGCTGCCAGGCTGTTGGAAAGGGATCCGTTGCTTTGGTTGGTAGGTAAATAAAAACAAGATCCAAGAAGTAAAATTTCTGTATGGCCGTCCTTCCGCGTGTGTATGTGCAGGCGCGAAGGAACCCTTAAGGCGAGGAAACGCCCAGGCCGGGCGAGCCCGGTGTCACGCTCCTGGACGCCCGCGGCCAGCGCGCCCTTGCGCCCACTCGCCTGCTGGCTTCTCTCCTGTTGTCACTCGTTTCGTAAGATGTCAGGTGAAAATGTGGTATCGGCGTGGCTTCTTGCAAATACGTACAGCAGTTTTCTGGTCTGTACCTATTTTTAACGGCCCCTCCCTGCACACGCCCCACCCTCCAGGCCAGGCTTTGTGTTCTAAGCAACAGGTTTCCCTGTTACTTTCATCCTCAGGATGAAAATCTCCCCACGGAGAGGTTAAAGCTGGTTTCGCTTAGGAAAATTGACTTTCTTGCTATAGAGTGGTGACGCTTTCTCATCTTTTTTACCCCACCCCAGCTAATATCTCTAGTAAGTGGGTCTCTTGGTCTGCGGTAGATGGCATTATGCCCCTGACCCAAACTGTCCATCTAGAATCTCCACCCAATCTGTGGGCATCGTATTATATTATTTAGGTTTAAGTTTTAAAGGTGTAGAGGAACGCGCTTAGGCCCGTTTTTATGGTTTCCACCGTTGAAGAGAGTGGGTGCCTTTGTTCAACGTGACGCCCGGCCGCAGTGTGGCTGGCTCCTGGGGGCGCGGTAAGAGCCGCACGCGGCCCAGGAGGCTCCCCAGGAGTCAGGCCGCCTTCCGGGTCAGGAAGGGCACAGAGCCCGGCGGCTCACGGTGCGGGCTGTGGCTGTGAGCGGATGCTCAGACAGCGCCTCGGAGCCCCTGGCCGGAGACACGGGTCCGAACGGCACTGGGCAGTGTGGCTCCCGCTCTGCGTGGCTTAGGGTGCGTTCTGCATTGTTTTAAGTATTTTTTTAATTAGTTGGTCAATAATAAATAAGGAAATTTCTATTTTTTAAAATATTTTATTTCCTTTCAGAGAGAGGGGAAGGTAGGGCCCGAGAGAGAGAGAGCAGCATCGATGTGTAAGGGCAGCGCCCATCCGTTGCCTCTCGTGCACCCCCAGCTGGGGGCCCGGCCCACGGCTCAGGCCTGTGTCCCGACGCGGAATCTCGGTTCCAGGGCCAGCGCTCCATCTGTGGAGACACACCAGCCGGGGCAGGGAATTTCACTGGCCACGTCGTTAATTCCTTCATTTCGAGTCCCTGAAATGAAGCGTTGCTAACTTAAACACCATGTCCAGTTTGGCATGCAGGTTTAGGGGTCCCTGTGTTGGGCGCCGCTGGCTAGAGGACAGGACAGGAAAAACAGAGGCTGGGCAGCCCCCACCTTGAAGCGTGGAGGGCTCTGTGGTCCCGGGGACTAGTCGGGCCAGGGAGAGCGGCTTTCACAGCCCTCAGTCCGGGCTCCCGCACAGCACAGGCTCCAACTCACGCTCACGTGCAGACCACGCTTGCGGTCCTTCTGCTTGATTGAAAGTGCGGAAAACGCTTTAAAGACAAAATGTGCAGTGGGCGCACTAAAGGCTATTAAAGTCTTACAGCCAAGGCCTCTGCTTCTGTGGGAACCTCCTTGCTGTTTCCTGGGCTATTAAAACACTGTTGCAATAGTATTTTCTCTGGGCTCTTACAAAGATCCCAACTAGTGGAAGTCCAAGAACACTTTCGTCCAAAAACTGAATTGCATCACTAAGTGTGATGATATTTTCAAGATGCTAAGCCACGGCGAGTCTGTTGCTCCTCTAAGCAGACTAGGCACATCGCACTCAGACAGGAAAATGTGAAGGGACCCAGGGGACGTGTCAACCCATGGACACGAGGCTTACGAGGCCCCAGAACTCCGACCCCAGCCTGGGAATTCAGCCCTCGTGGCTCACTGGCTAGGTCGTCTCTGTGCGGTGTGCGACACCATCCGTTGGACCAGGTTGTAGCAGTCGGTGACCTAGTGTTTCAGGTTAGGGTGTGTTATGATCCCAACCTGCCGGCTTTGGCGTGAAGTCGCTTGGGCCAGGGACCGCCCCCCGCCCCGGGCATTCTGCACCCAGGACATGGTCACGCTGGCCCCTCGCCCCTCTCTGGAGCCTGGAGTCTCCCCCGCTTCCGTCTCCCCCTGGGCCAAATGAGAGGCCCCTTCCATTGCAAGAGTCTGCAGCTGGACTGTTCCAGGAATTATGTTAATGCGTCGTTCTGCCCTCAAAGCAGAAACCAGGCACGTAAAATGGTAATGACCCAGTGCAATACATTACTAATTCATATGAGAAGGTCGCACATGGTGGCCTTCACACTGGACTTTTTAAAAAAATACTTTTAAAGCCTGGGTAGGCCAGATGCAAGGCTGAGAATCTTAGCTGGTGCCAGCTCACCACGCCAATTAAGTAAAATCTCATCTTTCCCTTTGTGTGGGGTGAAAACGGGAAGCCGAACTGACCACCAGCGGGCGGGTGTTCCCGAGCTCCCTGTGCCACTGGCTTGCCTGTCCACCCTTGAGCCCACCTGTGTCATGTACTGATAGAGCGAATGTTTTATTTGTCCATCAGGGGTTGGTCCTAAGAAAATATAGGTGAAACCTAAATTTTAAAAAAATTTTATTTTTCCCCCAAGGATGGCCTGCTAGGTCAGAAGCTGAAATAACTAAAGCTTTACCTTGCTCTACATGTTTCTAGAACAAGAGCCCCGTCCTGACTGTGCTTTGCCTGGAATATGTGTCCATATGTGACATGGGACAGATTCACTCCCTTCGAAGTTTAGGGATGGTATTTTTCTAAAAGGGGAGCCGGCAACCCAGCTCAGGGATTTCCGAGGAGGAGGCTCTCCATTGCATCGTCCTCATCTGTAGCTACTGGCAGAAATAGGGAGGTTGTATTAGTTACTATTTACCTTCTTCTTAAATACAATGTATTTGCGCTTGGACACATTAGAAGCAGGAAGGAAGATGCTTTTGAACAAACAGAGCTGAACAGAAACTTCTGATCTCTTCCTCCTTCTTCTAAGTCTTCACCATTTTTTAAAAGACAATCAATTAATGAAATTCAACCAAGATCTTGTTTAATATATAAACATACAAAACCTGGGCCTTGTCTTCGAGTAGTTTCTCAGCCAGCTGGCGGATGACCGAGAGTCACCAGCGGCGAGTCAGGGAACCCTCCCTCCACCGCAGGGCCCTGCTGTGGCCCCGCCGCCCCGCACAGTGCTGGGCTCTGGCTCGGCCTTTGCATCTGCTGTTGTTTATGTTCAAAGCGTCACCTAACCGCCAAGGACAGCCATGCCTTTGAGCTTCTTTTCCAAAGAAGGTGCATCTGGGTGCGGAAGAGAGGCCCAAACACACAGTGTGGCAGAGTCCCAGCTCTTTGGGTTTGGGGGTAGACGGCAAGCAGGGGCTTTGCAGCCGAGCCTGTGCTTTCGGCTGGAACCGCGAGTGTCCTTCGGGGCTTTGGAGTTGCTGTCTGTTGTCCATGCAGATCCAGAAAAAAGGGGCCTTGTGGAGTGGCCTAGGGGTGCACGTTGAAGGGGCCAAAAAAAGATAGTACCGGCAGAGGGTCACCTCCCTCCCTCTCTTTGCCTTCGTGCTGAGCAGCCCATGTAAGGGGGAGAGTTCATAGTCGCAGTAAACGGTTAGTGGTGTCTCTCTATTTTCAATGAAAACTCAAAGCTGTTCCCCACCCTCGCCCCCAGGCCTCTGGAAGTGCCGCAGCAAAGCCGCAGCATCACCGCAGGCCTAGGAGCGACCCCTGTGCTTCCGCCTCTGGGTGGGCTCCCCTTCGCTCTTTTTATTTCCCCGAACACTCAAAATTTCACGGACGGTTTATAAGTTGAAAAAGTCTCAAGGCGGGAGAGCTGGCTCTGGCTGCCCATCGTAGCTCATCGGCAGGCGGACCTGCGGGCCGGCAGCCCAGGCCGTGGCCACGGCTCCGCTCACCTGCGCGCCACACTGGCTGCCTGAATGTGCTGCCCCTAAGCAGACACCGCCGTGGCGGCAGGGGACTCGGCTATGGTCTCAGAAAGAGCGCCCGGCAGCCCGGCGGCCCAGGGCTCCGAGCCGTCCCTGTTCAGCCAGCGCTCTCCGCCGCATACCCGTGCTGGGACAGGAGCGGGGCGCGGGTGTTGGGGAGTTTGTGAACTATGTGCAAACAAGTTCATGTTCAGTAAACTACTTTTCCCTCTGTTGCAGGGCTCCCCTGCGGCGCCCAGGCCTGGCCTCGGAGAGCGGGACGCCCCGGCCCGCCACCGCTCCGCCCGGGAAGGCGCCGAGCGCACTAACTCTGCAGCCTCGGCCAGCACTGCCTGCCTCGCGTGCCGCCGGCGCGCTGCCTGCCGCTTGCTGCTCCCGGCAGCGCCGGCTTTGCGCTCACGTAGCACCTCTCCTCAGATTTGAACTCTCCCCAGGCGTCGCGAGTAGTTGGGTTCGCCGACACCTACCTCCGCGGGCGCGCGCCGCCGGGAGGGAGGGGTGGGTCCCGGCCCCGCGTGCGCTGACCGGGAAGCTGGAGGTAAGGCGGCGCGCCGCAGGGGCAAGCGCCGCCGTCGCACACTTTGCACGCCGCCCAGGGCTACACCACTCACCGAAAATTGGGAGGCAGGTCTGGGAGGCGGGGTCCGGCGCCCACCAACTTGGGCGCCCCTGCGCCCCCCATTGCTGCGCCCCCCACGCCCCCTGCCCACTTCCGCGACGTCCCCACACCGGCCCGCACCCCCGGGCTGCGCGGCGGCCCATTTGGGCGCGTCCTCGGCGGGCCGATTTTTCGGCTTCCCCTTCGGTTTATAGGGGCCGCCGCTGTGGGTCCGTCCTCTGAAGAGGCTGGGGCGTCATCGGGCTGGTTAGGAGCGCTGGTCTTCAGCTGGGACACTCAGTCGCGTCGGCACCGCGGAGCGGGCTGCGTCAGGTGGCTGGCCCCGCGCGGAGCTCGCTGGCTCGCCGGCTCTCCGGCTCGGGGCTGCGGCACCGCGGCTGGAGCGAACCCCTGTGCCGGCGTGGGGCGGCGGCGGGCGGCCGGCAGGCGCTGCCTTGCGTGTGAGTGCACCTCACTCACATGTAAGTCCGGGTGCTGCGTGGCTTCCCGCGAAGCGCGAGTGGCCCGGCGCGAGCAAGAGCCACCGGCGCCGGGACAGGGCAGGGGCACCGCGGCGCTGCCGCCCTGCCCCGTGCCTCCCGGGCACCCCCCAATTCTCTCTTTTCTCTTTTCTCCTCTCCATTGGCGTGCCCAAGAGCCAAGCCAAGGAGCGCCTGAGGGTAACAGCAAACTCGTGCCATCGCGCCTCTGCACTTTTCTTTTTTGAGTTGTTTGACATTTCTTGGTGCTTTTGGTTTTTCGCTGTTGTTGGGTGCTTTTTGGTGTGTTCTCACCCCTTTTTCGTTTGCTCATCCTTTTTGGCGCTAACTCTTAGGCACCTCACCCAGCAGCCCACAGCCGGGTAGCCGCGCTCCGCGGCTCCGGGACCGCGCCGCGGGCATCGCAGCGGAGACCCCCGACACGGGGCGCACGGGGTTCGGCAAGGCCGAGGCCAGGGGCAAGCAGGGCGCCCGGGCCAGGCGGGAGCCGGGCACCCCGAGGTGGCCGACCAGCCATGCTGAAGATGGCCATGAAGATCAAAGCCCGGGCGCTGGACAGCGAGAAGAAGGCGGCGGCGGTGGCAGCCGAGGTGGCTGCCGAAGCTGCGGCGACGGCTGCAGCGCTGGCCGAACCGAGAGAGCCGCCCGCGCCGCTGAAGAGCGGGGACCCCGAGAAGCCCACGAAGAACCCCAAGAGCCTACCACGCGGGGCGCCCCCGGAGAAGTTCCTGACCGAGAAGGAGCAGAGAAAGCTCGAGAAGCAGCTGCTGGAGCAGAGGCGAAAGGAGGAGAAGAAGAAGGAGAAGGAGAGGAAGAAGTTAGAGAAGATGCAGAAGAAGAAGAAGAAGGGGTCCGAAGCCCAGGACGCGGGCCGCGACCCCGAGGGCGCCGGCGCCGCCGACGAGGGCGCCGCCGGGGGCGGCGAGGGCGCAGGCGTCGGGGACACGAGTAGGGCCTGGGCCGCGTGGGAATCGGACTCGGGCGACGAGGACGACGCCTACTACACCGTGCCCCGCGTGGGGGGCGTCGTGTGGCGGCCCGGGCCGCGGAAAGCTGGCGCGCTGAGCGCCCACCTGCCCCTGGTGGTGTTCCTGGTGTTCTCCGTGCGCAGCCCCTCGTGGGTACTCAACTTCCTGCTGCAGAAGCCCACGGAGCAGGGCCGCGGCTGCGGCTTCGTGTTCGGGGCGACCTGCTGCTGCCGCCTATTCCTGGGGTGCGCCTTCTTCTCCTACTGGGGTGGCCGCGCCAAGCGCAGAGGCCGAGGGCGCTCCGGGGCCACAGGGGCCTTCGGCTCGGGCCAGGGCGCCCGGCGCCGGGGGCGCGACGAGAGGCTCATCTAGCGCGCCCCCCGCCCCCCGTCCCCGCCACCAGACCCCACCATCCATGTGCAGTGTGGAGTTTTATTAAGTGTTCGTGTGTGTGTGTGGACACATTTTCCTTTTCGGTTGCTCTGTCCTTTGGTTCGTGCTCGCCTCGCTTTTTCCACACTCCCTGCTCTCTGGCTCTCTGTGACTCTCTCTTCTCTTCGAAAATTTTCCGAAGTCCGGGCTCGGGCTCGCGCTCCCTCCCCTTCCGCCCACCCCGGCCCCTCGGTGGCGCCCGCGGGAGGGGGGGCGGCGGCCTTGGGGGCCGCAGGGCGACGCGGCCCGGGGGGTGGAGCGTTGGCGTCGCGCGAGGGGTCGTCCCTGGCTCGGAGCCGCCCCCTCCCCCCCCGCGGCCGGCCCGGCTGGGGCCCGAGCCAGGGGGGCGAGGGGGCGGCGCCCCAGCCTGTCCCCGTCCCGTCCCGGGCCGGGCGCGGGCGGAGGGACCCCCCTTCCCGGGCACCCGGGGGGCGCCTCCCTCCGCCAGCTCCCGCCCTCCCCGCCGCCGCGGCCGCCGCGGCCGCTCCTCATCCCTCCTCCTCCTCCTTCCACCCCCCTCGCCGCCGCCGCCTCCTCCTCCCCCCGCTCCCCCCGCCCGCCGGGGCCCTTTTGGGTAGGGGCGGCGGGCCCGGGCCGAGGCAATAAGAGCGGCGGCGGCGGCAGCGCGGCAGCAGCGCCCGCAGCTCCTGCTCCGGTCCGCCTCGGCCCCGCGCGGCCAGCAGCCCCTTCGGCTCCGGCTCGAGGGGCGGGCAGCGCGCTCCCTCGCCCGACCGCCACCTCCCGCCCCGCGCGGCCCGCAGTCCGCCCCGCGCTCCTCCCCGAGGAGCCGAGCCCGCGCCCGGCCCGCCCGCCCGGCGCTGCCCCGGCCCTCCCGGCCCGCGTGAGGCCGCCCGCGCCCGCCCGCCGCCGCCGCCGCAGCCCGGCCGCGCCCCGCGCCCGCCGCCGCCGCCATGGGCTGTCTCGGAAACAGTAAGACCGAGGACCAGCGCAACGAGGAGAAGGCGCAGCGCGAGGCCAACAAAAAGATCGAGAAGCAGCTGCAGAAGGACAAGCAGGTCTACCGGGCCACGCACCGCCTGCTGCTGCTGGGTAAGGGCGGGGCGGGGGCGCCGGCCCCGGCCCGGCCCGGCCCGGCCCGGCCCGGCGGCCCCGAGGGGCGCCCGCAGGCCGCGCGCGCCGAGCCCGCCCCCCGCCCCGGGCGCGCGCTCCCGAGCCCGCTGCCCGCTCGCGGGCTCTGTCTCTGGGGGGCGAGGCCGGAAGGGGGACCCCGGGGCGCAGATTCGGCCGGGCGGGGGCTCCAAATGGGGCGGGGGACCGTGGCGGCGCGGGCGCGGGGTCCCCTTGCCCGGCCGGCGCTCTCCCACTGTCTCTTTCTCTTTCTCGCCCTCCCCCCTCGCTCTTTTCTCGCTCTCTCTTTCCGCGAGGCCTACACGACGCCAGGGGCTTGGGTGCTTGTTGGGGAGGGGGAGGGGGAGCCCCACCGGGCTCGGGAGACTGCGACAAAAAGAGGGTTTCGGGGACAGGAAATGGGGTGGCGGGCAGAGGGAGGGGGACCCGCCTCCGTGGGTTGTGTGATTTGTTCGGCGAGGGAAAGAAAGAGGGGCCAGGGCGGCGGGGGTAACGCGGGGGGGCGCCGCGGTGGCCGAGGGGGCCTCGCCAAGGGGAGGCTTTGGCGGGGGAAGTGGCCGAGGAGGGGGGGACGGGTGACATCAGCCCCTCGGAAGGGATCGGAGTGGTAAAGGTGGTGCAGCGAGGGGGAGGGGGCGCGGGCGAGTCGTGGCGCCGGAGTGGGGGGCGGGGAGCAGGGCGCGCGCGGCCGCTGGGCGCGACTTGGTGCGTTTCGGCTGGACAGACTGTGTGCGCGCGGGGCAGACGTGTCCCGGCCGGGCCGGCGGTGGAAGGAAGGGAAGGAGAATCAAATAAAATAAGACCAAAAAAAAAAAAAAAAATGGAGTTAGTACGCTAAGTGCCCAGTGAAGCCAAATGACACGTCATTTTTACAGTATGACCTTTTTTTCCCCTTCCAGACATGCAGGCTTTTTGAAAAGCAAAGAAGAGAATTAATTGTAGCAGCTGCCCTCACCCCCACCCCCCGCCCCGCAGCAGCGCCCCCCCCAGCCCTTAACACACATTTTCCTGTTAGTCGGCCACATTGAGAGAGCTTTGTGACAAAAATGGGGGGGGGGAACATTCACAAATCAGAACTGGAAAATGACATTTGTCTGTAAATGGCTTCTTGATCTGGAAATGGCGTTTTTTGTCCTTTTCAAGGTGGGGGGGGCGCTGAGAAGACTTTTTTCCCAGGTGGAAGGAGATGAAAAGACGTTAATTAGTTGTTTGTCAAGTGGCATTCGGTTGGTTCTGGATTTTCTCTCTTGATTGCGGTTTTGACTCTGGCCAAAAAAAGGGGTGGGGGCCTGACCTCGAGGGAGGTGGCGTCTCCTGCTTTTTTCTCGAAGTGCTGCCCTGGGGAAAGAAAAAAATAAGACAAAAGAAGCCGAAAAGAAATGGTTGAAATGGCCAGAAGAATGCACAAACCCTAATTAGGATGGAAGTTCCCACCTCCGTAGTAATTTGGCCACCAGAGCTAATTGGCGAATTTGCTAGGTTAGCACCTCGCTCACGGTCACATTTCAGCAAAACAGCTTCATTACAGAGAATAAAACATAAAAGCAGGCTTCTCTTTGTGGTGGTGTCTCGTTTGCTTTTTCTGGATGGGTCATGTCTTTGTTCTCCTGGGTCCAGGTTTATAAAAAGGTGAAAATTATTAATTAAGTGAAAATACGTCTCTTTGCTGTTTACGCATCTGCAGTGTCAATAATTAAATGATACACATGTCGAGATCTTATCTAAAACTTCTCCAGGTAGGATTGCACTGTGCGAATGATGATATGCATATAATTTTGATTTCAAAGCGCAAGCCTGGAAAACTCTAGAATCTCTCCCCAGGAATGCTGACTTGTTAGCTGAGCCTCATTTCGGACAAGCGCGGTGCTGAGGGGCCTTAAACCTCTGACACCTCGTGCAGCAATCACAGAGGCTCCTCTGCACCTGCGGCTATTCCGTGGCCCACACCGCGCTGCCCTGGGGAAGCTTCCCCAGGTGTCCGGGTTCCTCTGGTGCAGGTGTCTGCAGCCCCAGCCTGAGCCATGGGCCGGGCATTTTTTTTTAAAGGGTGATTCTCACCCAATAATGCCCCCCCCAAAAAAGGGGGAAATGGATGCCCCAAGTCGTCTTGGTGATCCATCTAAATTTAATGGCAAAAATCGAGTGAATTGCAGGGGCACAAAACAGCTTGCAGTGATTTTTCCAGCCCAGTTCCCTAATTTCACGTGTGTGGAAACTGAGGCACAGGTCTGTTGGTGCCCGTAGAAGACAGGCCCCACACCCTAACACCCCCGAGACAAGACGGGTGGGGGCTCTGATTCCTAATTCTGCTTTCTCATGGAATCTCCAGCTCGTGTCTTTAATATTTTAATTTGTGAGAGTTAGGCTCATTAAGATAGAGTGTTTGCTTTGAAATCAATGTTTCTGTGGAAACAGATTTTAACTTTTACAGTTATTGATTACAGCCTTGTGAAAGGCAGGGGAAGGAGGAATGCTTTGCTCTCAGGGAAGTAAAACAATTAAGAAAATTAGAAGGGAAAAGGGGGGATAAGAACACAGGCCTGGGGGGGGCAAAACAGAGCTCAGACAAGGGCTCTTGGCAGAGCGCGCATTTCCAAACAAAAAGAAAAAAATTTAAAAGCCCAGCAATCCTCCTTCTACCTTGGAAACTTGGTTTTTCAATGTTTTTACAAATGTCAGGTGATTTAAAATGGAGGTACGTGCCCCCTTCTTACTTTTAAGTTGGGAAGGGCTTGAAATCTCTGAAAACGCAGTGGTTTCCAGGAATATTTGTCCTCATGATTAAAGTCTGGTCCTTTTTAACTCTTCTTACAGTTGCTGCATGTTTATGTGGTTGTTCACAAGCACAATATTTGGTATTAAAAGGTGTTTTTCTAGAAGACTACAAAATTGGTGGTCTTCCCCACCCCCATACCCCCTCCCAACATGGTTGTTGACTCCAGAGAGAATTTGTCTTTGGAAAGACAGAGTTTGCAGGGACGGAGTGTGGGCAACGGGGTAAAATGCCACGTTGTGGCTTGAGGGGCTGACTTCTCAGCAGCCCCGGGGGCGAGAAGCCCGCTCAGAATGCCGCTGCATGGGGACCGTGCCCGGGAGGCTGCGTCAGAGCGGAGCTGCGCTCTGCAGTGCCTGGGCATTGTTCCTGGGTCCCGGCTGCTTAGCCGTGAAACACCTGACAAACAGTGAATTGGGGGCCCTATACATTCACGTGCAGTTTACCAGTGAATGTGCGGGTTCCAAGGATTCAGTTTCACAGTTTGAACTTTGATTTTACACCCCCCCCCAAAAAAATTGCGTCATTCCTTCCCCCCCTTTGCTGCCCCGCTCCACAAATTCTAAGACAACCAAAAAACCAAAACCAAAACCTGAACACAGCAACACCTTTAATTCTTGTTTGTTATTCTGCTGGTGACATACTGCAGGGGTACAGAGTTGGACATTTATTTCATTTTTGAGGCGTCGAAACGTCCAGGAAAATTGCAAGTCTGTCATTTTGTTTGTTTGTTTGTTTGTTTGTTTGTTTTGCGTGTGGCTTCTATGGAAAAAACAGCAGTTCCCTCGGTGCCCCCAGTGTGTAAAATGCCCCTTCATAACCTGAGGCTTGCTTTCATTTTCCAGGTGCTGGAGAGTCTGGTAAAAGCACCATCGTGAAGCAAATGAGGATCCTGCATGTTAATGGGTTTAATGGAGAGTAAGTGTCCAAGCTGGGCCAGGCCAGGGACAGGAGCTCGCTCACCCCGACCTTTGGGGAGTTAGGCAGCTGGTGGGGGGGGCTGGGCAGCCAGTTTTCCCTTAATTTTTCAGCCTGCGTATTAGAAAATCTGGGAAGAGCTCTTTAGGGATCTCCCCCTCCCTCCTTTTCCCGTTTGGTGCAGCCACAAACAATAACAGCAATAATAGTAAAGCAGCAGCCTTGTAAAAAAAAAAAAAGCAAGCAAGCTCCCCTCTGCTAGGAAAGCAGCGGCGGCCGGCCCGGGGACAGCTCAGCTGCAGACTTTGGTGCAGCGGGGCCCCGGCGGGCCGTGGCCTCCCCCTGCACCAGGCGACACTGACCTCTGCAGAGGGGGTCCCCCCCCCCCAGCGGATTTCAGCGCAGTGCACCAAAGCAGGATGTTTTAAACTATTAGGGAAACATTGTTTCAATAGTGTTCTCACACAGAACAGAGTTAGAAGTGGCAGCCCTTGGTAATAATTCCTCATCCCCCACCTCTGGAATTAATACCATGGGCAAATCAGCGGTTCCTCTTTTAGAAATCAATAGTCTTGCCTGAAGGGACCGAGAGGGGACCCTGAAGTGGGGGAAAGGCTGGGGGTTAGGTACTTCCGGCCTGATTGAGGGGCACTCTTGCCTTTGAAATGTCCTTCCAGACGTCTTGGGATAGGACAATGGGACAGTGAGAATAGAGATGCAGAGAGACTGCCAGACCCCAGCAAAGCGGAGGGGCCTTTGTTTTCCTGGTGTGAGCAGGGGGCCGCCCCCCCCAAGCGCCAGGGCGCTGGTTTGCCCTTTCTAACTGATCGGCCGTCGAGTCCCCTTTCCTTGTCAAGGTGGTGAAGTTGAATTCAGTCAGACACCGCCTCCCCCACCCCCGCCCAGAAAAAAAGAAAAAAGAAAAAAGCCTTGACTGTCCCCTGAGCACCAGGGACACAATGGATTTTACCACCTTTCAGAGGTGAAAGAGCTGCCCTGGAGGCAGCACTGTATGGAAAATTCTAGAATTTCTTAGACCAAATAATGGGGGGGGTGAGGAAAGGGTGGCACCGTGCAGATGGACAGCGGAGGGTGCCTTTGAGGCTTTGGCCGGGAAGTCGGAAGGATGGGCCATGTACCAATTTTATGGCCGACTCCCGGTGAGTGGTCAATAACGCACATGCGTGTGCTGTTCATTAAACAAGTCGCCCTCGTTCATCAGGGAGCGATTCTGAAATTCTTTAGTTCCTTACACGCCCCTCAGGAAGGTGGTCCCCAGAGGGGGTCATCGGTCAATAAACAAAAACCTGAAACAGACTTCTCTCTGTATGAATTTGTCACTTAAAGAAAAACCTCCTGCATAACACCCCCTCCCCCCGCAATTTAACGGGGAGCGCTTCTTCACCACTCTAGTTAAGCAAAACTAATTTGACCGTGTCCCCTCTAGATAAATATTTTGATTGAAACCGGACCTGGCCAGCATGTTTAAAAGGGCGCAGTGGCCGCTGTTTACCTTTGTTCGAGTCCGGTGGAAGGCCCATGCAATAATTTACTTCAGAGTTTCCTTACTCTGCTGATTGCCCTCCTTTTTTTTAATTTTTAGAGAAAGGATTCTCCTCCCTAAGCGAGCCAGTCTGTAATGCAGACCAGGCACTTAAAGCAAAACTTCTCTTTTCTATTTTCCTTTTTTTTAAAAAAAAAAAAAAAAAAAAAAGAGGAAGCCATGTTCCCGGTTGGCCCGCTTTGTAGAGGAAGCCGTAGGTAATCTCCCGGGGTGTTGTCTGTAGCCTGAGAAAGGGACGCGGGCTTCTCGCAGCGAGCCTAGGAACCTTATTTTCATCTGGTCCAGCAAGCCTCCTTTTTTCCCTTTTTCCTCGCTGTGGTGTTGCAACCAAAACGGTGCCCTCCCCGGCTAGCGGCTCCCTGTGAGGTCGGCCCCCTCTGCAGCCTGTGCTTGGGCTGCGCGCTGGCCCCGCGTGGAGCAGCTTGTCCTGCTAATCTGACTTTTAGACACAGAGGTCAAGTTCGGACTGTCCTAACGCATAGCTAACTCTCTTCCTTCCGTTGAGTGCCACAAACACAGTGCTATTAACCCTGGCTGAGCTAATCAGCTGATCGATGGGCGACCGGGCAGCTTAGCCGCACTGCCCTCCGACCTGCAAGGAGGGGGGCCCCCCCCCGCCACCCCCCGCGCCCCCAAGTGCGAAGACTGGGTTGTGAGAGGTAGTTTTTTTGTTTGTTGGTTTGGTTTGATTTTCTGAGTCCAAACATGGTTTTAATTGGTGAGACTTTGTGGGGAACAATTACGTATCAATAAAAACACTTTATGTAGCTTCCCAGGCTGCAGGAAGGGAGGTCCTCACAGCGCCCCAGAGGTCATGGGCAAGCGCACCCGAGTCCCCACCGGGGCGCGCTCGGGGCTGCGGAATTCTCCCAAGAATTGGCGGCAGATTGCTGCTTTGGCTCCCCGATGCACGTCCATTTAGTGCAAGCACAAGAAAATAATTATCAGTCCCTTTGGTCCCCGACCGGGCGTCTCTGGAGGGCTCTGCTAGCTAACTCGGCCACCAAGGCTCACGGAGGCCTCAGCCCCAGGAGACGGTCCCAGCAGCCAGAGAGGCGACGTGAGCAGGAGCGGGATGGCGTCGGCCGCGGCCCTGTGCGGGGCGTGCAGAGAGGCTGGGGGGGGTTTGTGGAATTGCCGTGCCTTGCAGATTAGGTGAGCTTTCAATCTCTCTTTACAAGGGGCGGCGAAGAGGACCCGCAGGCTGCCAGGAGCAACAGCGAAGGGTAGGCACATTCAAAAACAGAAAAACTTTTGACAGACAGACACACACGAAGATCATACGGGGAAACTGAGGGCAGCGCCCGGGAGGAAAACATGTCATTTCAGGGCCATCCTCCATCTTGGTGTACGTTTGCAGAGGGCCAGGCAGTTCCATGACATCTCGCAGCACGCGCAGTGTGAAGCAATTTTTTTTTTTTTTTTTTTTTTTTTGTTGGCCATCCTTAAAGTATAATTAGGTGCAGCTGGGGGAAAGTTATAGCTTGCAGCAGGAGATGATCAGTTTAGGATTTTGAGAACTGCTTTTTCTCCTGATGGGTCCTGCCCTATGCAGGCCCGCGACCCCCCGCGACCCCCCAGCTCTCCACTTGAATGTGCTACTTGTTTTCAAAACTATCTGCTGAATTCCATCCACCCAGGGGTCGCTCTGATTTTAAAATTTCAGACCTCTGAGAAAATGTTGCTGAACTCCACGGTGCCGCACCACCCTTAGTGTGGGGGGAGATGCCTGGCACCTTGGGAGGGGCAGGGCCTTGTCACCCATGATCTCAAGCAGCCTCTGGTCTTTAAAAGTTAGCAAACTCGCTGCAGTCCAAGGCCCTGTCGCGAGCTCGTGGACAGGAAATGGGCGATGGCTTCCACCTTTTTTTTTTCCTTTTTTCTTTTTCCATTCATTGTCGAGCTAAGTGCTCCCTCATCCCCGCATCCCCACCGCCCGTCACACGCCGACACACACACACGTGCATGCCAGGGGCGCGCCCGCACACCCCGCATGCTGTCCGCCGGCAGCCATTTGTCATGAGCCGCGCGGGGCCATCCAGGGGCCGAGGCATTTGGAAGGATAGCTCGCGAGGCCGGGGAGGGGCGGGGCAAAGGAGGCGGGGCCGGGGCCAGGTGACTGACACGTGTTTGTTCATCTGTTTTTTTTAGAGTGTATTATTCCTAGATGGTGGCTTCCCGTTCCTCTCCTTCCCGGCTCTGCCCCACCACCCTTTGCATGCTGGGATTGCCCCGTCCTGGGACCTCCTAATAAGAATACTATTCTGTTGTGGGGGGGAGGGGGGAGGGGCCCCACCACGTAATCTCTAAAGATAACTGGAAAAAAAAAAAAAACAAAAAAAAAACAGAAAAACACAAAAATCAAACAAAAAAAAAATGGAATGAAATCCTTAATTGTCCAAAATGTAGTGTGACATCCAAAATAGGCATCTGCGTAGCCAGTGACTAAGTGTGTCCGTGTACTGTACCAAAAGTTGGCGTTGAGAGGCAGCGCAAGCCCCTGCTCCGCGCCCCCCCCCTGCACTAGACTCTGTGCGAGCCCCCCCTCTACTAACCCGCCCGCTCTCCTCTCTGACTGGTCTGCACTAAATACAAGTATTAACACGCGTGACTAATAAAACTTCTCTGCATGTGTCTGCGGTCCCTGTCTGTCTTTCTGTCTTTCTTCTTTTGTCTGTCTTTCCCCTTGAAAGCATGAAGGTAGAGAACAGCGGCCCCCACCACTCTCGGAGGGGGAGGTGGGAGGCGGGAGGCGTGGGACTCAAACCAAGCTCTTCTGCTTCTTTATGGGGGGGGGCGGGGGGAGCTACAGAGTCCTGAAAAGAACTTCCAGCCCCAACTCTTTAGGCCATTAGAATTCTAGCAGTTGATCCACGTTTCGGCCTGACGCCTGAGGAACTTTGCTCTGAATTTTACGAACGGCGTTGGGCTGAGGGATGGCAGTCAGGGGTGGGGGGGGATGAGCCCGCCAGCCCCCAGCGTAACATCTCCATCTACGATACGTAGTGATCGCTTCAACGGCAGAATTTCATGTTGGAGTGTTACACACCCGAATTAGATTTCGGATTCCCTATTTTAGCGGTTTTATACTCGATATACTCCCACACCTACTCACATACGTAGATGAATACTGAACACGTTCTCAAAATAGCCGTATTTAAGACGGGAGCTTTTCCAATTATCATACTACTACTTAGACCCAAAAATCAAGCTGAATGGAAGAACCTCGTTTCTGGAAACCCTCCTCGGGCTGCACGTGCGTTTGGGCAGTTGGTGCCCATGCGCAGCCCGTTTTAATTATTGTGGGTCCTTAAGACCAGAGCGAGGTTCTCGGCTCTCCCCCCTTGGAAATGAAGCTCGTCTTTAGTGAATAGAAACGTGTTGGTCCTGTGGGGTCTCCTGTGAGTCTGAATCCCTAGGTAGAGGTCAGGGGTCAATCCGACGCACAGGCTTTTAGAGCGCTCACAGGTGCAGACCTGATGTTAGACTGCAGCCCCGAGTCTGGACGTCCGTCTGTCCGTCCTGATCACAGGAAGGAGCTGCAAGTTCACACCGACCCCGAGGGGTCAGGGCAGGGTCCCTCGCTCCTGGGCCCCCACCCCAGGGTGCACCCGCCTGGCTTACAGAGCCACGAGGGGATGCCTGGTCCCATCTGTCTGGTCCCCGCGCCCCCATCGCTGCTCAGAGCAGCCCCCCACCCCCGTCCTGGGGAAGGCATGGGGTCTCCAAGGCCAGTGTAGCAGGAAGCTGAGCCGAGCAAGGGTGCCTGGAGCCCCCTCAGAAGGCGCGGGCCCTCCCCTCACGCATGCGCACCTTGATCTCAAGGTGAAGCCCCCAGGGAGTGCTCGGATTTGGAACGGGGCAGACAGGGTGGGGGGGCGTCAGGGCTGCGGACAGGCGTGCACGAGGGCCCCTCCCCATCCCCACTAACGCTCAGGCTGTGGCTGCTCTTAACACTCCCACCCCCGCGCGCCCTTCCTCTGTTAATTTCTGGTCCTTCGGAGGGGTCACTGCCTCTGGCCAGTGATTCCAGGTGAAGCGACCAGCTGGATGCTTCCGAGCTTGGGAATCTCAGATTCTTGTAAAAATTACAGCGAGAGAAGGATAATCGCTGTCCCCTCTGCCCGTGACGCAGGCGTTCCCTCTGGGCCTCAGTTTTGCCCTTAGTCACATCCCAAGCTGGCCTCGCGCACAGTAGGTGTGCTTTCGTTGCCTGTGCCGCTCCCCTCCTCCCCAAAGCCCCAAGCGGGGTGGGGGCAGAGGGTGTGGCCAAGATTTATGTCCCAGGCCAGGGGTCCCTTCTCGTCCCCTGAAAACTGGCATCTCCGGCCCAGCCTCCAATGAGGGACAGCTTCGGGGAGACGGTCGGCATTTCAGCTGACGTCACAGGGTGCAGACACCCCAGGGGGGCGGGCCCGGAGGCCTATGGGTGTGGCCTTTACCAGTGACTGTGACCGTTCCACGCAGGCCATTCTCTAGGTCCAACTCAAAATCAAAATTTTAAAGCAGCCAGACCCCCAGCCTCTACTCGGAGAAGGGGGTGCTGCCCCCGCCGCCGCCCCCCCGCCAAAGCAAAAGTCCCAGGTCATAAAGGCCCTTGGGGGCAGAATCTCATCCCTGGGCCTGTCAAGGGTCCCTGTGCCCTAATCCTGTCAATTAGAGATGTCAGTCGCTGCTGCTGGCTGTAGTGACATAGCGACTATTCAAACAAGTAAATAAACAACCAGCCACGGTAGCCTGACATCTAACTAACACAGCACTTTCATTCAGCCTGTTGATCCAGTGACCCAGCGGGGCCCTGGCACCCCCCAGCTCCCAGTGACATCTTTCCCTCCCCGTTCCGCCCCCTGCCCCCATTAGAGAGGCTGATGGCGTCTAGGGAGTGTGCAGGCGGGCTTGAGGCCCACAGGACCACCGCTGAGGGAGGGCCCGGACAGGGCCCAACTTCTGGTACAGTATAGCAGCTCTGTCTAGATGCCAATTTGCTAAGCGGCCCCAATGCGGCGCGTCCTCTGGCCGGAACCAGGGGGTGGTCCTTTGAAACCACCTTGGCTCCTGAGCCCACCGCTCCTTCGAGAACAGAATACTATGCTTAGCTGGAACAGCGGGGCTGAAGCGGCCCTGTTCCCCGACGTGATGCAATATGATTGTTTTCTCTCTTCACTCCCACTGTAGTGAGAAGGCCACCAAGGTGCAGGACATCAAAAACAACCTGAAGGAGGCCATTGAAGTACGTGTCTGGGTCTGTCCTCGTTCTGTGGTCCCCTCCCGTTAGGCAGAGCTGCCCCCTGACCCCTTGCGAAATCTCTTTCAGACCATTGTGGCCGCCATGAGCAACCTGGTGCCCCCCGTGGAGCTGGCCAACCCTGAGAACCAGTTCCGAGTGGACTACATCCTGAGTGTGATGAACGTGCCCGACTTTGATTTCCCTCCCGTAAGCTGAGCCCCGGCGCGTGTGTCAGGCGCCCCCCGCCCCCCGCAGGGTAGCCGGCGCTCTGGACGCAGGCCCCCCTGGGCGAGAGCCACGCCCGTGTCCAGCAGAGCACAGCTCAGCGACGGCGGCCCCTGTGAAACCACGTTCCTTCTATTAGCGTCCTCCCTGTTTACAAACACACAAGACCCCCACTAATCGTTCCAGCGCAGCTCAGGAGGGATGAGCGAAATTCTGCCACCCAAGAGAAACAGTCATGAGTTGTGGCGCCCTTAATCGTCCCCTCCCAGGCATCTGGGGACGAGCGACTGTATGTTAAATACCGCGCACGAGCCCCTATGTCCTGTTAATTGAACGTTCCCTAAACCCCCCCGGGAACCAAGTGCCCGCCCTGAATTTTGTGCGGGGACGCCATCCCCCATCAGAGCAGCTGACCCTAGAGCCCGCTGGCGTGCCGGGCGCCCTGGCCTGGTCCTCTTCCTGTGCCCGCGCACAGGCCCCCAGGAGCCCGCCCCGACCCCCTTCTCTGCCTGCCCACAGGAGTTCTACGAACACGCCAAGGCTCTGTGGGAGGATGAGGGGGTGCGTGCCTGCTACGAGCGCTCCAACGAGTACCAGCTGATCGACTGCGCCCAGTAGTAAGTGACCACCGGTCGGTGCGGGCCGCCACGCCCACGCCCCAGGGCGCGGCCCGCGAGTCCTGTCCAGAGCTGCCAGCCCGTTCTGCCCACCTGCAGTTAGAATGAAGCCCTTCACTGCACTTTCCCGGGCAGGGACATTGTTTCAGATAAACAATGAAGGCCTGTTCGCCAAGATGATCATTGCTATAGCAATAGGTGATAGTCCTAATTAATTAGGGAGATAAGGCAGCTCTCACACATTGGATAATGTAAAAATATTTTATTGCTGTCATTTAAAAACATGGAAAACATGACCAAAAGGTGCCTCCCTCCCCGGCCCGGGTAGCTGAGAGCGGCTTCGCCATTGCTGTGGGTTTAGTAGACAAGCAAGTTGTGGGTTATTTTCACAAGGGACAGAAAAACGGGCCCATCTCAGCCCGTCCCTGCGACCCCCACCCCCACCCCTTCTTCAACAAAGTCCTGATTTTCTCAAAAGTTTGAACTGAGAGCTGGAAGTGCTAATTATAGTAACGCAAAACAGATGGAAATCCTGGAATTGTTTGCGTTTGTGTTGGATCCAAGTCAGAAGGACAGGTAGAGCGGCAGGCTCTGCGGTGCCCGCGGGGAGGGCGCGACCGCGGCCGGCACGGCCGGCTGGCCAGGGTGTTGTTTTTGTTTTGTTTTGTTTTGTTTCTTTTCCTTTTTTTTTTTAATGCAACATGAAATTACCCCTGCAACTTCATCGGAAAGTGGCACCATCCCCGCAGTGCCTGGCGAGTTGCAGGAAGCTCGGGGAGGGAGGGGCACAGAGCTGGCCATGTGTGAAATGGCTCCCTGGCCGGAGGGTCCCGGCCCCGCGTGGGCCCCGCGCGCCCTGCGCGGCCTCGCCCAGCCTGCCTCTGGCCTCGGTGCCTTCATGTTAAAAGTTGAGATGCTGGTACCTTGCCCATTTCTTAAGCTGCCTATTTTTATTTGTTGAACTGGGGTTTGGCTGGCCTGGCTCCAGCTGTCTCTCTCACAAGATTTGGTACTGATGAGCTATTTATAGAACTGTGGTTCTGTTGCCATGGCAACGCGCTGGCGGCCAGGGCGGCTGGGGAGCTATTTCTGGCCTGGTGCTGTAATGTAAGACTGATTGGGCAAGTTAGTGTATCCTCCCAGCCAGACTAACTCTAAACTGGTAAAAGGAAGGGGGAAAAAACTTACAGAACTTCTTTAAACAGACTTTTCCCCTTCGGGATTTTCTTTTCTGATGAGCCCAATTTAAAGCAATTCCAACTGCACCACGCCCGGCCCCCCCCCACCCCAAAAAAAAGAAAGTTGGGTTTAACATTAGTTTTCTATATCACTTAAATTACCCTGGTCTTCAGAAGTGATTTCTCCTACTAGTGTTTGTAGTCAAGCAACACAAAAGCAACAAGTCCAGCCAGGGAGAGGCAGGCGGGCCCCAGTTCCACACACGCTTTGGGGTCACGTAGGAGAGTCCCTGCGACCCCCTGCCCCCTGGGCCTGCCCCCTGCTGGCTCCGCCCCATCCCCTGCACGGCCCTGAGGTTTCTTCATGCTCCAGATTTCATATCTGCCCTGTTCGAGCCCCCGGACCAAACCGGAAGGGAACGTTGTGTCCGCTTCCTGTGCAGCGTGGCCAGGGCACGCAGGGCCCCTGTGTGTCGGCCCCTTTTGTTCTCTGTAACGAGTGAGATTCTGAAAAGGCAGAAGGAAGGGCTACCCCCGCTGGGGAACTCGGACATCTCCTCCTCCTCAGTCTCCGGGTTGCGGGGGGGGGGGGCGGAATCCACGCCGAAAGACCCAAAAGCATATAGTTGAAGCTTGGGGTCATAATGTAACCCACGCAGGCAGCGCCCCCAGCCACGGACCTGCCGGCCGATCGTGTCCGTGGGCTGGACGCGGGAAGGGCGGGCTCGCGGGCAGGACTGTGAGCGCCCTGTGTCTTTCTCTGCCTCCCAGCTTCCTGGACAAGATTGACGTCATCAAGCAGGCTGACTACGTCCCCAGCGACCAGGTACGCGTCCCGAGGCCTCGGAGTGCTCTTGATCGGCTCCTCCGGACTTTGGCTTGCGATCGATGAGTTTTAATAAATCGGTGGGTTTTGGTGGGACCCACTGACCTTGGTTTTGTTCTAGGACCTGCTTCGCTGCCGCGTCCTGACTTCTGGAATCTTTGAAACCAAGTTCCAGGTGGACAAAGTCAACTTCCAGTAAGTGAATGTTCCCTCTGGCCCTCAGGGTGGGTTGGGGGCCCAGGGTCAGCCCGGTGGCGTGACCTGGTGTCCTCTGTCCCGCAGCATGTTCGACGTGGGCGGCCAGCGCGACGAGCGCCGCAAGTGGATCCAATGCTTCAATGGTACGGGAGCCGCGGGCCCCTCTCTCGCTGAAGGACATGGTGCTGTTTGAACGGTGAGGCATCGTTTTGGCCCCCGACACACTTTGCTTTCTTGTGCCGTAGACGTGACTGCCATCATCTTCGTGGTGGCCAGCAGCAGCTACAACATGGTCATTCGCGAGGACAACCAGACCAACCGCCTGCAGGAGGCTCTGAACCTCTTCAAGAGCATCTGGAACAACAGGTGGGTGCGGCAGCTCTTAGGTTCCACCCCGGCCACCTGTGGGGGGCGGGCCCTCGGACCGGCGTGGAGCCCCACCCCGCGTTTGCCCTGGTATAGAACCGAATCTTGGGCACGAGCCTGGTGCACGTCCCCTGACCCCCGACCCCGCAGCAGACGCGCGCTCCTGCTGGGCTCTAACCTTGCTCCCTCTCTGTCAGATGGCTGCGCACCATCTCTGTGATTCTGTTCCTCAACAAGCAAGACCTGCTCGCTGAGAAAGTCCTTGCTGGAAAATCGAAAATTGAGGACTACTTTCCAGAATTCGCTCGCTACACTACTCCTGAGGATGGTACGTGGGACCCTCTGCCATGAGTTGGCACACACTTGAGCTCATTCGTTATTTTTCACCCATTTGCGTATGGAGAGACCCAAGGGGTTAAGGGGTTAAGGGGTGGCAGCAATGCAAACATGCTGGCTGTATCCTTTTAGTTACCGTACGTAACAAAACACGTATGTTCTCCATAGCTACTCCCGAGCCCGGAGAGGACCCACGCGTGACCCGGGCCAAGTACTTCATCCGCGATGAGTTTCTGGTAAGTAGAGACTCTCTTCAGTTCTCTCTTCGATTGCCCTTACTCTCCGGGGTGGAAGTTGACCTAATTGTACATTCGGGGATTAAACCATCCAGCACTTCCGTTTTATTTCATGGGTAGCTCACGCGAACTTGAGCTTTTTTGCCCCTTTGTTGGGATTTGTTTCAACATCACATCGGTTGCTGGTCAAGGGTCCTCGGTGGGGGGTTCCGGAGAAGGGGGGGTTCCGGGGAGGCAGAGCTGACCCGCCACCCGTGTCCACCCCGCAGAGAATCAGCACTGCCAGCGGGGATGGGCGCCACTACTGCTACCCCCACTTCACCTGCGCCGTGGACACCGAGAACATCCGCCGCGTGTTCAACGACTGCCGCGACATCATCCAGCGCATGCACCTCCGTCAGTATGAGCTGCTCTAAGAAGGGAACCCCCAAATTTAATTCAAGCCTTAAGCACAATTAATTAAAATGAAACGTAATTGTACACGCAGTTAATCACCCACCATAGGGCATGATTGACAACGCACCCTTTCCTTTCCCCCTTGAGTGATTTTGCGAAACCCCCTTCTCCCTTTCCGCTTGCTTAAATATTCCAAATTTAGAAAGCTTAAGGCGGCCTTCAGATAAAAAGAAAAAAAAGGCCACAATGGTTCCCTCTCTCTTTAAGTAATTGAAATAACAGCAGCAAACAGAAATAAAGAAATGAATTAAATGAAATATTGTCTTGTGCAGCATTAAAAATCAATAAAAATTAAATGTGAGCAGTTTGCGACTCCTTTGCGTTATTTGCGGTTTCGAGCAAAGGCCGTCGTCTGCGGTATCGATGGCCCCCAAAGTCGGGAGGCCCCCTGTGGAGGCGACAAGGCCCCAAGCTTATAAGCGGGTGTAAAAGGCTTGCCCCTTTCTTGACCTGATACTTGGGTTTCTGAAGGCTGTTTGCAGACAGTACAGGACATGCACCCTACCCTCGTCCCATACTGATGCCCCATGGGAACCACGAGGCCCACCGAGAATTCTACAGTTTGGTCTCTGCTGCCCTATCCAAAGATTCATCAGCTTACACCCCAGGCTCTGTTGACCCAGAATCTCCCCAAAATAGGCAGTAGCAAGAGCTATCAAGTAAATAGAAATGATATTAAAACAACTGGCCAGCCATTTGGGGAAAATTTTAAGCTGGATCCCTACCTCATTCCATATACAAATGAGTCAATCACATGTAAATACAAAAAGGTACTTAAAAAATGGCTATTTTTACAATTAAAACCTTGGTTTATATATTATAAATCTTTAAGCATGATCTCACATCCAAAAGCCCTGGAGGAGGGAATGGGGGAGGGGAGGTGGGAGGACTATACAAAAATTAAAATCACATGACATATGAATGGGGGTGAGGACTGGATAAAGATCTGTGACAAAGGGCTCCTATCCCTAATAAGAAGAAAAAGCAAACCCATCACAAAAATGGGCAAAACACATGAACAAGCAATTTTAAAAAGATACAAATACATTGGGGAAAACGTGGAACCTGCACCGGAAATGCAATACACAGAAAACCTGCACCATTGTTGGGAGGGGGTGGCCGCCCGCACCCGCCGGGAGCCGTGGTGGGTTGCCACTGGGACTTGAGGTCCACTTGGGTTCTCTAGTCCTTCATCCCCGGGGTCACCCCTTAAGTGTGTGCTCACCCATGGTGTGGCCTCCCTGGATGGGTGGGAGTAAGAGACCAGCTTGCCCCCGGCGTCAACCATTGCACCTTCTGAAACGGGCCTAATGGGGCATTAACGGAGTTGATTCTGTAATTCAGACCAAAATTCCACTTCCTGTTTTCCAAACCAAATTAATCCTAGCCAAATGAATCATCGGGCAAAATGAGCCTCAAGGAGGGCCGAAGGAGTCCCAAATGCACCGTCTCCATAAACATTCCTATATGATATTTGGTCCACATGAAAACTGCGTGCTTGCTGTATAAACTAGGCTACAAAACAACCCTCAAGAGCACCCTTAGCTCTGGCTGGGTCACTCAGTTAGTTATGGTGCCAGCAGGATACGCCAAGGTTGCGGGTTCGAGCCCGGTCAGGGCGCATACAAGAATCAACTGGTGAAGGCACAAATAAGTGGAACAACAAATTAATGTTTCCCTTTCTCTCTCAAAAAAATATATGTTTTCAAAAGCAGCCCCAATTAACATATAACCCACATAATTGCTTATTATGCAAATATAGCCATAAAACCAGCCTACAAATTCTCATAATCCCACAAAATACTAAAAAAACCCACAACTAATTAGAACCTGAGACCACCTATTCAGTGGGACCTCAAGACCAGCCCACCACACAAACACTTGTCCAAGGTCACACTATGCTAACAGAAAACAGGTTCGACACTAGTTCCATAGCCCCTCTTTCAAAGTGACCGCCTGTATGCTACTTCTACATAGCACTTCTGGAACCTTCTCTGAGCAGTCCCCATAAGATGGCCACAGCGCTAGCCACATATCCACCAAAATTAGAAAAATTCCAAGGCCACAAAGCAGTTATACCAAGAAAATGATACCTCAGAAGTACCCACCCCCGTTGCTGGTCCTAACTGGCAGCGACTTTGAAAACTTGTAGAAATAGAGAATAAAAGTCACCCATTATGTGCCCATCGGCCCACCGAGATAGGTTCGGCCATCACCGTCCCGCGGCCAAAGTAATTTGCCCCAAGAGACGAGGCAGGAAGCTGGGGAGATGGCCCTCACTCCGGGGGAGCCGCAGCCCATTGCTCGCTGCTGCTTGGCGGACGCTGGTTTGGAAGATCCAGGAAAAAAGGAAACGGTGTCCGGGTGTTTTTCCAGGATGCCTGTTGTCCATGACTTGTGGCCCTAAAGGAAATCCTGCAGGGCTCTCTGGGGCCCCACATCTGGCGGCGACGAGGGGGCGGGTGGAGAGGCGGCAGAGGGGCAGGGCTCTGGCCTTCCCGCCCGTTCTGGGGGCTGCCCTGGGGCCCCGGCTGTCGCTCCTCTGGGTCCGAGGGTCCCTTCCTGCCTCCTGGCCCTTCCCTTCTCTCTGAACCGCGGTCATTTCCATTGGCGCTTGGGCCTGGCAGCAAACCAGACTTTTACAGGGCTACTCTAAAATCTCAACTCTAGGGTCTTCAGCAAGCCAAAAAATTCTGAAGAATCACACCTAAAACTTTGATTACAAGAAGCCGTTAGTTTTAATTTCTTTAGTTGAATTTTATCTCTTTTCAAATGCAAAACAATGTATTTTTCGAAAGTGTAGAGGCCAGTGATCATAAATAACTGCTCATTGACATTTTAGAGAAATAACAACAACAACAACAACAACAATAATAATAATAATAAACCACTAAGCCCCCTGATGAGGTCAAACATGAGGAGGGCCTAAAATTGGGCAAAATTTTTATCTACCTTCCCTTTTATTTAAATGTGAGCAAAATTATATCAGAAAGAAGGCCTATTCTGTGTCAATTGACATTCTTTTACCATAATGCATGTGTTTTTTTGGACACTTTTGGTCATCTTATTATTCAGCAAACACGGAGAGAATATAGAATCTACACCAGCCACTGGGACTTGCACTTTGGTGGGGTCTGTCCTCTACTGGGGGCAACACACACTTACCAAATAAATCGTCAAAAGAAATACAGATGGTGACAAGGCCCCTGAGCTCATCAACAAGATGGGGACAACGGGGAACGGGAGCGACCTGAGGAGGGAGCTGCCTTAGATGGCAGAGCCAGGAGGGGCCCTTGGAGGGGACTTCTCTTATGGAAGCACAAGGCTGCGGAGGGGCTAGACGTCCAAGTGGCAAGCACTGTTTTCAATTAATATCAATTACGAAAACATCATAATGAGTATTTATGGAGCGCCTTCCCATGTGCCACGAACGGTCGCAGGCCCTCGATAAGGATTGTCTCATTCAATAATTTTGAAACCCTATGAAGATGTACCATTATCACCTGTACCAGGCGTAGCCAATCTGCACCCCACTGTACAACAATGAAAGAGGTAAATTACCTCTAAAACATTGTGAATAATTCATGCAAATTGTCCTTTTAACAATGGTTACAATAAAAGGCCAGTGCAACAGCACTTAATTTGAGGAGTTGCTACTGCCCAGGTTCCTATTTTGGAGTTGAGGGATTTGGCGCCTCTACCATAATTTTCCTGTGCTTACACGCTCATATACTAGGAACAACTAAAGTTGTCTGGTTTTGCCTACCTCATTCTCTGCCTCAATTAGGAATGTGTTTAGCTGCCAATAAGCACGTGTGTGCTTGGAGTGGCACAAAAAGCCAGAAGCTCGTACCTCCTTTACCGAGAATCCCAGAGGCAGGCTCTGGCTGGTGCGGCATCAGCAGCCCGCCAATGGCAGGGCCGATGCTGCCGCGCTCTCTCGGCGTCTCTCTCCCAGCGGTAAGGTGGCGTCCTGTCTCTAGCCCTAGGCTGATGTCCTTCCTTCTCTCCACCGCCGTGAAATATAGAACGATACCCAGATGCCAAGATAAAGAGGTAGATGGTTAGACACAGAGCTAGCTAGACAGACAGAAAAACGTTTGTTCAAGAGCACTGTTATGCGCACACACACTCGTGGAGATTATAATTCGGATCTTGATGGAACATCGAGAAAGGTACATGCAGCACCTGTAATTTGTAAGGATTAGGGAAGATAACGGGTAAGAAAAACTTTCAAGTACTAAGAGCCCAATTTGTATAATTCCATGTAAATCAGTTTGAAAGACTAGATGAAATAAATAATTTTCCAGAAAAATACTCTTTATCAAAATTGACTCCAGTGGAGACAAAAACAATCTAAGCAGGCCAATTACTGTAGGAGAAAAAAATACACAGCACAGTTGGCACGTGTGGTGATAAAATGGCTCCAGGCTACTCTGGAGTGGGAAGTGAGGAGGAAGCATGAGGGAGGCTTCCAGGGTGCTAGGGTCCATTCAGTCAGCATTTAGATCATGAAACATATATATTCCATTTGAGAATATTCATTGAATCATTCACCAACGATTTGT
This sequence comes from Pteronotus mesoamericanus, assembly GCF_021234165.1. NCBI lineage: Eukaryota > Metazoa > Chordata > Mammalia > Chiroptera > Mormoopidae > Pteronotus > Pteronotus mesoamericanus. The sequence continues at coordinate 1,564,668 of NW_026555105.1, read as the reverse complement.
GCCATTTTCAGTGTGTATATAATACTTTAAATTTTTTTAAATAAAGAAAAAGGCACCAGGCCCATATAGTTTTATGGGGGATTCTACTAAATCTTACAAGATCAAATAATTTCAAAACCACTTAAATTATTCCAGAATAAAACCAAAAGAAAACTTCAAAATTATTTTTATGAAGCAAGTATAATATTGATTCTAAAACATGACAAAGATTGCATCTAAAAGTAAATTTACAGACCAACCTCACTTATGAATATCAATATGAAAATTGTAAAATATAAGTAAGCAAAATACAATATTAGATTTAAAAAATAATATATGATACCTAGATGGGATTAGATACAGTCTATGAATTCAAGAATTAATTAATGTCAGCAAAACAGTAATATTTGCCAAAATTTAATACCCACTTATATTTTTAGAAATCTAATAATATAGTAATTAATGAAACTCTAATATAATGACTATGTAACACATATGTATACTTACATAACATACATCTATATATAATTTGTATAGTACAATGCATATACATAAAATATTTTTTTTCCACAAATCAAAATTTTACTTAATGAGGAACCTCTAAAATCTTTTCTAATAAGGTCAGAAATAAGAAACAAAAAATACAAGGATGCCTTATATCGCCACACTATATTTGTCATCGTATTGGACATATAAACCAATTCAATTAGACAAAAGAAAGCAATTAGAAGTCTGAGAACTGGCAAGGAAGAAGTAGGGCTATCCTTTACTGCAAATGATATCATTAAATACCATGATAGTCACAGAAACATTCACAGAATGTTTCCTTTCTGCATGTATCTTTCTCGATGTTCCATCAAGATCCGAATTATAACCTCCACGTGTGTGTGTGTGTGTGTGTGTGTGTGCGTAACAGTGCTATTGAACAGACATTTTTCTGTCTGTCTAGCTAGCTGTGTATCTAACACCCAAAACATTCACAGAAACATAATCACTAAAAAAATGTGAATTTAGTAAAGAAGAGGTTTATAAGATCAACGTGCAAAAATCAATAGCCTTTCAATAATGGAAAGATCATCCAGAAAGAAAGTCAATAAACAGCTGGCATGAATAACACTATAGACCAAAGAGAACTAACAGACATGCAGAACTTTCTGCTCAGTAGAATACACATTCTTCTCAAGTGCACATGAAACATTGTCCAGGATAAATCACATTAGGTTATGAAACAAATCTTAACAAATTTAAGATCAAAGTTCACCCAAGTAACTTCCCCATCCAAAATGGAATGAAACTAGAAATCAATAATGGCATGAAAATGAGAACATTCATGAATATGTGGAAGCTAAATAACACACCCTTGAACAACTATTTGGTCAAAGAGGAAATTAAAAGAAAATTTAAAACGTATCTTTAGTCAGAAAACAAGAAAGAAAGAAGTGAAATACAGCATACCAAAATGTACAGAATGGTGCAGCGAGAGCAATATTAGGAGAGAAGCTTAGTGAGAAACACCTGCATTGAAAAAGAGGGAAGAACCCTGGCTGGGTAGCTCAGTGGACAGCATGCTGTCCTGCTCAGGGCAAAACTGCAGGCTTGACCCCCAGGTGGGGATGTGCAAGAATCAACCAGGGTTGCGGGCCAGGTCCCCAGCCTAGGGGCATGAAAGAGGCAACCAGTTAATGTTTCTCTCCTTCTCATTCTTCCTCCCTCCCCTCTCTCTAAAAATAAATAAATAAAGTCTTTTTTAATAATAAGAAATGAAAGAGAAGACATTACAACAGATGACTCAGGAAAAAATGAATCATAAGAGATAATTATGAAAAATTATATGCTAACAAATTGGATAACCTAAACAGCTAAATTCCTATAAACATGTGAATCTAAAAGAAATAGAAGGCTTGAACAGGCCAATTACAAAGAAGCAGTTTGAACTAGTAACCAAAGCCCTTTCAACAAAGAGAATCCCAGGACCAGATGGTTTCATGGGTGAAACCTACCAAAAATTCAAAGATAAATTAATACCAATTTTATTTAAACTCTTCCAAAATAATATAAGAGGGAACACTTCCAAACTCATGGTATAAGGCCAGCATCACCCTGATACCAAAACCAGATAAAAAAATATCAGAAAAAAGAAAACTATAGGCCAATGTTTTTGATGAACATACATGCAAAACTCCTCAGTAAAATGCCAACAAATGAAATTCCACAGCACATTCAAATCAATTCCACAGCACATTCAAATCAATTCCACAGCACATTCAAATGAATTCCACAGCACATTGAAAGGCACTCACCCCATGGCCCAATGTAATGCATTCCTGGAATGCAAGGGTGATTCAACATGTGCAAATCAATCAACCTGGTACACCCCATTAACAGAACAAAGGACAAAAATCACATGATTATGTTAACTGATGCAGGAAAAAACATTCACAAAGTTCAACATCCATTCATGATCAAAAAAATCTCTCAACAAAATAGATATAGAAGGAACTTGTCTCAACACAATAAAGACCATATGTGAAAAGGCAAAGCTAACACAGTAATCAATGGGGTAAACTAGAAGCTTTTCCTCTAAGATCTAAGATCTAGACAAGGATACTTGCTTGTGCCACTTTTGTTTAACATAGAACTGTACGTTGTAGCCAGAGCAACTAGACAAAAAAAAGGACCACAAGGCATACAAATTGGAAAGGAAGAAGTAAAATTACTTCTGTTTGCAGATGATGTTATCATGCATGTAGACAGCCCTTAAGTGTCAACAACAACAACAACAACCACAACAAAAAGTTAGAATAAATGAATTCTGGAAAGTTGCAGGATAAAAATATCAGTATACAAAAATCAGTCACATTTCTATAAACAAACAACAAACTATCCAAAAGAGAAGTTAAGAAAACAATCCCGTTCATCTAGCAACAAACAAATACAATAAAATACTCAGGAATAAACTAAACCAAAGAGGTTAAAGACTGGCACACTGAAGATTATAATATGTTGATGAAGGAAGTTCAAGATGACTCAGGTAACTGGAAAGACATCCCATGTTCACAGACTGGAATAATTTATATTGTTAAAATGTCAATGCTACCCAAAAGGACCGATAGATTCAATACAACCTCTATCAAAATCACACAGGTGTTCTTTACAGAAATAGGAAGAAACTCTAAAATTAATATAGAATGACAAAAGGCTCCACATAACCAAAACAATCTTGAGCAAGAAGAACAAAGCTGGAGGCATCACACTTTCTGACTTCAAAATATGTTACAAAGTTACAGTAATCAAAACAGTACAGTACTGGCATAAAAAGAGACATATAGACCAATGGAACAGTATAGACAGCCCAGAAATAAATCCACACATCTATAGTCAATTGATCTTTGATGAGAGTATCGAGGAGGAAAGGACAGTTTCTTTATTAGACAGTACAGTGAAAACTGTACCTCCACACGCAGAAGAATGAAATCAGATTCTTATCTCATACTGTACACAAAAATCAACTCAAAATGGAATAAGGCTTACATGTAAGACCTGAAATCATAACACTAATAGAAGAAGACAGGGGGGAAAAAAGCTTCTTGACATTAGTCTGAGCGATGATTTTTTTTGGCTATAACACTGCCAGTACAGGCAACAAAAACAAAAATTGACATGTGGGGTTGCCTCCAACAAAAAAGCTTCTGCCAAACAGCAGAAACCATCAACTTAGTGAAAAGGCAAACTATGGAATGGGAGAGTACACGTGCAAACCATGTATCTCATAAGGGCTTATTCTCCAAAATCTACAGACAGACCTCGGAGATGTTCCAGGTCTGGCTGCAAGCTACGGCAGTACAGCGATGATCGCAATAAAGCGAGGCACGTGAGTGTTGCGTGTTCCTCATGCATGTAAAAGTTATATTATCCTACACTGTAGTCTATTAAGTGTGCAATGGCATCATGTCTAAAAAATATACATACCTTAATTTGGAAATACTTGATCGCCAACAATGCCAACCATCATGTGAGCCTTCAGCAAGCTGTAATCTCTTTGCTGGTAGAGGGTCTCGCCTCGATGTTGACGGTGGCTAACTGATGGGGAGCGTGGAGCTGAAGAAGGTTGGGGTGACTGTGGCAATTTCTTGAAACAGTGAGCCCTGGCTGATGTGGCACAGTTGGTTGGAGCATCGTCTCATAGGCTGAAAGGCTGCAGGTTCAATCCTCAGTGGGGGCACAGATGAGAGGGCAACCAATCACTGTGTTTCTCTCCCTGTCTCCTTTCCTCTCTCAAAAGAGCAATGGGGGAAAAAAAAGTCCTCGGGTGAGGATTTAAAAAAAAAAAAAAAAAAAAAAAAGACAAGAGTGAAATTTGCTACATCAATTGATTCTTCCTTTCACAAATGATTTCTCAATGATCACTGATCACAGTAACAACTGTAATAATAATAAGAAATGGGGAATATTGCAATAATGGGAAATTGGGAATATTGCAAGAATTACCAAAATGTGACAGAAAGACACAAACTGAGCAAATACTCTTGGAAAAATGGCACAAACAGACTTGCTCAACACTGAGTTGTCACGAACTTCCAATTTGCAAAAACCACAACATCTGCGAATTCCAATAAAGCCGAACACTGAAACGAGGTGTGTCTGTGTAAGGAACACACACAACTCAACAGCCAGAAAACCCCAAATAACCGGATTATAAAATGTGCAAACGGCCAAGATAGACGTCTCTCCAAAGAGAGGGCTGCGCTGGTCAGAGCAGCGTCCCCATACGCCAAGGGTGTGGGTTGGATTCCCAGTCAGAACGCACACAAGAGTCAACCAATGAATGGATACAAAAGTGGAAGGAAAAATCAGTGTTCTCTCTCTCTCTCTCTCCCCCTCTCTCAATATCAATGAATTCAAGAAATTTAACGAAAGGAGACACACCAGTGGCCAACAGGTACGTGAAAAGATGTTCCGCCTCGCTCATCATCGGGGAAATGCAAACCCGAACCAGAACCGCCTCACACCCACGCAATGGCCACGATCGAAAGGCGAAAGGCCAGAGGGGGTAAGGACGCAGAGAGCGGAGAACCCTTGGGCGTGGTGGGCGGGACTGTAACGTGGTGCGGCCCCCTCGAACAGCTGCACGCAGTGGCACGTGACTCAGCAAGTCCCCTTCTGGGGACACACCCAGAGGAAAGCCGATCGGTATTTTGGAGGGTTGCGCTCCGCTGTTCACTGCAGCGTTCGTCACACTAGTTGAGGTATCAAACACCCTCCGCCTGCCTCTGAATGAGTGGATTTTGACACCGCTGCGTACGCCTACAATTGGAATATTACTGAGCCCTGAAAAAGAAGGGAGTCTCTCTTTATGGCAACACAGACAAACACGATGACATTGTGCTAAGCGAAGTAAGCCAGGCACAGAAAGACAAACTCTGCCTGTGCAACTGAAACCGTCAGCCTCCTGGAAGCAAGGAGTTCCCACGGCGCTTGCCGGGGGCTGGGTCGGGCGGAGGGGGAGATGCCACTTAAGAGGTCGCGTTCCAGTTCCCTGAAAGAGTAGGTTCGGGAGGCCCGGCGCACCGCGATGGGCCTGTAGTCACCGTATCATAGGACTGAACTGTGCTCCCTGATCAATGGTCTAGGAAGCTCCGGGAGCCGCGAGGTCTGCGGCAGGCAGACAGCCGCGCGGTGCTGGCGGTGCTGGCGGTGCTGGCGGTGCCAGTGCGGGTGCTGCGGGCTGTGCGGGCGCTGGTGGTGCTGATGTCACTTCAGAAGACGACGGGGTCAGGGAGGTCCTCTGGGAAGAGGCGACATGCAAGTGACACACGGAAAGTAACAAGAGTATTGGGGTCCGAAGAAGGAGCTCAAGCGGTGGGCACCCCCGAGCATCCCCAGCGCCCGCCGCGACTCCGCCCACAGCGTCGGGCACCCGAGGCCTGGGTAGCGCGGGGCGCCCACGCCTGGCCGTGCACGCGCAAGGACCGCGCGCCCGCCTCTCAGATGCGTCCGTCTCAGAGTTACAGGCGCTGCGTGAGTGCGCACCGGGCCGGGTCTGGATCTGGACGGGGCGGGGCGCGGGGTGAGGACGAGGGTGAGTGAAGAAAAGGTTTATGTATCAGGACCTGGGATAAAGGGCGTAGAACACAGAGCCCAGAAAAGGGTAAGAACCGGCTGGAGAAACGGGAGGGAGTGGCAATCAGCTTCCTCGTGAGGCCGATGAACCCACCCATGGTGCTCTTGGGTGATGGGCAGGCGAGGGTAGGGCCCCCGCCCCGCGCCCACCGAGATCACATCTCGGCGCGCGCGCACACACACACTTTGCTGCTTCAAAGATGAAGTTGAAGGTTGGGGATAATCGAGCTCAGCCGCTAGAAATAAGGATCCATCAACCAGAGACAAGAATTGGTTCTTTTCCTGTTCTAAGAGGAGAGAGAGAATTAAAGGGAAAACACCAAAACGACGCTGGGGTCCTGGACCTCAGGGTCACGGCGCCCCCGAGGGAAGCGATTCCATTCGCTAGGGCTTCAGTTTCCATTCGCTCGGACTTCGAGAAGCGGGCAACCGCCCGGGGCCCGGGGTGGCCCAGGTGACCCCCACGCCCAGCGGCGTCCGTGCGTTTGCATCGCTGACGCCAGGGCTCCGGGCCGCGCTTCGGGATTCCCGAGACCGTGGCGAAGGGAGGGTCCGTGGAATCGTCACACGCGTCCGCAGCTGTGCTCTGTAGGGCTTTGGGGTTTCACGGTCCTTGGCAAGTCTCTGCGGACCCTCTGCAGGTCACACCGCGCTGGGGGCGGGGGTGTCTGTGGAGACATGGTGTTTCTGCCGCTCGTGGGTCTGTCCCAGTCGCGCAGCCCTGGGCCTCAGCGTCCCCGGGGGCTTTCCGGGCTGCACTGCCTGAGCGTGGAGATGCTCAGCGCGGGTTCGGTGGGGCGGCTTTAGTTTGGTGCTGCAATTTGTCCGTTACCTTCAGGCCAAACATAGTTGCAGTGTCAGGTCACAAACAGGTTGGCCATAAAAAGCGGTCCATCCAAGAAACAGAGGCTCCTACTGAAAACTGCGAAAACGGGAGAGACAAGCCGGGTCGCTGGGACAGAAAGTTTTAGGGGAAAACCCCAGCTTTCTTGCCCTTTCCCCAAAAAGAGAATTGCTGTCACCGGAATAGCTAGAAAAGCCGTTCTATGTCTCCAGGAACGAGAGTCCCATGTGGAGAGGACGCATTTCACAAACGAGCAGAGGCCTTTCCTTAATTCGTAACTGGAAATCGAAAAACCAGTAGGTAACCCAGGTTAAATCCAAAACCGACAGCATTAACCCTTTAACCCTAAAATTATAGCTCACTGTGCAACCAGTTGAGAAATTACCCCGAAGAGAATTCCATAATTGCTTCCATCCACAACTATAAAATGAGCACTTCCATTATCATATAGCAATGTGAATATGTGCGTAATGGCTTCGGCAGTAAATTGGAGCGGCAGCCGTAGCTTATCATTTGCCCAGCAGGGTGTCCGGCCTGCGGCCCTGCGGCCCCCTGCGGCCCAGGATGGCTATGAGCGCCACCCAACACAAAATCGTAAATTTACTTAAAACGTTATGAGTTTTTTTTTTTTTTTGGTGATTATGTGTCGCGATGTATTTCATGTGCGGCCCAAGACAGCCCTCCTTCCTCCAATGTGGTGCAGGGACCCCAGAGGGCTGGGCGCCCCTGCAGGGCGTTCTTTTCTAAGCAGAGCGCGGGTGGAGAAAGCAGAGACGTCCTGGCGCGAGCTGGGGGCGGCCCGCGGTCACCCATGCAGGGCCCCCTCCACGGGCCTTTCCTGTGTAGAAAGTGAAAACATGGCCTTGCGTTTCTTTCTCCACAAAAGAAGAAGGGATTTGTTTCCCACCAACGTGCCTCCGATAACAATTGAACTTCCAAGTCGCTTACTTTTTTTCTTTCAGGGAGGAGTTTGAAGTTCGGGTGTGGAAGGAGCTCCCGCATCGGAAGGAGGCGAGGGCTCCTGAGGTGGCATCAGAGTGTCCTCTGTCAGCCGCCCTCCGCAGCGGCGGCTTGAGCTTGGAGGTGGTTTGAGGGTCCGTTTCTGCCCGCGCGCCCAAAGCAAGCCCTTCTGACAAGTGTTCTTTCGCATTTCACTGCAGCCCTGGGTTTGCCGAAGCTGCCTCGGCCACTCGGTGCCATTGAGAATGTTGTCGTGTTGGGATTTTAGATATAGAAAAGCATCAGTTACACATATAAAGTTATTTTGTGGGTTATTAATAGAGTATTATATTTTTATATCACTACCTGTTGGTATTTGTAACATATTTCATGCACTGCAATTAGACATGTAGACGGTGATATATCACATTGAATTATCTGTAATTTATTATGCTACACTCCTTTATATTATCAGTCCTGCTACCCTCCGGTGTGGCTATCGCTTGAACTGATCTATCAGAGAACCTATTTTTTCTGATAGATTGGTGCCCCTTGCTCATTGGGTTCTTCCTAAAATGATATTGATTCTCCGTGTCCTGCCCCTGGTTCTTGAGAGCCCTCCCTGAAAAGGTAGCGAGGAACCGAACCGCAGCCGCCAGGAGCCGGCGGCCGCAGGGGCTGAGCCCGGGCCGCAAAGGGGGAGCGTGCGGAACTCACCGACGCAATCCCCATGTTAGTGGGTGAAGGGGGATGGCACCCTCGGCCTCTCCATGGGGACAGAAAGGGCCCCTGAGGACAGTGGGTCCCCTCCTGTTTTTTAAACCCTGGGCCCTCCCCCAAGATCTTGTGGGCGCCTAGGCGTCCGTGTCCCTCCGCCCGCAACAGTCTCGCCCTGCCCGAGTCAGACTCCACGGCGCGCGCTCTCATCACTACTGATCAGTTTTGTTCTGAAGTTCAGGTTACACTTCCGGTACAGTTTTGAAAATAGAAGAGAAAGAAAGAAAAGAAAAGAATAATCTTCGGAATTAACATCATGAAAAAGTAGGTGATGTGGATGTCGGGGTTCCGGGGCTTAGGAAAACCCCAAAGGAAACTCACTGGGCGCTGTCACAGCAACCTAACACGGAGCGCCGGGCGCTGTCCCAAGGACCTGAGTGCTCACAGGTGCGTACGGTAACCATAGCAACAGAAGCGCCTTGCCGGAGGGCCCAACGGTGCCAGGTGCCCGGCGGCGGCACTTCGGGGCCCGACGGCTCTGACAGGAGCTCCGACGCCCCGAGAACGCCCGGCTGCGTCAAAATCCTTCCAGGCTCTTAACACTTCAGAGAGGCTCTAAATCCATTCCTGTCCGACTAGATGACGTTATAGATTTTAATAATATATTACTATATAGCATATACCGTTACAATATAGTTTATAATTACACATATGTGAAATATTACATATTCAATTATATTTAATTAATATTGTACCATACTGCATTATAAATTTTATTTTCTAGGTTATTAATACTGTGCTATAATTTATATTACCACATTTATATTTATAACATATTTTGCATTGTAATTATACATGTATAAGGTGATACATTATATATTAAATTATGTATAATTTATCATACTACATACACTATATTGTGTTTTATGATAGATTAATATAGGCCATTGTTACATTATTACCACATTTGCATCCTATAATAGTTACATGTGTATAATTGGAAATACTATTCCACATTAAACGAAGGACAATTTATATTATCTTGCACCATTTTTAAATCCCACCCTCTGTAGAGGCTGCGACCAAGGCCTGGGAGCCACGGGCCTGGGATGGGGGCGGGCAGAGCCGGCCCCGCCTCCCTCCGGCTGCCGAATCCCTGCGCCACCCCCACCCTCCCCGCGCCCCCTGCTCTGCGGGCCCTCGGGGACCCGCGGGGCCCGGCCTGCCTGGAAAGGGGACAGAGCTGCTCTGCTGAGGGCCTGGGGTTATGTGAGTGTGTATGTGTCCGTCCGCGCATAATTTAAAAATCCAAATGACAGGTGACTGAAGGCGGGACGAATGCGTGGCCGAAACGCAGAGGCTGGCCAGAAAAGGGGCAGCAAAGCCATCGGATGGCTTCCTCCGGCGGGCACAGAAGCCACTCAGGGCGCGGGAGACCCCCAGCTGGTTCCCAGGGGCGCAGGGGCCAGGAGGACCGAGCAGGGGACACCCGCGGGCCAAGGGGAGCAGGCAGTGGCCTCGGCGCCGCTGGCTTCCCGGCTCACGCCCCTTTGAGGACCGCCACGTCTCCGCACCAGGGTTCCCTGGCCACCACTCAGTTACACACGGTCCATCCCTCTGCTTTGACAGAGTCTCCTTCTTGCCATAAATAGGCCCAGCCTGACAGTTACTCGGGGGCTTAACCCACACGCACGCACACCGGCCTCTAACGTATGCACGCAGAATGATCACATAAAATGTAGCTGTAAAGAGACACCTATCACAGCACCTACAGGCCCGACCTGTGAGGCTCCGTGGGTTGAGCCTCTTCCTGCAAAGCAAAGGGTCCCCGGTTCAGGCCCTGGCCGCGGCCCGGGCCTGGGTTGCAGGCCAGGGTGATGTTTTTTCTCACACCCGCGTTTCTCCCGCTCTTCCTCTTTCCATCCTCTTCTCTCTAAAAATAAATAAATAAATAAATAAAATCTTTTTTTAAAGAAAGATTATACCTACAAATAAACATAAGAAAAGCACAGAATTTTATTACAGTAAGAACTATAACTTTACTGAAATTGATGAAAGATAATTGGAACAAATGAGGAATCGCTCCTTGTTCTCGCCTAGGAGGGCTCCATATTAAAGATGTTGATTTCCTCCACAGTTGCCTCTAAATTTAATGCAACCTCAGACAATCCTGATTTTTTTTTTTTTTAATGTGGCAAAATTGTATCACAGTTCACTCAAAAGTACAAACCACCGTATAAAAGAACAGCACATGAAATTCTGAAAAGGAAGGTTGTTGACAGGGGATTGGCCCTACCAGAGAGAAACCGGATTCTACATGTTAACAACATACTGTAAATCGAGCCCTGAAACAAAACAGGAAGGCCAACAACACGTCCAGGTACATGGAAATGTAACATGGGATCAAAGGGGCATTTGAATGTGTTGGCCGGCATTCATTTGGTTATGGGTAACCGAAGCTCGATGTCAAATATCTTAAGAAAATGGGGAAGATACTGGAAAGACGGCCCATGCCTCCGACGTCCCAGCTCCACTGTCAAAAACAGCCTGCGAAACAAGCAGCAAACAGTCCGCATCGATGTTGGGGGCTTCCGTTTGTATGAAAGGCTGTGTGTGCGCGCGTGCCGGGCAAGGGGGGTCTGCTTGTTTACCTATGCCTGACCCCCTCCCCCGCCCAAAGCGGGGTACACAGGGAGCAGGTGTTACCGCATGCCTCCAGGGAAGAGATTCGGGGGGGCATCTTTTCCCCCTTCTTGGACCCCAGGAGAAGCCGCTGAGTTAACCGTGGTCTCCAGTCCGTGGCCAGACCCGCGCCGACCGCTCTGTGCTAGGCGCCTCCTGGTGGGTGCCCCGACTTGGTGCCCCTTCGCCGCGTTTCCATTTCTGCTCTCAGCAGCAGTTCCCCTGTGTACCCTTTCTGCTGCGTGTGTCCTTGGGAAAATACGAAGAAAGTAAGGGGCTCCTCATTCTTTAATTGACACACATGATATTATGCTGTAGATCTCAACCAGCTTTGTGCGCCACCCAGCGCTGCCTTGAAGATCTATTCACGAGGCTGTGCCCACGCCTAGTCCACTGCCCTCAGCGTCCACGGGCGGCCACTGTGTCGGCCGGACAGAGCGGGTTACGCTGCAGTAACAAATACTGCCCAGATTATAACCGTTTAAGCCCTTCTGTGGCCAAAGCACACCACATGGTTCTACCTCACTTTAAATGGCAGGGAAGTCCGGGGCTACCAGGTCACCGTGGGCGGAGGAATGCCGCAGCAGACGTGGACAGGCCTGATGGAGACCTCCGCCCCGGGTGGCCTTCCCCTCCCGGCCCCCCATGCAGCGGCCTGAGGGACCTGCCCGCACGGGGCCGCTGCGGGCCCACGTGACCACCGCTTGGCTACACAGCCAGGAGCGGGGCTCCGGGGCAGTGGGGCACGGATTGGGTTTCACGGGCAGTGCCAAGTGTCTGTCCGGAAGGGCTGCTCCAGCCCGGGCCACGGGCGGCAGGGCGGCGCGGGGGGCCTCCCGTCCTGCCAACGGTTGGCAATCGCCGGCTTTTTAAAGGTTGCCAGTCAAGTAGGTGTAAAATGATAGCTGTTATTGTTCTAAATGGTAGCACTCTGATTTCTAATAAGTTTAAGTGTCTCTTCATGTGCTTGTTGGCCTTTTAGTTTTCCTCCTCTAGGAAGTGCTTGTTCACATCATTTCCTTATTTTTTTTTTCTATTAGGATTCCTATAATTTTCTATTTGATTTTTCAAGAGCCCCTTGTAGAGATTTTTCACAGGATATTAAATAATATGAATATGTTCCTGTTCTTGCAGAAAAGTAATATATTATTTTAATGGATTCTATCTTATCTCCCAGTTCTTTGGAGGGAAAAGTATCTCAAGAAGGGAGGCCAGACTTGAATCAGGAGCTACTCCTGGGTCCGTCGAAGTGACCGGGAAGGAGGGGCCTAGAAAAGGCAGCCTCTGCTCCCACCGCAAGCCTGGCCCGGGGTCGGGGGAAGCTTCCCCAGAACGACTGGGGAGAAGGGTTTGCAGGGCGGGATGGGGTGTGTTTTCTTCTTCTCGGCAAAGAAAGCAATGGATGGTCCCTGGGTCAGCATTTGCGGCAAACAATAAGGTCACGCACCCATCAGGATATTTGATTGCAGGTGACACTAATTTTTAAGAAGGAAAAGCATTGGTTAAAGTAATTCAAAAGTCCAGCGGGCAGGACAGCTGGAGCTCAGTTAATGTCACCAGGGCTCCAGTTCTCCCTCCGTCCCCCCCGCTAAGCTCTCTCCAATGCGGGCACGGCGGCCTCCCATTGCCAAGCGCTCATATCGCAGCACCTCCAGCCAAAGACAGTGCGTCTTTCCCAGTCCCATGAGAGGAGCAAACCTTGGGGAGGATTCTGATTGGTCCAACTTAGATCACATGCTCCTTTCTGAACCAATCACTGTAGTCAGAGAAACGGAATAGTCTGATTGGCCGGACGTGGATCCAGTATGAGTGATGGATGGGCTCACCCCACCTGGGATCACGGTAAGAGGGTGTCCCATGGGAAAGAGGGGCTCTTACCAGAAGACTAGAGAAGACACGCTGGTCAGGTAGAATGTAGCAATGCCAGACATAGGCCAGATCTCTACCTCTCTCCTTACCTCAGCACGTATTGAAGCAGGGGGAGAAACCACGAAAAAGCTGGGGTAAAATATTGGTGACTGAAAGAATTAGGGGGATGGCAAATGCCTTTCGAACCAGGGCACTAAAATCAGACACCCGACAGAAAAGACTTATGCATATTAAACGTCTACAGCACAAAACACACCAACCAACCAGAATCTCCATAAGCAAGGTTAGGAAACTAGTGACGAATTGTGGGGAAGATTCTGTCACCCATGTGTCAGGCAAAATACTGGTACCCCACGTGTGCCAAAGGGTTCCTAGAGATGAAGACAAGAGGGACACTTCACTGGAGTCTGAGGAAATGACGTGAACACATGGTTCGGAAACGAAGGGCTGAAGGAGGGCGATGAAAGTAGGACAAATAGGATCATAAAAAAATTTTCAAAGACTGCCAACCCCTAGGAGGAAAACAGTAGCCTCAGGTGGGGTTGTTTGGAGTGTACATCGGTCCAGCCGCTCGGGAAGATACTTGGCTCTGTGTGTCGAAAAGCGACCTTCGTTTTTCCCTTTGGCGATGCTAACTGGCGCTCAGTAACTGCGCGGAGACGCTGCTCTGAGCCCTTGGGACGGCTGTGAGCCAGCAGGAGGGGGGCGCTCCTGGGCAGGGCTGCTGGGGGTCAAGTGAGACGAGATTTTCTACCAAGTAATCAAACGGGGGAATCAGTGCCACAAGATCTGCAACCAGCGGTAATTGGTGAAGATCGCGGTTCATGCTACTATTCTCTCTCCTTTGAATGTGTTTGAGCATTTCCATATATCAGATAAAAATAAAACAAAAACAAATTTGCTTCATTAACATGGAAAACATTTGTGGCATTCACAAGAGCTGTTAAAAAACAAAAGCCAAAAAAAAAAAAAAAACAGAAAGCAAGCCAGGAGAGAGAAGGGGTCCGTGACCGCGGAGGACGCAGGGCGTAGGGACAGAGGGCCATCATCTCAGGTCCGCACCCTCTTCCCGAACCTTGTCTTTCATGGAGGGGGCGTCTATTTCCAAACCCCTGGACCTGGGTGCTCTTGTAACGTCTCTGATTAACAGAGAACTGGAGAGTGGACGCTCTGTGGCTCGGGAGACTGGGTCATAAAAAAGGTGCAAAGGATACAGCCCCTCCCACCCCCCGTGGTAGAACACACGAACACAAAGTTCACCGTCTAACATTTCTGAATGTGCAGTCCAATAATGCTAAGCACTTTCACATTCCTCATCTCCAGAACTCTTTTCAGCTTGCAAAACTGAAACTGTCCCCATGAAGCACTGGCCCCACCCATTGTCCCCTCTCCCCAGCCCCTGGCCACCACCCTCCTACTTTCTGTCTCTAAGGACTGGGCAACCCTGGCTTGGTTTTTTGGCACCTTCCGCCTTGGCCTCCAGCAGCCACGCTGGGAAGAAGCCCACAGTGGTCCACAGAGAGCCAGCCCCCTGACCCCCGCGCCAGCTGACGGGGTTCAGCTACGTCCACTCATGAGAGTGAAGGCGGCTTCGGGTGACACCAGCTGCAGCTTTTGGGACAACCAGCTAAAGCCCAGGTATCGTGGCGGAGATACAAGCTTTCCCACCAGGCTCAGTCTGAATTCCTGACCCAGGGAAACTGTTAGAATAATCAACATCACTAAGTTTGGGGCAATTTTCTAGGCAGCTGTAGTCACCAGGATGGTTGCGAAAAACTCTCACAAGGAGTTTGTGAAGGAGAAGAAAGATGGGTTTGCGGTGCAGAGGAGGGTAGATCAGGGAGCCCTGGTCTTTGCTTCCTGCGCTTTCCAAGATGGAAGCCGCGTGAGTAGGTTGAAATGGGGAAGAGAAAGAACTATCCATTGGAGAAAGAGGCGTCAAGTGCCCAGGTGACAGGGGACAGACCCAAGGAGGCCCAGTGGGGAGATGCCTGTGTGCGGTGGGGGCGGGCCCACAGGAGGCCAGGGACGGCCGCTCGGTTCTAATGCGTCGGAAGCGGAGGCGGAGCCAGGGGACCGGATGCTGAGAAGGATGCACCTCCAGCGGTGGGGACGCAGTGGGTGCTGGCGCGGTGGCCTCTAGATTCTCCCCCCAGGACAAGGTGACCGGGGCAGGCAGCAGTGCGGCCCGAGGGCCGGGGGGAGAAGTAGAAAGTTCGAGGGGTATTTGTGGAGCGAGGAAGAACGTGTTGATCAGGGGGAAGCAGCAGGGCACGCGGACAGCGGGCGGAACGTCGGCGATTAGGGATTCCCAGAGAGTCAGAGGTTCCCCTGTTGTGGCTATTCCTTCCGCAGGACTGAGCTACCCAGGCGTAGGGGTGGCACGTCCTTAGCTGCAGCCGGGCTCGGGGTTTGCAGGCATGAAGAGGGCCGAGCTGGGCAGTGGCCACGGCCCACGGTGAGAAGGCGGCGCACCTGGCAGGTGACGCCCGAGAAGGAGGGGGAGTGCCCTGGTCGGGAGCTGGTGCGCACACTGTGACTCGCCCTCCGTCTGAACAGGGGCTCTGTGTGGACCACTTCCGGCCTCTGGTTGTAAGGAAGGAGTTTGGAAGTCGCCGCCACATCTTAACAACAAGTAAAAAGCAAAACAGAGTGAAAAATCAACACCTTTGCTGGGGGCCGGAAGAGAGAGGAGACCGCAGGGCCCCCTGCCGCCCCAGGGCCAGCGGCACCTGCTGACTCTTGTCGCCTGGCCACACCTGCGAGACCCACCCCATTGTTGCAAATGGCACTGCTTTGTTTTCCGTGGCGGAGTGGTACTCCATTGCGGTGCGCGCACACACCGAGTTGGCAGGCCACGAGGCCGCCAGGCCAAGGCAGGGAGTGGCCGTCCGAGCAGAGACTCCGGCGAGGAAGGCCGTTGAGGGGCCAGCGCCAGGGCCCACGGCGGGGGTGACAGCGGGAACCGCAGGCAACGAGTGGCTGGGAGCTGGTGCGCGGGGTTGAAACCCCCGCCACAGGGGCCTCCCAACAGGCTGAGGTTTACCGGCCAGAGCGCCCCAGGTTCCCCCAGTCCGCCTCTGAGCAAGCCCCCTGGGGCTTTCGGCGGGGGGGCTGGAGGAAGGCGCCCCCCTGAGACACCTCTGAGCGCACCGGGCCCTCCGGGGACACTACCGGGGCCTGATCCGCTGGGCTGCCAGCACCCACTGATCTGGGCAGGGAAACGCCCAACTCCAGCCCCCTGCCCACCATCTCACCTGAGGAGAGGAAGCGACTGAGAAACACGGACGACATCCCAGCCCAGAGACACGGGCTCCCCGAGGACTCAGGCCCGACCCCGGGGTGCAGCCTGCTTCCCCTCCCGCGCCCCTCGTCTCCCGTCACCCAGGCCTGCTCGCGGCAGTTCCCTGTCCCCGGCATGGGGTGAGTGGCTACGGAGAAAAATACGAGACTCACCGAAAGGAAAAACGAACAATCGGAAGCGAGGGAGCAAGCGTTAGAACCAGACGTGGCGAGGATGCTGGAATGGCCAGGCCAGGAATTTAAAGCAAGGAGGAAAAGTTGCTCAGGGCCCTAAGGGATAAAATAGACAGCGTGCAAGAACGGAGGGGCAACGTGAGCAGAGATGGAAGTCCTGAGAAAGAATTTAAAAAACAAAAGCAAAAACAAACGCTGTAACGAACAGAAATGAAGAATGCCTTTGATGGGCTTATCTGTAGACGGGGCATGCCTGAGGGAGAGGCTCTGAGCTAGAAGCTATGCTCAAAAGTGAGAAGCAAAGAGAAGGAAGACCAACACCTCCCCCCCCCAAATATCCAAGGACTGAAGGGGAACTGCAGAAGGTGTGGCGTGTGCCACGGGGACCCAGAAGAAGGGAGGGAAAGCAACAGGAGAAATATTTAAAACGACAATGACAGAGAATTTCCCAAGTTACTGCCAGCCACCAAACCACACGTCTAGGAAGCTAAAACAAAACATTAAAAACCTACAGCTAGGCATATCATTTTCAAACTATCAAAGAAGAATAAAAATCTTGAAGAAGAAAAATTTTAGAAAGCCAGAGGAGAAAGCACCTAACCCACAGCGGAACAGAGGTAAGAGTTACACGCGACTCTCCGAAATCATTCCGTCAAGGACAGAGTGACATGAAATATTTAAAGTGAGGAGAGACAGAACCCCACCGACCTACAGATCTGTACCTGTGAGGTTATTTTTCAAAAGTGAAGGAGAAATCAAGGTCTTCTTGACCAAATACAAACTGAGAAAATCTGTTGCCAGGGGACTCGCCTTGCAAGAGGTGTTAAAAGAAGGGACACAATGTAGGTCAGAAACTCAGATCCACATAAACAAGGGAGCGCTGGCGTGAGACAGCGAAGAGAAGGCGAAACCTTTTCTTTTTCATATTCTTAGTAAATCTGACCTATGGTGTTCAGAGTAGCGACAGCAGCGAGGTAGCTGATCACACGTGCGGACGTCGGCGCACACGCTGAGCTGCGCCTGCGTCTGAATGAGACGAACGACCGCAGTTTCGCGAGGGAGGAATTGGGAGGGTCTCCCATCGCCCTGCGCATGAAGTGGGGTGACTTTATGCGGAAGTGGATTTGGATAGGCCGTGACTGCATATTGCAAACTCGAGGACGACTGCGAAAGACAGTCAAAAAAGAACAAGTGATAATGCTCAGGAAAAAGAAACGGAATCATATAAAATGCTCAGTTAAATCAACAAAGAGCAGAAGGGGTGAAAGACAAAAATAGGAACGAAGAACAAGGGCCATACATTAAAAAAAAAAAAAAAGTAAGGAACATAGTGTTACTTCAGCTCTCTCAGTAATCACTTTGAACCCCAATGGTTTAGGTGCAGCAAAAAAAACAAACCCCCCAAAAAAGCAAAAACAGATATTGTCAGAGTGAGTAAAAGGCGTAGCTCTACACTGTCTACAGGAAACCCATTTTATATTTAAAGATACACATCGATTAAAAGTAAATGGATGGAGAAAAATATGCTATCTTAACACTTCTCAAAAGAAAGCAGGAGGAGCAATATTACTTTCAGATGGAGCATACTTCAACATAAGAAACATTATCAGGGACAAAGAAGGGCATTACTTGATGGTAAAGGGGTCAATTCTCCTAGAAGACATAACAATCCTGAACATACACGTGCCTAGCAACAGAGCATCCATCAGACTGCGGGAGGCAAAAACGGGTAAGCCTGCAAAGAGCAGTAGATGTGTTTATTCTCACAGTTGGAGAATTCCACAGCTCTCTCTCAGAGGTCGCCCAGCCACGGGCAGAACATCGGAGAGGACGCGGCTGAGCTGAACAACGCCATCAGCGAACTGGATGCAATGGGCATGTGCAGACTGCATCACCCAATGACAGAGGAACATACATTCTTCCCCAGCTCACAAGAAACCTTCACTAACATAGACCACTTTCTGGGCCACAGAAACACACCCTCACAAATTTAAAAGACTAGGAATCATACCTCGTCTCCTCTGAGAACCCAATGGAATTAGACTAGAAATCAAAAACAGGAAGATAACTGGAAGATACCCAAATGCAGAGGTTAAACTGCAATTCTAATGACACATGGGTGTCAGAAGAAATCTCAAGAAAAACTGATAACATTTTGAATACATGAAAATGAAGATAACTTATCTAAATTGCTGGGATGCAGCTAAAGCTGTGACTTTCATAGCACTGTGAATATAATAGAATAGAGGAGAGATCTAAAATCCATTATCTTAGCTTCTACTTGAGGAACATGGCAAAAGAAAAAAAATTAAGGTGAGCAAAAGACAATAAACAATAAAAATTTGAGCAGATATCAATAAAATTGAAAATAGGATCTTGTTAGAGAAATTATAAAACCAATGTTGATTCTTTGAAAAGATCAATAAAATTGATAAGCCTTTAGCCAGGCTAAGAAAAAGAGAGAGAGGCTATAAATTACTAATATCAGAAATAAAAGAGGGTCCATCGTTACAGAACTTAGGGATATTAAAAGGATAATAAAGGTATAGTGTGAACTCTCTGCCCAGAACTTTGATAAACTAGATGACATGGATCAATTCCCTGAAAGATATAATCTACCAAAACATACGTAAGATGAAATAGACAATCTAAATGGGCCTATATACAAGGTAAGGCAAAAGTAGGTTTATTGTTGTGAATACATGAAACACAGAGTTTATTCTTACATTATTGTTTATTAGTTATCTTATTATTTTCCATATGAACAAATGTAAACCTACTTTTGCCCCATCCTGTATATTCAAGATATTGAATCGATCATTAACAGCTTTCCATATCAGAAAGCAACAGCCTGAGACAGGTTCACTGGCAAATCACACTAAACCTTCGAGGAAGAAATGGTGTTGATTCCCTACAGTCTCCACAGAGGACCAAAGCGGAGAAAGTGCTCCCGGATTCACTCTATGATGCCAACATTACTGTAAGGACAAAATCAAAGACATTACAGAAAACTACAAATTGATATCCCTCGTGAGCATAGATGCAAAAATCCACCACAAAAAATTAGCACACTGAATCTAACGATGTATGAAAAGAATTATACACCACGACCCAGTGGGCTTTATCCCAGGTGTGCAGGGGAGGCTGGCTCATCATTTGAAAATCAATGGATGTAAACCATCACATCAATAGGCTAAAAGTGAAAAAAAAAAACACCACATGATCATATCAACAGATGTAGAAGAGGTATTTGTCAAAAGCCAATATCCATAAATGATAAAAATCTTAGTGAACTGGACCTGGAGAGGGGCTTCCTCAGCTTGTAAAGAACAGCTGCAGGTGGAGGTGGAAGATGGTATCGGAGGGTAAATGGTAATGGAAAAAAATACAATAACGAAATACCTTAAAAAAGTAAAACAGGATCTACAAAAAGCCCACAGCTGACCTCGTATGTGACGGTGAGAAACTCAAAGCTTTGCCACTGAGGTCAAGTGCGAGAGAAGGATGTCCCCTCACCTCCGCCCCCCGACCCCAGGTACTGGGGTTCCTGGCTGACGCGATGAGACAAGAAAAGAAAGGGAAGAGCCACACAGGTTAGGAAGAAGGACGAACGGCGGTCTTCATTTGCAGATGACACGATCATCTATGCAGGAAATCCAAAGAATCGACCCAAAAAACCCTCCCAGGGCTCCTACGTGGTTATAGCAAGTTTACAAGCCACGATTTTAAAATACAAAAAAGTGAATCGCTTTCCACTAGCAATGACAAATGGAATTGGATTTTTAAAAAACACAATACCATCTACGTCCGTGGCCCAACAATGAAATACTTAGGTATAAATCAACGTAGACGATCAATCTGAGGGAACAACCGAAGTCTGGTGATTGAAACCCGAGAATTAACTAAATGGAGAGAGAGTTCACGCTCATGACTAGGAAGGCTCGATATTGTCAGCTGGTCCGTGTCCCCCAAACTGGCCTGCAGATTTATTGCAATCCTAGTCAAAGCCTCAGCAAGTACCTTGTGGACATCAACAAACCACTCCTGAAGTGTGTACGGAGAGGCACAACACCCAGAAGAGCCAACAGAGGACTGAAGGAAAAGATCGAAGTTGGAGGGCCAGGCCGCTCTACTTCAAGACTTCCCATAACCCGACGGTCCTCGGGGTGGGGGGTCCGCAAAGGGAGGCTGCTAGATCCAAGCAACAGCCCAGGGAGGTCCGAAACAGGCCGCAGACACTAAGCGCATGCATCTTGCTCGAGGAGAGAAGGGGATGCAATAGGGGAAATAGAGCCTGTTCAGCCAATGGTTCTGAAACACCTGGGCAGCCACAGGCAGAAAAATGGATCCAGACACAGACCTGGCGTCCTCCCCAAAAGTGAACTCAGAGGAGACCACAGACCTTGCTGTGAAACACAAAACCATGGAACTCCTAGGGGGTGACGTACCTCCTAGGTGGCCTTGGATGCGGGGGTGCCCTGTTAGATAACACACCGAAGACGTGATCCATAAAAAAAAAGAATTGATAAGCTGGACTTCTTTTAAATTAAAAATGTCTGCTCTGCCACAGATGGTGTCGATAGAGTGAGAAGACGAGGCTCAGAATGAGAGAAACTATTTTCAAAAGACACATCTGCTAATGGACTGTTACCCAAAATATACCAAAAAACCCCTTTTCTAATACTTAACAATAAGGAAACAAAAAACAAACAAAATGGCTTTAAAGGATGGGTCAAAGAGCTTAACAGATAACTCGGCACAGAAGATTCGCCGGCGGCAAATGAGCAAAGGAGAGGCAGCGCCCCGGGCGACGTCCCGGGGGAGCACGAACTGAAACCGCGCCGAGGTGCCGCTGCGCACGGTGAGGAGGGGCGAACCCCGGCCGCGGGCCAGACCGCGGGCGCGGAGGTCGCGGGGCGGCAGGACCCTCCCCCGTCGCCGGTGGGCCACGCCAGGCCGGACACTTTGGAAGACAGTTTGTCGGTTTCTTCCGAAACAAACCATCATCGTATTCTACCATCTACAATCTACCCCTTGGTAAATGCCACTCCTTGCTATTTGCCCCAAGGAGTTGAAAACTTCCGTCCACACAGATGTTGATGGCAGCGTCACACGCAACAGAGAAGGGCTGGAAGCCACCCAGACGCCCTTCGGAGGGGCTGTGTACACAAACTACGGCCCGCCCAGGCGGCGGACGAGGGCTGAGCGCTGAACAGAAACGAGCCATCGAGGCCTGAAAAGACATGGAGAAAGCGCACGCGTGTCACTAAGTGAAAAGGCCACACGCCGCCTGACTCCAGCTCGGTGACGTGCTGGGAGAGGCAGCCTACGCAGACGGCGAAGAGATCAGTGGTCGCCGGGCGCTGGGGACCGGGGGGATCCGTACGTGGAGCACAGAGGATCCTCAGGGCAGCGAAACTACTGTGTGATACTGTAATGACGGCCACGTGCCACCGTACCTGTGCCCAGACCCCTGCGGTGTGCGGGCCCAGGGTGCCCCGCAGCGTAACGTGTGGACGCCGCTGATAATGACGCGCTGGCGCGGGCTCACTGGCTCTCAGTGTCCCGCCTGGCAGGGGGTGTCGATGACCGGGGACAGCACACGTGTGTTAGGGCGCAGGGAGTTTACGGGGAAACCTCTGTCCCTTCCACTCAGTTTTGCTGTAAATCTAAAACCGCTCTAAAAATAGCAACTAAAGATCCAGAAATAAGACTCTTGGATGTAACTCTCAAGTCCCTTTGAGTTTGCGGCCCCCCTCCATCTCCCGTTTTTCTTCCTGGAGACAACTCCTCCCTCCCTCCCTCCTGGACTTTGCGGCCCGGATCCCCGAGGCGCTGTCTAACCGGCGTGGGTCCTGTTTCTCACGACCTTGTGGCGGGCCCGCGAGGCGCCCTCAGACCCGGGGCGGGCGCTGTGGGCAGATGACTCCGTGGGCGGCGCTGCCTCCCTTCCATCAGGGAGAACGCGATGTTTGGTCCTTTCTCTTCTCGCTAAAAGCACAGCCAAGGCTCACTGCCCACACTCACGGATTCAGCAGGGGCGAAGAGGAGCTCCGAAGCCGTCTCCACCCGCAAGTGGGAACGCTTCCCGAAAAGAAAACTTCCTCGCCCGACCGCGACCACGCGCTCCCCAGAACGCAGCACGCGGGACAGGCCGGCCAGCGCTCGCTCCTCCTCTCTGCTGCTTTCCCGTCCCAAAGTAACAGGTTCGCCCTGAGCGCCCCCCCCCCGGGGCCGGTCAGGTTCCTGCTCTTGTTAGTGTTGCCTTCTCCACCCTCCACTCTAATATACTTAGTATCACATGAACATTTTTCAAAGGAATGGAAGCCTTTATTCCGCGAGCAGACATTGCCTCCTTTGGAAAGGGCCTCACCAGCAGTTGTTCGGTGCAGGGCGGTCACAGCGGCGAGTTCTTCGGTCACCACTAACCTGTGTCTCCTCAAATAAATGGCGACCGAGTGGTCACAGCTGCCCTGTTTATCAGTTGCTGTTTCTCCCCAAGTCCTACATTCTTCCAGCAACGGCTCCCGATGTGAGGCTTATATTCTTAAACAATTTTTCCCCCCTGGACACATTTATACAGCTCTTGCATTCAGACACCATTTCATTAACTTAGCACTTACAAACGGCTTGCTTTCTTGGCTAACCAACGAGCCACTCGATAACTTACTTTGGTAGCCAATTCTTTTTTTTTAAGACTTTATTTTTATTTAATTTTAGCGAGAAAGGAAGGGAGGGAAAAAGGGAAGGAGAGAGACAATGACGTGCAAGAGAAATGTCGATTGGTTGCCCCCTGCATGTCCCCTGCTGGGGACCTGGCCTGCAACCCAGGCTTGTGCCCTGACTGGGAATGGAACTGGAGACCTTTAAGTTCGCAGGCCAGAGCTCACTCCACGGAGCCCCACCAGCCAGGGCTGGGTATCCAACTCTTTCTCCTTTTTCATTTGTGTGGAGACATCTGCCATGAGATGCTCTTTGAAATGTTCTCCTTTTTCTGACCCTTACTTTGCCGTGATTTGAGGAGCGTTCAAGGACGGCCCAGTCTGGTACCGCGGGTGCACCTGGCACTCTGAGCCCAGCGACGGCATCGTCGCCCAGTAAACACAACATCCTGCCGTGCAATTCGACAGCAGCAAACCCACCCTGCCTCACGCGCAACAAACGTGACATCTGCACCCCACTTCTGTTGTCTTTGTCAAGGACACACAGTGGTAAATTTGTTCGAAGTCACAGGATGGCGATATTGTGTGGCACCCAGAAAGCCACTGAGCTGTGATGAAGTGCACTCTGCCCTGTTCCGAACGACCGGGGACGGGGGCGAGAGCGTCCTGCATGGCCCCGTCACACCGACTCCCCTCTGTCCCGGGAGCAGGACGACGGGAAGCACGGCTGTGTCCCAGCGCAAGTCTACTGGGGGCCCTGCGATGGGAACTCTAAATAATTTTCATGTGCTACGAAAGGGCCTTATTTTATAGTGTTTTTCCTCCGGTGTTTAAAAATGCAAGAACTACCTAGTTCGCGGGCCACACCCAGACAGGTGGCCTGTTGGTCCACAGGTGCCAACTCTGCCTATAGGTCAAGACGTGCGATTTTTCATTTGTGTTTCAGCTCAAACTAATTTAGTTTTTTGTACAGGGGATACTCCCACATGATCTAAAGTGCAATAAGGGGGCGCAGGAGTATAAAACCCCCTCCCACGCCGGCCAGCAGCTCCCAGCTCCCCCGCCCGGGGCGGCCGGGGCGGCCAGTTCCCGCGTGATGTCCCAGGGCTCTTCCGGCACCAACAAGCGCGTGCGTGCAGAGATTCCTCCCCTTCGTGTTGACGTAAAAGGTAACATACTCTACTTTGTCCCCACGAGCAAGGCTCTCATCAAAGACGGACAATAACCAGTGTTGCAAGGTTGGGGCGGTTGAAGCCTCATGTATGGCTCATGGGAATATAAGCAGCCGCTTTGGGAAACAGGCTGGCGTTTCCCAAAAAGCAAAATGCAGAGCGACTCGGCAAGTCTACCCCCAGGCCTGTGCCCGACAGAAGCAAAAATGTGTTCGCGCACAAATCCGTACGCAGGTGTTCGCAGCAGCAGCGTTAGGCCTCGCGGCGAAGGATGGAGACAACTCAAACGTCCGTTGGCTGGGACCAGACGAACAAGACGTGGCCCATCCACCCAGGAGGGTATCGCCTCACCAGGAAAGGGGGCGGCGTCCTGACACCTGCCGAGACAGGTGCAAAGCCTGCAAACAAGGTGCTCAGTGAAGGGAACCCGTCACGAAGGGCCACGTACCGTTTGCCTCCTGGTACAGGAAACGCCCAGAACTGGGCAAGCCACAGAGACAGGAAATTCCTGTGGGTTGGGGCTGGCGGGAGGGGACACAGGGAGTGACTGCTCCCCGGGACAAGAGTTTTGGGGGGCGGGTGATGAAAACGCTCCAGAGCTAAATAGTGGTGATGGGTGCACAGCCTTGTGAATGTGCTGAACGTCACTGAATCACACACTTTAAAACGATGACATACGTGGTGTGAGGATTATGTCTCAATAAAACGGGTGGTCCATTGTGCATGCGCCTTGCCCTTCCCCCGGAACGTTAACCAGAGGCCAGTCTAAAGGAGAAACAAAGAAACAACGAAAGAGAGAGATTGCTCACAGCTACAGGACCAGTGGCCTAAATAGCAAAATTCCCACTCCCTGGCCAGGCAGCTCAGTGGTTTAGAGCATCACCTTGATATACCATGGTTGCGGGTTCAATCCCCGGTCAGGACACATACGAGAATCAATCAGTGAATACATCAATAAGAGGCACAACAGATGTCTCTTCCTCAAATCAATAAATAAAAAATTTCAAAAAAATCAATCAATAAAAATTAGAAAGAAACCAAACGCTTGCCTCAAGGAAAGGAGAAAATCTCAGGGCCTTTCTACAACTACGTTCAAAGACGGTGTAACTGGTTAGGACGAGGCCTGAGACCACTGAAAACCAAACCGCTGGAGACCGACCCTACAGCCTGCTGAGCTCACACCGTCAAGTTCACAGCTGGGGCTGAGGAGAAGGCCTGGCGACTTGGGAACGGAATACGAAAACCCAGACCTCGTCTGAGGCCCCCCGGGCCCAGTGCTCTGCCGCACTCCCTGCCCTGCCTCCTGCCCTTCAAGAAAGAGCCTCCCTTCTAGGAAACGTGACCCTTTTCTCAAGCCCTCCGACCTCCGACGCAACCCCAATCAACTCAGCGCGGCCTGCGAGTGCCGAAGGAGGGGCGGGGACTCGCTGACTCGGGCGGGCTGCATCCTGGGTCTGGGGGTGAGCGTGGGCACAGGCGCCCTCGGGCCTGTCCGGAGGGATTCCCCCTTCCGTCGAGGCGAAGTGATTCACTGGCGTTCAGTCTTTCGGGAGACGCGACAGCTGCGATGGCAGTCTGCTCCTTTGGCTCATGTTCTGAGCGCGGCTCTGGGCAACATGGCATGGAAAGGCCAGGAACGTTCTGGCAGAAAAGAGGGAAAATTCAAAGATTTCAGGAGACAGGAATGCTGACTTGGAACTAGCCTATGCCTCCCACTCTCCCAGACCCGCCCCCCGCCATGTCTCCCATGAGGACCAGAAAGATGACATTTACCTTTGCCTTGAGGAATGGGTTGGTGAGGAAGGTGCCAGTCTTTAAAAACGGGGTTTTATTGGCTGTCCTCCCGGACGGCCGACGCTGTGGGGGCAGGCACTGCGGGCCTCACCGGCCAGTAGCAGTGGAGCGGGAGAGGCTAAGGGGGCTTGGTCCAGGTGGCCGCTCTCACCTGCCTGGAGCAAAGCGGACCTAATTATCATAATAGGCAACAGGGCAGCCAGATTTATTTAATGTCACAAAATTGTGTGATGCCCAGAGGTCTGAAGCTGGGGCTCATTAATTATAGGGTTCTCTGGAATTAAAGTGACAACTGATCCCCCTCCTCTTTTTATTTTTATTGATTTTTACTGATTTCTTTTTTTAGAAAAAGAGAGGAAGTTGGGGGCGGGGGGACAGAAACATCGATTTGTTGTTCCACTTACTAATACATTTACTGAGTGAGTATTACATGTGCCCGATCAGAGATCGAACCGGCAACCTTGGTGTCCGGGAAGGGTGTTCTAACCAGCTGAGCTACCCGGCTGGCGCCGCCCCCCACTCTTTCTTAATAAAATAAGTCCAGGTCTAAGGACAATGAGCATACTTTAAGAAAATCAATGAAGTCAAGACACAAGAAGGTCGACGCCCTTTACCTAATTCTTCATGTTGGGTCCCCCGTTGACTCAAGAGTCATTGACTAGGTTGACGTAGGTGTCAGGGAGCCTCCGCACTAAGCACCAGGCAGGTGGGAAGTCTTCTTCCTCACATTCCCCAAGAGAAAAGTGCCAGGAGACTGGACACGCCCAGGCCTTTGGTCTAGGGGACACCCATTCCAGGCTAACGCTCCTCATCGGGGTCTGGGCACCCGCGAGCAGCCGCTTCGCGCGCCATCGGGGGGCAGGGCTGCGGACCCGGAGACCAGGGCAGCGCCGGCCGCCGCCCTCCGGTGCCCATCCTGGGGCTGCAGGACGCTCGGCTGTGCCCCGCGGGCAGGGGCCTTCTCAGCGGCAGCCAGAACCCCCCAGGGCCGCCTCACCCCGGGAGCCAGCGCCACCGGGGGAGGCAGGGCCAGGGGGCGACACCGCGCTCCCTCCCGCCTGCCAGCCTCCCGAAGCAGTGTCGCCTCTCCACGGAAAATGCAGGCTGTCCTCACCATCAAGGCACCGAAGAGGTTCGCTGGGGGACCCCAGGGCGCCCTCGCTGGAGCCGGCGTCCGGTGCGACCCAGGTGGCAGCAATTCCCCACAGCCTTCGCCCGGAGGCTGCATCCGCCGAGGGGTCCGGCCCGGGCCTGCGCCCCGCTGTGTGCTCGTGACTCAGCACAGGCCTGCGGGCCTGCTTCAGTCCTGCACTCGAAGCGGGCCCTTCCTCAGAGTCCTCGCTGTCCTGGGACACACGGTGGCCCCATCGTGGGCCTCACACGCAGCTCCCGGCCGCCACAGGGAAGGTGTTGGGGGCCTCGGGACAAGCAGCGCCCTGAGGATTCTGTCTGCGGCGTTTCTGCACCCAGGTGTCCCTGGAGAGGCAGACGCGCGTTCCTCGAGCAGCACATTGGGAGCAGGCCGGGTAGCGCTCAGACAGGCGGATGGCCAGAGGTGGCAAACCCTGCAAATCCCTCAAACCGGGCCGGAAACCGGTGGCTCAGCAGAATGTGACTTTGCATTATCTTCACTTGGAAAAGAAGTCAGATTTTGGCGTCATTTAGGGGCTACCTATGGGGGGATCGAAACGTCGAAGAGATGGTGATTATGAGCGTGCGTCTGTGCGCATAGACTCACGGCGGCCGAGGGCGCCTGGCCAGCACCCCCGCCTCCTCCGGGGAACAGGCATCCTCAGCGCCAGTCCCGTGAAGCTGAAGCAGGGGCCGGTCAGAGGGCCTTGCTGCTGTGGCCACAGCGCTGGGCAAGTGAACCAGGCCAACGGCCATCCTTACGGGCAGGGCCATGTCAGAGGCGACACACGGGGAAGCGGCCGAAAGGGCTTTTGAATGAAGAAAACCAAGTGGCATTGATAGAACGCTCCCCGCAGCCGGACACGCCTTGTTTCAAGTCCCCATGGACTGTCCCCTGAATGAGGCCGAGTTCTGGGAAACAGAGCAAACCTCAACCACTCTGAAAGAGCTGGAATAGTGTGAAATATGTTTTCTGACGTTTTCACAATGGAATTAAAACTGGAGACCAAGAACAAAAGCCATCTGGAATATCCTCACGTGTCCGGACAGTAAACTACACACTCCTACAGAACCCACGGGCCCAGAGAAGCCCACAGCGGCGGTTAAAGAGAGTTTGAATTAAATGGCAATGAACACGCAGCCAATCTAAAGTTGTAGGATAAAGCCAAAGCAATACTTAGAGGGAAAAAAAGCATTAAATACTTATATTAGGGGGGAGAAAAGGTATCCAATCAGTGACCTATGCTAACACCTTAAGAAACTAGAAAAAGAAGAGTAACTTAACCCAAAGTAAGCAGAAAGAAGCAAATGCTAATACAAGCAAAAATCAATGGAATTGAAAATGGAAAAATTATAGATAAAAATCAAATAAACCACAAAGTGGTTCCTCAGAGAGAGCAATGAAAGTTATAAACCTCTAGCCTGATTAAGAAAAAAAAAATCAGAGGACATAAATTAGGCATTAAAAGGATAAAGTAATATTTTAAACATAACTATAAATTTGACAAATTAAATGAAATGGACACATCCATTCAAAGACAGAAACTTCTTACGCTCACTAAAGAGGAATGAGGTGATCTAGCTATTCCTGTAACTAACACTGAAATTGTATTGGCTTAAAACAAAAACAAAAAACAAAAAGTCCAGGCCTCGATGCTTCAGGGGTGAATTCTGCCAAGCACTGACGGAAGAAATAATCCAAATTCTCACAAAATCTTCCAGAAACTAGAAGAAATTATTTCCTAACTCATTTTTGAGGTTATTACCCAATACCAAAACCTGAACTAAATATTATGAGAAAAAAATGACCTTCAGATCATTATTTCTCATGAACATAGACACAAAAAATTAGAAAAAAAAAATAGTAACAAAATGAATTCAGCCATGTATAAAAACAGTGATACCTCATGACAGCGGAGATTACATACCCAGGAATGCAACGTTGGTTCAATATTCAAGAACCAATTAATGCAAATCAATAGGACACCAAGAACTCACACGAACTTCTCAATACAAGCAAAAAAGAAATATTTAAAAGCATTTGACACAATTCAACATTAAGTCACGATAAAAACTTTCCACAGACTAGGAATACCATATTTTGCCATGTATAATGCACACCCACGTTTTTGGCCCAAACTTTCAGGAGAAAAATCTTTCGTTTAAATTGTTTAATTCAACTTTTAATTTTTTTATAAGTAGGTACTTATTTTTGTATTATAAAGGGTATTATTTTGTATATGGATATCGTGATTGCTTTGTAGAGTTACACTCTCAATGCATAAGTAAAAGAATTAAAAACCTTTATATAGGTACGGAATTAGTACTACCCATGTATAGTGCGCATCCTTATTTTTCCTTCAAATATTTGGGCAAAAGAGTGTGCCTTATGCACAGCAAAATATGGTATCCAGGGCAATTAACAAAAAACTGACAACTAGTATTATATTCAACTAGAAAACCGAAGGCTTTCTCCTAAAATCAAGAACAAAAAAAATGTCCTCGCTTGTTAAAAGTTTACTTTCAAATGTATCATTTCTCTAAAAATATTAAACACACCCGTGTCACAGAGGAGAGAGAACAATACGAGGCGGCCCATTCTCACCGCTCCCATTAGACGGGGGCCCTCAACAGGGTAAGAACAAGAAATGAAAGTCCTGTAGGTTTGTAATGAACAATAAGACTCTCGATCCACGGATGGCATGATTGTCTCTATAGAAAATACAGAAGATTCTACTTTCAAAAGCTCCTAGAACTGATAAATGAATTTAGCCAGGGTTCGGCCCACAAGGACAATTCAATTAATTAAACTGCTAGACACTGGCCATGAACAATCACAAAATGAAAAATGTTCAAGTACCATTGACAAGGGCACTAAAAATCATGCAACTCGCAGGCTAAAGTCTAACAAAACATACACAAGACCTGCAGGCTGAAAAATACCAAACATCAGCGAAAGGCCACATAGAGGCCTAAGCAACCAGAGAGTCGGTTTTCATGGATGGGAACACTCAGTGTTATCCAGATGTAAATTCCTCCGACATTGAGCTGTAGGTTCAATAAAATACCAACCAAAACCCTGGGAAGCTTTTTGTAAAAGTGTACAAGCAGATTCTAAAATCTATGTGAGGCCCTGGCCAGGTAGCTCTCTCGGTTAGAGGGCCGTCCCAATGCACGTAGGTCATTGGGTTCGATCCGCGGTCAGAGCACATGCAATCTACCAATGAACATATCAATATGTGGAACAACAACATCGATGTTTCTCTCTCTCTCTAAATTAATAAGTAAAAAACAATAATAAAATAAAACACGTATGAAAAGTGCAAAATGCAGTTTAAAAATAAAAATGGGTCTCCTGGTGTCCAGTCTGGCATGGAAGGAGCTTAGAAGACACAGGGAGAAAAACTGAACAAAATAAAAGATCGACGACTCTTAGATTGCAGGGCAAATGGCTGCCACCTGCCTCCCGAGGCAGAGAGACACGCAGGCTGACTCACAAGAACTCCCTGGTGCAGACGCGTCCGCGGGAACTAGCAAGGGCAGGACGGCCTAACTCCAACCCCCCCAGCAGAGGAAAGCTGGGGCTCCATGCGGACAATTCAGAGTTGGAAGCTCGGAGGCCACAGGGGTAGGAGAGCCCCCTGCATTTGCGGCCTGGCCTTTACCAGGTCCCCTGAGCACTGGCTGAGCAAAGTGCCCCTGGCTCCCAGGCAGGGGAGAGGCAGGCCCTGGTTTTAAACAGGCCGCAGCGCTGGGCTCTCAACAAGGCCGGCCCCCTGGGGAAACCACCGAGCCACACAGCCGACCCTGCAGGGTTGAATCAGGCACAACCTCGGGGTCGGGGGCAAGGGCAATGCCCAGCTCCATGGGGCGCGAGCCTGCCACTGGGAGGAGAGGGACACCCAGCTCCAGCCCCCAACCCCCCATCCCACCCAAGGGGTGGAAGGACAGACAGAAATGCAGGCAAAGTTCATGGCCCACGGGCCCAGGCTCACAAAAGGACTGAGACCCAATCTTCGGACCGCAGAGGCCTGTCCCTTCCCACGCCTCGCCAGGCGTTACAGAGGCACGTCGACTGCGGTTCCCATGACCCAGTCCATCGTGCCCTCCTTCCAACAGAAAACTAAAAGGCAGAGCCCCGGCTGGTGTGGCTCAGTGGGGTGGGCGCCGTCCTGTGAACGGAGAGGCTGCATGTTCAGCTCCCGATCTAGGCACAAGCCTGGGTTGCGGGCCAGGCCCCCATTTAGGGGCGGGCGAGAGGCAGCCGATCAGTGTTTCTCTCCTTCTCTTTCTCCCTCCCTTTCCCTCTCTTTAAAAATAAATAAAACCTTTTAAAAAAAAACCCAACTAAAAGGCATAGTAAAAGGCAAAAAATACAAGTTAAAGAGACAGAGCGGACACCAGAACCAGATGCAGAGGTGACAGGAAGGCTGGACTGATCAGACCCGGGTTTTTTAAAATTATGGTTAATGAGCTACCAGTTTTAATGGGAAAAGTGGACAGCATGCAAGAGCCCAAGGGTAATGTAAGCAGAGAGAAAGAAATTCTTAGAAAGAATAGAAAAATGCTGGAGATGGAAAAAAACACTGTAACAGAAAGAATGCCTTTGATGGACTCATTAGTACAGGCAGACCTCATGTTGTTACATTTCAAAGATGTTGGGTTTTTAAAATTTTTTTAATAAATGGAAGGCAACACCGTCCACCAGATCAGGAACCGAAGCGGCAGCCGCTCCGCGGGAGGCCGGGACGCTGGGCGCGCGGCGGCGGGCGGGGGAAAGAACCGCCGTGCCTGGGGATGTGGCGACAGAAACTTCCAACACTGAAAAGCAATGAGAAAGAAAACACTGGGGAAAAAACAAAACCAAAACAGGACACAATATCCACGAATTGAGAGACAACTGCAGAAGGTGTAACACACCTGTTATGGGAATACCAGAAAGAAAAGCCAGAAAAAAAGGAACATAAAAAACATGGGAAACAATCATAACGAAGAATTTCCTCAGATTAATGTGAGACACCCAATCACAGAGCCAGGAAGCTCAGGCAACACCAAGCAGGATACACGCCAAAAGCATAAACCTCGCCGTGTCCTATTCAAACTTAAGACAATCAAAGATAAAGAAAAATGTTGAAAGAAGTCAGAGGGGTGAAACCACCTTCCCTGTAGAGAAGCAAAGATAAGAACATTATCAGCTTCTCAGAAGTCACACAAGCAAGAAGCGAGTGTACCAAATCTTTAGCATCGTGCAGGAAAAAACCCCAAAAAACGCGTGCCAACCTACAAAACAAACCACATTCTGGGCCATAAAACAGACATTAAAAAATAAAAATCATACAATGGCTTCTCTCAGGCCACAGTGAAATTGAAATAGAAATTATTAACAGAAAGATAGCTGGAAACCCCCCACATATGTGGGGATTAAGCAACACACTTCTAAAGAATATATGGGTCAAGAAAATTTTAAAGAGAAATGTAAAAATACTTTGAACTAAATGAAAATATAAAAATGTGAACTAAAATATTTCAAAATTTGTGGAATGAGCTAAAAGCAGAGATTAGAGGAAGATTTCTAGCACCGGAAACATATATTTGAAGAGAAGAAAGATCTAAAATCAATTGCCTGAGCTTCAACTTTAGGAGCTAGAAAAAGAAGAGCAAACAAAATCCAGAGTTAGATGAAAAAGCATAGCCAAAATGGGCGCAGAAATCAATGAAACTGAAAACAGGAAATCGATCGAGAAAATCAACAAAACCAAAAGCTGATCTTTTGAAAAGATTAATAAAATTGACACGCCTTTCACCAGCCTAACTAGGAAAAAAAGTGACTAATAACAGAAAAGGAAGAGAGGACCCCACTACAGATGCCATGGGAATTGATAATAATAAAGGAAGTAAAAAATATGATAAAGGAATAATATGAAGAACTCTATGCCCACAAATTTATAACAACCTAGATGAAATGGACCAATTCCTTGAAAGACGCAGTCTACCAAAACTCCACGAGAAGAGATAGACAACTTAAGTGGGCCTATTTCTATTTGAAAAATTGAATCAATGATGAATAATCTTCCCAAACACAAAGCAACAGTCCAAGATAGTTCACTGGTGAGTTGTACTAAACCTTTAAGAGAGAAATGCTACCAAATCTCTACCACCTCTCACAGAGGGCAGCAGCAGAGGAAACGCCCCCTAACACTCATTCTGTGAGGACAGCGTTACCCTAATACCAAAACCGGAAGAAGACACCAAAAGAAAACTGCAGGCCAGTGTCTCTCAGGAACGGAGAACCCAACAAACCTCAACAAAATGTTAGCAAAGTGAAATTCAAAAAACAATTACATACCACAACCAAGTGAAACTTATCCTAGGTATACAAAGCTGGCTCAACATTCAAAAACCAATTAATGTGGTCCATCACATCAACAGGCTATAAAAAGAAAAATCACAGGGTCCTATCAATAGACACAGAAAAAAAAGTCTGACGAAATCCAATACCCACTCGTGACAAAACCTCTGGCAGCCATTTTGTATCATGTGATAGCCCTCTCTTGCTCCAGGCCACATTTTAAAAACATTTTTATTGATTGATTGGAGAGAGAGAAAGGGAGACACTGATTTGTTGTTCCACTTATCCATGCACTCATTGGTTGCTTCTCATGTGTGCCCTCACCGGGGATCAAACCCGCAACCTTGGCGTATCTGGACGATGCTCTAACCAACGGAGCTACCCAGCCACGGCCAAGCCTTGTTTTCTTGATTTAGGGATGGAATCAAGACTGTGTTATCAGAGTCTCCAACTCACAACATTGGACTTAACACCAGGATATTGCAGTCTTCGTCTGGATAAATTTTTGAATGGTAGGGATGTAAATTTAAGAGCTTTTGATGATCACACTTTCTGACGTGCAGGCTAGAAATGCATAGGACATTAACATTCCATTTGGTCAAAAAAGGTCTACCATCCTTTCTGGATGTTGCTGGATTTGGTTTACTTTGTTCTAATTTCTTGAAGCGGGGAGCTTAGGTGACTGATTTGAGACCTTCCTTCTTTTCCAATACAGACATTTGCAGCTATAAATTCTTCTTTAAGCACCGTTTCCATTACAGCTCACACATTTCCTTAGGTGGTAGTGTTTGTTTTAATTCTCTTCAAAGTATTTCTTCTCTTGTCATTGCTTTCTTCTCTGACTTGTAAGTTATTTAGAAGTGCTGCTTAATTTTGAAAGTTTCCCAGGCCTCCTTCTGCTGTGGGCCTCCATTTTAATGCTGTTATGAGCAGAGAATGCACTCTGTATCGTTTTAATCTTTAGAAATCTGAGTCTAATTTATGAGAAGTGGTTTTTTCTGTGCTCCTGAAAAGAATGTGTATTCTTTAGCCTTTGGATGTTTTCCGTAAATGTCAGGTCACGTTGGTTGATAGTGTTGTGCAGGTATTCCAAATCCTTGTTGATTGTTTTCTTTTATTGTGGTAAAAACACATAGCATCAAATTCACCACCTTAACCATTTTTAAGTGCATAGTTCAGTAGTGTTAAGTATATGTTAAGTAAGTATGTTGTGATACGGAGCTCCAGGACTTTGTCTTCTTGCAAAACTGGAGCCTTACACCTATTAAACTACCACTTCCCCTTCCCCCTCTCCTTAGCTCCTGGTAACCATCACCTTAGTTTCTGTTTCTATAAAGTCGACTACTTAGGTACCTCCTCGAAGTGGAATGCTCCCACACAGTGCTTGTCTTTTTGTGGCTGGCTTATTTTGCTTAACGTGATGTCCTCAGGGTTCCCCCGTGTTGTAGCAGGTGACAGGGTCCCCTTCCTCACGAAGGCCGAGTAACAGTCCGTCGTATGGATGGACCGCCCTGTTCACCCAGCTACCCGTCAATGGACATTTGGGTTTCTTCTACCTCTTGACTGTTGTTACTAGTGCTGCTATGAACATCACTGTGCAACTGGTCTTTGAAACCGTTTCCAATTTTGGGGGGTACATACCCAGAAGTGGAATCAGAGGGTAATTACATTTTTAAGTTTTTGAGGACCTGTCATACTGTCTTCGCCACTGTTGCGCCGTTTTACAATCCTGCCTTGCTGACTTTTTTCTCCTGCTGCTTATTAATTATCTAAAGTGATGTATCCGACTGCTATTGTTGAATGGTCTATTTCTTCTTCAATTCAGTCAGCCTTTCCTTCACCTACTCTGGGTTAGCCAACAGAGGTTGATTCATGCAGGTACATGTATAATTGTTATCATCTACCTCCTGGATTGACCCATTTATCATTATGATTTAAGTCTCCAAGTCTATTTGCCTGATATTAATATAAAAACTCCAGCTCTTTTATGGTTGTTATTTGCACATATGACTTTTTTCTATCCCTTTGTTTCCAACCAACGCGTGTCGTTGACGCTATGGTGTTTCTGTCCACAGACAGTATGTGGTTGGGCTTGCCTTTTCATTCAGTCTGACTCTCTGCCTTTGAGGTAGTTAGTCTGTTCACATCCATGACATTCCTAACATGATGGGATTTTGCCAGTTTGCCATTTGTTTTCTATTTGTTTATGTCTCTTTTGTTCTCCTTTACTGCCTTATTTTGTGTTAAATGTTTTCATGAACCCCTCTGTTGATCTTTTTCTTATTTTTTTGAGTTATTTTATCAGTGAGGGCTCTCGGGATTGTAATATGCATCTTAATTTAGCAGAATCTGCTTCAGAATAATACTAATTTAATTTCAGTAAAATACAGAAACTTTGCTCCAGTATGTCTCATTTTTTCTCCCCCATACTTTTGGCTGTAATAAACCCAACCATGTGGTGGTACCATTATTTTGTCCAATTACATATATACGTGTGTATATATATTTCCTTATTATTCAATTTACTGGGGTGACACTGGTGAATAAAATTATACAGGTCTCACAGTTACTGAGGTGCACAGTCCCATAACAGAGCATCTGGGCGTTGGGTCGCCTGTTCATCACCCCAAGTCAGGTCTCCGTCCATCACCACTTATCCCCCCACACCTTCCTTCGCCCCCACCCAACTTACATATTTTTAAAGGGCAAGAGAAGAAATAGAAACTATTTATAGAATTTTTTATATTTACCATTTCTGGTAATCATCATTTCTTTTGGTGCATTCAAGTTACCATCTAGTGTTAATTTCAACTTCAAGAACTTCCTTCAGTATTTCCTGTAAGGCAGGTCTGCCAGCAACAAATTCTTTCATTCTAACTCAGTTTATCTGAGGATGCATTTATTTCCCTTCATTTTTTATATCTGCTGGATATAGAATCTTGCTGGACAATTTGTTTAATTTCAGCATTTTGAGTATGTCATTCTCTTGCCTTTGGTCTCCATTATTTGCTATGAGAAGTCAGTGGTTAATTGTATTTCCCTAGTTACTTTCAAGAATAGGAGCCTACAGAGGTGAAAATGTCACAGAGTCACACTGTTCTTGCCGGAAGTTCAGTCATTGTCATCAACAAACACATCTCAGCTAGTTGTATGCCTTTGCTCCATTCCCAGAGGGCCGCGGTGGCTATTTTTGAGTTTTGTCCATCTTTTGGGGGCAAGATTTGTTGACCTCACTCTGTCATCAGGGCACATAGGAGAAAATGTTGGATTTCTTTTTTTCAGTTGAAATGGGAAGCCACTTGAGGGTATCAGACAGAGGAGGGACCTAATCTGATGAACGTTTTGAAAGAATAGTCTTGAAACGTGTAAGAGTTAATTATTGCTGCATAAGAAATTACTCCAAACTTACTGGCTTGAAACAACACACATCTACGATCTCATAGCTTCTGCAGGTCAGAAATTCGGAAGCATCTCAGCTGACAGGCTCTGTTTCACAGCCTTGCAGGAGGTCGCCTTCACGACGTCAGCTGGGACTTCACCAGGGTCCGGCTGCACTTCCTTGCCTCCTCGAGGACTCAGCTCCTCGCCACGTGCTTCTGCCCGTAGGGCTGCCCGCGTCTTGGCATCCGTCTTCCCCGAAAGCGAGTGATGCAAGAGACAGTGGGACCAAGATGGAAGTCACAGCATCTTTTTACAGCCTAGCCTGTGACGTCTCACACTTAAGCTCTACCTCTTGACAAGAGGGGTAGTAAAAACCTTGGGAGCAGCAGAACGGAAATTTAGGGATGGAAACTGCACACCCTCTAAGCCATCCCGTGCACAGCTGCTGGATTATCCGCCTCACAGTCAGGTTGTGTGTGGGACTCTCCTGCTCAAAACTTTCAAAGCTGCCCCTTGCCTGTGCCCTGTAGAACAGGCGGCTGACAGCTTCAGCCCGTAACTCAAGGCATCCCAAGACCTCACGCCGCTTTCCAGATTTCTCTCTCAGGGCCCTCGTCCCTTTTTTTAGGGATCGACTGAACCGAGTCATTCCTTATTCCGCCAACGTCCTGTGCTTCTTGTTCCTTCTCCATAAATGCCTTTTCTCTAATCTCAACATGCCCAAATCCTGCCTACCTTCTGCTCAACAAGCCATTTTTTCCCCCCAAGAAACAGGCCCTAACCGTCTCAGCCGGAAATAAGATCATCCCCTTCTGGATTTCCAGAGCACGGGGTCAGCACGTCTCTGACAGCACGTCTCTCTTATCTGCATATCTCAGTGATTTATATGACCTACTGGACTTGCAGCTCCTTGGTGGCATGGGTCCTGCTCGCCTTGGTCTCCTGGTCTCCCCCTTCATCGAGAAGTTCCGTATTTGCCCAGTTTACTTGCATCATAGGGACAGGAATTATAGCAAAAAAAAGGGGGGGGGGCATTGGGGGAGAGTGTTCAAATCTTTGGGTTGGTTTTCTTTATGATAATTTAGCAAAATTTTAAAAGACAAAACTTTATGGACATTAGCACGGTGAGAGAGTAGGGATGGATGCGGCCAGTTAGTCTGAGGCTATTGCAGTCAACAAGGTGAGGCCTGGTTTGAAAAGACAGCAGTGGAGATGGCAGACGCGGAGAGACGGAAGGCGTGTTTAACACAGGACCCACCCAGGCAGTGCCTCTGGGCCGGCTGGCGAACGGGCGTTCAGGATGAAGTCCAGCCATCGGTGCTGGGGACTGTGGAGCTGGTGGCCCCATTTCCTGCAGGAGGACCGTGTTGGGGCACTCACAGAGATGCTGGATGTCCATGGGGGAAACCTAGCGGCGAGGTCAATGGGGAATTAGGTCACTTAGATACACAAGCCTGCAGATCAGAGAAGGCACGGGGTTGGAGAAACAGATTTGGGAGTTCTCGGCCTACAGGTGGTTTTGAAGGTGCGGGAAGGATGAGATCTCCCAGGGAAAGAGGGGAGGTAGAGAAGACTCCAAGCCTGGGGCCGAGAAACGGAAATACTTACAGAACTTGTACGGGATCGAGAGGGGAACACGTGGCAGGAGGAGCAGCTGTGGAGGCGCGAGGCGAATCAAGCAGGTGCGGGGCTGCGGACGAAGAGGAGGGCGGCCTTTCAAGGGGGTCAGAGCTGTCTGCGCCGATGAGTGTTGAACGACCAGTCAGAACGAAGGCGGAAGTGTTCTCTGAATGTGGCAAAAAGGCTGGCGTTGGCAGGGGCTGTTCATGAAGCGGCATGAAGGAAACAGGAGAGAGGAGTGGGCGGATGCACGAATAGATGAAGGACTTAACTCTTCGGGCGTTAACTACGCGCTTCCCCTGTAAGGCCCGGTGGACCCCATTTCCTGCCCTCCTGAGCCTGTCCCGAGTGTGTTCATTGCATCGTCAAGCCTTCCTTAATCTCGGTCACCACCGAGTCTCACTCGGACGTCCTAACCACATCCCACCTCTGCTTTGCTCCCCTCGAACCCTTTCTCCAGGGCAGCCCACCCCACGCCTTCCTCGGATCCTGCCTCTCTGGCGTTTACAGGCCCTCAAAGGCTACCTGCGCCCACAGGGATAAAGGTCACACCTCTTGCGCGTGATGAGCTCATTGGCTCCTGCCTTTCCCTCTGGCATCTCTCTCTCTTTCTCTTTCCCCTTTTTTGGTGTCTACACTCTTGCCACTTCCTTTCACTGTCACCTTTATCCTCTCTCCTGTACCCTATTCTCCTTGTACTCCAGGTTCTAGCCTGAAGTCTCAGCCTAAATATCATTTCCCTAGAAAGGCATCCCTTTATGCTTGGGATGCTCAAGCCGCCTACCCTCCGCACTTTTCCTGGGAGACAGCTTTTCTCTTCTCTGACGTCAGCACTAAACTCTGTCTGTGGTTTACAGCTATAGCCCAGCGTACGACCGCAAGAAGGTGCACCACGTGTGTTCCCTGGACAGGTTACATGAAACCCATTCCTTGTATCTATGGAAATTTTCTTCCAGAATTTCTTACACAGGAAAGCATCTTAAATGACTTCAGAGTATTTATGTTAAAGTAATGCAAGCTAATTTGGACATTTTAGATAGGCTTTTCAAAAAGTCAACAATATCTCAGGAGGCAAGACCTACGGACGCAATTATGCTAAATCATTGCGACTTGCGAAAGTAATGCTTTCATTAGGGGTTGTTTGTTAATCCATTTAATGAGTAACCTTTTCATTGAAGGAGAGGTGAGTTAAATAATCCCTGCTTCAATACGAGCAATTAGTTATCCATATATTAATTTGTCTTCAATTCAGGCACTGTTTTAAAAAAGAAAATCCAGGAGAAGAGGAGGTAGGAGCTTAGCAGCCACCCATTCTTTGCAACATTTCAGAAGGCGCGTGAACGCGAGCCCTACAGCCAGCCGGCAGCAGGGGCGCTCATTAACGCAGCCCGCTCTCGCCCAGTGAACGGAAGCTGGGGCTCCGCCGCATTGAGTCTGTAGTCGCAGACTTTCACCTCCCGCCAGCTGCGCGACATCCCCGCAGGGGGCTCCGACGGCACCTCCAGTGCCCTGCGACCCTATCTGAACTCAGGACGGGCCCCTGAGGAAGCCTGCCCTCCTCCTGGGTTCCCTGTCTCCCTGGTGCGCCATCCCAGCGCACAGGCTGCAAGTCTCCGCATCTTCCTGGCCCGCTCTGTGCCCCCACGCCACCCCCCCACCCCCTCACCCCGCAAAGGCGGCTTCATCCTCCCGACTGAACCTCAGTCTTACAGAGGCCGCCGGTTAACAGCTGCCCTTCTCGGCCGTTACCTCTCGTGAAGGCCTCCTAACATCCTGTCCCGTCTCCAGGCTCCCCAGTGTAAGGCCTCCCCACCAGCTATGGGACACAGCGTCAAAAAACCCAGATAAGTCCTGCCACTCCCTCAAAGCAAGCAAACCCCAAACCCCCCAAACGTTTCTTCCTCATCACAGTAACTAATGCTTACTGAGCACCTACTCTGTGCAACCTCCAAGCTCAGTGCTCTCAAGCCTTCCTAAAAGCCCTCAGTTAGAACCTACCCCCACAACGAGGACCTGGCCCTGCTGGCCTTGTCCGCTCCTTCTGGGCTTCGCCCTGGCCAGCCAGCAGCCAGTCTCAATGGCCTTCGGGTTCCAAGGACACAGGACAAGCAGCTTCGGTCTCCTAAAATGACCTCTACGGGTCTCGGCTTGCTTGACTCCTTTTGTCATGTGACTCAGAGGCCTCCTCTGATGGACCAAAGTCGCCCTCTCCTATTACCCCAGAACACTGGCATTTTTCACGCACTGCCATTATTTTATTTCTTCGCCTACCTCCGCTCCCTCAGTAAGAATGTAGGCTCCCCCAGGGCAAGGAGCACGTTCCCGCTGTGCCCCTGAGAGCTCCGGCAGCAGCACAGAGCTAGGCACGTAGGGCCGCTGTGTAAACAGTGGTCCAAGGTCCGAATGAAGGGAGGGGCCTGTGAAAGCCCTTTGCTTTCCCGGTCGGCCTCCAGCGAACAGACGCTGTTGTCCACGTCCAGTGCTCTGGTCTCCAATGCTCTTCAACCACCCAGTTCAGGTGGTGTCAACGTCTCTGTTCAAAACCTTCCGTGATTAGAAACAGAACAAAACAAAAACCAGACGTGCTGGTCTTCAGGCTCTTGTTTTACGACCTACTATGTGCTGGGAGCCGTGCTAGGGCTTAAAAGGCATCATCTCAGTTATTCTAAGCAGCTACTGCATGAGATAGGCCCTCTTTTCCAGCACATTCCTGGGCTCTTCTTTCATAAAGAAATAGTTAAATGATACATAACACTTATACCAGTTATACATATAATATAATCCAGCTGGACTCATTTTTGTAATAGTTATTTTTCTTCTCATAAAAAAATTAAAACATTTTCATGGGCACTAAACACTGTGGTAAGTCAGCTCTGCTATGGGGCCCGCTATCCAACGAGGAAACCGATGATCTCAGGGCTGGAAGTCGCAGGGAAGAAGTGGTAGGGACAGGAACCCAGGCCAAGCACGAGTCTAGTTTAAACCTTCAAGGCAGGCTGTGCTCCCGGGTCAATACAGGAAGCTCCCTCGGCCTGCACCCCGCCCAACCCCAGCCGGGCCCCCGGCACCTGAATCAACGGGCCCGGGGCAGTTCTCTGTGGCCCGCCCCTTCCCCTGGCTCCGCCCGTTCCTCCTGGCTCCGCCCCTTCCTCCTGATCCCGCCGCGTCCCAGCCTCCCGCTCAGGCTGAGGCGCGCGGCCGCGGGGGATCGAGCCGCGGGGTCGCGCGCGCGCTCTCCCGCTCGGCCGTGCGCATGCGCCGTGCTCGTGCGCTTGCTCGCGGGACAGGATGGCGGGCGCCGCGCCGGGCGCCATCATGGACGAGGACTACTTCGGGAGCGCGGCCGAGTGGGGCGACGAGGCTGACGGCGGCCAGGTGAGAGGGCCCCGGGCGGCCCCGACCTCCCCGCGCCGGCCCCGCGGTCACCGTGCGGTGTAAGCACAGCGCATCCCGCAGCCCGCCGCCTGCCAGCCCCGGCCGCCGGGGCCCGCCCCTCGCCCCCAGTCCGCCAGGGTCACGCACGCGGCGTCGGGGCCCCGCTCTGGCACTTACGACGAGCGGGCGTGGCGGTGAGGGGCGGTGCCCAGCCGTGACTCGAGGTGACCCGCTGACCTCTGACTGAGGCCGGGCCGGGGTGCCAGGCTCAGTGACCCCAGGGCCCTGGTCTCTATCGCCACTGTACCCAGCCGCTGGTCACCCCGTGGCCCAGATGACACGAACTTGGTGGTGGGGTGGCGTTGGGAGCACCCTGCCCAGAATGCCACCGCGCGTGTCCCAACACCTTCGAGCCCCAGAGCGTTAGACCAGGGCATGCCCAGGGCCACCTGGGCCGGGCCTCGCTGGTAGACTGAGCTCCGCGCCTGTGCGGGAGGCACGGTCGAGCCGGCCTACACCCGGGTCCGAGAGCTCTGGTCACGGTCCTCCTCCCGCCCTGACCCGTGATGGGTGCGAAGACCAGGCACGCCCTCCACGGTCACCCTAACTGACTGCCCGAAGCAGGGGCAGAACGTCAAGGAGGGGGACCGCGGGTCCGCATGAGCCGGGTTTGCAGGTTCATTTGTGTGACCCACGTCCTGTGCACAGGGAGCTGTGTCCGCGCGTGTCGTGGAGCCCACATGGTGGGAGCTGAGAGCTTCTGAAATGCCAACAGCTCAGTGTGGCCGCAGGCGGCCCATGGGGATGGCAAGAGGGGAGACTGACCATGTGACCGGGGAGGTCGCCCTCACGCGAGGGCTTAGGTGTTTCTTCTGAGCAAGGGGAACCCTCGGCTTGGTGGCTTCTGCAGAGGATGGTGGCGGCATCCGTGTGAAACGCCGGGGGCGGCTGAGCCAGGCTCGCGGGAAAGGAGGAGGGGAACATGGCGCGGGGGGCCCCGCGGACGCACGTGCCGGAGGTGGCACTGCGGGTCTGAGAGTCGTGAGCGCCGTGAGGGAGGAGCGGTGCAGGGGGAGCCCGCGTGGGCGGGTTGGCGGGAGCAGGTGGAAGTGGAGTCTTGCCCTGAAATACAGGCTGCAGGGAAAAGACAGTTTGCAGGGACGTCCAACCTTGGGGCGTCTCTGGGCCACACATTAAATACACTGCGACACGCAATCACCAAAAAGTCTCAGTGTTTTAAGTAAATGTACGATTTTTTGTTGGGCTGCATTCTTAGCCGTCCTGAGCCACATGTGGCCGCGGGCGCAGGTTGGACACCCCTGGGTAGAGGGAAAAGTGGAGGCTGGTTTGGATCGAGCGAGTCAGGACTCCTGCGGGGGGTGGAGGGAGCGTCTGAAAGGCGATGAGCTTGGGCTGCTGACTGAGTCTGGAGAGGGAGCCAGGCGGTATCA
The DNA here is from genome assembly GCF_021234165.1 of Pteronotus mesoamericanus. NCBI lineage: Eukaryota > Metazoa > Chordata > Mammalia > Chiroptera > Mormoopidae > Pteronotus > Pteronotus mesoamericanus. Next base: position 1,521,106 of record NW_026555105.1, on the reverse strand, counting down.
GTGCGGCCATCGGTGGAGCCAGGCTCAATTCTAGGTTGTTGGGCAGGGAGGTGGCCCGGCCCAAGAGAAGCCAGAGGAGGGTCAGGGGTCCAAGGCAGAAGCCCAAGGAGGTGAACTCGCCCCTTCCCAGTCTCGTTCAAGACCGCACCCAAGGCCGGCTCAGGGAGACTCCGCCTCCACAAGTGTGGGCACCGGGCTCCGGACTGCCTCGAACTAGTGTTTGAGGCGCTGCTGTTGGGGTGGAGGGCAGCCGTCGAGGCTGTGTTTAGAAAACGGGAGGCCACGTCGCTCAGTTGGTTCCAGCGCAGCCCGTACACCAAAGGTTGCAGGTTCGATCCCCGGTTGGGGTGCATACGGGAGGCAACTGATAGATGCTTCTCTCTGTCTCTCAAATCAATAAACGTATCCTCAGGTGAGGGTTAAAAAAACAGGGGTGTTGTTCCATTAAAACTTTATTTACAAAAACAAGAGGAGGGCCAAATGTGGCCTGGGCCGCAGCTGGCGAGTGGGGTGCATGGCGGCTGGTCTCTGCGACGGGCTCACGGCCTCCCTGGGTGGAAGAGGTGTGTCTGGTCTCCTGTTTCCCTCGGTTCCCTGGTGGGAAGCACAGTGCTCAGTGCGTAGTAAGTGTTGAGAAGCGCACACTTGATAATGAGGACAGCGGCGTGCAAGCGGGACAGGCTGTGGGGCCATCGGTCCTGCTGTCACCTCCTCGCGGGATCAGCAGTGGCTCACGGTGGCCTCTGTGCAGAATGGGGACAGGGACGAGCCAGGCCTGCTCGCTGGAAGCCAGTCTTCGGTCTGCTTTCTCATGGCAGGGGGGCGGAGCGTGCCTTCCAGAACCGTGGCATTGGGCTGGTTAGAACGCGTGACGTGGCGTATATGATGTAATGATAAAACCAAGAACACTGTATTTTGCTGTGTATAATGCACACCCACGTTTTGGCCCAAACTTTCAGGAAAAAAAACTTTAGTTTTAATTTCTTAATTCAATTATTTATTTATATTTAGATACTTGTTTTTTGTATTCTAAAGGAATTTTAGCATTTCTTTTGAACACACGGATATTGTTATTGCTTTCTAGCATTATGCTTTTAATGCATAAGCATAAATAAAATTAAAAACATTTATGTAGATATGGAATTAGTATTACCCATATATAATGCTCATCTTTATTTTTTCCTCAAAAACTTGGGCGAAAAGTGTGCATTATACACAGCAAAATATGGGAGCTAAGGCCTGAACTCTTACTAAATGTCTGGTACTAAGCTTGGCTCCTCCAAAAATTAGCTCGTGGAACCCTGACCACAGCCACGTGCGTTGGTGCCCTGATGACCTTTGTTCACAGGGCGGTTTCCCGAGACCAGGTAGCTCGTGTGGCCGCAGGGCAGGTGCCCCAGGGGGAGGCGCAGGGCAGGCCGACTCGCCGTGACCGCGGTCGCGCTTCCTCAGCCGCACGGCGCTGTGCAGCCGCTCCGAGGTCCTCAGGGAAACCCCACGGGATAATGTAGGCGGGGCACGCTGGAAGGGACAGGGGTCGTAGAGATGTAGGAAAGGGAGGGCGCAGGACGCCTGCAGTCGGGCCGGAAGGCCTAGCGCGCGCCTCCCCGCAGCCGGAGGACGAGGACGCGGAGGGCGAGGACGACGCCGAGGTCCAGCAGGAGTGCCTGCGCACGTTCTCCACCCGGGACTACATCATGGAGCCCTCCATCTTCAACACGCTCAAGAGGTGCAACTGGCGCCTGCAGGGGGCGGGGGGTGGGGCGGCGACAGTCCGGCTAGGCGGCCAGGAAAAGCACGGACGCTGTCCTACTAGGACGGTGTCTCGGGGTCCCTCAGGACTTGCAACATCTCAGTAACCCCTCCCCTCCCTGCCGACCTCCCGGTGTCCCCGTGCCGCGCCTGTTACATTCATTCGGTGTAAGAGCGTTTCTGTTGCCCGGTCCAGGTACTTCCAGGCCGGAGGGTCCCCGGAGAACGTCATCCAGCTCCTCTCCGAGAACTACACCGCTGTGGCGCAGACAGTCAACCTGCTGGCCGAGTGGCTCATTCAGACAGGTGCCCGGGGTCCGGGCCTGGCCTGCCTTCACGCCCCTTCTCAAGGACCTCTGGGTGGTTGCGGTGCCGGTGAACTGGGAAGCCGCCTTGTTTTCCCGGTTTTGAAGACTTGAGCAGTCAGAGCTGCGCTCCTTTCCTGCCCGTGGGCTTCGCAGAGCGCGGGGTGGGCGGGTGGGCTCCGCAGGCCACTGCTAAGCAGGGAACCGTCGCGGGCGGCTCAGGGCAGCCCGCGCAGGGCAGAGCGTGACTGGGGCTCTCAGCTGACATGGTCAAAGTAGAGCCTGGCCCTCAGCCCCCGAGCTGGGTGCAGATGGCGCCGCTGAGGGAGCACCTTCTGGAAACTAGTCCATCCAATGCCGCTGCCCCGATGAGACACCGGTGTCTCTCCTGGCTGGCATCTGCCCCCCTCCTGTGGAAGGTGTGCCTTCCTGTCCTCCGACGGCTTGGGTCCTTTGTCCTTGTCCTTAGGAGGTTTTGAAGGCATTGTCCCGCCCACGTAGACGAGGGTACAGCACCCTTGTGTGGGCTGCTCTGTGCTCCTGTGTGGTTCTTACCCCTGACTCCGATTAACATGGATTTCTATAAGGGCTCCAGACCCCTAAGGTGACACTGGCTCTCCTGTGACCTGCCTGCTTTTTCTGAAGTAGGACAGCGCGTTGAGTGGTGGCCGTTCTCTTTCAGGCGTTGAGCCTGTGCAGGTGCAGGAGACGGTGGAAAACCACTTGAAGAGTTTATTGATCAAGCATTTTGACCCCCGCAAAGCAGATTCTATTTTCACTGAGGAAGGAGAGGTGAGGGGCCCTTTTTCTTTTTTAATACTAGTTGCTAAGGCCTCTTGCTGATTCTGCGTGTACAGTGGAGTGTGGCGCACGGTGGAAGAAATGTGAGCGCTGGGGAATAGAGAGCGTGTGAGGCAGAAGTTACATCGAGGCAGAGCTGCCCTTTGAACACACACTTGGCCCGGCGAGGAGAGGCGCGCCCGTACCAAGCTCCCGGGGAGGAGCGGCAGCCTCGCGCCTCCCGTCCCATGCGCGCTCTGCAGCACGGGCTCTTCGGGCGGTGCCGTCTTCGTGGCCTTGGAGCAGTGGTGCCAGGACAGGGCTGGCGCGGGGGCCTTTGGAGGGCACCCCTGTGAGGGGAGAGGGTCGCGGCTGGAGGCCCGGAAGCTGCCCTGCAGGCCGGACCCCTGAAGACAAGCGGGAGGGAAGGACGGAGGGGAGCCTGGCTGCAGCGGCGGGCAGGGAGAGTCAGAGCACAGCCCCGCCCTGGCCCCCGCGCAGCAGCAGAGCGGAGAGGCCCGTTTCATGGCCTGTGATGGGGCGAGGGACAGAACCCCGGTGCCATGTCGGTCGCCTTTCCTCTCTGTGCACGCACAGCTGATGGAGCACGGGGTCGTCGGGCACGCGATGCCGCCCCACTGTGTGCACGCTTCCACAGCCTCTCGGAGGTCTCCAGGAAGCATCCAGCGTGCCTGGCGTGGAGGCAGGCCTCCCAGGAGCTGCGAGCAGGCGTTTGGCTCTGCCACTTGGCTGCCCTGCCCCCGCTGGAGTGCGCTGTGATTAGTTAAACAACAGGATCTTCACTTCCGCTGGAGCGGGGCCTCTTCCCTTGCTGTCGCTTTGTCTGTTGGCAGACCCCAGCCTGGCTGGAACAGATGATCGCACATACCACGTGGAGAGACCTCTTCTACAAGCTGGCCGAAGCCCACCCCGACTGTCTGATGCTTAACTTCACTGTTAAGGTAGGGAGAGGACCAGGGTCAAAGGAAGGACAGAAGTGTTGATGAGCGAGGGTTACTGTGGTCTGTCGGTGGGTGGGCTTTCTCCTTTGAAAGTTCGTATTTGCTTTGTTGGCAAAGGCCTGCATCCGCTCACATCAGTCAGCCTCACGTGGAGAAAGAAGAGCGCACGCTGGGGGTGTGTTTTGGGGTCGATGTGTCCGGTGCTTTCAGGATTTGGCAGGAACGTGTTTCTGGAGTCCGCTGTGTTAGGGGTGCCTGCTCGGTCTCCTTCGTCGCCCACCCAGAGAAGGGGAGCTAGGAGGCAGCCGGGGCCACAGTCCTCGTTAGCTGCGAAGCCGAGACCTGAGCAAGGGCATGAGGCCAGAGGCCGACCCGGGCTTGCTTGTTCCGTCTCCCCACGAACCCTGACAACAGCCAGCGTGGCCACTCCTCGTTGACACTCTCTGGTCCCCTCCACATCGCAGCTCATTTCTGATGCCGGCTACCAAGGGGAGATCACCAGCGTGTCCACTGCCTGCCAGCAGTTGGAGGTGTTTTCTAGGGTGCTCCGCACCTCTCTGGCTACCATCTTGGATGGGGGAGAAGAAAACCTGGAAAAGAATCTTCCGGAGTTTGCAGTGAGTTCTCCATCTGTCTCAGGTCGGAAGGAGGCGGCCCGGGTCACACATTGTCAGATGTGAGACTCTCCTTCGCGTTAGCCTGCGGCCCCTGCCAAGGCCCCAGTGTCCTGCAGGAGCGCGGCGCGAGTTCGGCTCGCTGCCCTGCACTGTCCTCGCTGCGTCGCCACCCCCACTCCCTCCCCTGCCCTGCACTGTCCTCGCTGCGTCGCGACCCCCACTCCCTCCCCTGCCCTGCACTGTCCTCGCTGCGTCGCGACCCCCACTCCCTCCCCTGCCCTGCACTGTCCTCGCTGTGTCGCGACCCCCACTCCCTCCCCTGCCCTGCACTGTCCTCGCTGTGTCGCGACCCCCACTCCCTCCCCTGCCTGCACCTGTCCTTGCTGCCCGTGACCACCGCCCCCCTGCCGTCCTCCAGAAGATGGTGTGCCACGGGGAGCACACGTACCTGTTCGCCCAGGCCATGATGTCCGTGCTGGCCCAGGAGGAGCAGGGCGGGTCCGCCGTGCGCAGGGTCGCCCAGGAGGTGCAGCGCTTCGCCCAGGAGAAGTGAGGTGGCGTCCAGGCTCACCCCGTTCCCTCCAGGCCCCCATGCGGCCCTCAGGGCTGTGTCCACGCCAAGCTGCTAGGTCCCCTTATTTGGGCACGTAGGCAGACTGCCCGTTGCGCAGCGGGCTGGAGGTGCGCCTACGGAGCTTCCTTCCTGAAGCGTCGCTTGGACAGGCCGTTAAGTGCTCAACAACGTTCAGCTCACTGGGTTTATGAATCTGTATTTTCACACTTCAGGATTTATCGGTAGCAAATAATGATAGCTTTGAAATAGTTATTCAGTGGTCTAATTGTTGTACTGTAATCCATACCATAGAACAAAATTAGCTTTTACTGTCTTTATTTTCTCCCAATGGAGTCTTAACAAGGCAGTTAAAACGCATGAGATTCCCTTTAGAAAACCTGCGGGCTGTGCTAGAATCCCTTCCCAGGTGGCTCCCCATGTCGTGTTCTGGGTCCGTTAGGCGGCGTGCCCGCGGGAGGCGGAGACGCGAAAACCCAGGGATTCCAACGGGTCAAAGCAGTAAACGGGGGCAAGGGAAGGAGGGGGGAGGGTTAGGAGGGTTCTGGACAATGTGCCCGTCTTCCTAACGGCGGGCGCGCGGCTGTGTCCCCCAGAGGCCACGACGCCAGTCAGATCACGCTGGCGCTCGGCACGGCCGCCTCCTACCCGCGGGCCTGCCAGGCGCTGGGCGCCATGCTGTCCAAAGGAGCCCTGAACCCGGCTGACATCACTGTCCTGTTCAAGATGTTCACAAGCATGGACCCGCCCCCCGTGGAACTGGTGAGTCGCTTTTCATTTTAATAACGAAGCAGGACACCCCCAGTTGGGGGGATGACCCTGGAAGGCCTGCGTTCCTCTCACGTCTCTGAAGTCCGCAAGGGTGGGTCCCTGCTGAAGCGGTCCTGTGCCTGCGCCGGTCTGTCTCCCCCGCCCCGAGCTGCAGGCGCCGGGGCCCCTGCGGGACACGGCGGGCCTCGCCCTCCCTGAGAGTGTGCGCAGGCTCACCTGCCTTCTCCCTCTTGCGTCCCTTTTCAACGAGTCGTGTGTTCCCAGATCCGGGTGCCCGCCTTCCTGGACCTGTTCATGCAGTCGCTCTTCAAGCCTGGGGCCAGGATCAACCAGGACCACAAGCACAAGTACATCCACATCCTGGCCTACGCGGCCAGCGTGGTGGAGACCTGGAAGAAGGTGCTGTCCCTTCGGAGAGCGCGGGGGCCTTTTGGGGCACACGCAGCCCCCCCGCCTCGGAAGTTGGCGTGACTGGAGAACGAGATATTCCCCCTAAGCCACAAAGCCGTCTCCTTGGATTTCAGTGCCTCTGTGCTGTGTGACTGGGGAGGGTGCCCGGGAAGCGGCCTCTGGACTTCAGGGCAGGGAGGGGCTTGCTGAGGGAGCGGCCCACACGAGGCCACGTGGGCAGCCCAGCCGCACTCCACGCACCATGGGGCTCACCGACGGGGCGTGTGCTTTCAGAACAAGCGCGTGAGCATCAACAAAGATGAGCTGAAGTCGACGTCGAAGGCGGTGGAGACCGTGCACAACCTGTGTTGCAACGAGAACAAAGGGGCTTCCGAGCTGGTGGCCGAGCTGAGCACGCTCTACCAGTGCATCCGGTGAGTGGGCACTCTGCGCGGGGGCGGCCTGACTCTCCTACTGAAGTTCGGGGCCCACCGAAGCTTCAGAAATACTCGCTTTATTGAATTTTCCTTGCTTGAGTGTATGTAGAGAACTTGAAATTGTTTGAGCTGCATGAGTCACGCTCAGGTGAGACTGGAGAGGTCTCCTGGCAGGTTAGACCAGCAGAAGGGAGGACCAACTGTGAAAACTGATTTCGAGAGGGGGGTCTATTTATATTTGCAGTAAAAGTTAGACCAACAGTTATGCCAGTTATGTCAACAAGAATTCACTAGGAAAGCTCACAGGTAGGTGTTCTCCAGGCATTTGAATCTTCTGGTTAACCTGTACTGTCGGGGCGCAGAGGGAGTCTGTTGAACAGCAGGGCAGCAGGGGAGGCGGAAGGAACCAGGGCTGAGAGCAGCCGTGACCCCCGGGGAGGGCACGTCCACAGTGCATCGCAGCAGACACCTCTCAGGGCCTATCGAGGAGAATTGATGGGGGTGGATTGAGCTTGTCCCTGTATTTTAAACTTTTCTGTTTGGTTTTGGTGCTGTTTTTTTGTTGTTGTTTTTTTTTTTTTGAAAACCGCTGTTGAGAGGGGACATTGTGCCTTTTTGCTGCAGATTCCCAGTGGTTGCAATGGGCGTGCTGAAGTGGGTGGACTGGACCGTGTCCGAGCCACGGTACTTCCAGCTGCAGACAGACCACACCCCGGTGCACCTGGCGCTGCTGGACGAGGTGGGGGTCGGAGGGCCGCGCGCAGCACACGGCAGGTCCTCACCTAACGGCCGCCGTCCGTGGGTGCCACAAGCCTGGCGGAAATGAGCCCAAGAAGCAGGGCCTGACCGCCGGCCAGTGTGTGTGGCCGGGGCTGCGTGCCTGCAGTGTCCCCTCAACGTCCTAGGGAAGCGAGGCGGCGGGAGCCTCTGCGCCTGCGCCCTGTGCTGTTTGTCCCACGTTGCTGGCACGCTGTTCTCCTCAAGGCTGGCTATTTCCAGCCTAAACGAGGGCTTTCCTCTTAAGGGACTCATTCTGTTGACTGTGTAGGGGTCTCAGCTTTTATCAGGTGGCCCTGGAGGGACGAGGGATGGCTCAGAAGCTGCCGGCCTGGGGCTGCGGGCGAGGGCCACCATTGTCAGGACTGTCGGGATGAGCTGCGGGTGGCGGCGGCGACAGTGGCCGTGGCTCCTAGTGTGCTGAGGGGAGCCAGGCCCAGGCGTGGGGCTCAGCAGGGCTGCCTCTGGCTGTTGCAGATCAGCACCTGCCACCAGCTCCTGCACCCCCAGGTCCTGCAGCTGCTCGTGAAGCTCTTTGAGACCGAGCACTCCCAGCTGGACGTGATGGAGCAGGTGAGCGAGGCTGAGGCCGGGGCCGGGGCCAGGGCCCACGCTGCCACGTGCAGGGCCCGCCTGACCCCCTCGCTGTGTCCACTCCCGCAGCTCGAGCTGAAGAAGACCCTGTTGGACAGGATGGTCCACCTGCTGAGTCGAGGTTACGTGCTCCCTGTGGTCAGTTACATCCGGAAGTGTCTGGAGAAGCTAGACACTGACATTTCACTCATTCGCTACTTTGTGACCGAGGTCAGCAACCCACCGCTTGTTCCAAGTGTCGTGCGTGCTGTTGGCACCAGCAGCGCCCTTTGTGGTTTCACCCGTGCGTTCTGTCCCTGAGCCTGAGAGCTGCGCGTCCTGATGACCACGCCGATGGCAGGACACAGGCGCCCCCGCTCACCAGGCACCGCCCGGGTGGGCGTCTCAATGTGGGGCGCGCCCTTGTCACTGGGGGCAAGAAGCAGGGAGGGGAGGGCGGTTTTCCCCAGACTGACCGGCCTTTCTTCGGCCTGCAGCGTGATGCTGCTCACGGGGGTGACCGCCGTCCTCTCCTTGCAGGTGCTGGACGTCATAGCCCCTCCGTACACCTCGGACTTTGTGCAGCTCCTCCTCCCCATCTTGGAAAATGACAGCATCGCAGGCACCATCAAAACCGAGGGCGAGCATGACCCTGTGGCAGAGTTCATAGGTGGGGGGCGCACGGGTCCCTTTGCTGGTTACGAAGGTCCCTGTGTTGCTGCCTGTGGCTAACTGCGACTGTCTTCCTCCTGCTTGTTAAAGCTCACTGCAAGTCTAACTTCATCCTGGTGAACTGAGGCCCAGCATCCTGCAGAGCCGGAGCGGAATATTCCAGACCAGGGGTGGGAGAGCCCTTTCCAGACTGGAGGCGCCCAGTCAGCACCTTGGACATGCAGTCTGGGAAGAGGAGGTGGACGGTGTTTCAAAGGAAAACATTAGCAATATGGGTGACCACTGCTGTCCCGAGCGGTTCCCCTGCCCTGTCGAGCCTGTCTACAGGACCCATTCCCCCAGCACGGGGAGTGGGTCCCTATTCCCCCGGCGGCCGGGGGTGGGAACGCAGACGCTGAGGCATGTCAGTGAGCTGCTGCTTGCAAAGTGGAGTCAAGTTTTCTCACAAGACCCTGATGAGTGGAAGTTTTAAGTAATTGTTTAATTTTCCAAGAACAAATAAAACAAAGCCCTTCCATTGGGTTGGCAGGTGCAGACGTGGCTGCTGTGTGGTTCTGTGTGAGTGACCCCAGGCTCTGTCCTCAAGTCCCGTGTTTATTTGGCGCTGGGGCAATCTGAAACTGCTCCTCCTCCCCCCCCCCCCCCCGCCCCAATGTCCTGCAGGGCGATAAAAGAACTGGTGATAAATGCCACATTATAGACCGCAGTTGCCAAAGAGGAAATACCAAGCCATTAATTGAAGAAAATGGAGGTCCCTTAATTAATGTCCCTCGATCACATCCTCGGCAGGTAGATGGTCTGCGCAGTCCCCGGCGGGGGAGCCGTCCCAAGGCGCTCCTCTGGGCATGCGCTGGGCCAGGGCCCCCCACCGGTCAGACAGCAGCGCGGTTTGAGTGTCAGCCCCCAGTTCCTCTGAATCGCGGCGGTGCCAACCCAGGGCCCAGAACAGGGGGTCCCCCTGGTCACGGATCACGGTAATTCTTAAGGAACTGCTCCTCGAGATGTCAGCCTTAGACGATGGGGTCCCCAAAGGTACAGGTGTCCTCGATGGCGAGGTTGTAGTCCGCACCCTTCCCGTCCTTGTAGGTGCTAGTCACGATCCTCATCCAGCCTCGCTCGCCCTGCGAGAAGGGGGCGCTGGGTTAGCCCCTCGGCCGCGGCCCCCGCCCCGCCTCCCAGCGCGCAGAGCCCCGCCCCCTGCCTGCCACTCAGCTCCGGCTCCACCACCTGCTGCCCCGCCCCTTCCAGGGCGGGACCCCGGCTCGCTAATACCTTTTCTGATTAACTCGCCCTGCGCCCCGGAAGCCCAGCCCGTTCTTGGAGCCCAAATGTGGCTGCTTTGGACCAGATGACTTAACTGCCTGTGAATGTCTCCATTTGCAGTCACGTAATACAAAACATTGACATTTCATCACTTCGACATTAATCACTACCCCTTACTGCATAATAATGAATGTCCACGTCTTCAACCGTTAAGGGGCCGTGCTATGTCTCAGAAATGAAATTCTGGCTCCGTTCATCTCCCCTGGATTTGTGGGCCAAACCCAAAGCACTTTTTAAAAAATCACGCCGGACTGCTGAGCAGAGCCGGGACCGGCAGGGAGAAGGACGAGGGGGCTGTGCAGGAATGAAGCAGCCGAACTGGCACGTGGAGTCCGCGTTCCCCCAGGCTAGTCCCCTCAAGGAAGGTTCTGGTTGTCACCCCAGGAGACAGGGAGTGGCTCCTGAACCTGCCGGAGGGGACGCAGCTATACACGCGTGGGCACAGGACAGCGACAGCCCCTGTGCGGCTCAGCTCCCTGACCCCGAGTGGCACCGGGGTCGTCCGCCGCCCTCGTAGCCACAGCACCCACAGGCCCATCGCCCTGGGAGCAGCGTCGGGGACTCCTTACCCATGGTTCACCCCACGAGTTCCGCACAATCCAGTACTCGGTCCCGTTGCTGACGCCCCACCCCGCCACGGAAATGACGTGGTTGATGTAGCTCTTCTCCTGGTACTCGGCGTAGATGCCCCCGGTGTACTGGACCATCTTTTCCGTCGCCATAATGCCGCAGCTGCAGCGAGCCAAGGACGGGCGCTTTGAGTATGAGCCGTCGAGCGAATGCCACCGAGCGGCGCAGGCCAGGGGACTCAGCTGGGGATCCGGCCCCGCCCCCTGCGGCCCAGCGCCGGGCCAGCTTCCGGGGGGGGGGGGGGCGACACTCGGGGTCGGGGCAGCTGCACCTGAGCCTGGCGACAAGTGGGCCAGAGGCCGGGGCCGAAGTGGCTGCGGCTCGAGCCCCCACCCCGCCCCACCCCGCCCCGCCCCGCCCCAGCTGCGCACCTGATGGGGCCGTTGGCGTAGATCTCCGCCATCATCTTCTCCCGCCCGGAGAGGGAGCCGTAGTCGCCCACCTTCCAGAGGGTGTAGTTTTGGATGGGCTGGCACTCCTTGAACTCGGTGCATGTGCCGCACTGGTTGAACTTGCTGCACACTGTGGGGCGCAGAGTCAGCCTGAGACCCTCCCCGCACGGCGCGCGCGCGCGGCAGACCCCTCCGCCTCCGGCCTGCCAACTAGTACCAGGAGCCTTGCTTCCTCCATCCGGTGCCCTTTAATCAGCAGCTGCTCTTACAGCTGCAAAGGAGACATGAAAAGCCCTTCCCCGGCCTTGGCGGAGATGAGAGGCTGTTAATTAGCGCACAGTAGGCACTCAAAAGGCAGCTGTTTTCCTTCCAAATGCCCAAAGAGAGGAGAATAGAGGCCCGGAGAAGGGCCCTTGCCCAGGCCTCCGCCGCTGGAGATGGAGCGTAATTAAATGATCAGCTCTTAATAAGAGCACTCCGCTGCTGGCTAGTGAACAGGCCAATCATTTGGAAAAAATAGCATCTTCTGATTATTTTGCTTTGAGATGATATCGAGCATTGACCTCCAAAAAAAAAAAAAACAAAAAAACACAACAAAAAAACACCCAAACCCCAACGCAGCCCTTAGCTCTGTAGTCTCCAGACACCCCACTCCCTAAGCCCTGGGACCGCTCGGCCTGCCGGTCCAGCCGGGGCCCCTGGCCAGGACACGGCCTCCTATAACCTTAAATTGGCCCCATGTGTCCCCTGGGCACCAAATGCCCAGCGCAGCTGGAAAGTGCCGGATCTGTGGCCATATTCGCCGATACAAAGACCAGGCTATTTATTGCAAAGTCAGCTTCCTTTTGAGGACCATGGGCTGTCCCACCTGCTGGTGGGTTTGAGGGGCTGGCTGAAGCTGGAGGAGACCAGTTCAGGGCTGGGCAGGGCAGGGCAAGGCCCCAGGGCTTGGATTTCTGGTTCCTAGTGGTGGCCCCTCCTCCCTTCTCCCGCCCCCTCCCAGGCTCTCTGACCCCTGCAGCGTTTACACCTCAAGACTCGCCCCAGCAGTCTGGGGGAATTCTTTGAGGCTGGGCAGTACGGTTCTGGAGGCAGCCCGAGGGCCCGAGCACCTGCCCAGTGCTCCCCAGGGCCCAGGGGCCGGTGATCCCTGGCAGGGAAGGAGAGGGCGGGGCAGGAAAGCACCTGGCCTCCCCCACCTCGACCGGCCTCACGCAGCCCTGGGACTGATCCCAGATCTCTGCGCCAACTGCGAGGGTGCTCCACAGAGGCAGGTGACTTAAAACTGCCAATTACGGGCTTGGGGTTTGGACTTCTTTCATTTCCAAGGGCAGCAACCTGAAAGGAATGTGCCAACCTTGGGGATTCCAAGCCAGCTTGGGGCCGTGGTCTGTGCGCACCTGAGCTCATGCGGGCCAGGGCCGGGGGCCCGGAACCAGGCCCGCCCCTCGTCCCTCCAACTGGCCCTGCCCACACTCCCCTACCTGTGCCTCTAAAGGCCCATGAAACCGCCAAGAAGCCAACACATCAGAGCCCCAAACCACGGCCAGCCCCGGCCACAGGGACACAAGGCTGTAGGCACCACTCCCCAGAGACCTTAACAAGGAACGACTCTGGGCTCCAACTCCCTGCTCCCCCAAACCCACAGGGTTCCAGCCCCCCCAGCGCCCAGGCAGGCCCTGCCCCGGGGCCTACCCTGGTCCTTGGCCTGGTAGTTGTTGCAGGTCTCGTCGGGGATGCCGTGCTTTTGGGCGTAGGCCCACACCTCCAGGTCGTTGCCGCCCTCGCAGGAGCCCGCCTTCGCGCAGTCGATGACGTGCTGCACCGACAGCAGGGTGGAGGGCCATGCCCCCTTCCTCTTGATATTGATGCGATCTGCCAGGGGCACCGCGGGAGTCAGCCCCAGCCTGCCCACCGCAGGGCCCTCTCGGACCTCCGGGAGGAAGCCTCTGCTCTGCAGAGCAGTCCCCTCCCCCGCCCTCCCCTGGCCCTGCCTGCTCTGGCCACCCCCACCCCCACCTGGAAGCGCCCTGCGGGCAGGGCCAGGCCTGTCTGCGGAGCTGTGGGTGCCAGTGCCCCGACGCGGAGCACAGGCAGGTGGGCACCTCGCGATCACCTGCAGCCTGGCCACCCGGCAGCGCGCCAGCAGGCCCACCAGCTCCCGCAGGGAGGCTCGCAGGGGCCCGGCCCCCAGGGCACTGCAACCTACTGCTGGCGGGGTCTGGGCCGTGGGCCTGGGCGCGCAGAGGGTTCTGAGCAGCCAGCCAGGATCCGGTCAGTGCAGACACTCGCCGTCCGTGGGCCGGGCCCGCACGCCACCGCAGGCGGCCGGGGACCGCTACCAGCGGTCGCTGTGCCTCCCTGGGGCCCGCGGACCCTCTGGCCTCTCTGTGAACAGATTCCCTCCCAGGGCCCAGGCCCTGCAGCTGGCCCACCCCCGGCCCGGGGCTGGCTTCTGGGTCCCCAGGGGATTTCACAGCACACTTCCTAGGTGCTCCTTAGGGCCTTTCCCGTCCCTGCCCCCAAGAAGCTGAGCAGCTGGCGCTGCAGCCCCTCCGGGCGTCGCTGCCCTCCCCCCTGCGGCCCTGGGCCTCCTCCACACAGACAAAAGCTTCCACCTAATGAGGTCTATGGGGCGGGGCACAAGGGACAACAGACCAATGTTCCCGTGCAAGCACGAAGGATGCAGATTTGAGGGAAACAGTGGGCAGAGAACCTGGGGTGGGAGCAACGTGTAGAGAGGGTGGCTGAGGACCTCGCTGGGGTGACACCCTGGGAGGGAGTCTGGAGAGCAGGGTCCTGGCCAGAGAAGGCCCGGCCCATGGCCCCCACCTGAGGTCCCCGCACGGACTGAGGAGCCCTGGCAGGTCCAGGGAGGATTCTGCCTTTTAGCTGCACGAAGCCTCAGAGGGTTTCAAGCAGAACGGAAGCACGACTCGGCCCGGGTTTCACCAGCCGCGGTCTACTGTGTGACCAGGTGGCACAGGCTGGTTCAGCGGCGCCAGGACAAGGCCAGGTGCTGGCAGGAGTTGGGGGCGGGGGGGTTGAGGCTGGAGGGGGCAAGAAGCAGAAGAGATGCCCTGGCCAGGTAGCTGAGTTGGTTAAAACGTCCTCCCCATACGCCAAGGTTGCAGGTTCAATCCCTGGTCAGGGCACATGTAAGAATCAACCAATGAGTGCGTAAGTGACTAGAACAACAAACCAGTGTTTCTCTCTCTCTCTGTCCTTTCCTCTCTTCCTCTAAACTCAATAAATAATTTTTTTTTAAAAAAGCAGAAGAGTTTGCAAGACGTGTTGAACTGACGAGGTCAGCCGCAGGACTGTGCGGGGGGCGCGGAGGGGGTATCGGGGGCGGCCGCAGCCTTCAGCAGCCGGAGGAGGGTGACGTCTTCCCTGAGCGAGTGCAGCTGGGGAGGGCCGAGGAGGGCAGCGTTTGGGGGTGGGGATGAGAAAGGGATTCAACGGAGAGAAAGCTCACCGGTGCGCTTGTCCTGTGTTCCCAACGGGGCGAGTTGTGGCCGACGCCCAAGCCCCAGGCATACAACCTTTCTTAGTAAGGACTGGTCTTTGCCTTAAGCCAGCCCTGGCCATTGCTTCGTGCACCCAGGTTAACACACCCTTGAAATGCCTCTTTCCAGACCCCTCAAGTGAAACCACCCACAAGAGAGCACATGACCTTGCTAACCGTCCTGCATTAGAAGCCCGACCTGCCGCCTCGCCTCCCTGGGATCCCGTGCACGTTCCCTCCTGAATTCCAAAGGCATGAAAGAGGCCGTAAAACTGTCCTCAGAGCATTTGAGACCTTGCTTCCCAGGAACTTCAGTGTGCGCTCAAATAAGCTCATTAAAACTCTCTACAGATCTGGACGTTCTTTAGTGCACAAGGGTGAGGGTGATCGTTCAGATCTGAACGCAAGAGGTGTGAGGGCCAGGTGGCCAAGCGAGTGGGAGAGGGGCGGCTGGGTGCAGGGCTGGAGCCCGGGCAGAGGGCCAAGCGGAGCCCAGGACCCAGTGTAGGGAGCCCAACCTTCATTAGTGCCCTTGGGAGAACAAGGGCCCCCGGGTGCGCGCTGAGAGCGGTACACGGAGAGGCAATGAAGCCCAGCCCAGGAGGCGGCGCCGGGGGCGGACTGCTGGGCCTGGCACGTGGCAGCCTCTTGCCGGGGGGTCTCGGCAAGGTTGGAGCCTGTAGACTGAGGCTGCGGTGGGCTCGAGAACGGAGAAGAGGAAGCTGGGGCCGCAGACACCTCCCCTCGGAGCCGTGGGTGGTGGCTGGGGGCTGCCTGGAGTCACACCCTTGCTCATCTGTCCCCAGGGAAGCTGAGTCCCAGCGCGGGGACTCGTGGGCTAGGGACCAGAGGGAAGTCAAGAACTATGGCCAACTGCGTGGGGTGGCAGCTGGGCCGGGCGCCTGTGGAAGTCCCCTTTTCTCTGTGAAAAGAGGAAGAAGAACCCCGCTGTGTGGGGGCAATGTCAGGTTCGAAGGGAGAGCCAGAGAAGCGGTCCTTTGCCCCGGAGAGAAACTCCCCTCCAGGACGGCGGCCTGTCTGAAAAGGGACCCCTCAAAGGCCTGCCAGCCCAGACATCGCCCCCAGACCCCCAGCTTGTCACCGATGCAGATCTGGGCCCACGGCTCCGACTCCCCCTCTCAGTTCCTTCCAGGCCTCACCAGGCCACTCCCGGGGGTGGGGGGAGGCTGCAGAGCCCCATCCCCTCCGTGACACAGGCCCTTTCACTTCCTCCACCGAGGGTGGGGTACCATCCCCTCCGCCTGTCTGGCCTTTGCCCAGACCCTCCGCCTTGAGGCTACAGCCGCGCCGCCCGCCGGGTGGTGTCTCGCACTGATTGGAGCCATTGAACCTCTGGCCCTTTCGGTGGATCTCCTGGCCTCCCCAGCTCCCCAGAGGGTTCTACCACCTTCACAGGGGGCCTTGGCCTACCTGCCTCCTTCCTCCTCCTTCCTGAGGGGTCAGGTGTCCGCCGAGGGGACTCCCAGCGCTGGGCGACCCCAACGCCGGCTGCCTCTGAGGACAAGGAGGCCCTCCCACGGGCCTCCTGCGTGCCTCCCCCCCAACATCCCCCCCCCCGCCCCCGTCTCCACTGCCTCTGCCCCAGGCCAGGTCCTACAGCCTCCTCGAGGGCTTCTGACCTCAGCGGCCCACCTCCCCCCCGGCTGGGCAACTACGGCCCAAGCCTGGCTTGACACTCCAAGCCCAGGCGGGCGGTCACCTCCACTATTAACTGGGGTTAAAAAGTGGCTTCGTTTCCACCCCAGTCACCGCCAGGGATTTCACTGAGTTTGCACTTCTGGCTCCATCCCAAATGGCTGGGGTCACAAGCTTGGGGACAGAGAAGGTACCTGGGAGCCACTCATCACTGTCTTCCTGTCCTGGTGATGCCCGCTGACCCGCAGGCCCCAGGCAGGCCCACCCTGCCCAGCGGAGAGGCTTCCGCCTGTGTCCCCTCGGCCTCTGCAATGGTGGGGGGTGGCAGAGGGCGCAGGCCAGCTCTCCACGCTCCGAGGGCTCCGGCGCTTCGGCCCCAGGCGCAGAACGCCAGGCCCCTGGACGCTGGGCCTTGGCCACCCTGGGCTGACCAGGGGGCGGCCTGGATGGGCCGGCCTGGCCCGCAGTGGAGGGGCCACGGGCGCGCACCTACCCGCCATGGCGCTGGTGCTGCCATGCGCCCAGCAGGAGCCGCAGTACTGGGGGATATGCTGGTTCCTGGTGACGCCGACGTAGTTGACCCCGTTCACGTTGCGCCAGTCCCAGCTCTTGGGCACATCCGAGGGGGACAGGTACTCGTGAGGCCGAGGGTAGGTCCTGTGGGGAGACCGCCGCCGACGGGGTCAGTGCGGGGGCTTCTGGGCCTTGGGCACCGCCAGGGCTCCCCGGGGCCCCCCTTGTCCCCAACATGACGGGGGGCAAGTGAGCGCCCCATCCACGCGACCCCACCTCACTCGTGTCCAGCCCCGTATATCCCATGGCTCCCCTGGATGTGAAAGGGAAGAGAGACCCCCCCAAACTGGATTTGACCCTCAAAGGTCAAGGGAGGCAGGGCGCTCCAAGGAGGTGGCAGGGTCCCCAAGAGGCAGGGGTGCGCGCGAAGCCCCAGGGATGGGCCAGTTCCCCCAGCCGGCGCCGACCTGCGCCCCAGGTTGTACAGCTGGTCCCCGCGCAGGGGCCGGTAGCAGCTCTGGCCCGGGCGGAAGTGGAGGCCGGCCCGCGCCGCGCCCGCCAGCAGCGCCAGCAGCACCAGCAGCAGCAGCGGCGGCGGCGGCCCCGCCGGCCCGGACGACGCCATGGCTCCCGCGCCTGTTCCGCTCTGGGTCCCGATTCCAATCCTGCGCCCGGGCCCCTCCGCCCGCGCCCCGCCGGTCCTCGCGCTCTGGCCCCGGCCCCGCCCGGCCCTTAAGGTGGTGGCGCGGGTGCCCGGACACACCCCGGGGGCGGGGCGCCCGCTTCTGCCCCTGGTGACCCCGGCCCCGCCCCGTCGCCCCGGCAGAATCTGCCCCGAGCCGAGCCAGCGGCCTTGCGCGCCGGGCAGGGGGTGGGGCCTGAGCTGGGGTCACGCGCTGGGCTCACAGCCAGACCCCAGACTTGACCCGGCCACTGGCCCCTAACCACGTGGCTGGTGGCTTGACTGTGCACACACATCTTTGTCAGACTTTCGGGGGCCTTGGGATGGGGGTGGGGTGGGGACGGATGAATCTAAATGTCCCCCCAGCCTTGGATTCTTGGGACCCCTGTCCCCACATCCCACCTGGGCGCAGGCCTCCCTGGGAAAGAGCAGGGATCACCTGGAGGAAAGGCACGTGCCCCCAGAACTCTGCCCTGGCCTGGCTCTCCGAACCCGGCGCCGCAAGGGCCCAGGCTCTCAGAGCGGCGGCCCGGGGAGGGCCCAGGCAGCACAGCAGCCTCCGCCTCTGCCTTCTGGCTTCCAGGGAGGCTGCGAAGGGCGCCTGCGGACACAGCACAACGTGACCAGGCGGCGAACCAAAAGCAGAAGCAAGGAGCCCTGGCCTCAGGGGAACAGTGGGGGGGGTCATCCCTCCTCCTGCTGCTCAAGCCACAGGACACGTTCCCCCCCCCACCCCGTAAGAAAGGGGGCCCCCCCGGGCCCTGGCTGGGGGTCCTCCGCTGAGGCAGAGCTTCTCTCCCCTTTCTGAGTGGACACTCGCCACGGTCCCTGGGCCCCTCCCAGGCAGTGATCAGAAACCAAAATGACTGCCTCTTGGGCTTCCAGAGACTTCTGTGGCCACCCTTGGAAGTGCTGGGGTGACCCCGGAACCCCAGCAGGGCCGGGACACCCGTCTGGCAGTGGCTGTCTGAGTGGCATGCGGCCTCCGAGGAGGCCCGGGCGTTGATCAGCCCGGAGCTGTCCGTCCCCGTTCCTGGAAGGCCGCCACCGAGCTAGGGCGCGATCACAGGCTCCGTCCTTGGGGTGCTCTCTCTTCTTGGAAAGCCAGTTCCTGGTAACCCTTACGTCACTCAGTTGTCACTAGTGGGGGACCTGCTGCCACACAGGGCTCTGAGGACCCCAGCTCGGTAGCGCACGGCGGCCCTACAAACTCGGCAGTGGGCCTGGTGTGTTACATGGCCTCCGGAGGCAGGAGCGCAGGCCAGGGCTAGGTGGGTGGGAGGGTCAAGGGGCCGTGGGATGCAGGCCCCAGAGGGAGGGGTAGGGGCAGATTAGGGCTGCCAGTGGACAGGACACCCGGGGCATCCAGAGTTGACGACCTAGAAGCAGGTCAGACACAGAAGGCGAGGGGGAAATCAGGCAGGAGGACGCGGAGGGAGACCGGACATCTGAAACCACGACTTTCAAGTCAGTGAGCGAGCGAGGTCCGGTGTGCCGCGTTCTGCCTCGTCAGTCCCTGTGACGGGTCAGACACGCGGACTCGGGCCCTTTCCTCACGTGTGGGCTTGGCTGTGGTCCGTGGGCGCTGGCTGCTTCGAGGGGTGGCCTCGGGCCAGGCGCAGCCCACAGTCAGAGCCCGGTGGCATGGGCTCTGCCGCGGACGGGAGCTCTGGGGCGGCGCGCAGGTAAACTAAGGGCCGCTGGGCCTGGGAAGAGGAAGGAGGCTGAAGAACCTGCTGGACTGGCCGCCCCGGTGGCCTGCCTGGCTCTCTCTCCTCAAAGCAAATAAAGGCACCTGAGCCGCAGCCTCAGGGGCCTTCGCAAACCTGGGAGCTGGTCCCGTGAGGGCACCTGTGGCCCTGACGCATCTTCTCCTACAGCCTGGATCGGGGGAGGCTCTGGCAGGGCCCTGCCGGCCCCCCTCCTGGGCCCACCCAGCCTGACCTGGGCTCTGGCCGCCCCACGTCCCGCCATGGGCACCCCCGCTGTCCCGCCTGGGTCGCACCTCCCAGGAGGTGCTCGAGACCTGAGTCCCGTGAAACCCCAGAGGGCCCTCTCTCTGGAAGCCGACCTCCTGCCCTGAGCTCTTCCTCCGGGATGTGCCTGAGTCATACCCGGTCCCCCGTGGTGCTAAGGGCAGGGCTGATGACAGTCTGGAACAGCCTCCAGGCTGGGGAGCCTCGGTCCTTCTTGAGTCCTACGGCGTGAGGTCAGACGCTGTGTCCCCATTTTACAGGTAGGAAGACTGAGGCTCCGGAGGGGCCAGGAGACTGGTCCTTAGCACGAGGCTCGTGGTGGCAGGCTGGAATCTAGTCCCCCGCCCCCCCCTTTTTTTTTTACCCCCTAAAGTCTGACTCATGTGATCCAAGGCCACAACAAAGAAACCTATTATTTCTAAAAATAAGGTTGATTTTCCCCTCGTCCCAATGCTTTATAGAGGGGCCGGGCCTGGCGCACCTCCCAGCCGAGGAGAGAGCGAACAGGTGGAGCTTCTGTTCCTGAGGAATCGCCTCCAAAGCCTGCCTCCCTCCCTCCCCTTGCGCCCACCACGGGCAAACCACAGGCTCTTCCTACTGCTCCCCGCTCCTGAGCTCAGCCATGTCCTGGAGACCGGCTTTGTTTGCAGGGAGCCTGGCGGTGCGGCACGTCTGGCTCCGCAGGGTGCCTCAGCAGTCTTGCTGGCTGCGGGGATCCCCCTGTCCCCGGGGCCACGGGGCAGTCGCTCAGCCTGAACCCCAGACGCCTTTGCAGTGGAGGCCGCCTGACTGGGCAGGTCAGGGTTGAAGGTGATCCTGCTGCTGACCCCAGAGGCCACTGTCGTCACACCCTCTCCCAGCTGCACACACTGGGGAGGGATGGAACGTGCCTCCCAGGGGTCCTGGTAGTGAGTTGTCTGGTCAGTGTCCCCTTCAGAATGCACTGCCACAGCCGCACCAGGAACACACAGCCCTTGAACTCCTTCCGAGGGGCCTGGGCCATTTGCCCGCTCAAACCCGGGGGCTTCCTGCCGTCGGGCGGCCGGCGACAGCGGCAGGCGCGGGGTGTGCGGAACGGCTGTGCCGGCCCCTGGGCAAGGCGCGTGGGGAAAGGGAAGCGCCCAGGGGCAGAAGGCGCCTGCGGGTGGGGAGAGCAGGCGAGGCAGAGCCGGGGCCTGGGGAGTTGGCCCTGGAGCGTCCTCCTAGCTCCCCGGGGAGTGCAGATTGAATGACCCGTACAGGACGTAGCCATGGAAAGGGCTGGACTTGGCGGAAGGAAGAGACCATGCAAAGCCCTTGACCTGCAAACGTGCCTGGTGTGCACGCCTACCTGGAGGAAGGTGGTGGGGATGCAGGCAGCGGGGCGACCCGGCGCGCGGGCGCTCCGGGCCCCAGGGGCACTGCTGCCGAGTCCTGCCTGCCACCCGAGGCGACGCTGCCCGCGGGCTGGCGTGTCCTCGCGCTGCAGGCCTGCCCTGCCGCGTGCGTCTCAGGTGCCGCCCCCCCGCCCCCCGCCCCGACTGGCGTTTTCTGTCGGCGATCTGAACCACACATCAGCTGCGGCAAGAGGGGCAGTTTTGCCCCGGTGGCAGCCAGTTTCCTGAAGGGCAGCAGGCAAGGTCTGATTTATATCTTTTAGATGCCTTTGGTGGGGGCCCTGGCCGGTGGCCCGGTTGGTCAGCGTGTCCTCCTGATGCTCCGAGGTTGTGGGTTCGATCTCTGGTCAGGGCCTATGCAAGAATCCGTGCATGACAGGAACAACAAAATCAACGTTCCTCTCTCTCTCCCCCTCCCTCACCTCCCCATTCCTCTGTCTCTAAAATCAATAAATAAAAATTTTAAGAAGTGCCTCTGGTGGCCGTGGGAGGCAATATGGAAGAAGGCAAGAGCGTGGTCAGGTGGGGGCTGTTGTGGCCACACGCGGGACAGCTGGCGGTGATGCCGCTGGAGAGACAGCGATGGCAGCCGCGCAGGGCAGGACCCCGAGGCGGGCAGGGCTGAGGAGGAAGGTGCAGGGCGCAGCCGGCTGCCTCTCCAGGCCCCGCGTCGGCCTGGGGCCCCGGCCCGCCTCTGGCCGTGACGCTGTCCGTGGGCACGAGCTGATTTCCTCTCTGATCCTCAGGCTCCTAAACGAGGCGGCTGAGAGCTTGGTTGAGGTCCATGGAGAGGGGCCGGGGGCGGTCTGTCTCTGTCCCCGGGGGCAGGGCCCACACTCCCTGCTCCCCTGAGGGCCCGCAAACCCCGAGCCAACATATGTGGGGTAAGCGAGGGATTTCTGAGCTGTAGACAGCGGGGTTTCTTAGACAAACATGGAGCCTGGGGAAATACATGTATTTTTTGTTTGATTTCAGGTCCAGGGGCTGACCATATTGTGCTTATCTGTGTTTCTGCCACAGACCATTGCTTAGCACAGTGGTGGCCCCTCGGGAGACAGGAGCGGCGCGGTGGAGAAGGTTAGCGGGTCCCTTCAGAATCTCCGCGATGGGGCGAGGCGGGGGAGGCTGCGTGCGGCTCCTCTCGCACATCAGAGATGCCCCCGCCCCGCCCTCTGGTTCTGCTGTGCCCGAGGGGCTGGCCGAGGGCTCCCTCCGACCTGGGCTGGGGCCAGGAAGGAGCACAGAGCAGCCCCCCGAGGGCCGCGTGGCACGGGGGCGATGAGGCACTTCGGCTGGGGAACGGGGTCGAAAACTCCTCCGGGCAGCCGGGCAGCCCGGCTTCTGGCGACGCAGCGATGTTCTCCTTGCTCCTTCTCTCTTATAATCGCTTCTTCCTCCCAGAACTTTCTTTCACAAGTCAGAGAACACACAGCGGAGCAGAGGACAGGAGAGCGGAGCTCGGCTCATCTGATGGTCTGCCTACACCCGCTGAGTCACTCATAATGGCTCCTCAGATGTCATTTTCTCGCTAAGACATTTGGAAAAATTTCTGCTTCTGAATCACAAGCAAACACTATAATTCAACAATCTTCTCTGAGTTATTCAAGGAACTTCAATGCACTCAGAAGAGGAAGATTGGGGCGGATGAAATCAATGAATTCTCTGAGTGCTCTGGTTTTTTTCCTAATTACATTTCATTTGTCAAATGGAGGTGGGGGGCGCTCCATCTGAGCGCAGGGGGCCGGCTCCTGGGGGAAGTCTGGACGCGGCCGATTCGGGGGCTCCGGATGACACTTGGCTTTTCTTATCATCTGGCTTCTGCTCCCACAATAGCCCCACGTGACGTCCAGGAAAAGGCTGGCCGCCACGGCATCTTCTTATGAATTTCGACAGTGGCCGGGGGAGAGAGTGTCTGAACCGAGGGCCAGCGGGGTCCTACTTGGTCATTTCAGTGTCTTCAGGCAGCGGGCATTCTTGACCCGCGGTGGGGTCACCTATTGTGCGTGCCCAGGGATGCTTTTGCGCCTGCCCTCTGCCCTCTGGGGGGATGCCCACTGAAGCTCTGAGCTCCAGTGCAATCACTGCTAACCTGCCTTTGCCACGCCCTTCTGCAGGGGACTGAAGGACCGTCCGTTGTCACAGACAGCCACTTTTAATTCCTTGCCGCAGGCCAGGGCTACGTTGCGGGGGTTGGTCACCTTTACACTGGCGGGAGAGCAGAGCCTGGGTAACGCCGGCCACTCAGAGGACGCGGTCCACCCCTGTCCCAGGAAGGGGCCGCTGCTGTCGGTCTGAGAAGGCACTGCATGGTCCTTACTAAATCGGCTGTCTGAGGAGAGCCTTTTCCTCGGGGACACGGCTGCCTCCCTCAGAAGGACAAAGGAACACAGGCAGAGTGGACACTTCCAGGCCTGGGCGTGGCCCGCCACCGCGTTCTGCCCGGGCACTTTCGGCTCGGCCGGCCAGCGCTCCGTGCCCACGGCCGGCTCAGCTCGGCACGCAGTAGGTGCTGACTCCCTGGGAACGGAGGGAGCCGCCTGGATAGAGCGTGCCGCAGCTTCTAGCGTCCCACGAAGCCGCCCTGGAACGTGGCCTGCACGCGGTCCTGTCTGCAGACCTGGGCCGCCACCCCCCACCCTGCTGCCTGCGCCGAGAGAGCGCAGGTTCAGGGAGGAGGCAGCGTTTGCCCCCACCCCCCAGCCTCACCCAGAGGCAGCGACCAAAGCTCAGGGCTGGCTCAGCCTGAGTAAACACAGCCAGCGGGGGCTGGGAGTCAAAGCAAACAGGGGTCCTCTCTTTCCCCCTCTTTGCCAACTGCCCCATCAACAGAAAAGCCTTTTAAGTGCTCATCTGGGCTTCCCCTCCCTGAGCAAACTGAGAGGGCCCGGAGGAATGTGCTCGGGACCCGCCAGGAGAGCTCCCGCTACACACAGCGAAGAAGAACGAGCCCAGGGAGATCAAAGCGCCCTCCCCGCTGCCCCCGCCCGGGCCGGTCCCTGGGCGGCCCCAGCCACCGCTCCCTGGAGGAGCACGTGCGGTTACTCTGTCGACATGCCACCCTTGACGTGCCCGCCTCTTGGAACAGTTTGTCCTTTCAGAGGGACCACCTCATCAGGGACGTTAGAAAAGCCCTTGGGCCTCAGTCCCACCCTGCGCGGGACAGACTCTGAATAAATACAATGCTGCCTGTAGGAACACCTGCCGTTTCGAGCGCGGCCGCTCACCCTTGCCAGGTGTGTGCGCGGCTCGGCAAACATTTGCGGAGGCCCTGTTCCCAAGGGGCAGGCTGGGGACTCAGAGGTGACAAGAGCGGCAGTTCTGGGGCCCCGCGGGAGATAAGGCAGGCCTAGAAGTAATTAGCAAACACGGGGAAGTACAATGCGGGGGCCACAGGCGGGGGTGTCTGTGACCCAGGGGCTGGGCGGGGGAGTCGCGGAGCTCCAGGAGGGTGGCAGGAGGGGGACTGAAGGCAGGGGTGTTGGGTGACTTCTATGAAAGCTGGAAGCTCATTTTTTAGTTTGTGAAAAGCACTGGTAGGCACCTGCAAATTCCTTCATCTTGAATGTACACGCTTTCTTCTCTTCGCCTTTGGGGGTGGCAGGGTTTGAACCGGAAGCATCTGCGGGGTCCCCTTGTGAGGCCTGTGGCCACTCCGTTGGGGGCAGAAGGAAATGCCTACTGTGAGAAGTGCTCCAAGAGTACCAATCCCGTGCCACGTCGGGGTGGATGCGCCCGTTGTTACCCGTTGCTAACATTTTGCTCCATTGGCTTACCTCGCTCTCTATGCGTCACGTGTTAACTGTGGTGGCTAAATGTTTGCAATGAAGTCCCAGGCCTGGTGACTCCACCTTGAATGTGTCATAGTATCTCCTGAAAATAAGGATTTCTATTTGTACAAGCCCAGGCCCTGATCACATGTGGGAACTCCAGCATGGATACAATGTTACTACACAACCTACCTTGTATTCAGACGCCTGGGGCTGGGCGAGCGCCTGGCTCCCGCGCCTGACCTGGTGTCCTACGGTGCTGCTGCTCCCCGGCAGGGGCGGACCGCCGGGGACAAAGCCCTGCTCCCTTTCCGCGCACAGCCCAGGCCCCTCCGTGCTGTGGCTGGAGCCTGTGGGAGCGGGCAGAGGCCATTCCCCGACCCCGCAAAGTCCATTGTCAGTGTCTTCCCTGCTCGTACCACCGACCTCACCTTGAGTCTCCCCAGGCACATGGGAGGGGCCCAGGGTTTAGGAGCTGACAGGATGGGGCTTGGGGGGCAGGGTGGACCCCTCAGCGGACATTGCCCATCCGGTCAGAGGCAGGGAGGGCAGGGACCAGGGACTCTGAGTCCAGTTCAGCCTGTTTCAGGGTCCATGTCTTGGGGGGTTGTGTCTTCCTAAACCAGCGCCTCCCTGAAGACGTCCGTGAGCCCAGGGGCTGCCCTCACCGGTCTCCTCCGTTCCCGAGCCCCCAGCTCCCAATGTGCGGGCGCCTGGCACACAGCCGGTCCCTGCGGGTGGCTGTTCAGCGAACAGGGGCCCGCCTGGGGTGCCTGGCAGATGCTGCGGAGAGGCCCCAGGTGCTTGCTGGGGTGCCGGCCCATGTGTCCACTGATGGAGCGGGACTCGGCCTGCCCTGGGCCCGCACCTCTGGGGCTCTGCGCTGCGGGGCGGGGCTGGCTGCGGGGGTGGGGTGGGGGTGGGAGTCGGGAGGGTGGGGCCTGGGCCTGGTTTTGCAGGTGGTTTGAAGGTATCTGGGAGTGCATGGCTCTCAGAGCGCCCGCGGTCTGCTCAAGGACACCCGTGGCGAGCCGTAAGCCCCCAGGGAGTGGGGCAAGAGCGAAAGGGGTAACGGAGCACAGGCCAGGGAGGGCGCTGGGGGGCCAGGCAGGCCCGGGCCTGGGCAGAAGGCCGGGCAGGGACAGAGCAGTCTGCAGAAGGAGCGGAGGCGGGAAGCAAGGGTGTGAACAGGGTCGGGGGCCCGTGTAGGCGCCAGCCACGGATCCTGGCCCGGGGCGGCCGAGCCTTCCGGACCCTCGCAGCAAGGAGGGCCCTTTGAGGCCCAAGCCTGGAGAAGGGGCTGGGGAGGTAGGAGGGGACAGGCTGGGTTTAGGTTTCTCTCTCCACTGGGTTTCCCCAGGCTCTGGAGAATCACATGGTGCTGCCGCAACTCTGGCCAAGTCTCCCCGCCCCCGCCCCCACTGTCTCCCTCTGAGGTCGCCCCCAGCCACCCATGGCTCTGGGGCCGCTCCTTAGGGAACATGGTGAAGACAACGGGAGCCGTGGCGGGTTCTCAGGCGAGGGCGGGGAGACACCCCGCTGGTCGTGTGGCTGCGGTGAGGCCGCCTCATGCTCTGGGATAGCATGTGTGGTCTCATCTGTCACGTTCAGGCAAACGGATTTCTAATAATACAACTGGCTTGGACGGGGCAGCTCTCTGGAGGTGGCTCCGGTCACCCCAGTGAGCTAGGAGCCTGCGCTCAGTTGTCATACCAGGGCCCCCCCCGCCTCCCCCTCCCTGTGCCGGAACCCCAGGCCTGGCGCACAGCAGCAGCCTCTGGTCATGGACTCTAGGAAATGACTGGGCGATGTTCTGTGCTGGGGGAGAGAGCCACCACCCCCTTCACTGGGGTGATAGCAGGGAGCACGGGGGGGGGGGGCTGGGCGTCTGGGCTGGACACGCCCTTGGGTCCCCCTGGCTCGGTGGCTGGGTCGGCTGGTCCCACTGCTGCACAGCCCAGAGCTGTGCTGCGCTCGCAAGGTGAAGGCGGCTCCCCCACAGTCTGCGAGTTCCGGGAAGACCTTGCGCTCGGGCACAGGCAAGGATGCGAGAAATTGTGCACATTCAGATTGGCCAGTGTGGCAACCAGATCGGATCCAAGGTGAGGAGACCCGCGTTCCCGGCACTCGCTCCGCCGCGGTCCCCAGGCGCCGCTGACCAAGACGCTGCCTCAGGGAGCTGGGCTGACGGCATGTGCTGGCTGGGTATTTGATTATTAATGCCTTTAATTAAAGAGACAGGAAATAGCAGAAGTTTAAAGGGTTATTTTAATTCATTGAGTCCCGTGTGTGATAACACACATCACCCATTTTTACTTTATCGTCTTCAGCGATGCACTTTTCATATCTAAAAACAGTCGTTTGTCTCCAGCTTTCCAGTTTGTTGGGTGACTTTCGACACCGTGTCTGTAAGCTATCTTTCCCTTCTCTCCCGTATTTATGCTCTAAAGATAAAAAAGATGAGCTGCTTACTATTCTGTTTAACATGCCATAGGAAAGTAAAGAGTTAAACCTCAGAGTTTTGTGCACAGTAGCAAAAAGAATTAAAATACTCCCTCTAGGATACAAATGAGTTTTTCTCCTCCCCCCTTAAATTTTTCTACAAAGGGCCTGGCTGGGTTGGTAGCACTAAGAAAACCAGGGATACCACCCCGTGCCTCCAGCCCTAATTTTTAAAAACCTTTTATTTATTGATTTGAAAGAGAGAGAGAGGAGAGGGGAGGAGGGGGGAGAAGCGGAGAGGAGAGGAACATCAATTTGCTGTTCGCGTATTTACGCGTCCGTTCCGTGGGCCCTCCCTTGGGAGGGAACCCGCAGCCTCCGTGCGTTGGGATGGCGCTCTAACCACCTGAGCTCCTCGGCCGGGGCGCCAACCCTAGTTTTAAGATGACCCGTTCTACAGTATCTGATTGTTCTCACTGCTATTTTAAAATGAATTTTACAAGCATGAACTGCATTAAAACTGTCTTTAGATTTCTTAAAAAGTGGTAAAACACAGAATAAAATTTACCCTCTTCACCATTTTAAGGTATATCCTTCATGGCCCCTTGCGGAACTGAAACTGTCCCCTTCAAATGCGAACTCCCGCCCTGCTCCCCTCAGCCCGGGCCCCCCTGCCCCCGCCCCCGCCCCCGCCCGCTCTGTCTCTACCCGCCTGTCTCCTCCTGGTCCCTCCTAGAAGTGGAATCTACAGAACTTGTCCCCTCGTTCCTGGCTTATGTCGCCGAGCACGAGGTCCCCCAGGTCTGTCCACGCTGTAGCAGGCGGCAGAACTTCCTTCTTTTCTTGAGGCTGAATAACGTCCCGCTGTGCAGAGGGGCCACTTTTGCGTCTGTTCAGCCACCCACGGACCCGGTGGCTGCTTCCCGCTGTGGGCTGTCGGGAAGGCTGCACCTGGGCAAAACCTACTCTTTGAATGCAGGGGTTGGCTACCTGGGGCAAAAAATGCTGCGGCTGGAAGAGAGACAGCCACCCTTCCATGCACAGGGACAGGCGTCCAAAACCAAGACACGCGGAGAGGTCGGAGGCTGCCCCCCACCCCCTGCTCTGAGGCTGGACGATAATGCAGGCAGAGGCCGTGAGGACGGGCGTGGGCTAGACAGCGTCTCTGCTCGGCCTGGGGCTGCGTGGCCTCAGGGCCAGAGCCCGGCAGCTCCTTACGGTTCGGGGCCCTAAGAACTCGAAGTTACATTTAAATTGCGTGTCATAGGACTTAAATGTATTTATTCTTCCACACTCTGCATGGTGCTGGCACTTCACTATGAAGGAGGCCATGGCCCGAGCGGAGGCCGCACGTACCAGGCGCGGCAGGGAGAAAGCCCTGGGGGACGCGAACATAAGTGGATTCACTTCCATGGCGTCAGACTGTGTGCTTCCAGGGCAATGGAAAGAAGCTGTCTCAGCAACTGTTGCCCGTGCAAGAGCTTGGCACGTAGCTCTGGTATTGATAATAAATACTGTGCATGTGACGGGAGGCGCAGTGTGTTTCAAACAGTTACTAGAGGATAAGCTATGGGTGGGTTTGAGTCGTGTGCACCCCTGATCACAAAAATGCAGGGGGCTTGAATCGGATGTGGGTGTTCCAGTCGTGGGGTTTTGAATAAACCTCCGAAGTGAAATGAGATATTTTGGTGAAATCGGCTAAGAGTCCAGTCTGTTTTCACGCGGGGGCCTGGACTTCACTAGCCGGAAGCATGGAGGAGTGGCTACTGATACGCTCTCGATGGGAACTTCTAAAACCACCGCTGTAATGGATACAAGAGCCTGGATTTAAAAAGAGCAGACGTCAGTGTAGTAACCTGTGTTGACAGCGCATTTGGGGAGCTCGGGTGGGTACAGACGGCAGTCCTCAGGTGCGGGGTGGCAGAGGCACCCGGTGGGTTGTGCCCCAGGGGGCACATGTGGGAAGAGGCCTGAAAGGCGTCCGGGGGAGGGAGGGTGACGCTGGCCCAGGCCGCAGCCCGTCTTGCCGCTCCACCCGTGGGCTCGCTGGAGCCGATGCGGCCTTTCTTGGGGTCCCTCTGCGCGCTGACCGCCGCCTCTGCTTCCAGTTCTGGGAGGTGATTGGCGAGGAGCACGGGATCGACGCGGCCGGGAGCTACAGCGGGGACTGCGCCCTGCAGCTGGAGAGAATCAGCGTGTACTACAACGAGGCCCACGGTAGGACGCCGGGCGCCGCCGCCCTTGGCCACCAGTCCCGGGGGAGGGAGTGGCCGGAGGGGGGCCGCCAGTGGTCACTTGAGTGCTGTCCAGGCCTAGCAGCAGACTCACGAGTGACAGGTCCCCACGAAGTCACTCATTGGGGGCACATGTCCTAACACGAGTAGTTTAAGCACCAACTTTCCTTTTTTGGTCTTTAAATTAAAACCAGAAGCGCTTCCACCAGGAACAGAGTCTCTGCCACGGGCAATGCAACAGGACAAAATAATGAGCGAGGAATTTCTCAAGCATTTCACAGATTTGCATGATTGTTCTCAGGGTCAGGATTCAATGTCAAGCTCTTTCTACTAAAGATGCTGTTTTTTTTCTTTTTCTTTTCTTGGACCCGTATCACAAGGCTCTATTTTGATGAAACATTAACTTTTAGAAAAACAACAGTTCGCTGATGTCTCCGTTTTTCCGTGCAGGTAAGAAATACGTGCCCCGAGCCGTCCTGGTGGACCTGGAACCGGGGACCATGGACAGCATCCGCTCCAGCAAGCTGGGCGCGCTCTTCCAGCCCGACAGCTTTGTTCACGGTAGGTTCTCCTGCCTCCTGGCCGCGCCCTCCTCCCTGCCCCCCTCCCCGTCTGGGCAGCGTGACCGCGACCCCTCTGCCGCAGGTAACTCGGGCGCCGGCAACAACTGGGCCAAGGGTCACTACACAGAGGGCGCGGAGCTGCTGGAGAGCGTCCTGGACGCCGTGCGGAAGGAGAGCGAGGCCTGCGACTGCCTGCAGGGCTTCCAGCTGGTGCACTCGCTGGGCGGCGGCACGGGCTCCGGGATGGGCACGCTGCTCATGAACAAGGTCCGCGAGGAGTACCCCGACCGCATCCTCAACTCCTTCAGCGTCATGCCCTCGCCCAAGGTGTCGGACACGGTGGTGGAGCCCTACAACGCCGTGCTCTCCCTCCACCAGCTGATCGAGAACGCCGACGCCTGCTTCTGCATCGACAACGAGGCCCTCTACGACATCTGCTTCCGCACGCTGCGGCTGACCACGCCCACCTACGGGGACCTCAACCACCTGGTGTCCCTGACCATGAGCGGCATCACCACCTCCCTGCGCTTCCCCGGCCAGCTCAACGCCGACCTGCGCAAGCTGGCCGTGAACATGGTGCCCTTCCCCCGCCTGCACTTCTTCATGCCCGGCTTCGCCCCGCTCACGGCCCAGGGCAGCCAGCAGTACCGGGCCCTGTCGGTGGCCGAGCTCACGCAGCAGATGTTCGACGCGCGCAACACCATGGCCGCCTGCGACCCCCGGCGCGGCCGCTACCTGACGGTGGCCTGCATCTTCCGCGGGAAGATGTCCACCAAGGAGGTGGACGAGCAGCTGCTCACGGTGCAGACCAGGGACAGCAGCAGCTTCGTGGAGTGGATCCCCAACAACGTCAAGGTGGCCGTCTGCGACATCCCGCCACGCGGCCTGAACATGGCCGCCACCTTCATCGGCAACAACACGGCCATCCAGGAGCTCTTCACCCGCGTGTCCGAGCACTTCTCGGCCATGTTCCGCAGGAGGGCCTTCGTGCACTGGTACACGGGTGAGGGCATGGATGTGAGCGAGTTCGTGGAGGCCGAGAGCAACGTGCACGACTTGGTGTCCGAGTACCAGCAGTTCCAAGACGCCAAAGACGCCCTGGAGGAGAGCGAAGAGGTTGCGGGGGAGGTGGAAATGGAGGCAGGGGACGCCGCGCCCTGACCGCGGGGGGCGCCAAGCAAGCGCCCCTCGGCCCGCCGGCGTTTCCCGCCGCCACCCACGCCCGCTCCGCCGGCAGCACGGGCAGCCTACCAAGCCCACGTGGTCACGCACTCTCCGCTGTGACACGGGACCGTGGGCGGGTCGGGGCGCCACCGATAGGCACTGGGGCCTTCTGCGGGCACTTCTGTTGAACGCGCACTGTACGCACGCCTTTCAGTAGTAAAGTGAATGCATGGCAAAGCGCTCCCTTCGTGTGCAGACGTTTGCTAGGCTTCACCGCGCGCCGCGCAGCTGCTCCAGCGGACAGCACGCGCCTGCCTGGGGAGGGCGCCGAGACACGCCGGGGCTCCTGGCCTGGTGCGTGGACCACGGAGGCCCTGCCCGGCGTCCTGCCTCTCCGTGCTCGCTGGCTCTAAGGAAGCCGGGCGACTGCTGCGCACCCGGGGCGAGGTGACGTCCACGGGGCGCTCTGCGTTCCCTGATTGGGGGGCGAGGGGAGGGAAGAAACATGCCGCCCACCCAGCGCAAAGGCCGGCCCGAATGGAAACCAAAGCAACAGGCCAAGCTCAGCAAGCCCGGCCCTGTCCCCGGCGCGGCGAGGAGCCGCTGGCGCCGCAGGCCCCTGCGCGTGCCCTCAGTGTCTCCTTTGAGGCAGGGCCAGCGGCCTCCCGACCCTCTTGCTGTGCCTGCCAAGGCCACTGGGGAGCGCCCTTCCCGTCCCACTCCACCGCCCCCCCCCGCCCCGCCCCCCGGCCCCTACTCTTTCTGGAAGGGCGTGATGCGCCCAGCAGCCGCTGGCAGGCAGTGGCTGCAGCGTCCTTCTCGGTCGCGGAGGATGTCGTCTCATTAGGGAGCTTTTACGGTGCAAGTTAATTCGCAGACGGAGCCGTAGGTGTTGGAAGGTGGCTTGGCTTCCACGGCCACGGCCCGGTTTTGATCTGCTCCCCTTACCGCGCGGGACCAGGTCGCACGAGCGTCGCCGCAGCACCACCGCTCCTTCGTCCCAGCGTCTCAGCGGCCCCCGCAGTGGCCCGCAGCCGACAGGCGGCAGGCGGGCGCGCGAGCCTCCCTGCGGGGCGGGCAGGCCCCGGGTCCTGGGCCCCGCCCGGCCGCCGCGCCGCCAGGGTGGGCGGCAGTGGGTGGCAGTGGGCGCAGGGAGGAGCCGCCTGGGGAAACCTCATTTCCACGCGCGCGACAGGGGGAGACTGACTCAAACTGCCACGAGAAAATTCAAGTCCTGCCGTCGGCAGCGCGGCAAGTCTTCTATTTACAAAATTAAAATTTTTTTTTTAACACTTTCTACTTGTGGTGCAGAATCACTAAGAACGAGGACAGAGTTACTAAGACGCTGCGCCTGAACACTCTTACCCTGAGGTTCATAACTTCCTTAGATGCTAAAAAGACGTACAAGCTGTGATTATGTAAGGATTTATACACAGGCTTCCTCTAGCAGTTTCCTTCTCAAATCTAAAAAGGCAATTAAATGGGTGCAGGAAGGATATAAATCTAAATTAAAAAGAAAAAAGAAAACTTCTGCTGATTTACATTACTATAAAGATTTTTATTTGCTCAATAGTAATCATTAAAGTACAAAGAAATTCAATTTTAAATGGCTCAATTGCTTTATTTCAGACTAAATAAAATTCCTTTCCTTGGAGTCTAATCACTCAGACTGATTCATTTTAGTTAGAAATAGTTCAAAGTGCATCTCACCATCCTACTCTTTCACATGGTAGAAATAGTTAAAAAAAACAATGAAACCCAAATCTAGAAACCAAGAGAAATGTGTCCTCTCCGATTTGGAAGAGCCCATTTCCTTAGCGGCGTGGTTGCCACGGTGACACCCGTCTCTCAGAGACCGACAGAAAATCGGCAGAACTGGAATTTTGGAGCCTGCCCCGGCCCTGTCCCTTCACCTCGCACGCGAGAACAAGGGATTACCAGCCCCCGCCCGCCCCAGACCTGCACCCGAACACCCGGCAGCAGCTCTGAGCAGGGCCCAGCACCCGGGACAAGCCCGGCCGGCCACCCGCCGCGCTGGGCCCATAGTTTATTTCATCCGTTACTGGCTCAGGGCATTTTTTAATCAGAGAAAAGACCTCAGAGAATCTTTGTTGGCAGTAAGTCTGTCTCTTACTGGGGGCCTTGACCCCTTGCCCTGTCCCGAAGCCTCACCTCTGGCTATTAGGGCTGCCTCCCTAATAAACGACTTCGAACTGCATGGCTGGAAACCATTTAGCCCTCGCCTGTCGTTACTTTGCCTGGTCGCCAGGACGCACCGCGGCCTGTGGTTGCCTGACCGCGGAGAGTGCGCCAGGCGCTCCCCAGGGCCCCCGCCACCAACCACCCAGGGGCCTCAGCGCCCACCAGCGCAGGCTCCCCTGCCCTCTCTGCTGCCCCTCCCGGCAGGCCCTGTGCTGAGAATTAAATAAAACCCACAGGTCAAGTGGCCCAGGGGCAGGAAGTCGTCTCCCCAAGCGGAGAACAAAGACATTTTCTGAGCTCCTTCCTAGCTCGGCTAAGTGGCCCTGATAAATGACTATTTGCTTAAGTGCCACGGTGAGAACTGGGCCCGGCCAGTGCATGAGCTGAACAGTGTTTCAAAATTTCCTGTTCAAATTTATTTCTCTCTTCTCCGAAAACAGTTAAAATCAAGTAGTTAACTTTGCGATGAAGTTTTACTCGGCCAAGTGCTTCCAAGTTTCAAAGAAAGATAAAAACACACACTTGCAGCAGCCCTTCATCCGCAAACACTCGCTGCCTGCGTGCATCACCTCGCAAGCCGTCTCACGGCGCCCGCGACGGCAGTCAAGGGCCTTGGGTTTTAATTTCAGCTCGGCCATCAACGCGGTAAGCCAGTTACTGAGCAGCTTTGCCTCATTTCCTACAAGCAATGCGCCTAGATTATGAAGATTCATTTATCACACTCTGTGAGCAGCTTTTTGTGCTTAGATAAATCCCAACATTAATAGTTCCCCTAGGTTTTAAGGGTGCAAGTAAAAAAGTGAATTGCTATCATTCAGTACTTTTTCCTCAGACCGGGGGCCGCTGCCCGCTCGGGAGAGAGGCCGGGGCAGCCACGCGGCTCCCGCACGATGCCTGCAATTCCAAGATAAGGGGCAACGAGAGCCCCGGTGACGGAGTCTGACTGTCAGCCCTGTGCCGCGAAAAAGAGAACTTTCTATTTTGAGACCCTTCAAACTGTCGTATCTCTTTGGTTGCTAGATATTAAATCTGCTTCCCCTGACACCCCCGAAGAAATGCTGGTTCATATGGTCGTCACCCTGCAGCCGTGCAGGCAGGTCCCGTCAGGAAAGACGAAAGTGCAAAGGAGACAATACGAACGGCACGCGTTGTGCACACCTCTGTTTATTGGCACTGTCAATCCACCAAAACGCAGGCCTCCCCCCACGGCACGAGGCGGCTTCCCGTCCACCGGAGCACGCGCCCACACATCTTCACCCCGACAGTGGAGCTGTTTCCACGCTTTAACCAGGGTCTAGGAGGGAAAAAGAAAATGCAAAAGTTGCTCGTCCTCTGTGTTTTCTTAAAAACCCAACACAAACGGGGAAGACAACATCCTGACAAGGCATCATCCGAGTGTGGCTTCCGCTCACCAGGTTGGCGAGGAGCCTGGGCTCTTGGCAGGGCCTTCGTCGGACAAGCACTCGGTCGCCCGCTAAGTGAGGCCGAACATGCGCACTCCCCGGGGCGGGGGCCAAGCCCCTGCAGGCCTGTGGAGAGCGCTCAGCGCTCTGCTGATGGAGCTGGGCCCCCTGCCGACCCTGGACACCACAAGGGCCCGGGTCCGGCTACACGGTGCTGAAGGGCGGGGCTGGGTCGCCCGGTCAGCATCTCGTTAGAGACAAAGCGCCAGCCGCAGCGCCAGGCCTCCCGGCTCAGAATGAGGAGATTGGATGGAGAGCCCCGAGAAAGGGCCGCATCCAAAGCGCCGCATTTCCAGACTCATAATAAAATATTTACTAATTCAAAATGAAAATGAAAAGTGCTTAGGGGAGACAGTTCCAATAAGTAAAATTGCTCATAACCACAAGCTGCCAAAGGATTAATATTTATCATGTTTCCCTGCTACTGCAGGTCTGAAGCTTTTTAAAACACAAAGCAGGAAAATGCAATCTGGAAAACATCTCTCTGGTAATCTCCCTTGCTTACCTTGGACATAACTATCCAAAAAGTGGTTTGGAGAGCAAATCACTTTAGCAGTTTGGAGCACACAAGTCTTACCAACTGTTTTGCTCAGTATAGAATGTTAACTTCGTGTTGCCCAGACCTTCGGAGAAGAGAGATGAGCGGCTGCGCAGAGAGCCCAGGGCACGCAGCCCAGAGCGCTCACCGCAGGGCCCCCGGCCTGACCAACGGCCGGACTCGCAGCCCTCCCCGTAGGCAGTGATTTGTGAGAACACCAGCAGGTGTGGGGGAAACACAATCACAAAGAACTGTAATTTTTCATGCTCCCGAACTGTTATGTAACTGCAACAGCAATTACGAAAATGAGAGTTTATCCTCCAAATTATTTGACTTTGTGCAAGTGAAACAAGTTTAATTAAAATAAGATGGCTTTCTACCAAGGCACTGCTCAACGAGCTGCCAATCAACGTGCCGATCACTTCTGCTCCTCAGGGCCCCAGACACCACTCTCTGATGTGCCTTGGGGCTTGTGTGACCCATGGCTTCAAACTGTCACCCCACTACCTTCTACAGGCACCGACTGACCAAAAAACAGATGCAGTTCGAAACCAGAATTACTCTGATTTTTAAAAGTACTTTAAATAGTTAAGATGCAACTCTTCTCAATCAGTCAGAACTTACACATTATTCCTTCTTCACTTTCACAATCTTGACGCTGCTGCCGGAAGTCTTCTCAGCGCTTGCTCTGAATTCTGCTTTCAGTGCATCCCTCACCGCCTTGGCGCAGATCTGGGAGTATCGGATGTAGCTGGGAGAGGACGAGAGACGGCACGCATTTCATTACCGACCATCCAGCCAGACTGATTGTGTAACTGGTTTTTAATTCATGTATTTTAAATTTTGGTTTGATGGTATATTATTATAGAACTGGATTTAGAAATGACTTAATACCAAAAAGAATCTGTACAAAGAAAAAGAAGACTAGGAAGAAATGCACCAGAGTCTTAATTAATGTTAGGACGGGTGGTCCTCAGTTTTTTTACTTTATACTGTTTTTCCTCTTTAATACACATTCATTTAAAATAAAAGATGCATACATAGTTTTAAAAAAAATAGAGCAAAGGCAGGGAAGAAAATAGAGCAAAATGTTTATGGAGTCTATAACTGGAAGGATCCCCCCTGTTTCCCTACTTAAAACTTTTTCTTACATTATTCTTACAAGTATATAATTAAAAGGGGAAAAAAACCCTATTTTGAATGAAAAGTTCTTCCTCTGATTAAGTATTTAAAAGTTTTCCTGAGAATATTGGATTCTGTTTCACAAGTCTGCCATTAAACATACTTCCCAATCAAGGTTTCCAAATTAAACTGCAAAGTCCTTTGAGAAGATCATCATCAAATCTAGCAAAATATCTAACAGCCTGCTTCCTGTTTGGTAGACGGACTCCCATCAACATCTTATTTTCCAGAAGATGTCAGCTCACTTTTTACACTTTTTGAAAACAGGCAGGGGGCTGGGGGAGGGCGCTGCTGCCTCTTTTCTTGTGTTTCAGATTTGGGGTTTTTTTTGGCCAGGAGGTAGGCGTTCCAATGCCTGCTTCCACTCTTACTAATTGGGTGACCTTCAGGCTGTTCAATCTTTGCAGCTCGTTTATTCACCCAGAGAAACAATAGAATAAAATAGACGATGATTATACTTGCCCCACCAGTGGGTGGGAGGAGGAGAGACAAAGTGTGAAAAGTGTGAGTCATCACGTCGCTCACATAGTAGGTGCTTAATAAATGGAGCCCGTTCCCGAACGATCAGCCTCCTGATTCTGCAAAACTTGGCTTGACCTCACAAGCTGGGAAGATTGGGTTGCTCGGGGGTCTCCCGGGCCTCCACCCACAGATCGTCACCACGGAAGGAGCGCCTTTGCGCCGGCACGTAAGACGGTGTAGCACCTGGAGCAAGGCACTGCGCTCGCTCGCCTGGGTGACAGGTGTGATGGGGTCAAAGAAACCTAGACGGACACCTTCCCCGTTACACTAGATGCTATGTCCTGCCGTGGGTCCCACTTTGGGGCTTTCGTGAGCCAGACCGCCTGTGCGCAGGGCTCTCTGCAGGTAAGAGCATCAGGAGTTAATGCAAAATGAAATAAAAACTGTGCACCCTTACGAACGCCCCATTGTGACGCTGAAAAGATCAAAAGATCTTTTGACCGTGGTCACCTCGGGAGAACGCTCCCCAGTCCTTGAAGTTCCCAAGTTTTACGTCACTTGTCACTTTTACAACCGGAGAGGGCAAAGGCCCTGCATCCAGGAACCGCTGTTTCTGCGAAAGCGTCGCGGGTGACCCCCACCCGGCGTCGGCGACGTCGCGCCAGGTGCAGACCTGCACCCAGAGGCAGGCAGGCACGCGGGGCTTGCGCGCAGAGCGCCCCACGAACGCGCCTGCACCCCCGGCTGCGCCCTGCCTCCCTCGCCCGCAAGGCCGCCATCTTGGCGCGATCGCTCGCCGACCCCCGCCGCGCCCGCGTGACCTCCGACCCCGGGCCGTCCCGCACCCTCCCGGCGCGCCCCTCTCGGGGCCTGGGCCTACCTGAGTCCAGCCTGTCGCCAATAGGCCACCATTATGTCACGAGAGGGGGCTTGTCGGATCGAATCGCTAGGACGCGTGAATGTCGGCTCAACGCGCGACCCAGCGGCCGGAAGGTCAGGTCTGAGAAGCGGAAGGGGCGGGGCTCGGGACCTGCCAATCCCGTCGGCTTGGCCCCGCCCTGCCCTGCGGAACAGTCCCTGCTGCCCCGCCTTGGAACCCCTCGGCGCCGGGAGCCAATAGGGACGCGCAGCCCGGGCCTCGAGTGCCAATCCCCGGGCGGGCCGGCCAGCTACGCCTGGCGATTGGCTCGGCGGGCGCCCGTGTGCCCCCATAGTTCTCGGGCGGGGCGACAGGGGCAAGAGAGGAGCTGGAGGAATTCGAGGCTGTGAGGTTTCAGGGGCGCGAGACGCTAACCCACGACCGAGGCTGGTGTTGGGGCGCCCTCCCCCCACCCCGGGATCCCAACGTGACACTCAAACATCCTTGTTACAGTGAACAAGGGAACTGGCAGGACACCTTCCGGGGCCTTAGAACCGCATGCTGTGTACCAGGACAGGGGCACAGCAAAGGCGGGTGGGGGGCGTACAAATGGGGGGATCAGGTCGGAGGCTGGGAGACCTCCCAGAGGCAAGGGGACTTAAGCGTTAGCGCGTTCAGTTTCCGGAAGGAGCCTCAACCCACCAGCTGAGCTGGGTCAGAGCTCATGGCAATTAAGCGTAGTCTTAGCAGGAAAAATGTACACTTTACTCTTCACACTTAAAAAGATTATAATCAACCCTGGCAGGGGTGGCTCAGTGGATTGAGCTCTGGCCTGCGAACTACAAGGTCGCTAGTTTGGTTCCCAGTGAGGGCACATGCCACGGTTACCAGGCAGATCCGCAATGTGAGTGTGACAGAGGCAACCACACATTGATGTTTCTTTTCCTCCATCTCCCTCCCTTTCCCTCCTCTAAAAATAAATAAAATCTAAAAAAAAAAAAAAAAAAGATAATCAGGAAACACCATGGTTAAAAGGAAGTTTTTATTAACAAGAAAGGTTCTTCTTAATTTGCCTAAGATCCAATTTTAGTATCAAATAAGTTAGGATGCTCTGGCCCAAGAATCTAGTCTATGAACCCTCTTCAAGTGCAGTCCTCTCAAATGTGCATTTTGTATTTTTTCCAGTAAAAACCATAAATACCAGCTATTTAACTAAAAGGAGTAACTACATAGGAATATAAAAATTCAGAGAATTTTATCATTACATCAGAATAAAAAAAAAAATCGAACAAAATAAAATTTGTTAAATCTTTTTATCATCCGGGCATTCATTACACCTTTCTCAGAACAAGTATAATTCACAGAAATTATACAAGGCAATTTTTATTAAATATCAGTATTTAGCTGAAAATTATTTCAACTGTAAAAACCATCTCTGGTTACAAAAAATAATCAAAAAACTTACTGAATGTCATTTGTTTTTACAAATGCCCTAGTAAGTATTAAGCTAAACAGTATTTTAAGTAGAGAATCACTAATTTTTCCGTAGTTTGGTACACTATTCCTATGGTTTATGTACATGTTACCTGGTTTCTTTTTACAGGAAACCTGACTAGAAATTTATCACATTAAGCACTGTGAAATAAAGGCAAGATCTAATCACCTTTTAACGAAAATACTAAGCGACAACTGCAAGTATCAAAGATATTTTTTACTGGTTGACAAGTGCTATAAAATATGAAATGAAATACATTCACTGGGTTGTTTTCCAGAGTGCAGCTGCCCTTTGGCACCGAAGTGAGGATGTCTTGTAAATAAAGGCTGCAAACCAGTTCACGCAGCGGTTAGCGCAGGTCAATGCTTCTCCTCCCCGTTGTTCCGCTCCCGCGCCCCGCCGCCCCCACCCCTGCAGCGGCACACTATTATTAAAAACATCAAGTACCTGGGAGTTATGCCTCCGATCAAGACATCATTTCAGTAATTTCAAATGATGTACAGCTCTTCATGTAACAAAGATGTTTTGTGGTCACAATTACTTCAAAAAGTAATTATATTCAAATAACCTGACATATCATGCTTTAGCAATTACAGAACCATGATTTTGACACATGGCAATTTATAAGTTAGGCAAATGTGAAAAGCTCAAAGATGTGAACAGCTGTTCTGCTGTTTAAGTTCAGAGTGCTGCAAAATTCTGGTAATGACTTTATTTTTTTCAGTTAACATAACCAGCCCACGACACTGAATACTAACTCATAAAGTACAAATCCAAGGAAGGTAATACCTTCACTAAGTTACAAAACTTTGGCAAATCAACGCAGTACTTGTTAACAGAATAAAATCCTACTTTTGTTGGAATTATACTCGAGGGATAATTTTCACTCCGAAAATGTCAGTTAAGTACCAAATTAAAACACTGGTCTTTAGAGGTGGTTTATAGCAGAGCAGGCTATTTTATACAAATTTAATATATCTTTTAAAACTAGACCATTTCCCCTCTGAATGCGAGATCCCCCTTAAGGTTTCCCACTGCAGGGCGACTATGTCTGTGTGGAGGCAGCTCTGCTCTGTCCTGGGGCTGGTCCAAGGCCAGGGAAGAATTCTGGTGCATGAAAAGCTTGGAAATTCTACCTGAAAGAGATGTAATGTGCTAACACCAATTTCCAAGCACTTTTCAAAAACTGTTAAATTTTCACGTCAATATTGCAGTCTTCAAAACCAGAGTCATTTCAAACAACACTAATAACTTCAGATGTTCCCTTTTATTTAGCATCCCTGTATCTGTTTTTATCAAGTCACATAACCTTTCTTCAGCTTATTAAAAAAAGAAAATTCTACCTAAAATATAGTTGCATTTTTTTCTTTACTTTCGTTGTATTTTTTAAATAATGAATAAATACAATGCCAGCTAGTCGAGATCCGCGGAGCGGGGTGTCGCCTACCAACGCTCGTCATTTTTCTACAAACGCCGCCGCCGCCATCGGGGTCCTTATGCTGCCTCTTGCTGAAGCTGTCAATTCCTCAATCTCCGCATTTAGTTTGTGAATCACCCATTCCATCGCTTCTCGGCCCTTAAAAAAATCCAACACGCTGACTGTTACCGAGTGAGAGCAAAGGCGTGTAGCAAGCAAACAGCACATCAGGGAGCGGCAAGGAGCACTGCGTGTAATACCTAACCTCACCGGCACGGGCTGTTCTGTCCTTGCCGCTTCTTCCTAATGTTATTTACCAAATATCAAATGCTTTCATTTATAAACTGATTTTTATTTTGTATGCAAAAGATGTTCTCAAAAGAATCTGTCATTCAATGACAGTGATTAGAGCCGCCCCCTTTTTGGAGGTGAGGTCAAGCCCCCTTTTTCTTTTTATGTCTGTATTTTAAACCAAAATCCCATCCAAGGTCTAAACTAAAGATTTAAACCAACACCTGGAGAGATCTGGCCGGACTCCCTCAGCCACCCTCGCCCGGCGCCCCACACGGCTCCCCGAAGAAGAAAAAGCAGCACTCCATTCCCCCGTCTCGGGGCCCCTGTGCCCTCGCGGCCTGTCTGGAATGCTTCTTGCACAGCCCTCCCGACCGCTCCGCCGCGCCCCTCCTCCCGAACTCAACGGAAATACCCTTCTGTGAACACTCGTTACACACCCCCACGCCTTCCTGCCCTTCTCCTTTCCTAACGATGGGATGTGCCGTCAGTGGTGCCTTCCTCGGTCCCGCAAGGGCAGGAACCACGTGTCTGTCACTTCCCGCTGGATCTCCAGCCTAGCCTCGCACTCTGCCTGGCACAGAGACGGCGCCTACGAGTAAGTGTCTTCCGACCGCTGAGCGATTGCATTCACTGTGTTATAAAACAGTGCGCTAAGCATCCTGTTCTCTAAACTTAGTTTAAATCGTGCATTCTCAGCGGGGCAAACATTAGCTAGGTGGTGACAGGGAAAACTCCCTTTTTTATGTATAAAGCCTACCTGTCTGCCTGTCTATGTGTTCAATGCCTGTATGCGGCAGGGACATTAGGAAAAAAAGTCTGCAATGGATCTAGGAGGGGGGAATAATGAAAAACGCTGACAGTTCCATTTTTAAACAGGGACATGTGGCAACATGTCATTAATTGTCCCATGTGCTGGGCCTCAGGCCATACACTTTCCATGTTACCTCATTTACTCTTCATGCCTAAACCCATGAGACGGGCCGTGAATCTCCGCTCCATAGATGGTAAACTGAGGCACAGAAAGGTTAATGTAAGGGCCCACGGCTGAAAGGCTGGCAAGAGTAAGAGCTCAGGCGTGAACCCCCAGGTGTGCTGGGCCCCAGAGCCTGTGCACGTGACAGCCTGTGGAGCCACGCCGCAGCGCTCAGAGTCAGCCGGTGAGGCCACACACATGGCCAGAGCTAAGCTCCCCCAAGCGGCAGCGGCCAGAGGGGCAGCGCCGGGGGGGCCCCCCCGCGCACCTTGTTGGCGTTGGAGGAGATGGTGCTGGCCATGAGCCCTTCCAGGTAGCTGCTGAGGCTGACTCCCTTCACCGTGATGATGGCTTCCTGAGTCAGGACCGTTCTGGAACAAAGCAGAGTCACACAGCCTCAGAATGGCCTCACTGTCATTTTTTCAAGAAATATTTGGTAAAAGAATGAAAACAACAGTAAAATAAGTTTGTTAAAACATTTTTTACTTACTTTTCTGGGTTCTGAGGATGCGGTTTATATATAAGTCTCTCATCTACTGAAACCATATTTGTAAAAGAAATCTATAGAAATTAAAAAAAAAACAAAAACCCAAATCATTTTGGAAACCAAGATAAAAAACATTTTCAAAATTAATTCACAAGCCCAAATCTTGCTAGCTAAATATACGAAACAATAAACCACTTTGATATTACTGTGTAAGTAGAGTTTAAATTTCACTGTTCATTGCTTACTTTTTATTAAAAAATAATAAGCTTGAGCCCCAGCTCGTGTGGCTCAGCAGACTGAGTGCCAGCTTGCGAAGCAAAGGGTCGCCGGTTCGATTCCCAGTCAGGGCACCTGCCTGGGTTGCAGGCCAGGTCCCCAGTAAGGGGCATGTGAGAGGAAACCACACATAGATGTTTCTCTCCCTCTCTTCCTCCCTTCTCCTCTGTCTAAAAATAAATAAATAAAACCTTAAAAAAAAAAAAAAAAAGGAGCTTGAAAAATGTTACAAGAGTAAGGTCACACACGTAATCCCAAACTTGCTGACTGAGAGCTGTCCCCTAGGAGCAGCAAGCAGCGAGGCTAAGCTGCTGCCAGGCAAAGACAACACAACAGCTAAGCACTGATTTCCTAAACCCCAACAAAGAGCTAGAGACAAAAACTTAAGCCAAATAGTTCAAAACAAAAACAAAAGGAAATCGAAACTTACATTAGTGGATTTAAGCTCCATTGTTTTCTCTACAGGATCAACTACAGAATGTTCTTGCACATATGTTTTGGTTCTCGCTGCACCAATAAGCTAAAAAAAAAATCCACAATTAGTAATTAGAGGAGGAGGAAGGATTTCTTAACAAGCATATCAATATTTTATTTGAAAGTAAAATGTGTTAAAGTCTCGAATCAAAAATCTGTTTCATAAAAAACAAGAAACATGAGGCATCAGACAGAGGGCAGACAGGAGACCGCCGGAGAGGGGCGGAACGCACACCCCGGGGACGAGAGCGACCCCACACAACGCCCCCCTTGCCCCCCAGCCGTGAGGCAGGGAGCCAGCGGCCCCCTGAGAGGGGGCTGCGGGGAGGGCAGGGCGCTGAGCCTGCGGGGCGACGAAGGGGCACCGAGTCCGGGACGCCCGCCGCTGGGGGTCTGGGAACCGGGGACGCAGCACAGGGAGAGCGCGCGGGCCGGCGGCCACGGGCCCAGCGTGGGCCCAGAGCTGTCCGTGGGCCGGCGCCACGGCGCCCCCCTCCAGGCAGGAAAGCACAGCTCACGGAGGAGGGCGTCCCGTCCAGTGAGCATCAGGTCGTGCTCTGACGCCAAGCCGCTCACCCTGTCGCGCGCATTTGTGTTCCCACCGCTGAATGCAGGGCCCGCCCAAAGCGCTACGTTCCTGCTGAAAACAGTGCTAGTTTCCTCATGGACCCGCCTTCTAGAAAGGAGGCCTCTACTGAAAACGGGGTCCGCTTATCCTATCAGACTTCTTCCCCATTCTAAACTGGCCTTCCAGTTTCTTGCTGGTTTAATTGAATCACTGAAGCCTGCTTCATTGTAACGGAATAGAATTATGTTTTTAAACATAGGGGGAGCAGTACTAGACCTTGGAACGATAGCGAAGTCCAAGAACATGCCGCTCTCTCCATGGGCACGTGACTGCCAGCTAGCACCCCCCAGACCGTTACTTCTGAACCCCACCACGGGTCTCAAGTTGCTGGCCAAAGCAGGAAAGGCAGAATATGGCCCACTTGAGATCACAGAGCATTAGCTGGCTTCCTTCAGAAAGTTTTATTGGGTGCCTTCATGAAGACTGTAATAATATTTCCAATTCATTATACACTCATAACTCAAGTTTATTATAATACAATTTGAACTGATGCAAAAATGACATTCAGAACCCGCTCCCGCAGCCTATTTGAAATTACAATGTGGTTTAGGAAAGTTCCCCCCAGCAGTCACATTTCTGCAGGAATAAAGATGCACTTACAGACTTCACCATGGAAGGCAGTCCCCACTCCGTGCTGAGAAGCCTATGGCTGTGCAACTTTCCAGAAGGATCTACGTGTCTGTCCAACACATCAACTCCCACCACGCTGGGGTTCATAGGGTTCGGGTATTTCTGCATTGCGGCTGTCGTAACAGTTTCCCATGGGTGGCTGCAACATAAAGTGCAATCAAACATTGAACGACATGCATATAAATTAGGCCGGTTTTATAACCCATCAAATTATTCTTTACAATTGAAGTTAACCTAGGGAAAATTATTTTCTGACACACTGAAAGATAATTTTGAGGACTCAATCTACATTTTAAACATATATAGGTTTCAGTATTTGTTCAGCATACA
The DNA here is from genome assembly GCF_021234165.1 of Pteronotus mesoamericanus. NCBI lineage: Eukaryota > Metazoa > Chordata > Mammalia > Chiroptera > Mormoopidae > Pteronotus > Pteronotus mesoamericanus. The sequence continues at coordinate 1,476,563 of NW_026555105.1, read as the reverse complement.
GGTTATACAGTACAATTAATTTTTATAAAGATTAAAACAGCATATACAGCATCACACTACAATTTCTTAAACAATCTTTCCTATTTACCCATGTCCACTTTCACATGTAAATTGTTTCTAAGAACCAAATTCATAAAAATGTACTTAAAAATTATGTCTACAGAAACAAGCAGCAAAAATGTTATACTATTCATTCTTTTGGCTGACCCCAATTCTGTGAAGCTATAAAGTAATGAAAGTACAGTAACTTACATGCACTATAAATTCTTACAATGATTACAAAGATTCAAAATATTATTTAAAGGTCATATTGGAAATGTATTTTTCTCTATTTTAAGGTAACAGCAGTGACCCCCTCCAATCTTTGTCCATTGCTTTGCTCTAAGGAGTGATTCTGATTTGTTTTGAAAAGGTCACTCACTATAATAAAATGCCTTAAAGATGCTACTGATAGGCTATTTTCTAATAATCTTTTTTTCATATAATAAGCATTTGCTTATTTTCTAGGATTGAAATGGAACTTGCACTCCTTTCTCCCTTGAAAAAGCACACGTGCCCGGGTGACTCAAACACGATGTACATTTGTGCACCTCGCAATTTACGTGAATGAGATGCCGCACAGAAGACGTCCTTTTCAAAAGAGCCCCTATTAACCAAACTGAATAGGGAAGGTGGCAACTTTCAGAGAACTGAGCCTGACAACCACATCAGGTCGACAGAAGGAAAATCTCAATACCACCCCCTTCCCAGAACCCTGGACAACACCAGTGACATTCCTTGTAATGTTTTCATTTTGCTACAATATTATGCAAATTTAGAACCTCATTGTTTGTAATCTCAGGCCCTTTCCCAGCAATCAATGCAGACATGGAAGCGGAGCTACTTCATTGATCTAAACAGTCCCTACAAATAGGGGCCACACCCGCCGCACGCTCACTGTTCCCAGGGAAACTGAAGTGAAAGCTGAACACCCTCTCCTGCTCCGGCCACGCGGGGCTGGCGGCTGGGGCGGTTGCGCCACACTAGCAATCGGGTCCCCGCCGCCCTCCGGAGTGATGCGGACTAACCCCGAACTAAGGCAGCTCCATGAAACACAGCGCGCGCAAACCTTACAGAGGGCCTGTCGGGCGGGCCGTCTTCCTGCCACTAACGGCCAGTGTCACCGGGCGGGCGACCAGACCCCGCGCTGGAAGGCATGCAAAGACAGCCCCCGAGGGCAGTCCGGAGAGCCTGGCGGCAGCTCCTGACCTGCCCAGCTCCCTCCCCTGTCACAGGAGGCGGGAGACACCGCAGACTCCAATGAGGCAGCGACACGGTCCTCCGACCCACGGACCGGCGCCCGGAGCAAGCGCCGGCCGGCGGAGTGGCCAAGGGCGTCAACGAATGACTCCGGATGGACGGCAGCCACGTGCCAGGCCTAGGGAGGTAGCGTGGGAACCAGCGACGGGAGACACAGGACGACGACGCAGGTGTCACTGTTAGACAGTCACAACCTCAAGGTGGGACACAGAGGGGAACGGCGTGACGCTCCTGAAGGCAGACGGGGTTCCACCCCCGCGGAGGCTGAGGAGACCGTGGGCCACGCGAGCAGAGATGTCTGGCAGGACCCGCAAGTGAGGGTCCCAAGTTTAGGAAGGGCTGGAGCCTGAGGCACAGGCCAGGCCGGCCAAGCAGCCGCGGTCGCCTGGGGAGAGCCAGGACCCAGCCTCGGAGCCCCCTCACATCCCAGTAAAGTCCGTGCCAACGAGGGAAAACAGAGAAGGTTAAGGACCACGGATGAACTGCTAGGCAAGGCCAGCGACAGGGCCTCACTGGACATTACAGCGAAGGGGAAGAAGAACGGGCAGAGCGCGCAGACGGGTGGCCTGCCCGCGTGTCAGGGAAGGCGGCGGAGAACGGCCTCGGAGGTGCAGGGCCGACGGGTGAGGCACCTAAACCGCAAGCGGATCACAGGGAAAAAGCCCCGCACCTCGCAGCCCAGGGCAACCCAGCTGAAGACCACCCTACAAATTCTGGGCCTTCCCCCAGAGCGACAACGGACCAGGAAGGAGGCTTCCCTCCGTTCTAACCCGCCGCGCTCGCCAGGACCCAGTGGACTCGAACGTGTCCCCATCACCAGGTCAGCGCAAGGTTTACGACTCTTCTTAAGGCCGAGCGGGGCAAGGAAAATACACTGCAGAGCTACGGACGTCAAACCGGTGTGGCTGCCGGAGCAAGCGCAGCGGAACGGAGCGGCGCGCCCAGAAAGGGGCGCACCCGCAGGTCGGCCGGCACACTTCCGGGCAAGTGGGGAGGAGGCAGGACAGTCAAGGGCGCCAGGGCGACTGGTTAACTACTTAGGCGACGCCAGGCCCGCTTGGATGGGTGGTTCCCCTGCACACGGAATCACGGACCCAGAGCGAAATTTAATTCCCAACGTCCCGCTGACTTTAGGCCCATTCGCGTCCGTTACTAAAAATTCCTGCTAAACCAGAGATGTCAGTGAGCGCGGCCTCTGAGGCCTCCACCTTCCACGTCGCAGGTGGGGACGGGTGAGCGAGGACACGCGGCCCATTGGAGCCAGCGCTGAACCTTGGACTCCCCTTCCAGGACTCTCGCTTCCTTAAGGCAACGAGCCTCCCGAGCTTCGCTTCCTGGTCGCTGCCCTTATCTGTCACATTCCGAGGAAAGGGCCTCCACCCAAAAGCCGGCGGGGCGGCGGGCGCTTGACAACGCCCACGCGTCCTCTGGGATCCTCGGGCCCGCGTCCCACGGGTTTCGGAAGGCCGGGGGTGCCACCCGGGGGCCGCTCGCACCGCGAGTGTCGTCCAGGACCTCGTGCTCAGCGACGCTCCCACCGCCCCAGTGGGGAGCAGGCCGCCAAGGCCCCGCCTCTGGCCCCCTTCCGGGCCGGGACGCGGCGGGGCTTGGAAGGTCGGGGCCCTGTCCCCTGGGGGCCCGTTCCCGGGGCGCAGGGCGGCGCGGGAGCCCCAGAACCCCGTGGGGCTCAGACTACGCTCCCCGACTAGGCCCGACGTCTGGAAGCTTCCTGAGGGTCGCCTCGACCTCGCCGCCACTCCAGGCCCGACCTGCCCTCCTACACCCCACGGCTGCCCCGTAGCGCCCACCGGCCCGCCCCACTCCCCAAACTTACTCAAAGACGTGCTCCGAAGTCCAGATCTTCATGGTGCCGGCGGCCTACGCGGTGTCCGGGCGGCGAAAGGAGGCAAAGAGGCCAGACAGGCCCCCGCCCCGCCCCCTAGGCACCCTGCCGGCCGCGCAGCGCGCACGCGCCGTCGGGCCCGACGCCAGGGACGTCCCGACGCACTGCCCCGCGCCCTATCCCGGCCCGGGTTAGGCCCCAGCCTTGCGCGCGGCGCAACAAAACCCCGCCCCTTAGCGCCGGGCGCACCGCGTCGGCGCAGTTCCGGGGGCAGCGTCTGGAGCCGCCGGCGTGGGCGCTGTGCTGCGCAGGCGCGGCACGCGGCCGCTGGCCCGCCCCCTCGCGGGCGTCGCGGGGAGCGCTGACCTCTGTGCGGAGTTGGGCAAGGCCCAGCGTGTACCCGGGTGCCCCCGCCTCGCCCGCCTGGCCGGTGCAAACCCGCCCCGTCCGTGCGCGCCTTGCGTTGCGACGCCTGTCGACAGCTGCGCTCGGCCCGATTGCATGGACGGTCCCTGCAGTGTTCACCTGGGCAAATGTTCTTGGCGCCCCGCTCATCAATGGCTCCCATCTCCTATCTCAGCCCGGGCTTTGGGACTCCAACGTCATCCAGCCTGCCAGTCCTTCACCTCTGTGCTTATTCCACCTGCTCTCCCAGAAATGAGGACCCCTGGAGGGGAAGACAAATTGACAACGAAAAGCTAACATCAGACAGTATGATTAATGCCCGATCGAAGGGGGTAGGCAGGCAGCAAGGAAGCTGGGTGGACAGATGGAGAAGCGTCATGGCCCTGGGTTTAGGTCAGATGTCACCCACAGGGAGGCCTCCCTCCATCACCCTTCCCCAGCGGGTCCCCCAACACCTACTTCCTCCATCAGGACATTCTCTTGTCTTTTTCGTAGTACTTATCGCCCTCAGAAATCATCTTGCTTATTTATTCAAGTGCCACTCAACTGAAGCCCTTGGGGACAAGGATCTTGTCTGCTTTGCTGAAAAGTGATTTTCAGTACCTTGCCTATAATAAAGGCTCAATGATTACTTATTGGAAAGCACAATAACCAATAATTGCTTGGGGAATGCGTGAATTACTGAAATCATCTAGTTTATCTGTTCAGCTTCTGCTAGACTGTAGGCCTCAGAGGGTGAGGTTCTTGTCAGACTTGCTCAGCGATCCCCTACATAGTAATGTGCCCACAGAACATGGATTTGCTGCATAAATAAATGAAAGGCTAAAAAGTGAGGGGGCAGGAGGGAATGAATGGCATGCGGTTACATCCAGATGAGTCTTGTTTACTGGACGAACTACCTGGTTCTGCTCTCAGGATAAGCTCTCTGCCTCCCATAGTCTACACCCTTGTACCCCCAACAGACAATTTGACATTTTGAAGGATGGCTGTGGAGGAAAATCTTTACATCTGGTCACTTGGAAGCTTGTGAGAGGAACTGCCTCAGTTTCTTAGCACCTTTGTTAAAAACAAATAAAAGCCAGGTTAATTTGGGAGGGAGGATAATTTTTAAAAGAGAGCTGGAGTTCTTTATATAGAAAAAACCCAGAAAAACTACATTAGACAGGAAGGAAATAATATGGTTGGATAGTTGCTAAGTGCAATTTGTGGTGCCGAGGACTTAAGAAAAAAAAAAAAAGCCTACAGTACTTAGAGTGAATTCTGGGTTGCGGGGGGTGGGGGGAAGCTTTAAGGCTGGCTGATCGCGCCTCAGCCTTGATTAAGACGCGGAGTTAATGTTGCTGGGTGTTAAACACTGGTTCAGAAACCATCAGCACAGAACAGCCTGTACCCGCTATTCCTGGACCTCCAAGAAGCTGTGCACCATCAGGGATTCCTCTTCTGTTTATTTTGAAGAATGATATTCTGCCGGCTCCTCCTCCCTGACTCCCCCACCCCAGTTCAAGGTTTCTGTTTTGTTTTGTTTTTGTTTTTAAGTCATGAAAATTAAATGACTCCTATCGTCCAACCATACTCTCTCAGCCCACTTTACTTGCTGGATCTGGAGGGGTGAGGATGGGAGCAAAGAGCGAAGGCCATCCTGGATCCCAGCATCTTTTCTGTGTGTCTCCAAGGTGGAAATCCTACCACAGGGTACGTGAATGTGGAGAGCAAGACCTTTACATACATTATCTCCTGGAGACTCATTTAGAAACACCCAAAGGAATCAAATGAATGGCTTTTAGATACCAAAGCCCTGTGTCACTGAGATCCCTCCCACAGAGACAGGGAAGTCATTATCCGGTCATTAACTGGAAATTAAGTAGATGACTGGCTCTGATGGCCCTTGTTCCTGGGATGACACACATTCCCCAGGTCCCTACGCCCTTTTCTGGGGACAGGGAGGGAAGAATGGCTCCTACCTGCAAGGGCCTTTTGCACCTGGCTGGGGAGCCAAACCCAGCCAAGGAGTAGCTAGAAGGCATTTAAAGGGAGGGCTCCCTCGGTGCCCTAGGTGTTTAGAGTAGACAGACCCATGGCTGACCTGCAGCCCCTTCGTGTGTGGCGGCGGGCAGAGCGTCTCCCTGGACTACAGCGAAGGCTTTGGCGGAAGGGCTGACACCAGGGGTTGGTACGCGACGACAGAGCTGGCAGCAGCAAGGGCAGAGGGGTCCCAGGGACAGGCCTCACAGGAGAAGTGGAGCAAGTCCTGAGCTCCAGCGTCAGCCGGGACACAGCTTTTATTTCCAAACTTCGGTCCTCTGCATGCCATCTTCATACCACCCATTCCACTATTACTTCATGTTTTACATCAGCTTCTTTACAAATGCACTTTAAATCAAACTTTACATAACAACTGTCAACAGAAAATCAATATTTTTTCCCCCTGAAAGAGGCTAAAGACTGTTAAAGTAAAACAGTAAGCTCCCTGCTCCCTTTTAGATTCTAGTAGCCGGCACATCTGACTTCACGGCTGGTTTTGACTCTTAATCCACCGCCTCAAACTCCAAGCCTCGCTCTTCCTCTAAACCTCTCAGCAGTGACCTTTATCTCTGAATTCACTGTGGACTTCAACTGTCCTCCTCTGCTCTTTCAAATGTCTCGTAGTCTCATTAATGCTCTCCATACTTCTTCTGGACTCAGAGGACATATTCTTTCTCCTTTCCCATCTTTTTGCCCTTGCTCCCTGCATTTATTCATTCAGCAAACAGCCACTATCACCTAGTCTAGGCCATCCCTGTCCCAAAGGAGCTGGCAGCGCACCAGCAATTCTCAACCAGGGTGATTTCCTCCAGGGGATGTTGGGCAATGTCATGAGTCAGCGACCGAATAGCTAAGCATGGGAGAGACCACCTGCGAGACTGATCGAGTCCTTGAGTGCCTCTTCAGAGATCTCGGTCACTGTGATTGGGCTGTGAAATCCAAACATATCGTGCAGGGCTTTTTACAGTTCGGTGGGGAAAGTTACGGCAAAAGCGAGCACTTGATTCACTGGAGGTAATAAGAATTTGCACAGAGTTACAGTTTAATCTAAGTTTTTCTGTGTGAGTGTGTGTATATATATATGTATATACCTCTCTCATACTATATAAAATACGTCATAATATATATGTGTCACTACACATGTGCATATATGTATGTGTAAATAAACTTACTATCATCATGTTATATTTCATTTATCAGGATGAAGTCTCAGCCACAATTTTTGTTTTTCATTGTTTACTGTGAAATTTTGGTGTTGTGCCCTGGCTGGTGCAGCTCAGTGGACTGAGCACCGGCCTGTGAACCAAAAGGTCGCCAGTTTGATCCCCAGTCAGGGCACATGCCTGGGTTGCGGGCCAGGTCCCCAGTTGGGGGCATGTGAGAGGCAACCACATATTGATGTTTCTCCCCCTCTCTCCCTCTCTCTAAAAATAAATAAATAAATAAATAAATAAATAAATAAATAAAATCTTTAAAAAAAGAGAAATTTTGGTGTTGGTTGTAAGTGGAATCAGTGGACTTATTGGGCACCAATTATACACTGAAAATGAGGGGTTTTTTTTTTTAAAGATTTTATTTCTTTATTTTTAGAGAGAGGGGAAGGGAGGAAGAAAGACAGGGAGAGCAGCATCCATGTGCAAGAGATACATCGATTGGTTGCCTCTCATGTGCTCCCAGCTGGGGGGGATCTGGCCCACAACCCAGGCATGTGTCTTGACTGGGAATCAAATCGGCAACCTTTTGGTTCACAGGCCAGTGCTCAATCCACTGAACCATGCCAGCCAGGGCAAAATGAGAGCTTTCTTAGACCCCAAAAGCTGGGACTGCGTAGGATGATCAGTTGGGAGAAAGATTCATAAGGACTGAGGGTGAGAAGCAGCCAGGGCTGAGGTAGGAGGAGAGGAGGGGCTTGAAGCATTTTAGGAAGCCCCCTGGTGGACCCTTGCACACACTCTCCCCTTTTCATGGGGGACCCACGTAACCCTTACGAAGTAGGGAGCCAGGGTCTGCGTGGCCACAGAGTGAGCCGGGGAGAGGAGACCTGCAGGACTCGAACCCGGGACATCAACATCCCGTGGTGTCTCCTATCTGGGCCACTGCACTGGTTAGGGAGGGAGAGACCAGGGGGCCCGAGGAGCTCAGAGGCGGCTGGAACCTCGGCCCCGGAGCCTGCCCGCTTGTCTCTGCAAAGGGGACCTCCCATTTCAGGAATCTCGTGTTACTTCTAATTTAACAAGTATCTCGAGTCAAATTCAATTTTGTTCCCATTAGTGATGGGAGATTCCGAGTAATTGTCCAGAATTTCCAATCTATTTGATTTCCCCCATCTCCTTTTTCTGTTTACCTAAGTATCTAACCCAGTTATCCCCGAATTCCTGGCATAAGAAATGAACCTCTTCTCTCGGGAGGACTTTGGCTATGCCAGTAATTCCTCATCCTGAGAAATTAAGGGTAATTTCTTAAAGCTAAACCAATTTGTCTTATTAGCAGCCTTCCTATAAGAGGCAGTCCGTACCGAAATCAGCTCCGCTTTCTCTCCATGCTAAAAGCTTTCGTGGCGAATGACTCCCTCGCACACGCTCTCCGACACAAAAGTATAAAGGCTGGCCACAAATTCTCACCAGGACAATAAAAATGCCATCCTTGCCCACGTGCCCTGAGACAAGCAGTTCTGTGATCCCTTAGTTCACTTTTGTTAATGTATTTGTTTTGGTCCCTGTGACGGCACTGGACACCGAGAGAGGGCGGTGACACTCGGCACTGAGGTTCGCCCCTTGACCGAGACGTGTCCTGAAGTCTACGGAAGGGCGCGGGGCCTGGCTCCACATTCTCCGGCGTTCTGCCGGAGAAGCAAGAGCTCCCTCTCCCTGCTGGAGGCCCATGGACCAATTGGGAAACAGACTCGGTTTTGGAGGGACTCCCTTTCTGAGACCCTCATCCACAGGGCACTTTGGGGACAGGGAATGACAAATGCTGCTGCACAGTGGCCCGGGACCGATTCAGACAGTTCCTCTTCGGGCGGTCAACTCTGGCACGACTTTATCTTGATGACCTTTCGGATATAACATGTCAGTGGCCAAAAGCTTGCACAGAGGGGGAGAGAACGGTTGCAGCAGCTGCCCCTTCCTGCGAGCGAATCAGCTGCCCGCCGTTGCCAAGGCCCAGCCATCCTCTCCTGCAAGGCCCTGGGGTGCAACCCGTTCAATGAGGAGTGCGCGGGAGAGGTTGATGAATATCCTGCCCTTTTCCAAAGCAGCCCCTATCACTCATGTTCTCTCGTTTGCCACGGTGGCATCTTGTAAAGAGAGGGAGGAGGGGCAATTATTCCTGTTTGCAGCTAAAATAATGGAAGCAGAGTGAGGCTGTCCCTCCCAGCCTTGTCCTCTCCCCCTGGATGTGGTGCGGGCTGGGGGCCTAGGGGCAGGCTGGCACATGGCCGCCACGAGGAGCTGGGGCATGTGCTGGCTGGCTTCCCGGGTTCTGGGTGGCGGGCCAGCCACAGCAGGACCCAGACGCTGGGACCCTCAGAGCGCGACCTGCCAGGCCTCCCTTATTCCTTCCGTGGGCGAGTGGACGGGTCGCGATGCTCGGCGTGTCGGTGGGGTGTGCGGATGCTCGCTGGACCCCAGTCATAGGGTGTGGGTAGAGTCAGCTTTCTGCTCTCTCATGATCTTCCTAAGAGGAGTTCTGCAGAAGTGTGATGTGTTTATGGATGTTCGAGAAACTGGGTCACAAACAAGCACAAAAGGATGGAAAGGTGAATGGAAAGTCGGTTGTCAGTCATGAACCATCACGGAATGACTCACGTGGCCCTTTAAAAAATATACATTATTTCGTCATCCAGCCCTTGTCCCCTGTGCAGGGGACGACGTGAAGCCGCGGGGTGCACCGAGGAGCTTGGCACCTGGGCAGGAAGGTCCTGAGTATGGCGCCGAGGGGAGTGTTCAGGGGCCCTTTTCCGTGGCTCTGCGAGTCAACAATATTGGGCAGCAGGCCCCGTGGGCCCTGCAGGGAGCCCCAGGCGGGAAGAAGGGCTGAGCCTCATGTCCTCAGTACATCGGCGCGTGGCCCCATTAGGGACAGCACCTGAATGATCGGTTAGGAAGTAACTGGCCAGCCTGGCGTAGCGTGTTCCTTGTACACTGCAAGTTTAGCCTCAGAATGTACCCACGTCCACCCTGCTCCTTCCGTTTCATTTCCCATCAACACAATGATAAATGCATGCGCTGGGCCCGCCAGGGAAGACAGAAAAGTAAGAGATTTTCTTACGGGCGAGGACTGCAGAGTGAAGCGTCGGTTCTAACCAAAGCCACGCCCGTCCGTGGACTGCGTGTTTCGTGAAACTGCAAGGAAGATGGCTGAGTGCGTGTGGGGGGATACATCGCGGTGCAGCCTTGGGTTCCAAACCCGAGGCGCCGAGTAGCTGGGGAGGCAGTGCCGCCAGGGCCACAGGCTGATGGACTTTATGGGCAGTGAAGGAAGGCGACGTCTACAGATCCAGCCAGGCTGCTTCCTCCTCTGGCCGGTCTGTTCCCGGAGAGCAGTGGAGAAAGCTGGTGGTAAGAAGTCGCTTCAGTGACTTCTCATTTCTTTATATGGCATCGACTGTATCTCTGAATAAGACAAAAAGTCCTCAAACAGCTTCAGTAAATATTGACATCAGCCAGCTGGTGTCTTAGCACAAATACATTCAGCTATGGACATGTTTAGTGGCATTAGTCAGCACGGAACATTGGCAGTACACCTATTAAAAATATACTTTGGGTAACTGTGATTTATTCAAAAGGCTAATATGAAATCTTTTAAGTGTTATTTAAAATTAATTGAAAAATAGAAGTCAATAGCTTTCTTTGATATCAACAAATGATCACTGATAAGCAATAATGGAAACATTTCATTTCAAATAACCCCAAATATAAATACCTGGGAAGAAACCTCAACAAGAAGTGTATAGGATCTCTGTGAAGAGAGTTATAAAGGTTTTCAGAAGAACGTAAGAAGACACTGGACCACAGGAAGCTGTACCATGTCCTGGGCAGGGTGATGGAATGTTTGATGCTGTCCATTCTGCCCAAATTAGTTTAATGAAATTCCAACCAAAATCCCAGTTGGCATCTTTTGGAACTTGACGGTAATTCTAATATTTATTTGGAAGAATAAAGAGGTGAGAAGAGCCAAGAAGGATTTGAAGAGGTAAAGAAAAACTTGGGCTATCAGGTATTACATTATCCAACCACAGTAGCTAGAATAGTCTGATACTGGGCAAAAATAGGTAGAAATAAATGGATAGTCTTAAAATTAACCTTAGTGTATATGATATTTTAGCATTTGATTTAAAGCAGCATTTCAAACCAATAGAAAAGGATAGATTAGTAAATAAATGGTTCTGGGATCATTCATTAAGTATTCAGAAAAAAACAGGAAGTTGCATTTTCTCAGGCTGTACACCTACATCCATTCTAGATTAACTGAAGAGAAAAATACTAAAAATCTAGTTATTTATACAAGTTCAGCTTCATAAATCGTACTGACTCACAAATATAGAAAACATCAAAACAAGGTTAAAAAGAAATATATGAAAGTATTTGCCATAAATATGATTGATTGAGTTAATTTTCCTAATATATAAAAAGGGATTTAAATGATTAAATCCACACGAAAACCCGTTAGAAAATAAAAATATCATAACAGACAATCTGTAGGAAAAGTGCAAGTGGTTAACAGATGTGAACAAAATGCGCAGCTGTATCGGTGAGCCAACAAACGCGAATGAAAACAGTGTACCACTTTGGTCTGTTCAGTTAGCAATGACTAAAACATAGCTCTTATTTGGAGTTGGTGAACTAGGCAATTTCAGACACTTCTGTTGAAAGTGCACATCGATGCAATCTTTCTGAAGAGCAATTCAGCAACATCGGCTCAGGGGGGCCTCTGTACTCCTCCTGGTCTGTGTGATTGGATGCAGAATCTACTGCCACAAAGGCTTTGCAACTTGGGACAAAGATCGAAATGGCAGAATTGTTCGCAACCATGTAACACTGGAAAAACTTAAAGGTCCCAAAGGTGATTTCCCGGTTGGATCTCGAAGGGACAGAAGTAGTGTTTCGAGGAGCGGAAGGGGAAGGAGGGATTTTAGGGAGAACGAGGAGCCCAGGGGAGTGAGGGGCCTGTGAAAGTTCACTGTGGTCGTGGGGAGACTGTCACGTGCTCTGTCAAGGTTGATGTGAGGAGTGCGGCGGGAGGAGGATGGGGTGCGTTCCAGAAGCTCGTGTGTCATTGTCTTTTTTTCCCAGGAGAACTTAAGGCGTCAGGATTCTGTGTGGGTCCTCTTTGCACCCTCCCAAGTTCCTCTGAGGTGCTTTGTAGATGTTAGTTAGTAAACACACTGATTTCTTTCAGAAGTTGAGTGGCTTTGAGCTCCATGTCATTGAGTTGTGTTACTCTACAGCCAAATGAAGACCCAGCAAAGTTGCTGAGGGGAAAAATTAATAAAGAGTCTTCCTAAGTAATGTGATTGATTCATTTTTATGACGTGCATTAAATGGTATTTTAAAATAGACTTATCTGAGCTTCAGTCAGCAGGGGGTGCACCAATGCTGGAAATTCCAATATTAACGAGGAGTAACGCGTGTTTATTAATCTACAGTTTTAAAATCCTGTTTACTATTTCCTTGGTGCCACTCGTTTTGCTCAAAAACCACAAAAATTTTTCATTTCTTACTTTCACACACATATACCTCTAGTAGGTGAACAATGCCTCAAAACCACCAGTTACACAATTGAGTTTTAAGAAGTGTTAATTTAATATTGTTATTTATTATTAGTTGTTAAAAGTGAGTGTGACATTTTAAAGCAATTGGTGTTATATAAGGAAGAGTTTAAATTGCCCTAATTATTTACACAGGCAAACTTCCCATCAGAATAGGGGAGAAAGTACTAAAAAAAAAATGGAGGTGATATTTCAATGGTCCACGTGGACACTAATACTACAATTGGAATAAGAATAATAGTTACCTAAGGGAAAGGACACTTCATAAAGCATTTATTAAAAAGAAGGAATTTGCTATTGGAATATTATTTTCTCAAAGTTTTCCCATGAAGCAGAATTAATAAAATGCTATGGTTTATTGAAATTTCAAAAGAAGAAGAAGAAGGAGGAGGAGGAGGAGGAGGAAAAACTGGAGTTGTATAGAAAAGTTGAGGGGAAAGTAAAATGAAGTTTGTAAGTAGAATTTTAGGTACAAAAAGAAACTCGAATGGCATACTTAAAAATTAAAGATAATAGCTAAAATATTGTACTAGAATAATAAGTCTTGAGATTAAAACAGTAAAATATAGGAATCAGCATTTGAGAGAAGACAAAAGAACAGCTACAGAATTCAAGAAAGCACACCCTGAATAGGAACAGAGAGCTACTTGTGTGTGTGAGTGTGTGTAGGGGGAGTTTGGAAACTTGGAGCTTCTAGATTTCCCTGGACAAGGCTGTGCTCTTTGGGAATGGCAACACATAGAGCAGCAGGGTCTTCTCCCTTCCAATTCCTTTAAAGTTTTACAAAGTGGCTCAAGACAAAGGAAAGTATCCGCTATAACAATGATCACAGAGGTCAATCAAAGTTAGTAAAAGGTTTTAAAACTTTGGTCGAAGGAAAAATAATGAAAACACCATGTGGAACTGAAAGGCAAAGATGTTCAAAAGGGAGAATGGGAGATATTTCAACACCGTGCTGCTCATGAATAACACACTTATAAGAAGTCACAGAGACAACTTAAAATGATGTTTCTACAAAGATATAGCAATGGTATAAATATGGGAAAACAAAGGTTGCAATAATAACATCAGTTAACTAAAGATAAAACATATTAAGTGAAATATGTGGATAGTTACACAAAGATAAGCAATACATAATTAAGATATAATAATTGTGAATTTATATGCACCAAATAACATAGCAACAAAACACACAAAGCAAAGAATGAAATAACTTCAGGTAAAAATGAACAAAAATTCAGTTATACACGACTATTAAATTCCTTATAATCAAAACCATGGCAAGTAAAATAGACAACATTCTATAGTCTATAAATGAGATCTAATTTCTTTAGAATTACTCAAAGGACACTGACACATTTTGTCACTTGCTAGTGTACATAAAAATTAAATAAATAAACTTCACCAGAGCTTTCACAGGCTTCATTCTAACCAAAATACAACTAAAAGTTGAAAGTAAAAGCCCTAGGAATAAACAAACACAATGTCAAGTTACTCTGATATTTTTAAATAATCTTCTAAAGAACAACTGAGACAATAGAAAAAAATCAAGAACTCAATAAAGGGCAAGTTAGAAAATAATAATAATAATAACAATAATAATATACCTAACAAAATAAAGCTTCGAGGAAATATCAATAAAAGCTTTAAATGTCTTATTCTTAAAATTAAAAAATAAAGTAAATAAATTATTCTACTTAATATCTTAGTGAAGGAAAAACACAATGTAAGAAATAAAAAAGATAAAGTCATAAGCTGGAAAGCATAAATTAAAATGCACAGAAGAAAATGATGATTTCTTGAAGCTTTACCAACATAAACCAAGTCCTGCGATCTAATCAAGAAAATATCCCAAACATATAAAAACAGAAATTAGGAAAGAGATAGAAACTCCATTGAAATAAGAAGTATAAGAAAAAATATCTACAAATATGCCACTGTATTTGTAATTCTGAAAGAAATGGGGTAATTTCATAAAAATAAAAATTCCTAAAATTTATGCAAGGCAAAGAGACTCTTTAGAGATTGATGGAAGGAAGAATTCAGAAGTCATCAAAGAAATATTCCAAATTCAATAAAAAGGCTCTGACTCAGAGTAGATTTTAAAAAATATTTAAAGAAATTGGTTATACTATGTTACAAAGAGTGTTCCTGCCAGAGAAACAATTAATATATTACTGATCAAGATACACACCCCAAACAACCAGTCACTGTCATGGAGATAGGCGGGGAAATCTTAAGTAAAATCCACCAAAAGAGCATTGCATTACAAAGTAAAATATATCCCTGAAATGCAAGGATGGTTCAATCACAAAGTCTTATGTGACATTAATAAATTAAATAAAAATCTGTATAAGGCCATTTACATAAACACTAAAAAGTAATTTGAAAAAATCCAACACATATTCCAACTACATATTATTTGTTTTTAAAGACTAGAATTTATTCATATATTATGAAAAACATTTTTTAAATCAAAAGACAATGAAAAAATCCAGACACATTTCTACAAAAGCAGAATGGAATTCAAGTGTTGCCTTAACTTAATATTTTTTTGGAATATCTGTTCAATAAACTAAGAGCCAAAATTAAGACATAAGAATACATATCAGGCCTATAGAGACAAAATATTCAATCTCAGGTGATAAAAAATATAAATGTACTACAAAAAGTTACAAGATATAAAAGCAATACCTAAAATCAATAGCATTCTTATGTATCAGGATTAACATTTCATTTAATTATAACAAAAGAAATCATAACAAGAAAATTAATTATAAGTTTATTTATAGGAATAAGCAAGGGATAGTGTATAAAAAATGATGCAAAACTTACTGGAAAGTACAAAGGAGGACAAAACAATGTGGAGGAATGCTGTGTCCTAGAAGACAAATATTCTAAGGATGAGAATTCGCCCCAAGTCCAGTGCAAATCCCTAGAAGATGTTACGCAGAACAAACCAATGAGAACAACTGAAGTAAACAATTATAATCTTTGTTAGGAAAGAATGGTCATAGGAAAATATAAGCAAGCGGAGAGGTGGATTTACCGTGAAGCTCATGAAGCTTCAGCTTCCCGATCCTCGCCCTGTGGTCCTTCCCGACGTCCTGGGAAGAGTTCTGGCAATGTGTTCTCATGATCAAGTGTTTTTGTAAGATTTGCAAAAGTAAATACATTTTCTTTATGAGCCCTGCCCCCTCAAAGATATAATTCTACCATGCCGGTTATCAAATTATGTTATAAATCTGCAATAATTCCAAAGGTTACCAAAAAAAGAGGAAAGATAAAAAGGAACAAAAAAGGAAAAGAGAAACAAAATTAAAAAATCTCCCAAAAGAACAAAAGCAATGAAAAAACAAAAACAAAACAAAACAAAAACCCCCAACCCAACAAAAAAAAGTGTACCTAAGTGGCGTAGGAAAATCAATCAAACGAATAGAAAAATAGCTAGAAATAAATCCATTGATATGCAAAATTGAGCTGTATGAGAAGGTGTCACAAAAATGTGATGAAAAAATGAATAACTTAATATCCGGTATTGGCTAACAGGCTGGGTATGTCTGAGAGGGTAACAACAGCCTGGTTTGGGTGTGAGAACAGATCCTGGTCGTTCCCACCAGGGGCCATTGGACAGGATGGTGACATAGTCCAGCCCTGGCTCAAATCAGGGAATTGGGGGACACATGTTAGATCTCTGTTCTACTAAATTGAACTTCAGAGGGATTAGCTCATTAGACATAAGATATTTGATTCTAACCAGATATTTGGAAGAGCGACACAACTTTCTAAGGACTGACCAAACATTTGACGACATGTACATCGCTTTTATAAATGAAAATGAGGAAAATCAGGAAGGAAACAACTGTTGGGGAAAATAATGTGGGAATGAAGTAGGACAAAGGGTTAATATTTAAAGATGAAGCCACTTCAATATATACCAGTACAATGGAAAGTCCAAGAAATAAAGAGGCAAAGTTCGTAAGTAGACGATGCACTAAAGAACAGAGATTAAACAAAAATATGAAAAAGCATTGGGTTTTCAAATGAACTGAAAAATGCTAAGAAAAAAAAGACAACAAAATGCTGAGTGCGATAGCAATAGGAGCTGTTAAAACAGGTCAGGGCTGCTAAAACGTTTCACAAGACGATGCCTAATTGCTGGTAGGGCTGTGGCTACACGGGCGATTGTGTAGGTTGCAGGCAATAACTTCCTTCTGAGCAAAAACAAAAGGAACATATTGGCAGTATTAAAAATAGAATAATAAAAAAAGTTGCTGCCTTTTCCCTCCATCACCCCACATTTAAGAAAACAGCAGGCAGAGGTATCAATACATAAAGAAGATAAGGAATGTTGAGTTGGAAATTCTAGGTCTAAATCCCAATTTTAATGCTTTCCACCTGAGCGACCCTGGAAAGCTGTTTCATTTCTCCCTGCTCCTCGGGTTCCTCGTTCGCCGAGCTGGGGTTATGCTCTGCTCCTCAGGGGGTTTCAGAGGGGGTTAAAGGCAAGAGTGTGCGTGTGTCAACTGAAAAGGAACTTTGTCCCTTTGTCCATGGGCTTCAGTTTTCTTACCTGGAACACGAGGGTTACAATACCTGTCTCACAAGCTTGTTGCAGTAGTGCAATCGGATATTGCATTCGTCCATTTGTTCATTCGTGTATTCCACCACCGGGGCCCGGTAGTGACAGAAGGCTGTGACCACACGTCGGTGCCGGCCACGCTGGAGTGAGCCAGGCCAGCCCAGCTGGGCATTCCGCGGCCAGCCAGGGCTGCGTCCAGGGACGGGCTTGTCCGAGGGTGCTCACGCTGCTGGTCTCCACAAAGACAAAAGTGCTGGCATCAGTCAGGGGACCACGCTCAGTGCTCCTCGAAGGAAGCGTCACGGCTCCACTCCCTCTCTGGGCCCCGCGTACAGGCAGGGAGTTTGCCTGCCTGCTCCGCCCGCCGGCCGGCGGCCTGGCTGGCCGGCTGCGGACGTGTTTCCAGGAGGGGCATTCGTTTAAGTGAATAATCTGAAGTCACCTCGAGGGCCAACACAAAGAAGGGTGACCAAGCAAATGGTATTGTGATCACTCGGCAGAAGACTTCGCAGCCATTACAATGGTAAATGAGGAGGATCATGAAAGACGGAAAAATATTTGATGCAATACCACATGGGGAACAAAAGCAGAATACAAAACTGCGTGTCCTTCACAGTGACAGCGACGTATGTGTCCAAAGGGAAAGCAGATGTTGACTGACAAACTTTTGGTCAAGGTAGGGGGATACTGGGTGAATTTTAAAAATCCTGTTCGTGATTGGAAAATACTATGTTAGCAATAAAACAACAATAACAATGGGAAAGAAAATGGCTGTTGTGCAGAGAGGAAAAAATAGGCCATTTTCTTCCTTTTTTTTTTTTTTTGTTAAAGTGCATGTAACTCACAAAAAGTAAAGTTCACGTGCTTAAACTCCACCTAAATCAATCAATTTGTAGAACAATTCAAAACAGCTGATTTTAAAGGGGAAAAAGAGCCTGAGTGGCAACTGTGAGGGCGGACAGAAAACTAACAGAAGATACTATTTTGCGTAAAGACACCCCTGGGTCCCTAACAGGAAGGTGAAATGTTAGAATGTAGGAAGCGAGGGGGAAGCGTGAGCCCCTGATAGGATGGAGTTCAGCAGTTGACAGATTTCCCGAGGCAAACAATATGAGCAGACTTTTCCCTCCTTTTACACTAAAAGCCCCAAATGGAAGCAAATTACTTTAGAATGATTACATGTAATATGCATAACTGCGGATCTGACACCGCCAACCGCACTGCATTAAGCCCAGGTGCAGGATAAACAAGGCCGCACGGAACAATCTGGAAACAGGGCTCTGGAGGCGGCCCCCTCCCGAGCGGGGCTGGGCGGAGAGGGGACCGTCCAAGAAGCAATGCGCCAACAGGGAGCCCCTGCTCGTCTTTCTCCCTGCCTTCCTCCCTCCCTTTGCTTCCCTCCAAAACGTGAACCCACATTTCTCTACTCCTCTGACGGCGCCCCTGCCTCGCAGGCCACAAACGCTGACATCTCCTGCAATTTCACAGTGTTTTCTTTTCCGGGGGTAGTTTATCTGGAGTGTTGCCGGGCTGTCTTATCTTCCTCTCTCCGCGCGGGCTCTTCAGTTGCTTCCGCGCATCCTCACCTCTCCAGAGACGGGAGACGGCACGAAGCCGGCCGGAGCAAGGCCCGCGTGGGTGTCGAGTGACAGCTCCAGGAAGCAGGATGAGTCACCGAGGCGAGGGGGAGTGAGGAGATGTATGCAGGTCGGGGATCCTGACGTCAGGCCCGAAGCCAGTCTTTAAAAATAGTGAGGCTCCTCTGTGCATCACCGTGATTTCACGGTGGGGGGCCCCGAACGGAGGACGGAGGCTTATGTTGCTTCCGTAAGAGTATTTCATAGTCGCCCCCGGGACAAGCCAAAGTGACCCGTCGGAATAGACTCCCAAGTGCTCTAAGTGTTCAGAAATCATCAAAACTACTTGGAGCGACCTGCTCAGGTTCCATACAAGAACAAAGAAAGAAAATTATTGGGGCCCTGGCTGTGTGGCTCAATGGATTGAGCAGCGGACTGTGAACCAAAGGGTCGCCGGTTCGATTCCCAGTCAGGGCATGTGCCTGGGTTGTGGGCCAGGCCCCCAGTAGGGGGTGCTCGAGAGGCAACCACACATGGATGTTTCTCTCCCTCTCTTTCTCCCTCCCTTCCCCTCTATAAAAATAAATTAACAATACCTTTTTAAAAAAGAAGAAAATTATTGGGAACAGTGACTCGTGAGGGCACCTGGTCACTGTGCCTGGTCACTACTCCCTCTCCCAGCGCAGCGACCTGGGCAGGTGGGGAGGCCGGTTCCTGCTTTGGGACAAACAGCACGTCTTTGGTGGGTCTGCACTGGCAGGGGTCCACGGCCAGGTGTCCATTCTGGATCCAATGGGGGGCCCTTCGGCTTTGCTGGCGCGCTCAGAGTTACGCCCAAAGGGGAACGGAGCTGACTGTGTCCGACTGAATGACATGCCGGGCCGGGGCTGGCTCTGCTTGCTTAATTCATATGGGCCGGATTCGACCTGACTCGAACAGTGCCGGCTTTAATGAATATAATTGTTTTTCTCCTTTGGATGGAAAGCAGAAATATATTGGTTAGGCACTCCAAATGCCACCTTCCCGGAAAGTCTTCCTGAAGTCTCTGTGATGAGGTGATTAAGTTCTTTAGTGACTGATTGTAGGCAAGCACATAATCACAAAAATCATATTTAAACATTCCCAAAGCTGGACACACAGCTGACATTTAATAAATACCAAATAACTATTCGGATCACATCAGTAGTTCTAAATTCAAACCAATTCCGTAATATTAATAATAAAAATAATCACCTGCGGAAATTGGGTTTTTTTGTTTTCTTTTGGTGATTCACAAGCTTGCGGTAATAAGTGTAAAAATAGGATTTGCCTCCTGAATAAAAATGTTCTATTTATAAGAATCAAGCAAGGCCAATAATTAAACACTGCACTTCTTCAAAGTATAGTTTTTAATCTTAGTCTTTTTATAAAATTAGCTCTAATTTTTTAAAATGATAAACTGCAGGAAGCTGGAGAGCCGATTTTAAAAAAAAGTAATTTGAAACAACTCAGTAACAAGAACAAACAAGCTAATTTCAGTTTCTGCTGTTAGTTGTTACATATTATCAAGCTGTTGCCATAAATTGTGCGCTGAAGGTAGCACCCGGTAATTTTTCCTGGTTTGTTTCGTGTCCGTTTTATCCATATGACAAAACGTCAGTGTAAATGCTACACCAGCAACGGGACGCAGTGAACGGGCATGTTTCCTTTTCCCCCATTGCATTCAGTACCATCAGTGAGTTGCAAGGAGGAACAGCTACAAGGATCGTTTTGTGCTGTTGAGTAGAGTTGTAATGATTTACATCGATAAAGCCCAACAAGTTGTTTCAGAAAAAAATCCGGCCACAGAGAGTGGCACAAATACATAACGTATTACAAAAGGAAAAGTGTATGAAGCATAAAAGACTTTCGGTTGCATTGAATATTTTTAAAGAAAATTGATGTGGATATTCAGAGTGGAAGAGAATCTGACTATGTAAGGAGACCTTATGACTCTAATTCTCTAATTACCACCAAGTTAATGCATAATGGTCTAGGGGGATGAAAAAGATAATTGCATTTTCAAATGAAATCTCATGACTTCTCAGAGGGAAGTCACATTGTGTGCCACCTTGTAGAAGAGCTGGTTGTTGCCTTTTCCTTCTAGAAGGATTCAGAAGCACGGATGTAGAATAAATAGGCCGTTATTACATTGGACCGATTTGGAGTCTGCAATGACTTAGAAAATGACATATTGTTGAGAACAGCCTTCCATTTTCCCCTAGCTATTATGAACAATTAATTTTATTTATTAGATGAAAAAGTTCACCTCTTCAAATTGGTAAAGGGTAAGTAACAAGGAGCCAGGCTCAGGATTAATACGTTGAGTATCCCCCTTGTATGACAGAGTAATGCTTCAGCCTTCATGATGATAACATATTAATCAGAAATGTTTTAGAAGACATACTTGAGAAGAAGATAACCTAATCCAGAAACTGCCACATATTGTCCAGAATGTCTAGCATATAATAAAGAATTACCTGATATAAAAAGGAACAAGAAACACAACTGTTAAGCAAATAGATCTATGGATCTGCCGAAGAAGACTCAGCGGTTATCCAGGTATTGGAGTGAGCCAAAAAAATTCTTAAAAAATAATCATTATTAACAGGCTAATGAAAATAGAGACAAATGTGGGCCAAATGGATGGGAAAATGAAGTTTTAAAAATGAATGAGGCTATAGCTAGAAGCTTACAGCGCTCTAGCTATGACCCCAAGCACAGTGTAGGGGACAGGGGTCCCTTAGTCCTCTGGGTCTTGCTCCCCACCTGAGGGGTGATGTCATGAAGGGTTTTGTGGCTGTCCCTTTAGGGTCTGGGCACTGCATTCTCTGTATGTCCCACCTCAGTAGAGAAAAGACCAAGCAAACAAATTTCTCAGGAGGTATTTTTACTTGCATGTGAGACTGTCCCCAAAACGTCTACCCTCTGCCCATTCCTTTAAAAATGCTGGATCCCTCACTCTCATCTCGTTTCAGTTGCTGAGAACTGTAGTCCAGGACCCTGATGGTCTCCCCAAATTACTGAAATTGGCTACAAATGGAACGGCAATTGATTGGAAACCCCGAAGAAGATGTAAAATTATTGTGATCAAGATATTTCTACTGAAATGTTGTTTCAAAATGGGGCTGATTCCTGGTCTCGGCATGATGTCACGCGCTGACGGAAGCTGAATATCCAGGGAGCCACCTAGGTGGGTGGGTTCACCCAGATTCGTTCAAGTTCTTAGCAGCTGTCCAGGCTGCTACCTGAGTCTGCACGCTCTCCTCCCTGCCCGGAGAAACGGGAGGAAGGGGCGGGGCCGAGGGTGTCAGTTTGTGACAACCTGACCCAGTCTCCATTCTCAGCCTGGACTGGACCCCCAACGGGGCTGCCTCCTCCCCTCACCCCTGGTGCCCAAGAAGCCAGGAAAGGATTCACTGGTCACCTTCATTAGATGCTCAAAGCAGATGTCACGCGTGCAAAATTTTCACGTAAAAGATGTTTGGTGGCCATTCCCTCCTTTGCCGCGGCTTCCTGTGCGTGGCAGGCACTGCTGCCTGGGAGAGGCATTCCGGTGGCAGTCAGGGACTGGGGCCAGGTGTTTATGGCCTTGGTTTTCAACAACGCTCCAATTTTAGGAGCAGTCCCAGCTTCCTCCGCGGAGTCTCCCTTCTGGAAGGCTGTCGGCCGCGCGCGCCTGGGCGCCGCCTCTCTGGCTCGCTTCACGGCGCCCACATTCCGGAGCCTGCATGCTCGGTGCAGAAACCCTTTGGGGAGCGCGGGGCCGAGGTGCTGCGTTGCAAGTGGAGAGCGATTTAGAAACAGTGGCTTTGCAGGTGATCCAATCAGGAGCCGGTCATGCTGGCACGCGCTAAACCAGTGTGTCCTTATTACAAGGGGAACCTTGGGGACAGGCACACACACACACACCCGGGGAGAAGCTGAGTGAAGATGGAGACAGAGATGGGAGTGATGCTTCTAGAAGAAGCCAAGGTTGCCAGGGACTGTGGCCAAGCAGCGGAAGCGGGGCAGGTGGCCTGGGCCAGGTCCTTCCCGCGTGCCTTTGGGGGCTGTGGCCCTGCCAACAGCCCGGCCTGGGACCTCCAGCCCCCAGAACTGTGAGACGAGGAAGTCCTGCTCTTTGACCTCTCCGGTGGGAGCCCCAGAAGACTAACGAACCCACGGAAAAAAGGAAAACAGTCGCCACTGCAAGATGCGCACGTCCTCTTCCGATCACGGGCTTCTTCCTTCCAACAAGCGCCTCAGCTGTTCCCTCCCTTTCCTGTAGGGTCCCCAGGAGTGACCCGGGCCCCAGCGTGGTGGCACCCCGCTCAGCCACGGCTCCCTGCCCTCTGCTCACGCCCCAGCCCCCTACACATGACACGCTCCTTCTTTTCCCCCAATAACACATGAATCAAGAACTGTCAGTTAAACTCCCACCTGAGCCAACTTCTCATAGCCTCCTATTCAGAATTATAATTTTTACAAAGAGGCTTTCTTTTGAAAGATCAGGCAAGAATGACTGTGATTTTCTTTCTACCAACTTTCACCAGTGGACATGCCAAGCAGAATCCTGGGCTACAGGGGGCCTTCCAGCTTCTCACTTGCGTACCCCAAAATAAAACAAGGACGCCGGTGTTTTGGGCTCTCTTTCAAAACGTTTGAAGGAGGCAGACCTGCTTTCAAAAGAGGTGTCAGTTAAAATATTTGATGAAACAAATTACCGTTGTGAATGAACAATAAATTCTCCTGACCTATGTTGTACAATTAGTTATTTACAGTTTTTAGAACCGCCTATATCATTCATGAAAGTCATTCACTCCATACAGGTAGAAGCTGTTAATGGGAGACAATTTGAACATCTCAATGTGCATGAAAGACCGGCTCAGGGGTGATTGTTCACGTCGACAATGGGGCTTTGGGATTCTTCTGTAAACGACGTGATTTATCCACATTTGGTTGTACTTTGTTTCAGAGCACAGCTATTGCAAAAAAAAAAAAAAATAAAAAAGCTCCAATTTATAATCACAGGAAAGATTTACCAAGAACCTTCTAGATGCCCAGTTCTAATTCTGGTGCTATGGGGAAAAAAATATACTAAGACATACACTTTGACCTCCGTGAATTTATGGAATTCATTTTTAGCCTGCTTGCAAAGATTAGAAAAGTATACGGTTCAGGGCTAAATGGATGGAAAGATGGAGCAGCCCAGCCAGCGCCCCCAGCAGACGGAAGTCCTTGCAGCGTCCTGAAACCTCGGGAAGACCTGCGCGGTCCTTCGGCTTCGCCCCCGGGGGGGAGCGTGATCGGGGTAGACGGGAAGGGGGCCTGGGCAGGACTCCGCGGGGCCCCCGGGGAGCAGCCGCCCGGGGCCCGCGGCCCTGGGAGCGGCCCGAGGGTCAGGCTCCTGGCTGCCCCGCCGGCTTCCTGAGGGCGGGAGTGGCGCTGCCACCGGTCACTTGTGCTTTTAGCCCTGGGCCCAGTCATGCTGACTCGGGGAAATAACGACAGCGGGTTACCTGACAAAATAAAAACCGACAGTGCTGGAATGTGTGGGAAGTCCCCCAAACGTAAATGGGCTATATCCTCAAGGTTATTTATGAGGCTTTGGGACTCAGAACTCATTTCTCACAGAAAATATGATAAACAGGGGTCTGCTTCCTGCCACCGTCGATCCACAGAGCCCATTTATCACATAATGTAAAGGGGATATGTATTTACAATTACAGAGGAAGCAGAAGAAACAATGTTGTTACAGCGGAGCCACATTTAATGAGGTCACGGTTCCCAAGAACCGTCGGGGGCCATTGCAGGGGCCTCCCAGGCGCTGCCAGCCGATGGGGGCCGCGATCCGTGCTGATTCAGGAAGGGAGAATAAAGGAGAGAACTGATACAGTCCAGGAAGGCCTGGGGGGGGGGTGCTCCAAGGCAGGGAGAACGGGCGGCCGGCTTGTCCGATAGCAGCAGCGGGTCACGGGCAAGCCCTCCCTCCCGAGCGGCCCGGGGTCCCGACGGGGAGAGACCCAGGGCAGCCCGCACTTGCTGAGGCGGAACAGGGCCCTGCAGTGCGGCTGGGTTCTGGGCCAATCTCTCTTAGTCTCATTGTCACCTGCGCTCACCATGTGGCAAAAATGGCCACTGGCCACCCTGGCTCTGATCCGGCCAGCTCGGCCACCTCAGCAGATGCGTGACGGGCCAGAGCCCGGCCGGACCCCGCGGCCACAAGAAAAATCAATAATGTCGATCCTGTATTTAAACGAGTGATACTTTTATTCATCATGACTTCTTCTGTGCATTAATTTTTATTTTAAAAGACAGCGCACGGGGGTATTCTTTACCTGGCTTCCTGCGGTTTTGGAGCTCAGTTATCACCGCGGTCCCAGTTTAGACCCTTTAACAAAAGCGCAGGTCAAAGGTCGCACCGCCAATCACCGCGAGGTCTCCTGGCTCCCACCCCGTTCTTCCTCCCTGACAGCGCGCGGTGTCCCCGCGGGTGCACGTCTGGCCGAGCCTGGCACGGGTCCCAGCACAGAACAATGCTTCATAAGTGTTTCCTGACCAAACCGAAGAATAATGTCTTTTTCTCTGATTTCACTAAGTAGCTTCTTCCAAACAGGATGTTTTTAGACTTTGAGGACTTTCTTACTTTTTGGTCACAGAGGACCTGCTGCTCTATGCTGTTTTACATGGCTAACTTTAAAGAAAACAGCACCCCAATAAGATCTCCCAGCAGGCTGTCACGGGCGTGGGGTTGCGGGGTAGATGTCTTTCTTGGGGGGGGGCGCGGCTCGTGGGAAGGGTCAGGGTGGGGAAGGTGAGCTCAGGAAGTGCAATCCTGAGCTCAGGGAGCAAGCACACGTTTGCACCGGGGCAAAGATGGGGGGCCGACCACTCATACCTTCAGGTTGGGGCAGTAAGAAGCATGGGACAGATCTCACGAATGGGTGACAGCAACGACCACAGGGAGACACTCACTGTAAACGTGTCACTTGGTGATGCAGAGTGAGTGAAAGGGATGCGTGCAACCTTCCCACCTCCCAGAAACAAACAAAAGGCAGCTCGGATCAGTTCAGGAATAACCTGCTGAGAAAATGGTCTCCTTTCCCTCAGGCCTCTGCCTGGGAGACGTCAGTATTTGAGCTGTGAATTCTTAGAAGATAAGAATCCAAATCAATTCGGTTTCTGGCAAGCAGTGTGCTGACCTATTGGGTTAAGGAGCTTGAAATGCACTAAAATGAAGGGTCCCATGAAATAAATGCCCACAGTAGCCTGCACCCACCCCCTGCCTCCGGCAAACGTGCCTTCTCTACGACGTGTC
Source organism: Pteronotus mesoamericanus (assembly GCF_021234165.1). Classification (NCBI taxonomy): domain Eukaryota; kingdom Metazoa; phylum Chordata; class Mammalia; order Chiroptera; family Mormoopidae; genus Pteronotus; species Pteronotus mesoamericanus. The sequence goes on along the minus strand of NW_026555105.1, from coordinate 1,450,748 downwards.
TTCTGAATATGTGCTTTTGTGCTTAAAATTCAGTTTATATTTGAAATGTACTTAATTCTGATCAACTCAGTAGCTCTTCTGAGAGAGGAAAACTTGCCAGATATTCTCCTAGCTTTTAAACACCAAGAGGGAAAAAAACAACTTTCAGAATTCCCAGGCTGCACTTTGATGCTACTCTCAGAAAGTTACTGCTTAATTCTACATCTCTTATGCAAACTGGGTGGCCCACGATTTCATTTCAACTTATTAAGTCAATTACCTGAAAAATAGACACCAAATTACAATGTATACTGTTTTTTTCCCCACTCTATAGAGAATCAAAATGTCACAGGTAGGTGGGATACAACAATTTAAAAAGTTTTCTGCTTATGAATGATACATAATTTCAAATGACTCACAGCACTTGTTGAAACAAAGTATCCAACTTAGCTGACTCATAATAACACTGACATGGGAGTTTCAAATAGAGTTTCCATAATGACGAAAATGGCCCCCGATGTATGTATTGGAGAGTTATCTTGACCGTCCCCAATCACAAATGATCAGGACATCAATCACTGACACCTGCACGCTCTCCCAAAATAAATCCCTCGGCTACCTACCCCCTCTGGAAGTCACACGCCGGAACTACTTTCATAACTTTGACAGAATGCTACAGGGTACATTTAAACATCTTTTTAAATGCCGTTCTATTGTCAAGCTCTAATGAAAAAGTGGGACTCTTTATTCTCCTGTAATTTTGAAAATGGCCTCATTTATTCTCCAAGTGCATTCAAGACATTTGGGATAATTTAAGAATACTGTATTTCTTAAAAATGTCAACGTCTCCGAATGAAAACACCGGGGTTATTTGTCCTTTGGCAGCGAGGATCACACAATGGCTGCTTCACTTCGGTGTCTTTTCAATGCGAGGGTTTCAGAACAGAGAAGCGGAGCCCTAAATAATTAAGCGTGATTCACACTTACCAGCTCGCGAGCCTGTTCTACTTCGTAACTTGCAATGCCTTTGTGAAAAGCCAAGGCCCCTCCGGTTCAGGTCCCTGCTCCAAGGTGGAAGAGGGGGTCTCACTTCAGCCCCTCGGCTTCGAAGGGGAGGACCTCAGAGACAGACCGAGAGCCCTGGGCACGCGCCCCCGCTAATTAGACAGCAGAGGGGCTGACGGGTTTATGCAGGGAAGGCCAGCAGGCTGGCGCTGATTCCTGGGCTGTGTTTGAACCCCCTGGGTGGGCTGTCCCCATGGGAGGGAGAAAAAGGGGGAGAGGAACGTCGATGTGAGAGGGAAACATCGATGGGTGGCCGCTTGCAGTGCCCTGACCTGGGACTGAACCCGCAACCCAGGCAGCCGCCCCGACTGGGAATGCAGCCGGCGACCTTTCCATTTGTGGGACGATGCCCAAGCCGCTGAGCCACGCCGGTCAGGGCCCCCTTCACCTTCTGAGCCTCGGCTCTGCCATCTACGAAGCGGGCGGTGCTCATGGCGTCTGGAGGAGACCCCCGATTGGGATCCCGGCCTTTGTGACGCCGAAGCGCCCGCTGCGCAGCCCCGGCCTCGGACCGTTCTCTGTCTCCTGGGCGTCGGAACTGCTCACCCTTGCTCCCGGGGTGGGGGGGGGGAGGCGTTTCTGTAAAGCAAACACGTAAATTTTACTTTTTAAAAATGTTCATGCAAAAGAAATCTAAGGTTTCTCCAAGCAAATGAATTTTAAATACAAAGCATCCCATTTTAAGAAAGAGACTCTTGAATACCGCCTTGTGGCCCATGTAACCCATGGTAACGATTTGCAAATATCCCCTAATTTTTCTATAGGAAATTAAAGTGGGGAAACAGCTCCATTTCTACCTTGCTCTTTTACTCACGTTCACTGTTTTGACTGCCTAATGGTCCAAGAGTAAAGGGCAGTAATAAATAAACTCAAATACCTCGTGTTCTACTCTGGGGCTTCTTTCATTTATGTTTTTCATTTTTCATTTTTTTTTTTTGAGCCGGTAAACCGTGACAAAACAATGCCCAGATGTGGGCAGGGTCTGGGGGGTAGGGATCAAGTCAGCGCTACAGGGGGACGGGGTCAACGGTCCACCCCACCTCAGCCACCCCGAGAAAGAGCGACATTTAAACCAACTAAAAGCATGCCCAGCTCAGGCCCCGTCTCCTCCACGGTCCTTCCGAATCTGTCCGGCGTCAGCAGCGTGTCCTTTTCTTCCAGGCCTGCGTGGGAGCTGCTCTGCGGTGCCATCCGACGAGCCTGTCTTCACCAGACTTCGGGCCCAAAGAAGAAAAACTCAACAGTGTCTTTAGCCTTTCTTGGTTCCTCCGACTAATGCCTTCAACCAATAGTGATGGAATTTGATTTCAAATTTATTCCCTATTAATAGATTCAGTCGGCGACAAGCCTGAGATTTGTATTTCAAGTTTAAGCCAAGAGATACATTTTATCCATCAAGGGTTCCGAGTCCCAGTGACAGAAATGGATTCTGATGGACTCTGGAGGACAGGAATTTACCGGAAGGATAGCAACAGGCCACAGACCCCATGTGAAGCTTGGAACGTGAGCAGGATGTGCCAGAGCAGAAAACCAGGACGACAAGGTCACGTTGCAGGAGGGCCTGGCTGGGTCCCCCCCGGGTGCCCTGTGGCTGCGCCCCAGCCGTGGCCGGCCCTGGGCCCCTAACTCTGCTGCCATCCTGTGTCGGAACCTGTACATGCACCTGCTTCTTCAGGCCACGGCATAAGTTTCAGAATCAAGGAGAGCAACGTGCCTTTGGCTGAGCCCGGGCGAATGTCCCCACCCTGCCTGCCGGGGCGTGGGGAACGGGCGCTTCTGCGGCTCGGCCTCGGCCCTCTTCTGGGAGGTGGGGACCTCGTGATGGGGAATCTTGCCAGGATGTGAGGGGTATTATCAGAAAAGGGAGGGCGGGGGGAGGGAGCGAGGGCCGTGGGGAGGAGAGGGTTGGGGGGGAGAAATTTAGATTTTGTTAACCATTAGTTTTTAAAACAGGTTGAACAAACTCTTCAAAAACATAAGAGCCTTTTCTAAATACATTTTTAAGAGCCTTTGCTAAGTACATTTATCTAAAAAAAAATCTAAATGGTTCTTGTGAGTAAAAACAGCTTGGGTTACTGTATAATCTAAGTGAAAAATTCCACAGGAACCACGCAAAGTACTAGAAACTTTCAGTGTTTAATAAAGACAAAGTGCAAGGAATGCGAAGGTCTTTATCTCCAGACTAAGAAAGAGAGAAGTGTTTTAGAATCCAAACCAGAAAATTAGTTATTAACTAGGGAGTTATTAATGAGGCCCCTGCGGTTGAGAGTGGTGAACTGTATAATCCGTTTTCTCGAATATCGGCGCAATGTGGCGTCTCTACCTGGTGGCGTCCCCAGGTGGTGAGCGTCTGCGACCGCTCGGCGGGCTCCCCTGAGGACGGGGGTGTGACTAATGAGTCATTATGTTTTCTTGCGTGAAGTCAACAGTTCTCTCCCCAGAACAGAGCCTAATGAACAAATCCTGTTCATCATGATCGTCATGACGATCGGAGCCATGTGTCTGGGCTCCGAGCCCCCCGCTTTAACACCCCCGCTTTCTCCCCGGCTTCATGAACTAGTTATTTGAATGTTCCCAAAGAGTCCGGCTGACGCGAAACCTCCGCACGCCCCTCAAGCTGCAATTACCCTTTCCTGTAAAAAAGGATCGGGTCTGGCATTGCTTACGCTGGACCCACTTTGTTAAGTCATGCTCTGGAAACACAGAAGGCTATTAGGATAAAATAACACGCTGTAAAAAAGAAATGCCACCAATTCACGCTTATTAAGTTTTTCTGGAAGTGGGTACATTCAAATTCCTGCTGGGTAATTTATTCATAATTTCCTAGAAATGACAAAAACAGATACTCAGAAAATGAAAGCTGCTGTTTATCTGGCCCATAAAATATTTTTTCTTGAATTCCTAATCATACGCAGGCCTTGCAAGGCGCATAAGATGACATTTATTTGGTAAATAGTGAGACAAATCATCAGTTCCATGAATAATTTTACTTTACATTCCACAAAGGAAAATGAGATCGCCACGAAAGGAGGGCTTCCGTGCGCCCGCGGTAACAAGTACGCAGACGTCCGCCCTGAACGGCAGGTTCAGGAAGCCGGGCGGCGCGGCCGCCGCATGCCGAGGGGCAGGTGCCGTCTGTAAAGATGAGCCGTGACATCTCAAGGAGGGGACTTTGATTGTGCGACCAAAATGCCTCGTTTTAGGATTTAACCAAAGCAGCGAGTTACTGCTCCAACCGCATGATGGACCCTGAGAAACCCAATAGTTACATTTGACTTGACAGGTTGAGCTGCCCTGATAAAGGGCTTCTCATGGGCGTTTGGGGGAGTGTTATGTCTCTCAGGCACTTGTAAAGCACAATATTTTTGTCCTTTTAAGCAACAACAGAAAGAAAAAAGAAAAAGAGAAAAAAATCCCCACGTGCAAACAGATGACAAAGATTTACGTAAGCTTAGCACCTAGCAGGTTGTAATGCAGGCCGTAATTTTGCGTCAAATCCTGTTTTGTAGTTTGGTTGGAATGAGTAACTTACAAAAAAGAGGTCAGGGATGACCGGAAGTATCAACTGAAGCAGCATTTCTTGAAGGCAACTTGTCAGTACACGTCCAGAGTCTTCGCTTTCTTTCTGCTCCAACAAATTCATTTTTAGGGGCATGTGTCCGAGATCCCATAATGAATCTGGAGAAAGACTGCTAGGAAAATGTCCACAACAGCACTGTTTATAAGCACAGGATGTTGTGAGCCGCCCACCAGCAGGGCCCCGGAAAGACGGCCACACGGCCACTCCAGACGAGAGACATCACCATGATGAGAGGTCACATCAGCCCCACCAGGCTGGCCACGACCGACAGGTCAGAGAATGACATGTTTCAGTGAGGATGGCAGAGACCGGAATCCTCAGATACCGCTGGTGGGAGAGTAAAATGGATCAACTGCTGTGGAAGAGTTTGGCGGTTCTTCAAAACATTACGTGTGCAATTACTGTACAACCCCGAAGTTTCATTCCAGGTGCACATCTCAAAGAACTGAACACGGGGACTCGGGTACCAAACCATGACTGTTCGCAGCAGTGCTGTCCACGGTTACCACGAGGTGGAAACAACCCAAATATCCATCAACTGACAAAGGGACAAACAGCTGTGGTCTAGCCACACGGCGGAATATTATTCGGCCATAAAAAGGAATAAGGCTCTGAAATGTTACAATGTGGCTGAACCACAAAAACGTTATGCTGCATGAAAGAAGCCAGATGCACCGGCCCACACACTGCCTGATTCCACGTGAACTCTCCAGATCAGGGAAATCCACAGGGACAGAAAACAGACTAGCCGTTGCCAGGAGCTGGGGGGAGGTAAGAACGGAGGAGGAATCGCTTAAAGGACCCAGGGTGGCCTCTGGGGGGATGGAAACCTCCTGGCTCTGGGAAAAGGCGATAGCGGCACACGCTGGGAGTGCACCCAATGCCACGGACTCACTCGCTTTAAAATGGTGAACGGTTAACTTTGTTATGTGAATTTTTCCTCAGGATAGAAAAAATGTTGATGGAGAAGAATATCTGATGAGAAGGGGAAATGTTTGCCATCTGTTGAGTGGAAAAAATGTAAAAGCAGGCAAGACAATGGTGGCCAGAGGAAGGTACTGTTGTGCTTGCTGAAAATTACATGTTATTATGATGAAACACACAAACGGCCCCCTGGCGGCTGCTGCGGAGGGGGAGCGAGGGGATTATGTGGTGGGATTAGGGGCGACTTAATTCTTTTCTTATCTCTATTTCCAAATAGCTCATAATTGGCCTGTATTAAGAGAATTTGTGTTAATAAAAAAAAAATGTACAGGCAACGTAAGGAAAACAGGAGTGAAGAGTCAGGCGTAGGCCCGGTGACCCGCAGTGCCCCGCGGGAACCCCGCCTCGCCCTGGGCGCGCCCCTGACAGGGGCACCTTTGTGTTTCCAGGCAAATGACAGGCCGCGGCGCGGGGGCCCACAGAGAAACGCCGAATACAGCCCGCGGCGCAAACGAGGTCGGCTCTCCGAAGTGCTTGCTCCGCTTCCGCTCAAAGACCTAACCCTCTTCGTTGAGATAATATTGAGGCAATTAGGGAACACAATTAAGTCTTGTGACTTTTGAATGCACTCAGAGGAAATATGCTCACAAGAAATAGCATGTTACGAAAATAAAACCGCATGCTGCATTTAAATACTCCTTTAATAAAATATAATTTACTTAAAATCGTTAATAAGAGCGCATTCTCTTATTCACAGAGTATATACAAATGTGCTCCATTTAACCAGGATGAAATAAAGTATGTTTTATTTGCTGTTTTTCCGCTCATATTTCTGATGGTTGTGAGAAGAAAGCTACTCAAATGAAAAAAAAAAAAATCTGTATTTTCATGTGTTAAGAAAAATTGATAAAAACCAAACAGGAAAATCACATGACTCCCAATGGCATTTCTAAGAGACTGACAGAATTATTCAAAGAATGAGGTCTTTCAATGTGCTTTGAAACTTCCAGTTTTCCTTTTGGTACAGAGTTACTGCAACTCTTCCAGTTTCTGTCTGTATTTACATGTCTAGATGTTACTAACGTTTGTCATGAAGGTTCCCCAGCAATCCCACCTGACTTCCTGTTTTATGAGTGAAGCTGAAACCCGCCTATTCCATGAGGACTTGAAGACGATCAACCATGTCCCAGGAGGCGGTGGGATGGCGAGGGGTGCAGCTCGGCGCCATGGGGCCCCCCTCAGGGAGGAAGAGGGGCACCCCGCGCCTGGAATCACACGCAGCAGACGCTCGGTGGCCGCAGAGTAGTCGCTGCGGAGGAGGAGTCTGGCCGATCTGGGAGGCGGGTCGAGCCCCTCCCAAGGCCAAGTGCCGGCCACGTAGACTTGGGTCCTTTTCACAGGCGACGGTCTGTTGAAGGTCTACCAAGTTCTGGGCGCTGCTCTGAGCTCTTGACCCGCAGCAAGTGACGCACCCCTGGGAACAGCCCGTCTGTCCAGGGACCGTTACGGCTCCCCCCTCGTTGATGAGGACATTGAGGTGCAGGCGTTCAAACAGCATGCCTGAGGGCCTACGCAGTGGAACCCGGACACTGCATGTCCTCGCCCGGAGGAGGGGAGGCGGGCGGGGAGGGTGAGGAGGACAAGGGGGGGTTCCTGGGGACCCCCACTGGGGGGATGATGACAGGGGGCGGGGCAGCATTCGGTGCCCAAAGGTGCAGTGTCCAGTCCCCACAGAAGATGCTTTGGAAGGCCTGGCTGCAGGGGTCAGGCGCTAAAGGGAGGCGTGGGGAGAGATGGAGCCGGGGCCTGGAGGCACTTGGCCTTTAGGAACCTTGGCTTTCCTGCAGACACCTGTAGTTCCGTGTGTGTGGGGCGGGTGGGGACAGGGTGGCGCCCTGGGTCACAAAGGCACCGTGCGCGACCTCCCTCTACAGGGCGTGTGGGTGCCGGGCGTGCAGGAGGGCAGGGGAAGAAGGCTTTTGGGCCAGGCAAGGTCAGCAGAGAGAGGCTGGGAGCGCACGGGGAGGGGACGGCTCGTGCCCTTAGGCCCCCAGCTCACAGAGTCACTCCATGGGACCCAGGGACAGCATGGGTACATGGAAGAGACAGCGCATGAAGGGGACTTCCCAGAATGACAGTGGCACATGGGGACGTCGAGGGCCCTTCGCCAGACACAGCCCAGAGCCTCGGCGAGGACGCGGGCCCTGTCAGCCGACCGTCCGGACCCCGAGGGCGAAGCCGGCAGACGAAGGGCTCCAGCCGTTTCTGGGGGTGTCCTCATCTCAGGGGGGACTCCAGGCTATGTGACCTGGGGCTGGACAGGAGGCGCAGGGCCGGGGAGCTTCGGGACGCACGCGACGGGCACGTACACCGGGGGTCGCTGAGTCACGGCGCCCGGTGGCTGGGGATACAGTCTTTCCTGTCAAGGTAGTTTCACAGAGCTCCTTCTAAAAAATAAATCTGTTTAGGGAAAATAAATAAATCCAGTAGGGGAAAAGTGTCAAATAAATAATGGCACCGACGGCGTATTGGGGCGCGACAAGATTGCCAGGGTGGGGGCGTCCATGAGAGAAGCCTAGGCCTGGCTGCACCTCGTTAAAGCCACATACAACTTAGCGTCCTAAGAAAACATACCGCGAACTGCTTCACCTGCAAGGCTGGAGGCTGGCGACGCGTTGCCACCTCTCAGCCCAAACCGACTCGCGCGCAGAGAGGCGAGGGGGCCGAGGCCCAGGCAGGGTCTCTGGGCGGAGAGGCCGCCCAGCCCAGCCTGGGCATGTGGGTGGGCCGCTGCGCCCCTGCGGGTTCCTCGTGACTTTTTAAAAAAGAAGAAAGAAAGAAAGAGCCACCCTTGCTTATGTTCCATTAAAATTTCTCTCATGCTCCTTTTAAGGCAGTATGTCATTTCGTCTCACTCTGTAATTGTAAGGCATTTCAGAAGGGCGCGGAGGAGCCTTCGCTCTCACGGCTGAGAGGCAGAGCCAGGCAGCCGGCCGGGTCTCCTGTGGCCTTGTCTCGGCGGGCGATGTTCCTAAGTCTCTCTGCAGCCTCCTCGGCTTTTGCTGGTTGTGACGCTGATTCCAGTTACTGGGACATAACCAGGACCCGAAGACAAAAGCCAGCTTCTTACTAGGTTTAACCTTCCCTTGGACTACTCAGTTGACTGATCGATGGTCTCTGCTGAATTCTAGAAAATCGAGTAACAGCCGCCGTGCAGAGGTGGAAAGGTGGCACATTCCAGAACTCCTTTCCTTCTACTAGAACATTCGTGGGGTGCGCAGTCAGCTGGATCCGTCACAGGCATGGGCTGAAAATAAAATTCTAACATAAATGGAAAGTATGGGCCTGCCTTAGAACACTAAGCTTCATTCAAGAAAGGGGCAAAATTACCTTATTCTCTTATTCACGCCATTTCCAAATTTCTTCCACGGATGTTTTAGCTATTGAAATGAGCATCCTCGTTGTGCACTTGGACCCTATATTATTTTAACCAATGCCATCCCAATAAATTGAACAAAAAAAATTAAAAAAGACAGTCACCACTGTATCTTTTAGATCTCTGGCGGCTGTCACTCTGTCACCAGACCAGCTGTCTGGTCACAGAGGAGTGAGGGCGGAAGTTTTCTGGGGCAGAATCAATGCCCTGTGTCATTTAAACACGCATCTACTTGGTACACGAGATTCCTTCCCCACCCGACTTCACTCTGAGACTCAGAAACAAATCGGGCCGCTCAGAAGTGCCCAGGTTCAAAGGAAAGCCATTCCAACTCTTCATGAGGGATCGGCACGGTGCACAAAATGAAAATCTTCAGGCTAAATGAAGACGGAGCTAAACATCCATTAACCTAACCATTAAAAAGGACTCAAAAGATGCAAATCTTGATTTTATTTTTTGGTTTTATCCTCTAGACAATTTTTAAAACGGCCAAATACAGCTATGTAAACTGCTTTCAAAATAAGACCTTTGATTACTGGTGCTGTGAAATGGATAGGAAACGAATTTCAAGTGGCATAGAAACAGGATTTTACAGCACTTCCTTCAAAACTCTAATGAAATTAAATTCAAATAACATAAGCATATGTCAGTCAGAAAGCTTAGAAGCCTTCTAATACAATTCATAGAATTACTTAGGAGGTTTTATGTAGAACAAGACAGACATCAGATGAAAATATAAAAAATATCTGCTTGTCTAAAACTTTGAAATCATAACTGAGAGCAGGAATGTCTAGCAGTGGAAGAGACTGACGTTTTCATCATTTTAATGTCTGTTAGGAGGCTAGCCAGATGATGATAATAATAATAATAATAATAATAAAATAAAAATAAATGGGCTGGTAAATTTTTGCTACTAATTTAGAAATGAGGTATATAACTGCTCATGTGACAAGGTAAATAACCAATGTGACTTACTAAGATGTAATCCCAATTTTAAGATTGAATCAATTTCTTTATAACTATTTTAAAATGAACAACCAAATGATACTGGTGTCACAGGAAGAGAGTTGTGAACTCCACATTATTACTAGATTCGGTGTGGATGTTGTGGGATGTTTTGCAAAGGGAAGGCACCAATGGAGAAAAACAGTTCACTATACTAGGGGTTAGCAAACTATGGCCTCTACGCAAACCTGGCCTACCACTTGTTTTTGTCAATAAAGTTTTATTGGAACACAGCCACATCTGTTTGTTTACACGGTGTTTCTGGAAACATTTGCGCTGCAGCCATAGAGTCTAGTGGTTGTGGCTGAGACTCTTCTGGCCTGCAAAGTGTAAAATATTTCCTCCCTGGACCTTTATAGAAAGGCTTGCTGACCTCTGGCTTATAGGTTCCTTCACAGTCCTGACAATCTCTCTGTACATTAAGATCCACTGATGATAGTAAATTAGCAAATTAATTAATTTGGCTTCTTTTTGCTTTTCTACATTGAAAATAAATTACATGTGTTAGAACTTGTGGCTGATCAGTGCTCAAAAGCAAATAAGCAAAATCATTCACTAGAACTAAAGACTCTGCAAGTTACTTTCATAAAAATAAATGAGGCAGAGAATAAATAGGATTTACAATGGATAATAGAAATAATAAGATACTAATTCAGCGCTGAGGACTACCATGAGGCCGCGGAGATAACATTAGTTACTTACAGGGAGTGATTAACCTCCCTTGGAATCCTTCACCCTCTTCTCCGAAATAATCACTTCTCATCAAAGGCATCATGACAATGTTAATTTAAATAAAGCTTGAAAAGTACTGAGTGGGAGAGGAGCTTTTATTCTCTTGCTCTTTTTTTTTTCCTTATGAGAAACTCACGATAAAGATCTAAAATTTTAATTCTCTACGTGTATAGTACTGGCTTCTGAACTTGCGATGCAATCGTAAATAAGTATATAATACATGTTCTCTGAAATATAAGATCTTGGTTGTAAAGGTTAAGATGAGAATAATTTCAATGATCAAAACATCATTTTTCAAAAAGATGAAATGAATTGCTTGGAGTATCTCAGCAGGTGGGTAGAATGCGCTGGAATGGGCCCTTGTCCTGGTCGGGACGGCCACCAGGGGGCGCATCATTTCTAAGATTTCCCTAGGGGTTACTCTAGTCTCCTAAGATTTCTGGATTCAGGATCCATCTCAGAAAGGTTAGAGAGAACCTGCAACTGGTCAGTCAACTCTGGGGCTCTCAGTTCCTTCTCAAGCCTGGGCCTCAAATGCTCCAACGGGCCCTTGAAGAAAAATATTCGGTCCCTGAGATCCAGGACCTTGTCTTTTCATCGATGTAGCCTTCGATCTACACAGCTTTTAAAAACCTGCAGTTAAGTGGAGACCAGACCCTTGTCAGTGAATTGCCTTGAGGTTGCTCTATGAGGAACTGTTTGTGGAGACAGGAGAAGGGCTTGTGGAGTTCGGGGACCGCACTGGCTTTGCTGCACACGTGCTGCATGTGACCTTGGGCTCGGGCAGACGGTTCAGCTCCCCAGGCCTCCGCCTTCCCGTTTGCTGCTTTGCAGGACTGTGTGACCAGGCGGCGAGAGTCTGCCGTCAGCCCCTGCGGACTCTTCGTACCCTTCGCCACGCCGCTAGGGTCATGGAGTAGGAAAAATCCAGGTCTTCCACCTGCTGCTGTTACATTTCTCCTTCATTTTGGTCTGTCTTTCATCCGTGGAACGCCCCCCACCCCCGCCCCCGGGCCTCACGGACGTGGTCCTGGGATGTTCTCGCTCTGATCTCACCGCTGCAGACAGTGCGGAGCTGGGACCAGGGGTGTCCTCTGTCCTCCTGTCCCCACCGCTGCTCTCGGGTGCCACGCAAGCAGGCGGCAGGCCGGCTTGGTCCCGGGCGGTGAGCGCGTTCTTCTCCTCCGCCCTGGGACAGCGGGCGTTGGCCCCCTCGCCGAGCCTTGTGGGCGGCCCAGCAGGAGCAGACACAGCTTTCATTTCTAACCTTCTTTAGTTACTTCTATCGCCGAACTTGCAAAAAAGTAAAACCCCGGGGCTCAGCCCGGAGGGACTGGAGGGGAGCTCCAGTGGCCCGCGTGGGGCCACAGCGGTTCCTGCTGGAGACACGGCTCGGGTGGCCGCCTGCTCCGCGCGGAGGAACGCGGGGGCTCCGCGCTCAGGCGGAGCGCCGGCCTCGGGAGGTCCACAGATGTGCGGAGGACATGCGGCCTCTGGTCCCCTGTCCTGAAGAGACCGCATCTCCACGGCCCAGGAAGCCGCATGCCCGTTCAGCAGTCACTCCTCATTGGTCCCTCCCCCCGGGCGTGGCCACCTCCCACCTGCGTCCCGTCGGCATGGATTTTTTATTCTGGATATCGCATGTGAATGGGACCGCATCCCGTGTGCCTTTTTGCGCCTGGCTCCTTTGCCCAGCGTGGTTTGGAGGTTTGCCAGCGACAGCAGCCCACCGCCCGTCCGCGCCGCAGTTTGCTTACCCGCTCACCCCTGGGCACCGGGGCTATTCGCACCTTTCGGCTATTGTGTTTGTGCTGATACGAACATTCACATACTCACTTTTGTTTCGGTTCCTTTGGGTCTACACCCAGGAGTGGAACCGCCCACTTAAAAACCAGCGGTCACTCCGCCCACATTGTGGCATTGTGTATGTGACTTCCGTGTCCATCCTGGGGGGCAGACCCTTACGGGGTATAGGCTTTGCAAACCCGTCCCTGCATCCTGCAGGCCGTCTTGCTGCCTTCTTCATGGTGTGCTCCTTCTCTTTATATTTTCCCTTTTTTAAAAAGTCGGGTTTATGGAGGTATGATTTCCCTACAATAAAGTTCACGCCATGACATTTGACAAAAACGCTGTGTCGGTGCCGCCCCAGCCGAGATGTCACGCAGCCGTCACCCCAGCAAGTGTCTCTTGTGCCCTTTCCAACGCACTTCCCTCCCCACGCTGACCGCTCGGTACGTTTGTCATTCCACTACCAACGTCGGTTCTCGGAAAGGTCGCGGTGGAGCGTTGAACGCGCGGAGCCAGGGGCGGTGTCTGTGTTGGCGGTACTGCGTCCTGACGGCGTCTGCGTTTAACTGCCTCCTTCCCGGCGCCCTGCCTCGAAGGAGACAGTGTCCGGGCTGCGGGGTCGTGGAGCGCCGGCCGGGAGCGTCCGACTCAGCGTCCCTCCTGGCGGCGCAGCCAGCGAGGACCGCAGGGGACAGTCCCCCCTCGCAAGGTCCAGACCACCCGTTCATTGCACGTGCAACCTAAGACGATGCAGGACACAGGCCGAGCGAGCTCCTGTTGGGTTTCTCAAAGGACAAAGGAAAATTATTTTAGGTCACAGGCCAGCGCTCAGTCCACTGAGACACACCGGCCAGGACTGGAAAATTATTTTAAAAAAGAGACTGGAGTACGCACACTCGTGGGAACTTTCTTCGACCCCTTATGTGTACTTTGGACACCTTCCCTCCACTCTGAAGCCCCACAGTCCCCTGGGCAGTGACCCAGCTCCTTGCTGAAACTGTCCCGGAGGCGTCCTGGGCCACCTCTCCCCGCGGAGGGGCTTCCCTCAGGACCGTGCCCTGTGCTGGAAGCACATTGGGTAGCCCTAGAGGTTTGAAACTCAGAAAGCCTAATCCAATAAAATTGCTGCAGAGGGGGAGGTCTTACAGAACAGGCCTAAGGAAGAAATCTGGGTGCTCATCCGGCTACCACGACACCCAGCGGGGAGACGGCAGGGAGAGTCCCCCCAAATGCTGGGCTCAGAAGTGAGTGGCTCTGTGGAGGTGAAGCCGGTGCCGGAAGTGATGCCGTCAGACGCCTCGGCGTGCCCGGGACCCGGGGACCCGCAGGATGCTGGGACCCCGCAGGCGTGCGCGTGGGTCGGACGTCACTCACCGCTTCGCGCCCCTATCACCTGTTTGCATGTTTGTCTTCCCCACTAGACCGCCCCTCTTCGTGGGCGGGGGCCAGTTTTATTTGGTCTTGTTTCCCTAATGTCTCCATGGTCCCTCAGCTGAGGTCTCGCAGATGACCAGGTCATGCCATATCCCTGAACGTGGTCGCTCGGCGCATGTCCCCAGGGGCTCAGGTGCGCCCCCTTTGACACCCACGATGCTCCGCAAACACGAGGTGCCCAGTTACACTTCTGCGGGCTCTTGCCATCTCTGCCAGCCTCCCATCCCTGCCCCGTCTGAAGATACCTCGATATAAATGGCATTCCTGGCATCTTTGAATAAGACCAGTGGCTATTCAGCGATGAAGCCAAACGTTCAGGTTAATAAAGAAAGAGTTATTCCCGGACAACGAGCTGCGAGGCGTGACACCACTGGCTCGGACGCTGGGCCCGGACACAGCTGCTGCAACGGTGGGTGAAGCTGGAATATGAATCAACACCTCGTAATTCATCTGCCCTCGGGTTGTGTCTTTCCTTTCATTATTTCTCACCTGATTCTAAGTGTAGATTAGATAAGGGTATTATAGCGACATAAAATTTCCTGAATGTGGGTAGCTGCATTGTCATTATATTAGAAAACGTCCTTTTCCTTAGAAAATGGACCTGAGGTATTTAGGGATAAAGGGACAAGATGTATGCAATTTTATCTCAAATGGTTCCGACAGGGAGGGGATGACAAAGTACAAACGCAGCAAAAAGCGAGCAATTGGTGGGTTGTGATAAGAGGAGGTGCCAGGAACTCCTTGTACTGTTCCTGCAACTTTGATGTAGGTGTGAAATTATTTCCAAATAAAAATTAACGAGTGGTGGTAATTTCTAAGGCCATTAAACCTTTCCTCAGGCTGCAGGTAGCCACGACTCACCAGGCGCAGCCATACCCCGTTATTCACCTCTCTCTCCTTCCCCCCTTCTTTCGGCTCTGGCCCCCCCATTCTCACGGCCTCCCCTCGTTACCCAAATGGGGACGGACCCGAAGGCCCCTTTGTTCGCCGTCCTATTCCCTGTCCTTTCTTGGTGCTCTCCACTCTGTTCATGTCCCCTCTGGTGGCATCGCCCAGCTGTTACTGAGCGCGGCCCTGATGGGCAGTATGGCAAGTTCAGGGAGTGGCCGTGCAGAGGACGCAGGTGGCCGGAGAGCGCGGCACCCCTGAGTCCTACAGCGGCCCCGGGTGCACCGTGAGCTTGGAGACCTTCCCGTCCTCGCTGCCTGCTCGCGCCGCCCAGCGCCGACGGGCCTTGGCTTCTGCCACCATTCAAACCCGCTGCCCTTAGCAGGGGCTCCAAGGACCTCTACCTGGAAGCCAAGGGGGCTCTTCCCGAACTGTCACAGCGGCCTCTTTGGAAGCCGTGTGATTCGAGACGACAGCCATAGGAAAAGGCCGTGTGGCGCACACCGCGGCAGGCCCTGGTCTGGGCACTTCACACGTCACTGCTAATTCAGTTCTCTCAAGGGCTAGAGGTGGACGTTAGTGTCCGTCGCAGTCCATTGGGCGGTGAAAACAAAATACCACAAATTGGGTGGCCCAGGCAGCAGCAATGGACCTCTCACAGGTCTAGAGGCTGGAAGTTCAAAATCAAGGCACCCGCGTGGCCGCGTTCTGCTGAAAGCCTTCTCCGGGGCTGCAGCCTGCCAGCGTGTCACGTGTCCCCACCTGGTGGAACGGGACAAGGGCGCTCTCCGGAGCCTCTTTCATAAGGACCCTAATCCCATTCACCAGGGCCGCACACCTCCACCCTAATTCCTCGCCAAGGCCCCCCCTCCTAATAGCGCCCCCTCAGGGCCTGGGGTTCACGACCCGAGTTTGGCGGGGAAACACACGCTCAGACTGCAACATCGCCAGTACCGTTTTACAGAAAGAAATTGAGGCGGAGAGACAGGAAGGAACTGGCCTCGTTTTCTAAGTACGGGGCCGGGACTGAAGCCTAGGGATCGCGCACGCAGCCTCCGTGTGACACCAGCGGCTCCCGGTCCCGTTCGCGGTCCTGCTCAGTGCGGGCGGGCCGGCGTTGCCGTCGTCAGCTCCCTGGGCCTGATGGTCCGAGCTGTGCTGTCCAACACTCCCGGCTCTGGAGCCCCTGCAGTGCGGTGCTCGTGCAAATGGATAGGCGCGTCTCCATTCTTTAAAATTTATTGGTTGTAGAGAGAGAGCAAAGGGGGAGGAGGGAGGGAGAGAGAGATCCATTCCTTGCTGCACGCATCCATGAACTCAGTGGTCCAGGGTGTCCAAACTTTTGGTGTCTCTGGGCCACACTGGAAGGAGAGCTGTCTTGGTACACACATTAAATACACAAACACTAACAAAAAACTGGTGAGCAAAAAAGAAAGGTTTTAAGTATATTTACGATTTTGTCTTGGGTCACCTTCATAGCGATCCTGGGCTGCAGGTTGGATGCCGCTGGCACTCCCATGTGTCCTGACCCCAACGGAACCCCAGCCCAGTGCACTGGGGCGTGGCTCCAACCAGCGGAGCTACCCGGCCAGGGCAGATGTGTGTTTTACGTGTAACATACAAGTTGGATTTTGAAGATTTAACACACACAGAATATACAATATCTCGATAATTAAAAAAATTTTGGATCTAGTGGCATAAATTGTAGTCTTTAAATTAATTTCACATTTGTCCCGTTAAAAAGGTATTTACTAGGAGCCCTAAGATTACCGCTGTGGCTCGCACTGAGTGCCTAATGCTCAGCATTGGCCTAGACGCGGGAAAGCAAGCCTGGGCCTCGTGCGTCGACGGCAGGAAGCAACGTGCCTGATCGGCTTGTGGGTGCGGCTGGACATTGGAGGCAGCTCTGGGGTGCGAGATGCCAAGTTTGGCACAGCAGCCAGCACGGTGCTACAGCGCATCTGTCGGCCAGACAGCGAAATCCGCCCAGGAAGGAGGTCGCATATACCCTTTTAGTTTCCGCTGTCATTGCTTCGAATTTTGGAGCAATGACCAGCCAGCCATCAGAGACGACAAGGCGTGCGCCGGCCGCCACGTTGCCCATCTTCCCTGCACTGGGAGAAGGCTTCTTCTGCCCTCGGCGGAAGTCCCACCTCTCAAAGCGAGGCCCCGCCCACTTACCCTCCCCGTGCACGCGCAGCTCCTGCCTCCCGTGGATTTTTTTTTTTTGGTCCTGGAAACCCCGCTATTCTAGGATAATTGTAGTTTTTGGGAAAAAGGTTGCTTTAGAGCTTACCTGCTCGTCTAATAGTTTATCCTCCGCCCCCAGGGCTGGGGGGGCAGGGCGGGTAGGGAGGGTGGAGGCTCCATCACTTGCAGCGGACGCCTCCTGAGGCCTGCCGCCTGTGCGCACCTGCAAACCCGGCTCCAGACCTGACCGCAGGGCCCGCCCGGGCCCGCCTCTCGCGTACCAGCCTCGGTGACCCCTGCCGCCATGCGCAGGCTGAATCCAGGCGTCATCTTGGCCTTGCCATCTCCCTCCTCCTGCATGTTCCAACAGTCACCGAGTTCTTTGAGCTCCGCCTTCAGATAGATCTGGAGTCTCTCCAGGGGCCGTCCCCCACCTGACCTCGGCCACCTGGATGCCTGGAAGGGCCTGAAAGTCTCCTTCTCCTTGGACCTGTGTGCCTGCCTCCGAACTCTGCACGTTTGTTGGGGGTTTTTTCCCCCTAAGAGCTACGTCCGATGACATCCACCCGGCAAGGATGCTACAGGCCGCAGGTCCTGGGCACAGGGCTCCTTCAGCAGCTTTGTAACCTGCTCCCACTGTCCCCGCCCCGGCCGACACTTTGGCCTCCTGGTTCACGGTTCTCCAGCTCTGCTTTTGCAGACCGGCTCTACCTCTTTTTGCCTTTCTGCCTGAAATTCACTCTCCATCAGTACTACCTCTGCACCCCACCTCCACACCGCCAGCCCAAGAATTTTGCCTGGCAAGCTTCCTCTCTCATCAGGCTTCTGTTTAGCCATCTCTTACTGGCCCCCTCTACCTTTCCCTCGCGAGGGCACCCTGGACCCTGCTTTGTGTGCTGATTTTCAGGGTGGACTGCTCTGGATCTCCATTTATAGCTCCACTAGCAAGGCGCCAAGGAGATAGTGGTTGCTCAGTTAGTTTTTGTTACATAAATGAATGGATCAACACAGCTGATTAATGCCAGAGGGCAGCAAACAGCCAGGTCAAGAAGACTGTGTAGCCGTAGACACGCTTATAAAAAGGAAAAACCCCCAGAGTCGAGAGCATTGGCCAACTCAAATCCAGACCTTCACTCTGGCCAGCTAATGAAATGTCCATCTCTCCCGCCCCCAGCGTCGCTCCCTGCTCCCCTCTCTCGTGGGGGTTTTGAGCGTCTGTGGAGGTGGGGCAGAAGAGAAGGCGGGTAGAATTGATTTCTGCTTCGCTGCAGAAAATGAAGGAACTTTTCGCACTCGTTAACTACCTGGTCCTTTTAATCAGCTTGCTCTTCTCAAGTATTGTTCCCATATTAAAGTTGAGTCATTTGGGGACCCAGAATATCCTTCTGAATTAGTGGACGTGGCTGTGAAATGTGTTCTCAAGGAGCCCCTTGTAACTTTCCATGAGCTTGTTGCTCCAAGTCCTACGAAGGCAGTGATCTCTCAGATTTGCCCCACATGCACAAGGAAGGATGGTCTAGAGTCTAAGTTTCTCCCTGACTCTATACCCAGCCAAGCAGCACCATTCATTACTTATACAAATCAGTCCTGAGGCCAAATTCTTCTTGAAATGTGTCCTTCAGTCTTCTCCATTACTGCTTAAAAAGCCCCAATTGCTTGGAACAGTTCTGTGGCCCCTGTGTTGGGGAGGGAGAGGAGGGCCGAAGGAAAGAAGAGGAAGGTCTTAAGGGGGAAGCGGAGACCCCTCTTCAGCACAGCTGTCCACTGAGGCCTTGCCCCCGCGAGCCAGACCATCTGGATGAAAAGCAAGAATCAAGTCCATAGCAGGTCCGTTCTCAACTTGGCCAGATGTCCCTTTCTTTTCTCATTTAAAAGGTCTACTGGAAATCCCAAGGGTCAAGATGGCAGCACAGGCAGACACGGCTCGCCTCCTCGCACAACCACATCAAAATTACACCTAAAATATAGAACATGCATCACTCGGGACCGTCAGAAATTGAGTTGAATGAAGTCTGACTAGAACGGAATTAAAGAAACCATACCCATCCAGACTGGCAGGAGGGGTGCAGATGCGGAATGGGCGGGACCCTCACCTACATGCGGTGGATAAAAACTCGGGAAGGCTATCTCAGGAGCGAGGAGTCCCAGCCCCACACCAGGCCCCCCAGCCCAGGATTCCAGTGCCAGGAAAATAAGTCCCCACAGCTTCTGGCTGCAAAAGCCAGAGGGGATTGATTCAGTGGAACAAACTTCTGGAGCCCCAGGTGGTTCCTTTTGGGGAACCCACACACGGACTTACCTACTCACTCCCTCTGGCCTCCATCGCTGGGATGGCAGCTTGAAGGGCACCAGTGTCATACTGGGAGAGGCTGAAGTGTCTGGCACTGGGGCGAGCAGAGGCCAATGTCCCTTTTCTGAGCCACTCCCCTCCCTGGCAGAGCCACAGAGCCAGCAGGCTGGTGACATATTTGAGACTCCATCAACCTGGCTAACAGTGTTAGATCCTCCTTGAAGATCCCCTCAGACTCCACCCCAACCAAGGGCCCACCTAAGCTCCTTTTCCACACGAATAGTGGGTTTTGCCTCATACTTCACAACTTCCTAAATCCTATCAAACAAGCACCAGCTGGCCTCAGTGAGCTCCAGGCCAGGCACCAGCAGCAGCCAGATTGACATCACAGTTTGGCTTTGCCCGGGACTCTCCAAGCCCAGCACACGGAGCAGCCTTCTCAGATTGCTTTACAGCTCAGGAAGGGCGGCCTCAAGGCAAAATACAGGTGGGGGCTGACCTTGGCCTGCACCACCTGAGAACCCTGGGCCCGTGCACCCCGGGGGCAGCTCCAGACCATGTCAGAGCACCAACACCATGCTCTTGCACAGCTGACCCTCCATGGACGGTGGAGGTTGGTTGTAAGCGGCCACAGCCAGCACTTGAAGCTGACTGGCCTTGGATAAGTCCCTCCCATTGATCTGCCAACAACAACGAAGGCTCAACTACAAGAGGAGAGTGTACTCAGTTCACATGAAGGGCACACCTCGAATACCCAGCTCGGGTGATAGGGGAGGCTGTGCCACTGGACCCTACAGGACATGTACTGCATTAGGCCACATGACCAAGACACCGAGTCAAAGACGCTCTACCTGATACATAGAAACAGACACAGGAAGGCAGCCAAAATGAAGGGACAAAGAAACATGGCCCAAATGAAAGGACAGATCAAAACTCCAGAAAAAGAGCTAAACAAAATGGAGATAAGCAATCTATCAGATGCTGAGTTGAAAACACTGTTTATAAGGATGTTTAAGGAACTTAGGACCTCAGCAGCATGAAAAAGGTCCCGTCAGAAGCAAAAGATTCACTAATTGAAATAAAGAACAGTTTACAGGGAAACAACAGTAGAGTGGATAAAGTGGAGAATCAAATCGATGATTTGGAATGTAAGGAAGGAAAGAACAACCAATCAGAACAAGAAGAAAAAAGAATCTCCCCAAATGAGGGTAGTATAAGTAGCCTCTGGGACAACTTCAAGAGATCCAATATTTGTATCATAGGGGTGCCAGAAGGAGAAGAGAAAGAACAAGAAATTGGAAATCTATTTGAAAAAATAATGAAAGAAAATTTCCCTAATTTGGTGAAGGAAATGGACATGCAGGTCCAGGAAGCACAGAGAGTCCAAAACAAGTTGGACCCAAAGAGGACCACACCAAGACATGTCGTAATTAGAATACTAAGGTTAAAGATAAAGAGAATCTTAAAAATGACAAGAGAAAAGCAGATAGTTACCTACAAAGGAGTTCCCATAAGACTGTCAGCTGATTTCTCAAAAGAAACCTTACAGAATAGAAAGGGCCGGCAAGAACTATTCAAAGTGATGGAAAGCAAGGACCTACAACCAAGATTACTGTATCCAGCAAAGTTCTCATTTAGAATGGAAGGGCAGATAGAGTGCTTCCCAGATAAGATAAAGCTAAAGGAATTCATCATCTCCAAGCCATCATTACATGAAATGTTAAAGGGACTTATTTGAGAAAAAGAAGATCAAAACAAGGAACATTAAAATGACAACACACTCACAACTATCAACAACTGAATCTAAAAAATAAAAACAAAAACAAACTAAGCCAAACAGCCAGACCATGAACAATCATAGGTATGGGGGTCCTTTGGAGGGTTCTCGGCTGGGAGGGGGAAGAACGAGGAAGGGGGAAGCAGTGCAGGGATCGGGAAGCATATTCGGGAGGAACAAAATAGACGGGGGGGGGGGGGTGGTTAAGAATAGTCCAGGAAAGGTCGGAGCCAGAGGACTCCCACGCGTGACCCCTGGGCACCAACTAAGCGGGGATCGCTAGAGGGAAGGGGGTAAGGGGCAGGGGGAACGAAAGGGAAAAAATTGGGACAACTGTGACAGCGTAATCAATAAAATATACAAAAATATCACTTTTCCTAAAAAAAAAAATCTTGAACTTTAAAAAAAAAGTCTTGGAAAGCAGAAAATTGTGGGTTTGTATCAGTCACCATCAGGAAAACTTGCACAGGAATTTACTCTCAGTGACTCGGTTGGAGCGTGGCTGGCACCCACGGGTCGTCAGTAAACGTTAGTGCGCGGCCAGGGCACCGGCGGTGACCGATGTGGGTGGGCCGTGTGCTTTCTGCGGCGCTAATGGAAATAGCGTCGTATTTAGTATAATGGCAATATGGAAAATCCACTTCCTTCTCCCAGCCATGTTTTTACTAATGTAATATTATAATATGATTCTCTCTTGTTTATCCCCTTATTTTTTATAGTTAAAATTTTAATTTGGTGTTTAAATGTAATTTGAACACTGCCCAGGGCTCTCCAGACGCAGGGCGCTGTCGGTTCTGCAGAACGGAACAATTGCCATTTTCACTTGGTGTGGGAAGGCGACGGCGGACGTGCCGGGCCTCACGGCCGCTGTCCGTGGGCTCCTGCCGTCAACTTCAGGAGCACTGTCGTGAGCAAATGAGAAACTGATAAAAATAAATGTTTCTCTCCTTCCAAATTCAGTTACCGGAGCGGAAAATCAACTTGTTATCTTTTCTTGCCATACTTTATAGGATGAAAATCTGGTCTTTAAAAAAATGTTTAGGAGTAAATAGCCTGATGTCCTTTTCCTATTCAGCTATGAGCTGAATTTCTGGGCAGGTAAGTCAACTGTAAAACTTCATCCTTCTCTGTCTGAGTTTGGAGGCTGTGCTTGGGGACAGATTATACTCTTGTCGTTGTTTTTGTTTGTCATTCTCAGTCCAGTGACTTCTCCTCTCAAACTTCCATCCAGACTTCATTTACATCCCCAGTGCTTGGCGTCCTCGGATGAACTTAGAAAGAGCAAACAACTTGGAGAACTTTGTGCTCATGTGGTTATAAATGTTTGATTGCTGTACATTTTTGGTTTTGGTTTAGTTATAAGCCGATATCAGTTTTGAAAATAAAAAAAAAAAAAAGAAATCCCAAAGATATGCCAGCAACAAAAATTTCAATTACTTGACACACATCCATTGAGCGCTTCGTGTGTACCAGGCCCTGTCCTGGCAATAAGGCTACAGAGAGGAGTAACGCAAGGTCTGCCCCTATAGGGGGCATGCTTGTGGTTACAAGTTCAAGGGGATTCAACACTTCCTGAGTGCCTCTTCTGCTCCAGGCACACTGCCATGTTCGGGGATGCAGCCGTGGAGACAGCCTTGGGCTTACGTGACGTTTGGTGGCTGATAGGTTAAGGGAGGAGAGCACCAAGGAGATGCTGCTGCAGGAGGTACAGGGAGACGGTGGCCCAACTAACAAAATGTCTGGGCATGAAGTGGGACAGGCAGATCCGAAAGATGCTTTGAAGTTGAGTGGACAGACCGTGGGACCAGCAGGATTGGGAGGATGAGGAAAAGGAGGAACCAAGGAAGAGTCCGGATTTGCAGCTTAGGTGTTGTCAGGAAGGGAGTGTTTTTATGTTTGTGAACTGTTGTGGCTGTCGGAACGAATGTTTCTGGCATGAACAAACTCTGGAAGTTAAAGGGGGTTAGACCTGAAGCCACTGGCTTTTATTCAAGAGATATTAAAGCTGATGCTATAGATCACATGGACCTAACAGACACATATGTAATGTTCTATCCAACGGGAGCAGAATTCACTTTCTTCTCAGGTGCGTACAGGACATTCTCTAGGGTAGACCATAGGTTGGGCTACAGAGCACGTCCTGACACATTTAAAGCGATCACAATCACATCAAGTGTGATTGCATTTTCTGGTCATAGTGGCATGAAAGTAGATGTAAATAATAGGAGGAAAAGTGTAAAACTCACCTACACACAAAATTAACATACTCCTGAACAGACCATGGACCAAAGAAGAAATCAAAAGGGAAACCAGAGTGAATCTTGAGATAAATGAGAATAGAAACACAATGTGCCAGAATGTGTGTGTTGCCTAAAAACAGCTCCAAGAGGGGAGTTCATAATGGCAACTGCCTGCCTAGAGAAGGGAAAGATCTCAAATGAACAGCCTAACTGCACCTCGAGGAACTAGAAGAAGAACAAACTAAGCCCAAAGGGAGCAGAAGGAAGGAAAGAGGAAAGATTAGAGCAGAAATGAATTAGCGATTATAAAAACAATAGAAAGTGCTCAATGAAACTATGAATTTTTTGAAAATATAAATATAATTGATAAATGTCTAGACCAACACAAAACAAGAGGACTTGAATAAATAAAGTTAGAAATGAAAGAGAAGACATTACAATTGATACTATAGAAATACAGAGGACCGTAACAGACTACTATGGATAATTATACACCAGCAGAGGGGATAATATAGAAGAAATGGAGAAATTCCTAGAAACATACAACCCACCAACACTGAATAATGAATAAACAGAAAATCTGAACAGACCACTAATGGCCAAGGAGATTGAATCAGCACTCAAAAACCTCCCAACAAGGAAGAGAGCAGGACCAGACGGGTTCATTGGTGAGTCTATCAAACATTGAAAGAAGAATTAACACCAATCCTTCTCAAAATCTTCCCCAAATTAATGAGGAGGGAACAATCTTAAATTCATCTTATGGGGCCAGCATTACCCTGCTAACAAAGCCAGATAAGGCCACAACAAGGAAAGAAGACAACAAGTCAATATACCGGAAGGATCAAGATGCAAAATTCTCAACACAAAACCTGGAAAACTAAATTCAATCGCACATTCAGAGTCACACACCTCGATCAAGCAGGATTTCTTCCTGGGATGGGGTCAAGGCACCTGTAAATTCCCACATATTCTGCGGTGTTAGTCACTGTAGCCAAGACATGGAGACAAATCAAAGTATCCGCTGGGAGGTGCCTGGATAAAGAAAATGGGGGAAAAGAAGGAGATCCTGCCATTGGCAACAGCACAGATGGCCTTTGGGGGCCTTAAGGCTAAGCAAAGCCCGCCAGGCAGAGGGGAACAAATGCTGCGCGTGGAATCTACAAAAGTCGAACACAGAAGCAGAGAGGAGGTTGGCGGCGGCCAGGGGCTGGGGGGACGGGCTGATGCTGGTCAGGGTGCTTGTGGTTACAAGACGGGTAGGTTCTGGGGAGCTGATGCACGGCAGGGTGTCTATGGTCAACAACACAGTGTTGTGTTCTTGAAAGTTGCTAAGAGAGGAGATCTTAAATGTTTTTACCACGCATACAGAAAAGGCAAGTATGGGAGGTGACGGATAGGTTAACTGGCCTCATCGTGGTCATCATTTCACAGTATGGACATGCATCAGATCATCTAATCGTGTCTTAAACTCACGCGACGTTATCTATCAATTACACCTCAATAAAGCTAGAAATACTTTACCTGTCCCAGAGCTAACTGTATGCATTTTGGCATAGTGGCTTCCCTCCTCCTCTTTTTTATTTTTATTCCTCATTTGGGGATATATTTATTGATTTGAAAGAGAGAGAGAGAGACATTGATGTGAGAGACAAACATTGATGACTTGCCTCCTGTATGCGCCTCGACTGGGGAAGGAACCTGCCACCTAAGCGCGTGCCTTGACTGGGGAATCCAACCCGCAACACCTTGGTGCACAGGATGATGCTCCAACCAACCGAGTCACTCAGCCAGGGCGTCCCTAATCCTCTTCTTAAAGGCATTGTCTATATTCCAAATGATTGTAAAACACTAGGAAGCACAGGCTCCCTTCGAGGTGCGGGTCGGCGGGCAGCCTGCATCTGTAACTCCCATGTGTCTGATTTCGAGGCTCCTCTCCAGCAGGGCAGACTCATGCACCTCTGGCTCCCGCCGAGTCCCCAGGGCGCTGGGCACGGGCGTCTGGGAAGTGACCGCTGTGGTAACTCGGAGCACTCCTTCGGAAACCTAAGTTTGCTTCCCAGAGAAAAAGGGACAACTCTAGGTACAACATGAAAATGTTTTAGGTCGCAGGCGGACCCCCATCCCTTCCACGGCCCTGGAAGCGCAGGACAGTAAAACGCAGAGCGATTTCCCGTCGGGGTCTTGTCTGGCCCTCTTGCCCGTTCAGAGCCAGCAGGGCAGTGGTGACTCAATGACAAACAAGGGACGTGAGACTGACATGGGAAGGGATTTGCTTGAGGTCAGACTGCTCGTAAATAATGGAGCTGGCTGTGTCTAACGCAGGGTCAGTTCTGCCCTCCAGGGAACATCTGGCAACGTCTAAGGACATTTCTGGCTGTCGTAGCCCAGGGCACCGTGCCACTGATATCTAACGAGTAAAGGCCAAAGACGCTGCTCCACACCCTACCTTCCACCAGACGGCCCTGCACAGCAGACGTCAACATCGCCGGGTTGGGGAGCCTGCTCCCCGGCCCTTCCGACCCCAGCGCCATGCTTTCCCACCTCTCCACAACAGACCCCTCTCTTCTGCGCCTCCCATTCCTTCTTGATTAAAAGCAAGCACCTCCCCCCACCTCCGCTGTCGTCGCGCCTTCAGAAAGTACCCTCAGCTGTGACTGTGACCAGAATCGTTTTTGAAGTTTCCTTTACATTCTAAATAAGCCCTGTCTTTATTGTAACGTCTAACTCCGTCTAAGTGAGAGTGTTGTGCCTTTATGTTCTCTTCACGGGTCTATTCTAGTAAAATAAAAAGGCAGGAGGACGACAGAGTTAAACAGCGTCCAGGGCCTTTGGAAGTGCCCGGAGGAGGGCAGGCTCCCCTGCGTGTCACCAGGTCCCTGTGGCGGGGCCCCGGGGCACATTCTCGTGCAGAGAGTCACGGCGATCTCCAGTGTTTTTCCCAAGTGCACCCTGGCTCGAGTCTCCCCCTTTGGCCCTGGCCTGGGCTGGCCTCCCGACTTAGCCTTCAGTACCTACAGGGGAGAGGGGGCAGCCCAGACACTGGTTGCAGGGCTGGGGGCCTGAGGACAGATCTCATTTTTGGAGAGCTGAGATTCTAAACTGGTGGGTGGACAAAGGCTCTTGGACAGTCGGCTTTGCAAGGGCAGGTGCCATTTTTGACTAGTCAAGGGTGTTTGCCTTCAACCTGGCCTCAGTCTCTCTCCAGGTCTGATTGCGAACCTTCTACGATACAGGGGACTGGCACCAATAGCAACCCTTTTTTATTACAAAATCATAAGCATGTAATTCTGCAGCATAACAATATTACAGTCAAACATACTAGATGACATTTTAGGTGAAATGTTCAAATTAAAATGATAAATATTATACCCATATTATTACCCTACCAACCCCATTCAAGCAGGCCTTACTTCTGCTGGGCCTTGTAGTTTCATTTAATTTATTGAAGTTCAGCTTTCTGGGTTTTCTCTTTGGTTATTGTTATTTCCCTGGGTTCTGAGGCCCCATAGTGAGGGGCTCGGAGTACTAAGCAAAGGCTTGGAAGCCCAAGGGACAGGGAGGTCAGATCTCATGTTGGACGAATTGGCTGTGACCCAAAATGGCCACTATCCTTGTCTTCCAGCTCCTTTCTCAGTTTCCCTAACTAGAGTCAGCTTTTAAAACGATCTCCAAGTCCAGAAGATGTCCCAGCAATGCATTTAACTTCTTAGGAGATGAGGTGCTTTCTCCACCCCTTATTCTGAATAGGGGGGACTGCTTCCCTGGGAACCACTCACTAGATCCTCATGTTCATGCGTCCCTTCTGCACCGCAACCCAACTCAGCCCCCACAAGACTGAGCAGACCTCTGCTCTGAAAGTCTCCACGCTGATCATGAGATCCCAGCCACAGCGAGTCAACATGCAGCCTGGGTTCCCAGCTCTCCAAGCCCTGGCACTTGGGGGACAAGGGCGGCTCACCCCCTGGCTGACGGGCCAGCACGCGTCCTGGCATGGCGGTCTGAGGCCCCCGTGGGCGTTGGGTATGGCAGCTCTTCCAGGCCGCGTGTTAGATTTTCGTGCCGCGTAGCAATTACCATGCTTGTAGGGGTTACACAGCACATGCCCCCTCACAGTCAGGGGTCTGGGCTTGGCCTGGCCGGTCCCCTGCTCTTGGCCGCGGTGGAGGGTCCGCTGGGCTGCGTTGTCCGGGGCAGGTCAGGGGCTCCTTGCGTGCTCCTGTGGCAGCTGGCAGAATTCTGTATCCATTCCTTTGTGGTGGTAGAACCGAGGGTCCCGGCTTTCGGGGGCTGTTGACTGCAGCTTCTGGCTTTTAGGGGTGGAGTTGTTTCCCCCAAAGACACTGGACCTCCCCCCAGCCCGCACCTGTGGGTGTGGCCTTGTTTGTTGATGTGCAGCAAGCCGGCCAAGGCTGGGCCGTGAGGGTGTGCCCTAGCCCAACGCGACCGTGACTCCTAAAATGTGGAACTGTGGGCGCAGAAAGGGACATAAATGCCTTCCTGTTGTTCATGACACCGAGTTTGAGGTCTTGTCCCGGCAGCCCTAGGACATGGCCACCGCTGCCCTCTGGGCGGCCTGCACACCGTGGCCCCCGGCATGCGGGGCGCACGGGGCCTCTCGCTCTCTGGCCTGACGTGTCACCCCATCGGGGCGGGACCTTCCACCTCCTTGGCCGCATTCACGGGTTGGGAGCAAATCGCAGGTCTCAAGGGGGGTGGATTGCGCCAGGATGGGGCTGTCAGGCGGTCACTGGGCGGCCACACCTCCCCTGGGAGCGAGGGCCCGATTTGCCAAGCCAACGGCGGCCCTGCCGTGCCCAGCAGGTGCGGCGCAGCCAGGTGGTGGGGGTGCTGCCCTCATGCTACAGTCATCCCATGCGGGGAGATGCCTGATTGTTTCCGTATGGAAACTACTCTTCTAGTCCTGCCTGGCATGGCTCAGGCGATTAAACGCCGGCCTGCGAACCAAAGGGTTGCCAGTTCGATTCCCAGTCAGGGTACGTGCCTGGGTTGGGGGCCAGGTCCCCGGTGGGAGATGCGTGACAGGCAACCACACATGGATGTCTCTCTCTATTTCTTTCTCCCTCCCTTCCCCCTCGCTCTAAAAATAAATAAATAAAATCTTGAAAAAACACTACTCCCCTTTTAAGGAAATAATAGTGACAATGGCATGTCTAGGGCATTTTTTTGGGGGGGTCTATATTTGGCAAAATAAAAGTTGGAAGCTCTATATCATTTCCCCTAAATAAGGAACAACTTTGACAGCAGCCTGTAAATTCGCCGCGTCTGACAACCCTGGCCCGGAGCACGGGACTTCCTTTCGCGTCGAACAGAGAGCAGAGTCGGGGCCCTCGCTGCGGCCCCCCATCCCGGAACCTGCCTCCCACCTGGAGTCTGCCTGAGACCCTGTTATGGGAAAGGAATCAGCCCTTAGGGACAGAAGGGCCCCTCTCCTCCGCAGCCCCGGCGCCACTCTGCTGGGCCCAACGGTCAGAACCACCCTCACGGGGCCCTGCCTCGGCATCGGCCCCGAGCCTTTTCCACCGTCCTGTCTCCAGCCCCGGGAGAGGGGGCCCTTTTCCGAGCCGCTGTTCTCCAAACCCCTCCCTCAGCTACCCGCCTCTGCCCCTCAGCTGGGGCCCTTGGGCTAAACGTCTCTAAATTCAGGGCTCGGGAAAAACTTGCTTTTCTTGGCAAACGGGTATATATTTTTTCTTCCTTAGACAATAAGCCTGGAGACAATTAGCATTGTGTTTCTCTTTTTGCCTTGGTTTCCAGGAAGCTTAGGGAAAGGTGTTTTGGATGTGTGTTTAATTAGTGTAGTTTTCTACCGCCGAGGCTGTGCTTGACCTCTTGCTCTCTGCCCTCGCATCCCTCAGAGAAGTCTCTCTGGCTTCTCCTCAAAGCCGGACGGGCTGAGGGCATCTGTGCTTCTCATCATAAGTCAGCTCAGGTCTTTGTGGGAAGTAGATGGGAAGAAGGAGTCACCAGAGTTCTCAGACTTCCCGTCAGGACGAGTGAGGGCTGTATGTGAGAATGTCCCGTGAGCTGCGAGAGGCCGTGAGCACACACACGCAGACACACACCCTTGTATTCGATACAACGGGACAGTCAAAGGGGGCTCGAACGGAAGTAGCGCCAGGCCTTGCAAATGTCTCGCAGCAAACACATGCGATTTTCATCACTCTCCACTCGCGGCTCTCAGGAGGTCCCCATCCCTCCGGACACACCCTTTCTCTCTGCAGAGACATCGCTTCTCTGTTGCCTCGTTTTTCCAGCCTCTGGCCTAGGTCCGCGTCCCCTGCCAGTTCGGCTTGAGATGAGGACTCAAGCGTCCCCGGCCGATGTGGCGGCGAGGGGCGTGAGTGCACGCAGCGGGCTGCACTGTGTCCCCCACCTGTGGCCACGTCCTCGCCCCAAGTTCCTATAAATGTGGCCTTATATCCAAACTAGTTCATTTAATTGCAGGTATAATTACGCCAAGGACCTTGAATGGGATCGCCGTGGATTTAGGGCGGATGCCCCACCAAGACGCAGGGACCGTGTGAAGATGCAGGCGGGGGTGCTCGGGGCTGCAGGGCGCCATCCAGGCGGAGGGAGGGGACAGCGCAGTGACGACTGCTGTGCTCTGCTGCCTCGCCCCTGTCGCTCTTCCCTGAACTGGGCCTTAGCTCACGGCCCGGCCCGGGACACGCGGCTCGCCCGCCATCGGTTTGTCAGGTGAGGCTCACGCTCACCGCGGGGAACAGAAAAGCCACAGAGGAGCCGCTCACGCCCGGTAGGGGCTGCCAGGCACTTCAGGGCGGAGGGGCTGCTCCAGGACATCGTCGGGTGGCTCTGTTCCAGGCCTTCCTCAGCTTCTGGAGCTGCTGGCCACCTTTGCGCTTACAATGACACCTTTTCCAAATAACGTCCTTGGAAGGAGCCAGGCCAGGCTGTGTCGGCGACCGGCCGGCTGCAGGACCCGTGACCCATCTTGATGCGGCAGGGACCTTGGGAAGAGTCCCCTCTGGGAACGGGCGAGTCTGGACCTGAGGCTACTGTCTTGCTCTCACCTGGGGCAGAAGCCGACCCGCGGGCGAGGGCGCGAGCAGAGCCACAGCCTGACTCCCCGAGCCCGGGGCACAGCCACCTCTGGACTTGCTTTTGGGCAAGGAAAGACGTTCTCTTTTATTTTGGCCCATTGAAAAGCGTGGCTTCTCTGTGCCTTCCAGTCAGAGACAAGCAGCATTGGCGGAGGCCACCCCCAAGGACAGTCTACAGAGGATGAACAGGAGTCCCCTGCCCCCTGACATGCGAGGGAGTCAGACAAGAAGGGGACAGTGACCACGGAGCTGCCGTGCGGGGAGGACAGCGTGCTTCCAGGGCTCATGCGAGGGACGGCGGACTTGGGCCGGGGGTCGGGGCGGCTGTGTGGAGGAGGGCAGCGGGGAGACAGCCAGCTCCCGAGCTCGCAGGAGCCTTGATTCCTGCACTTGGTTGGCTAATGTCCCTCCAGATTCACGTCCTTCTCTGAGCCTTCGGAAGTGACCTTGTTTGGAAATGGGGTCACTGTGGATGTCATGAGTTAAGATGAGTCCATCCCGAAAGGGGGCGGGCCCTAAATCCTTGTGATCGATGTCTTCGTGAGAAGAGACACAGAGACCAAGACAGATAGGGAAGGAGGCCACATGACAAAAGAGGCAGAGACGGGAGTGACATCAAAGGCGGCCGGCCGCCTCTGGGCGCTGGGGCAGAGGCCTGGCACCGCTGCCCCCCAGCCGCCGCCCCCCCGCCACCGCCAGCGGGAGCGTGGCCCTGCTGGCACCCAGACCTCGGACTGCTGTCCCCCAGGCTGTGCCAGAACCCATTTCGGCTGCTTAAGCCACCAGTGTGTGGCTTGCAAACTAATACAGGTTGGGTTCTGTGTCCCCTCCAGTATCTGCCCGGTACCTTCTTCAAACTTTCCTGGGAGCAATGAGCCACTGTTAAGAATGTTGATATGTTGACCCTAAGGAAGGGCTTCAAAATAGGGCTTTATTGCCCGGATTCGGGATTCTTAGCTTGGGTTTCTGAACTTGATCATGTCCTATCATTACTCAGACAATACTATTGATTCATCACCCTGACCAGGTAGCTCAGCAGGTTAGAGCATTATCTGGATACACCAAGGTCGCGCGTTCGAGCCCCGGTCAGGGCACATACAAGAATCGACCACTGAACGCATAAGTGAGTGGAGCAACAAATTAATGTCTCTCTCTCTCTCTCTCTCAAGTCAATCAATAAATGAAAAATTAAAAAACTCCCGCTTTACTAAAAAATATTATTGATGTATTAGATTAGACACCTCCCACACCCTACCATGCACATACACCCATCTGTACACTTAAGTTTGCTTTTAATACTCTGAGCAACAATATCCAACCACTTGCCAGAATATTCCTGAGGTAATAAAGCCCTGGGAAAGGCCAACAAGGCCACAGAGAGACGTAAAGGAATGATTTATTAATCAATCGGTTTAAGCGGAACACTGTGAGCCCGGTTGTGCAAACATCTGAAAGGTCAGATCCGTGTGGGTTAATCCCGAGGAAAGTCTGGGCCCTGGGTTCTAGGAATTGATGTCCCCACAGGGAGCCTGGTCCGGGGCGCGTCTCCCAGTGGCCTGGTCTGTGTCACTGCCACACTGCGCCCCCACAGGTGGCTTCGCCTTTGCAGACTGATGGCCACAATCCATCCTGGAAAGGCTGGGTGGACCAGTGTCTTACCTTGAAGACCTAGGCATCTTCTGTAACTATGGAAACATAAATCTAGGCAGAAGAGGCCAGGGAGAAAACTGCTAGTGTTGCCTTGACAACAGATCCAAAGCCAAGTCCTTGTTGTCAGGAATGGAGAAAATGTACCCTCCGTGTCTAAGACCCACTGACTCGTGGGACGGGGAAGCTGGCATGGGCTTGAGTGCCCTGGGGTGCGGCTGATTCTTGAACGCTGTGGGGGAAGGCGTCTTTCCCAAGGCGACCCAGCCGAGTGGCGGGGCGTCCGAGTCTGCCTCCCCGATGGTCGAGAGGTTCCTGAGAGTCTGGGCCAAGGGTAGGAGGCCCTGGCTGCTTTATTCTGCGGGGTTAGAGCGCATGACCTCGCTCCTGAGGTGTTTTCTGTTTCCGAGCTGACGCGGAGGGAGCTGAGGTCTACGTGTCATTGGGACAGATACTCAGACGCCCTTTCCCTCCCCCCAAAACCCTGGCCCTCGGCGTGGGTAAGAAAGGGGGCCCGATGTCAAAAGGGTAACGCTTCTGGTGAGAGGACCCACTCTGAGCTCGCTGCGCAGCTCCCGCAGCCCGGGAACGACGGCCCATGAGCCCGCTGAGAAGCGCCCTTAGCGGTCATAGCTCTGGGCCACGCAGAGGCTTAATTACCACGCACCCCCAGGAGATTAGTTTTCTTCTTTCATATCCTCAGAGGATATTGGACCTCGAGGTGGCAGGACCCTCCAAGTTGGTGCCCAGATGGAATCTGCAAGGGCAGTGTCCAAGGGGCTGCCGGGAGGCACTCTGTTCTAACTGGATGGATGTAATACTGTGTTCTTTGAATAACAGAGGGCCAGCTCTCTATCCCCTAGAGGAAAGGAAAATTGGAAGAAAGGCTTCACATTGCCAAGCGTGGCGTTTAGGGATCCCTATTCGGTGTAGAGAACATTAGGTAAAATGAGAGAGAAGCACACATCGAAATATTCATGGCCTGGCCTGTGGGAAGAAGAGGGAGGGGCTCTCCCCCGGCCCCGCGCCTGGTCCTGGCCTGTCTACCAAAGTGATGCTTTTTGACAATTATTTTAGTATAATATGTTGATACACAGAGAATAATATGGTGACAAATACAGAGGAGATGACCAATGGCACCGCTGATTGATGGGCCAAGGGCCTGTCTTCTAGCTCAAGCCAATGCCTGCCTCCCCCCCACCCCCAACCGCCACCAATCTGAGGTCTTGCTCCCAACTCTGGGGAGGGGCTTCAGGAAGACGCCACACGGAGCGCTCAGCGTTACCCAGATCTGTTGATTCAAGGACTGCTTGTCACGGTACTGACATGCCTCGGAAAGTTGACTTCTTCCTTCAGCAGCCCTGCCAGCCTGCTCCGTGTTGGGGACGCTTGGCTGGGGGCGCGGATGGCCATTGCTGGAACTTGAAGGTGAATAGCTACCACAGCGACTTAATTCACACCTGCGGGGACTTCACCAACGTGTTATAAAATGTGAAGTGTCCTTGTATCACAAAACCAACAAGCAGAAGCACAATGCATGGAGATGAAAGGCGTCAAAATGACGCCGGCTGGTGCGGCTCGGTGCACTGAGCGCCGGCCTGTGGAGCGGTCGCCAGTCCAATCCCCAGCCAGGGCGCAGGCCTGGGCTGTGGGCCAGGTCCCCAGCGGGCATGGGGGAGAGGCAGCCGATCAATGTTTCCCGTGCACATCGATCTTTCTCCCTCCCTTCTCCTCTTTCTCCCTCCCTTCTCCTCTTCCTGAAAATGAATAAATAAAATCTTAAAAGAAAAAGAAAAGCATCAAAATCGGTTTAAAGCAACTATTTTCTGAATGAACCAATAAGTCATTCCCTGACCCACGGGGGTTTGGAGGTACAGACAGCCGTTTATCAGCCCAATTTCCTCATATTAAATTTAGACAAAAATGGAACGTTGTCACTGAAAATCAGCCCATTTGTGAATCAGAAAATTATCTGAAAGCATTAAAAACCCAAAGTATAAATCAATTTTGACATATTGTTTTGTGTTGACTTTGCAGCCGTTGAACTTGTGGCTGATCCGAAGTATGTTTCATAAAAAAGTTGCTTTATTAATAAAGACCAGACTAGGATTTGTCTTATTGCATCTCTGGGAAGAAGCGAAGCCTTGCAGGGTTATTCTGGGTGACGGTTTCCAACCACTGTTTTCCACACCAGTGAGATAAGGCAAATTAATCGTCACTGCCCTGGGATGCATTTTGCAAGTTCCCTTAAAAAATAATAAAGAGAAAAAGTCTCCGGAAAGTCTCATCAATCCTCTCTGTCTTCAACTCTTTCTCTCCACAGACTGTCCTGGCTTCACCCCGTGAGAGTCTTTCTTGCTTCTGTTTAAAACAACCACCTTTGAAAAAATAGAGTTGCAAACCAAGGGTTAGGGAATTGACTAGGTGCCCCGGCTGTTTCAAGGGCAGGGAGGAGAGGGGGGTTTTAGGCTGCGTGCCTGCCAGGGGAGCGGAGCGGGGCCAGGGGCAGCTGGGTGAGGATCTTACAGAGGGGCGCGGCGCCGCACGTCTGCTTTTGGAAGGCCGAGTG
This sequence comes from Pteronotus mesoamericanus, assembly GCF_021234165.1. Taxonomy (NCBI): domain Eukaryota; kingdom Metazoa; phylum Chordata; class Mammalia; order Chiroptera; family Mormoopidae; genus Pteronotus; species Pteronotus mesoamericanus. The sequence goes on along the minus strand of NW_026555105.1, from coordinate 1,416,119 downwards.
GTGGAGAGCGACATCATTCCTTGGTGCACAGTGACCGGGGTGTGGGAGATGGGGGACAGGCACAGACGTGTGAGGGGCACGTGGATCCCCGCTGGAGAGGCAGGTGAGCGCTCTCCCGGCCTGCGCCGCGAGATGGGAACTCGGGCCAGTCCTTCCGAGTTGTTCTCTGCCGTAGTCATGGGCAGACAGGACCGTTTTCAAGTTCCTAGTGGAAAAACACTATGTGGCCCAAGAAGTTCTGATGCACGAGAAATTCTCTTTGCTTTTTTTAATCCTCACCTGAGGGTGTGTTTATTGATTTTTAGGGAGAGAGAGAAAGAAAGAAACATCAATGAGAAAGAGAAACATTGATCGGTTGCCTCCTGTGCACACCCCGATCAGGGATCGAACCTGCAACCAACAGAGCCGCACCAGCCAGGGCATGAAAAATTTCATTTTCACAATCTTTTGTAGTTTTTTCCTAAGCATCTACCAGGCCCCGGTTGTAGATGCTGGAGTTTCTCTGGCAGGGCCAGGACATCCCATGAATCAACGTGCATTGGCAACGATCTTGCTCAGAACCAGAGGGACAGACAGAGAGATGTGGCCGCTGATGACATCTGAAGCTCTGGTCTGGCCACTTCTGGGTGACCCGCTGGAGCCTGCCCTCACTCCCTGCGTTGACAGATTTCTTTTGGACGAGAGCCAGTGTGCCTTGGGCTTCTGTCCCTAACCACCACCAAAACATCTCAAGGAACAAGAAGCTAATACTTGCTCAGTGGGGCTGTGTGGTGTGCACTCATGAGACGCTGTTTTTGTCCCCCTTGGTTGGGCTGCCGGTGGTCCCCACGTGTGCATGGCTCTCCGTTCTAGACCGTTCTGGGGCATGGCATTCTTCTCTGGCCTCAGAAAAGAGGCAAGTGGAAAGCTGCTTCCTAGGAGGGGGCCAGCTGCAATTTTTAGAGTTTGCATTTAAAATAGTTTCCATGAAAGTTCTGAAACCCACCGGAGGTTCACAGTGGGAGGAGGTCCCAGCGGATCAGCAGTCGCTCCCTTGCTCTTGCTAGAAAGAGCTGAGTGTTGACCCAGGGCCGAGTCCCGTTTCTTGGTTGGAAGCATGGGGGGCGATGAGGCCTGCCATCGTCACCAGTAAAACTGGGCTGCTCAGCACTCATGTGCCTTTTTCCAGGGACAGGCTCTCTCTTTCCTGCTGGAGACCCGCCACGTTCTCCGCCTACGTGGCTCAAGGGGACAGGTCAATGGGCACAGATACTACGGCTAAACTCTGAATGGTCCTGAGAGAAGAGGACTCCAGGGGTCTTTGTGGAGGAACGCAGAGGGGAGGAGGGAATCCTGATGTTCTGCTCCAACCGGGCTAAGGGGACTTCTTGGCTATGGAAACTTGGTTCTCACGGAAGCGGGACCTGAGTCTTCACACAGAAACATGGAGAAATGTCAGGGGCATAGTTTTGCAAAAATGGCCACGGTTCTATACCCCTCCCCCTCCTCCCATCCACACTCTCTGTGATGCGACTTTCCTGGTCCTTCCTCAGAAGGTGGGGTCTGTTTCTTCGCCTCTTGAACCGGGCCTGGCCCGTGGCTGGCTTTGGCCGATGGAATGTGCTGGAAGTGATGCTCAGCCAGTTCCGAACCTTGGTCCTTGCAGGTCACCTTCTCTCTCTCTCTCTCTCTGTCCCTCGGGAGCCTGCGGCGTCCATGTGAAAAGACCTGGGGACCAAGGGGGGGGCCCTGAAGGAGAAGGCCTGATGCCCTAGCTGAGGCCATGCTGATGCCGCGTATGGCCCGACGGCCCCCCAGCACGTGGGAGAGCCCAGTCTAGACGAACAGGCCCCCCCACAGCTGCCTGCAGATGTATGAGCGAGCCCCCCCACCCCCAGACCTGAAGAGCCACCCAGCTGACTTCCGGAGCAATTCTAAATGCTTATTGTTGGAAGCCGCCAAGTTTTGGGATTATTTGTTACGCAGAAAAAAGCTAGCCGCTACAGACGTCACTGGCGAGGTCTGTTTGGTACTAAATTGGTTGCTGTGGCAAAAAGTTGCCTGAACATAATTTATCTCCTCAAGTTCCATGAAGCTTCGGGAGGTCACTGACTTTGAAAACATAAGGTATTCTTGTTGCTATGGATACCCCCATTGAGACACAAGAGTGCAAAGACAGAAATCGAGTGTTGCCTTGACAACAGGTTTGAAAATCCGGGTCTAGAAAGGCAAAAGCCTGCAAAGAAATAGGAAAAACCAAGAGGAGAGGGGAAATTGAGGGGCAGTGTCCCCTCAAACAACCACTTGTGTGCAGGCAGTCATCTGTCTGTGAGGAGCAAGCGTCGCCTGAGCTGGGGCTGCGACGTGAGCCCCGGGGGCCCCTTCTGTCCCCCGGCCCATCTCCACAGTGGGAAGACAGCCCACAGCCAGGCAGCAGCCTGAAGGACAGCCACTCAGCGATGCCTTGAAGGGCTGGCAATTTGCTCCCCACCAAGTTCCCGTCCAAGAATGAAACCCTGCCCGAGCCGGAAGGGGTCCCATCGTATTGGGCCCTCGCTTGCTCTCCCCTGCAGGGCAGGACACCAGGGCCCAGTCTGGGTTGGATGTGACGCTAGGACTTTGGTGGCGTGCAGGGGACAAGTCCAAGGGCGCCAGCTCGTAGCCGTGTGGTGTTATGCACACCCCTGGCCTCCCAGATCCTTCTGTGACCTGCGGCTCATGGCCAGGTCGGCCTCAAAGGCCGCTGAGAGCTCCGTGGGCTAATGCCCGGAAAGCACTCACTCAGCACAGCGTCCGGCCTGCAAGGAGCTCTCAGTGAACTGCCTGCTGTTATTTTTGCTGCTGCCCCATCACTCGGCTTTCTCCTCCCCAGCCATCCAAGTAGTGGCGGGGGAGCTCATTGGGGTCGCAGTCTTCTCGGGGGGGCCCTTGAAGATGGCCACCGTCACGGTCTGCCTCCCACGGGTGGTTGCCACAGCTTAGAGTTTTCGAAGCAGTCCCGTCCTCCACGTTCCCTCGGCAGGGGCCAGGACAGCAGGCAGGAGGGGCGCGGAGCTGCCCTTCGCTCACCTTGTGGAAGAGGATGCCGCCCAGAGTCCCTGGGAAGTGCGTACTGGCTGGAGGGCCGAGGCCCTGCTCGCCGGCCACCTTTCCTTCCCCTCCACGCGGCTGTCCCTGCCGAATGTCACCTCCGCACAGACTGCACCGATGTGGGGTTTAACTCAGAGCGAGAGGATGGATGTGCGGGGCACCTATTTACGAGGGAAAATCGCCAGCCGTGGGTGTAGACCTTACACACAACAAACAAACTGACAGGCAAATACCACTTACATGGTCACGGGCGCGTGTCAGACCCGAACACCCTGGCCCGGCTAAGAACTTCCGTAAGGGGCGGGGCGTCGGGGTCTCTGCGCACCGCCTGGGCGACGGTGGAGGGGAGGGTCCCACAGGCGCTGAAGCAGGGCCCAGTGGGTGTTATTGGGGAAAGGGAGGGTTTGCAGGTCAGGTCAGGAGCCGTGGGCTTGGCAAACACAGGCAGGAGGCTGTGGTGTGGAGAGGACTCAGCGACAGCCAGCCGAGGGGCTGAGTGGGCTACCCAGCAGCTCCCAGTGGGGGCAGCTGGCACAGGGACCTTTCCTTCCCTCCAACGGGCGTCTCTGGCCCAGACACTTCCTCACAAGCAGCACTTCGGTGCACAGGACACTAACCAGGCTGGGAAGGCCTGCGATGCATCTTTGGAGTGGGCGCCAGTTGAAACAATATGGAAGTTTTGACCTCTAACTTCTTAGCAGGGGCTTCCAGGAGCAGGACCGCTGGCCTCAGGTTGGCCAGGAGGGTGTGTGTCTGTCCCTTGCCCATTCTTGCCAAAGTCGGTGGTGTTGGTTCTGGTACAGGGAGCGAGCGTGGGCGGGCAGCTGTCTCGTGCACAGTAATCTGTGTTGGTGGCAACGTCAGGTGACCCACCCAGCGCTCAGGAAAAAGGAACTTTCCGCCCCAGCTGGTGTGGCTCAGTGGATTGAATGCTGGCCTGTGACCAAAGCGTCACCGGTTCGATTCCCAGTCAGGACACAGGCCTGGGTTGCGGGCCAGGGACCCAGCAGGGGGCGGACGACAGGCAGCCACACATGGATGTTCCTCTCCCTCTCTCCTCCCCTTCCCCTCTAAAAATAAATAAATAAAATAGAAGAAAACAACTTTCCTCCAATGGCTGTTTCTTCCCCTAAGGCTCCGAGGGGCAGGCCGGCGACGCAGGGCTGGCCGTGCTTGTGTTCTGCAATGTCAGCCCCCGCGCCCGACGCTCGGGACCCACGGGCGGAAAAGGATGGCCGCTGCGTCGGTGGCCTTGTCTGGCCTCGCGTTAGCACAGGCGGCTGGAGGCACAGCTGGGCACAGATTCTGATTTTGGGTAAAATGGTCTCTTTCGTCCCTTGGCAATGTCCCCGAATGTCACGTAGGGTTTGTTTTGGCGAACTGAGCAGCCATCTGTCTGAGGATTAGCAGGCCAAGAGCTGCGATGGCAGACCCCACCGCCGTGATTAGTGCTTGAGCCTGCCTCTGTTGACTAACCCCTCGGGGGGTGACAGATGCCTCCTTGGGTAAGGCGTGTCCGGGAGTGTCCCCCTCTCCCACCGGGCTTCCCACCCAAGCAGAGAGGAGGTCCCACCTGGCAACGCTGGGCTGACAGTCGGAACCGGACTTGGGACCAGTCACGTCCCTCCTGTGGAAAGGCGTGGCCCCTCTGCGGGGCTCAGTGTGGACGACAGTGGCCGTTACCCTGCTGCCCCTCAACCTTGTGGGGGAGGGACCCCTGGATGGGGGGGCGCCCGCCCTCCTTGTGGTTGTCGATGTGTTTGGGGAGATGACTCCACTCCCGCGCACGGGTTAGATTCCGCTGAGAGCCGGACAGCCTGGGAAGCCAGCCTGTCTGGCCGCCAGCGCCAGCTTCGGGGTGACCGCGTGGCCGAGCCTGGCGGGTGAGGCGGGGCCTTGGGGAAGGCCTCTGAGAAAAAGAGGCCCAAGGCTGAGGGGGCTCTCTTCTGCGACTGGATGTTGTGGGGACTGGGTGTGACGCCTGGGGTGGCATCGGTCAGCTAGAGGCAGGGACGGCCTGAGGAGAAATCGCGCACTCCCGGGGCCAAGACTAGAAGGAAGAGAGGGCCCCCGTCCCGGCTAGGGACCAGGAGCCCCAGGGTCTGCAGGCCTCGGCCCCGCCCTTCTGTAGGGTCTCTTGTGACGAGAGGTAACGGGAAAGTCCCACGGGTTCAGGCTTTCGAGGTGCTGGCTGCTACTCCTGGAGCTCAGGGCCTTCCGGACGCCTTGTCCCTCCAGGTGTGGTCCCCGGCCAGAGCAGGCGCAAGAGAAGACCGCGGGCCCCGCCCCCTGTCCACGTGCTCTTGGTTCAGCCAGCCCTGCTGAGGGGCGTTGGCTGTCATGGTAGTAGACCCCCGTTTCCCCGAGGCAGGGCAACAGGTGCTGGGTCTGTGGGGCCGGGCCCGTCCGTCTCAGCTGTGCTGGGCGCGGGGGAAAGCTCCGGAAGGTGGGGAGGCCTGGCCAGCGCCTGTCCCGCCTGCAGATCTGAGCATTGTTTACAACTTTCTGCTTTTCCCCATCATTGCTCATCGACTCGCCTTGGGGTACAGCATTGATGTTAACCTAAAGCTGAGAGTGCAGTAAAGTCTCATGAATTCCACCCTGGCCGATGTCGGGGTGATCATTTAAACGGGGGCCGGGCTGGGGGCGGGCTGGGGCGTGAGCGAGACCAGGGCCTGTGCCGCCGGCTTCGGCTCGCAGGGTGGACGCCGCGTGACGCTTCCAATTAGAAACACACCTCGGTCCGTCCGGGTTTAGCAGGAACCATACTTGAAAATCAATCCATCAACGAGCATCTAATGAGTGTTCCTTACGCGCACGGCCCTGGCTGGAAGAGGGCGCTTTGTTAGGAGACACTTTTAATTATCACCCAGGCCGGAAAGGGAGCAGATTTCTCTGGGAAATGCAGCGTCTTCCGCGGGCTGGGCTCCTGTCCCCTCTCCCTCCCAGCAAGCTGTTTCTAACTTGATGTAATTTCTGTCATCTCAAAAAAAAAAAAGGGCTAATCTCAACCCCACCATTCCCCCCCCACCCCCACATCTCTGCCCCTTGTACCGGACTCTTCCGCATTGACTGTTCCCATTTCTAACTCCTCTGCGTTCATTCAGATCCACTGATATTTAGCTTCTGACCCCGCACCCCGTAAATGTGGCTTTTTTCATGCTCACTAAAGGCTTGAGGTGGCCGAACGCTCCGGTCCTTCCTGAGCATGTGACACGTTTTCCGCTCTCTTTTTCTGGAGACGTTTTCTTTGGCCTTTAGGTCCAGCCCCTGAGTCTCTGCCAACCTCACTGGCTGCTGTGTCTCCATCTTCTTTGCTGGATCCTTCCCGTCGGCCGGCCTCTGAGGGCCAATGTGCTTTCAGACGGGTCCCCCGGCCGGTTCATGGGGGCGGAGTTGAAAGCGACCCTGGGTGCCCGCTGTCTGCGAGGGGGTCTGGGTCTATAGTCCTGCTCACTCCCCTCCTTGGCTGCCGGACCCAGCTGACCCCATGCGCTGCCCAACAATCCTGAGCTTCCCCTTGGCGCCTCAGCGGAGGGTGCTGCTCCCCAGGTGGATGAAATGTGAGTAAATCTCAAGTCCCGCCCTCCTTTGCTCTGGGGCGAAGCTCTCTGCGTGGTCCTGGCTTCTCTCTTGGTATCTCACTCTACGTCAGCTCCATCAGCACGGCCTGCTGGCTCTGTAGTCGCGACCTCACCGCCTCCGCCAGGACCCTGGGTCCATCCCAGCACCATCTGCCCTGGGGATGACCCTCCGCATTGCAGCTGTCCCTGCCTCAGCTTTGTGTCCTGTAGCTCCTCCTCTGCGTGCTAGTCCCCGAGACCCGTGAAAGCCCAAGTCCGATCATGCCACTCTGGTGGCTTTTCTCTCACTTGGAATAAAGTCCCAAACCCTTATGGTGGCCTCCACGGCCTACAGCTTGTCCCCACAGAGCAGCAGCGGCTCCTGCCTCTGGCCCGGGGGTCCCAGACCTCTAGGTGGTTCACACTGGCTGCCCTCTATTTCTGCAATACGCTTCTTGGATTCACTTGTCCGCTAGCGCTGCCGAGACACGGAGCTGTCCAGCCCTCCACGGTCTCACGCACTCTCGGGCCGAACCGCCGGGCGACCACTGATGTGCTCTGCGTCTTTGTGACGCCGGCTGGGAGGGCGCCGTTTCCACGGCAGCCCTCAGAGTGCAGGACTGGCCCACCGCCCCCGCCCCCGCGCTGGAACGCCCTTGGGGTTGCTGCACCCACAGCGGGTGGGGGAGCCGACGGCCCGTCCCTTTTCAAGGCTGCTCAGCGCTCCACGCCACGCGTTTTAGTCCATTTCAGCAGCTGTAACGAATGACCGTGGCCTGGGGGCCATAAACAACGACAATTTGTTTCCCATTGTTCTACAAGCCCAAGATCCCGGCGCTGGGCCTGGCGTCTGGGGAGGACCTGCTTCCTGGTGCGCGGACGGCGGTCTTCTCCTGGTGTCCTCGCCAGGCGGACTAATCCCATCACGGGGACCGCACGCTGGTGACCGCGTCTGATCCAATGGCCTCCCAGGGGTCCTGCCTCCAACACCACCCCCATGGGCGGGCAGTGCTGCACCGTCCAGGCTTGGGCGGGGACGGGGCGGGGCAAACAATGGGTGTATCGGCGTGTAAGGACTCACCTTCGGAAGCGCATTCGCCCTGTTTACCTGCTTCACGAGACTCCGCCTACGCAGATCACCTGATTCTGGACGTTTCCCGAAGGGAGAGCTGACAGCACCGGCGCTCGGTGTCCGGTTAGAGAGAACAGAAGGGAACCTGGCCTTGTAGACCCGGTGTCCACCCTGGCCAAATGGGGGTTTTGACAGCACTTGCCACACAGGCTCGGGGCTGGCAGGCCTGAGCTGGGAACGGCCACAGAATGCCTTGTTCACTGAGCGCCGCCGGCTAGTTTGTCCGGCTCCAGACGACGTGCGCGCGCAGCCCTGCGCCCCAGAAAGACCCCCGGTGGTGGCCCTGGCCCCATCCTCCTCCCCTGGACACCTTGGACCGCACGGGGCCCTGCTGGCAGAGTGGGGGTGAGCCAGCCAGCGGGGGGAGGTGCAGCGGCGGGAGCTGGGGAGCCGCAGGTGCGGGCAGCGTCGGAGGCGCGGGCGGCGGCGGAGGCGCGACGGCCTTGCCCGGCGAGTCCTTGCTCTGCCTGCCGGGAGGGGCTGCTTCCTCTCCCACCCCCGAGGCCTGCAGGCTTTGTGCTGCATTGAATTCGCTCTTCGCCACACGGAAACCGTCTTCATTGTACTTTTTTCTGATTATAAAAATACAATACACGACCATTTGTAAAGAATTCCAACCTCACCGGAAAACGTAAAGATGAAAATTAAAGCCCCGCCCACTCTCTCCACGGCGGGTGCGTGGCTAGCATCGTGGCTGAGGCCCCCGCAGCCGCTCGCTCCCAGGACACACACGCCCCGCCCTCCTGTTAATGCGATGGAGGCATCTTTCTAAGTCAAAAAGTGTCGAGTTCGACCAGCATTTTAAATGATTGCATTGCATTTCATTGTGTGGACGTCCCTATCCCTAACCTAACCGGCTAAGACTCTTTTGTTGGAGGTTTTTGGGGAAATGGAGCATTTTCTGGCCTCAACAGACCACTTTGTACATATATACTGTGAATTTGTCTGACTAGGTTGTCAAGAAAAAAATTGCTAGGAAATTAGTCACTGTGTTAATAGTGCCAAAGCTGGACTCCAAAAAGTGGACCACGTTACCTGCCGGTCAATGAGGTCAGAGAACCCCTGTCTCTTAGCGCCCCGCGCCCCCGAGGCCGGCGCTGCTTTACCTCGCCACGACCTCGTTTTGCCTCACTCTCTTCTCTTGGCGATTTGGGTTGGGGGACGCCTCTTTTCATGCGCTCCTGGGACACTGCACAAATCCTGGAAATACCTTTGTCCACTTGGGCTCTGTTCCGTCCGTACGTCTTTGTGAACCGCCAGATTGCTCAGCTGATGACTTCACTCAGGCCCTCTGCGAACCCGCAGCCCTCTTCTCTAGAGCATCGCCGGCCTCTGAGCAGGTGGGCAAGTTAGGGGTGACAGCTTCCCTGGGCTGGCTCGGCTGGGGCCCCCAGGCCGTGCCAGGGGCGCCTCGCGCGCTGACTGCAGCTGGAAGGTTCTCCACGCACCTGTGAGGGCCTGTTCGACCTCTGTCCTGCGTGACCGCCACTGTGGGACCTCGCGGGCTGTGGCTCAGCTTGCTTTTCCAGCAGGAAAACACACCTCGCCTGTCAAGCTCTTGCCCAAAGTCACACTTTTTGAGATGATTTAAAGCGACATGCGCTCACGCAGGTCCGATAGAGGCACCTCCGTGCAAAATCAGACGCCCTGTCTGTGGCAGACCAGGTGGCCCACGTGTGGCTGGAATTGACAGTTGCCAGGCAGGTGGGGGGCCGGAGGAATCGTCTATGATCCTGAGTGCAGGGCTGGGCCCCGCAGGGCGTGAGGCTGGGGGTGGGCGGCGAGCAAGGGGCGCATATGGGGGCCCGGGAGCTGGAGGAGGCTTGAGGGGTTGTCTTCCTTCGCACGATCATTCCTAGAGCTTGGGAAATGGAGGCTCAGAGACAGGGAGCAAGGCAGTGGGGAGGGTGGGCCCTGCACGGAGACCTCGTGCCTCCTCCTCCTCCTCTTTCCCATACTCCTTTGCACAACTCGACACCCTCTCTGCTCATTCTTGGTTCCAGAGTTTAGACTGTTGTCGCCATGAAGAGCCGGCCACTGAGGGGCATCAGGGAAGACCAGTGTCCTGCTGTGGGGACAGGTGGCAGCTTCCCTCAGGGACAGCTCTGCTCCAGCTTCCCAGGGGGCATTTGGACCCCTCAGGCCCATCTGACGTGGATGGCGACGCCTGGAATCTTAACGACAGACCCGCCTCCAGCGCCCCACACAGGCCTGGAAGGGCTCCCTCTCCCCACAGGGTGCTGTATGTGGCCGGTTCGTCACCGGCTTCTGTCCCAACGTCCTCCCTTGTGGAACGCGGCACCAGGGACAGTGCCTGGGCTCTCGGAGCCCGAGGACAGTGAGGGACGCGGAGGGGCTGCTCTGGACTTTTTGTCTACTTTCCTCTCTTTGGGCCTCTCCACAGACAGAAGGTATGGCCTTTCCCCATGGGCGGTGGCCTGTGGCAGGCTGCGCAGCCAGACTGGGGCTTCCCCCAGACCCGGGAGGCCGAGAGGACACCGCCAGGCGGCTGCGCGGGAGGGTGCGTGCTGGTCACTGTCTCCCCGCAAGGCCCGCCGTTCTCCTGGAGCTCAGCTCCCCGCGGGAGGCTGCGGCCCAGGCCCCAGCCTCTCTTCGCCGCCTGCCCCCTGAGGACGGGATGGAGGCGGCTGCCCGCCCTCCTCTCTGAGCGCCAGGCCCGCGCGGCTTGGGGTGGAAGCTCAGCTTTGCCCCTAATGAGCTGTGTCACCTCGCGGGGGTCATCTCTGTGCCTCAGTCTCCTGTTTTGCAAATGGGGCTAATAAAGGCACCTGCCTCCTTGGGTAAGGACTGGGGAAGACCGTGTGTGTGACGTGACATCTCCATTGGTGTCTCGACGGCCCCATCCCCTCCGAGGTGGTGCAATAAGCATTCGTATTGTCCCAGGAACACCTGTGCGCTGTTTCCTGTTCCCGAGCCTTGGAACAGCCTCAAGGAGTCGCTGAGATTCTTCTTCTCGGGGACCCGTGAGGACAACAAGCCACGGAGAATGCCCAAGGTCGCCGGATTCGTTTTCTGTCGCTGCTGTGGCAAATCGCCACCGACGGAGCAGCGTCACCCGGTGTCTGACCCCAGCGTCTGTCGGGCGCCGCTGGCTCGGCTCCCAGCCTCACACCGCCGACCCCGGGGGACGGGGGCAGGGTGGCATGCTGGCCTCGGGCACTGCAGCGGGCCCGCTCCCAGGCGTGTTCAGGCTGTTGGCAGAATGCAGCTCCGTGTGGTTCCAGAACTGAGGGCCCCTCTTTCTTGCTCCCTGTGGGCCGGGGGGCCTTCTCTGCGTCGGGGGGGCGCCCACATTCCCTGCGTTGTGGCCCTGGCATTGACTGGTGAGTCGTCCTCACGCTTGTGAGTCTCTCTTCCCTCCCGTCCCACGGCATCTCCCGCCTTCCTCTCTGCTTTCGGGGGCTACACGCGTATGTGCTGGCCACACCGGGATCACCCAGAATACTCGTCCGAGCCGTCAAGTCTGCTGGCGAGTAGCCTTAACGCCACCTGTAAAGTCCCCTGGCAGGAGCCCCTGGACCCCTGTTTGACTGGGTAGCCGGGGGTCAGGGATTCCCACCGGGGGAACCGTTTACGATTCTGCCTTCCTCGCTCACCCACAAAGCAAGAGGTGGGGCCGGGCCCTAGAACGCACGCTGCCCTCTGCCGCCTGGCGGGCTCTGCTCTTGGGCTCCCGCTGAGCCTGCACCTCTCCTCCACAGGAGACCCGGCAACTCCCTCTTGACTTTGGTCCCCATCTGCCCCCTCCCTGAGCTTCCGTCCTGCTAGGTGTTTGGCCCCCTCTAGGACGGGAGGTTGGGGTTTGGCCATCTTTCCCCAGCAGACCCAAACTCCCAGGGGGCAGCGTGGCAGGGCCGCAAGCTGCCCCTTCGTGCCTCGTAGGAACGGGTCCCCCAGCGTTTAGTCGAACACCAGAGTGAAAATAAAACTTTCCGTCTTCTGCCGGTGCTGAACGCGGCCCTGGGGCTGCCCCAGGGCTGTGAAGGCAAATGAGGCCTACACTTCCCGCGTCAAGCCCTCACGGGGAAGGTGCGTGCGCGCCTCCCGCCCTTCCATCCGTCCTGAAGGAGCTGCTGGCCCTTCTGGGGCCACGTGGGCTGGGCGCAGAGGCGAGAGACAGGCCAGCCCGTTAGAAGGAGCATGCTTTGGCTTTGTGAATTTGCCATCCAAGCCTGGACCACCCAGGAAGGGACGGTTACATAGCAAAACAGTGAACATGCCCCTTGCTTAAGCCACAGTTATTTTTTGGTCCCTATTAGGAAAGTGAAAACGTCTATCCCCAAACAGCCATCTCTGTTGCCACATGTCCTACACTCTAATTTGTCTTTAATGGGCCCCCCCTAACCCCTATTGCTGCAGTGATGAATCAAGGAAGCACAGTATAAGGCAGGAAAACATCTTGCATTTTCCACTGTGTTTTCCTATGTGGTGGCGGAGGTGGGGCCCCCCTCTTGGCTGCTGTTTACTGATGAAGTTGGGGCGAAGGATTGGTGATGCAGGGATGTAACTTGGCATCTCTGGGTCCCAAGAGGGGTCCACCTCCAACGGAGCCTTTTCAGTTTCTCTTGGTGGCCCGGACGCGAGGAGCACGCAAAGCCGGCGCCCCATCAGCTCCCCGCCCCCCGAAGGGCCCCCGAGCGCCCGGGAAGTTCAGCCGTGGCGAGGCGGCGCTTCCTGGGCTGCGTGGGGGTCATAGAGTCCACCGGCTCCCTTAACCTTTGTTTGCAGCACGTTGCCCACATGGCTACGTCCTGGCGGGGTCTCCAGGAGGGTGGGGGCAGTGTCTGGAATAACTCGGGCACAGCGGCGTTATTCTAAGCTAGGGGCCCCCCGAGGCCGCTCCAAGCCCAAGCCCTTCTTTACAATGCTGGCCTCGGCTCTGCACCCGCCTCCGCTCCACGGACCAGGGCCCCCATCCCTGAGCGCCCCAGAGACCCTCGCTGAGGCCCGGTGGACGCCGCCTGCGGGCTACCTTCTTTCAGGATGGCATTCTTTCCCGCGCCCCGCGCCAGGTGTTCAGTGTGCACCCATTACTCCACGCTATGTAATTGCAGGTTAATGCCGGAACGCAGTATTTAAGGACACATTAAATGCATTATTTTAAAACTGTGATTAACACCTATTTTGGAGCATTTGGGGAAGATTAATTAAATGATTGAAAAAACCACATTCTGGCAATGGAAGTGTTTGCTCAACAAAAGCAGTTGTGGAAATTAGGTGTAATTCAACCACCTCATTATACAATTAGTTGCTTAATCCCGTCTCCAGGCATTCGAGGTCAGAGCTGGGATGCGCTGTGATTTCTGGAACGCGGCTGGGCTCCAGGACGGGTCTCACCGCTTTTCAGAGTGCCGTCTTCTCCTGCCACCTGCCTCCCGCCCCACGCTCTCCGGTCACCTCGGCCGTCTCTCTGCCTGCGTGGTCATCGTCATGGTCCTTCACCAAGTGTTTTCGGCTCTTCTCACAAGCGTGTGGTTGACCGCACTTGCTCCTCGCCACACCCGGGCCGGAGGGAGCCCTCGTGGGAGCTTTCACGAACGTGCGGTGGGCAGAAGGACGTGCGTCCTCCCGGCAGAAGCTCTCAGGACCCACATGGAATTTCCCTGGTCCCTGTCCCTTTCTCACGGCACCTGGAGGTTTTCTAGACAGTGGCTTCTGCGCCAGCGTCGGGTCTGGAAGGGAGGAGCATACTCCCGCCTACCTGCTGACGGGCACAAGGGACGCCTCAGACACAGGCCTGTGTTGTCCTCCGGCCGAGACGCGCAGGTTGTTTGGCCCCGCAGCCGAACTGAACTTCTCCTTTGGCCGACGCCTCTTTATTTTTCAGACTCTTCTCAAATATTCTGTCCTCAGAAAGGCTCTCTTGGTCCCCCTCCTCCCAGCCGCTCTGGATCATGTTTCTCTGCTTTCTATTCCTCACGACACTCGCCATCGGACACGGTTGTGTCCCTTTGTCCTTTTACTGCATTTCGCTGTTTCTCAGGTGAACGTTTTTTCACATGTTTGAATTTCTGAAACCAGGATGATCGTTGCAGTCCCTGGTGGATTATAGGCCACAACATCGTCCTGTGGCCCGTGCGTGCGTCATTGTCACATGACCAGCATCCACGCCTGACTCCCCTTCTGCCACTAACACATGTCACTCACACGCACCCAGCCAGTGTCGGCACATGGGGGGAAATTGGGAGGGGCACGGGGCCCCCTCTTAACCCTTGTGCCTGTCCCCGTTGTCGGGCGGAAGGCTTGAGCAGATCGTACATCCTTAGGGACAGTGCTGAAGTAGGAACCAAAGCAGAAACCTGCATCTGATTCTAATGCCTTCGTAAGAGCCGAGCACTCATGACTTTTAATTCTTTTATGGACTCTCTAAAGAAACGCCAGGCCATCGGCCGTGCGGGTGAAAGCTCCGAGGACGGGGCAGCGCGGACACAGACCGGACACGGATGCGTCTGAGTCAAACGGTGACCCGGAGGAGTCAGACGCCGTAGGGGAGCCTGAGGAGTAACGGTCTGTTTATGTCCTTTGTATTTTTATTCTTATGTATGCACAATAGTGCGTGATAAAAATCTGTCTCGTTAAGTCTCCGAGAACTCTTTCAATAAGTAAAATTAAAAATTCTGAGCGACAAGGCAGCGCGGTGTCATGGATTACTTGGCAGTGTTTTTCTTTCACGGAGGAACAAAAAATAGTGCCGCTCCTTGCGATGGCGCCTTCGAGCTGGCGAAATGCGGGGCTTCAGTCTGGGGCTGCTCTTACCCAAAGACATCACTGCGTCGTTCTGTTCAGTTTCGCCTGAGTGTAATCAAGGTCTCTGGCCATTTAGAAAGCTCGTTCCTTCGGCTTCAGAGGCCACTGTGCGTTCAGAGGCTCTGAGCTGCGGTCCTGCTTCCGATGGTCAGGTGTGTCCAGGGCTCGGACGCCCACTGGTCCGGGCATGGCGGCACCGGGCCCCTCCGCACCTGGGGACGTCCATCCTCGGACTTGGGGTGCCTCTTCTGTCATCTTCGCAGTGGCTTTTCCTGGACTCGTGAATCACTTGCACTGTTATTGAGTATTGCACGTTTTCTCTTTCAAAAACTGATTTTTTAGGAGTTACAGACTCAAAAATAGTCCAGAGAGGTCCTACGGACACTTCGCCCCTTTCGACGGGAGCAGCGTTTGCCGATGGCTGTACTGTGGAATCCAGCGAGGACGCCACGGTCCGGTGGCCCGCGGGCCTCCCTCTCACCGCACCAGCTTTTGCCCGTGTTCGTGTCGGTCTGTTTGTATAGGTCTAGGCAATTTTGTGACGCACGGACACCACTGAGACACAGCATGTCCCGTCACCACGAGTACATGCTCTCGCCCACCCTCTGTCCCCAACCCCCTGGCCACCACCCATCTCTGCAATGTCACTTTGAGGGCATTATATACATGGAATGATACCGTATGTACGATTGTTGTTCTCTTTATCCAACGTGATTGAGATTCATCCAAGTTGTTGAGAGTGCTATTATTTTTTGTTGCTTAATAGGGTTCCGCAGCGGAGATGCAGGAGTTTCGTCAATCACTTACCCGCTGAAGGGCATTTGGGTTGTTCCAAGTGTTCGGCTCTTCCAAGTGAAGCGCCCGTGAACATGCCCACACAGGTTTGTGTGTGAAAGTACATTTCTAGTTCTTTGGGAGACACACCTCGAAATGCCTTCACATGTTAGGAAGTGCGGGTTTAATTTCCTAAGAAGCTGCCAGACAGATTTTTAGAGCGGCGGCCCCATTTTTCATTGCTACCCGCCGGGTGTGGGGAACCCAGCTTCTCTGCATCTTTGCCAGTATTTGGCCCTGTCCGGACTTCCACAGCTGAGGCGTTCGGCTGGCGCGCGGCAGAGGCGCACCGCGCCCCGCGGTTTCAGTTCACGCCCCCCGCTCCCCCCCCCCCCCCCGTTCTGAGGCAGAGCGTCTTCCCACGTGCTTCTCGCCCCCCTCCCTCCCCCGCTGTCCTCTGGGTGGAGCGTTTGTTCGTGGCTGTTGCCCATTTTCTAACTGGATTGGTTTTCGTTTCGTTTCTTTTTTTTTCTCTGTTGGGTTGTGAGGGTTCTTTTTATGTCCAGGACACGAGTCTTGTCAGATATTTTTTCCAATTTTTTAATGAAGACATTTTTTTGAGCGGTTTTAGGCTCACATCAAAATTGTGCAGAAAGCACAGACCCCCATGCAGCCTCTGTCCCCGCGTGCACAGCCGTCTCCCACCGCCTACCCCTCTACCCCTGCCCCAAGTGGGCGTTTGTCACACCTGGCGAACCTTATCGACACATCGCTGTCACCGCTGGTCTAAAACATCCAGTTGCTCCAACATCATTTGTCGAATAGAGTATTTCCTCTTGTACCTTTGTTTAAATCACTCAAGCATATTCGTGGGGGCCTGTTTCTGGGTTATCTCTTCTGTCCTGTTGATCTATGGGTTTTTCTCTATCGGTGCCACACTGTCTTCGTTACTGTCGCTATCTAGCGGTCTTAAAATGAGATGGCGTGAGTCCTGTAACTTTAATCTTCTCTTTCAAAATCATTTTAGCTGTTCTACTTGGTTTGGATTTCCATATAAGTCTTAGGATAAAGTTAATATTTTATTTAAGTTGGCTTTTAAAGTGCATTCTAAGAGAGAAACACGTGAATTTGGTCTGTTAGCTAGAGCTGCCCTAAGTTATATTAAAATAAAAAGGTACCCACCACACCTTAAAGAATTCATTTGCAAACCTTGTGAAATGATCTCATAACCCACAAAGCTGGCCCCGGCCCTCCTCTGCCAGTGCCCCTGTCCTGGGAGGGGCCTTCTGGGGGGCGCGGGCTGAGCCCCTTGGGGAAATTCACGTGTCTCTGTCTTTCATCTAGGGCTGGCTCAGGGCTGGCTCAGCGCTGGCCAGCTGGCCCCGCAGGTGTCGTCGGTGGGACGGGTGAGCTCTGATGGGCTGCAAAGCCCTATAGGGGGACCAACCAGGCCCTCCCTGGGCCCGTTGGGCAGCGTGGGGAAGAGCCAGGCGCTGTCAGTGCCTAGTGGAGGCCCTGCTCTTGCAGCGACTCAAGCGGGCGAGGCGGTCCACACGCGGCAGTGCCGGGAAGGGTGGGGGACGAGACCCCCGGGCCCTCGGGAGCTGTCCTGGGTCCTGAAGAGCCTCCTTCCCTCTGTGAGACCTGACGTCTGAGGGTGCGGTGGCTCTTCATCGACTGCTCCTCGGTGGGTGAGGCAGCGGTTCCGAGCTTGGGGTTCGCAGCGAGGGCGCGCTCAGGGCCCCTTCGGGCAGCACGGCGACGGGTCTCCAGATGGCGAGCGGCACCCTTCTGACCACCGTGGCCCCTGTCAGTGGGCCCTTAAGCCCTGGCCCCTCTGGTTGCCTTTATGGGAGGAGAGGTGGTCTTGGCTTTAGGGCTTTGGAGGAACAATGCTCTCCAACTAGAGTTTTTTAATACTGCTCTGTTTCCACTGTGTTTAAAGACATTTTTAAAATTCTCACCCAAGGATATGCTTATTGACTTTAGAGAGGGAGGGAGGGAGGGAGGAAGAGAGAGGGAGAGAGAGATGTGGGAGAGAAACACTGGTCAGTTGCCTCCTGTATGTGCCCTGGCTGGGGATTGAACCCTCAACCGAGGTGTATGCCCAGACTGGGAATTGAACCTGCCACCTTTTGGTGCACAGGACGACACTCTAACCAACGAAGCCACCTGGTCAGGGCTCAGTGTGGTTTTTTTTATAGTAACTTGCTTACACATTTTTTTTTCCATCTGTGAATAATGCCTAGTACATAGTAGAGGTTCAAATTCTTAGCCAGTATGCGATTTAGAGGGTTTTTTCCCATCACTCTTTGATGTTCATCTTTTTACCCCAAGTGACCGTGAGCTCCCTGAAGGCAGGGACTGTGCTTTTGCTTCTCTGTTCCCATTTCGTTCCTAGACATGGCCAAGTGCCGGCGTAGGAGGTTCTCCGAGACGCGACCACGGCGTGTCCCGGTCACTGAGCAGACAGGTGGGTGAGGAAGGCCTGGGACAGCCAAGGCTGACAGGCTGGCCCTGTTCGTTTGGCTCCCGGAGGAAGCTGACGTAACTGGCTCGCGTGGGCCCGGAGCGGGGCCTGCTCAGGAACTTGGCTCGTCACTCCATCCTCGAAAGCCGCTTCGCTGGGGCCGCTCCGTGTGCTTACACATCCTCTCTCGTTTCCCTCCTGGGACGACGGGCTCCCCCTCCCTCCAGTCCCGGCAGGCCTGGCCCCCCCCCACCCCCCGGCTCACACCCACCTGGGATTTCTCCACTGTCCTGGACAAAGCCATTCTCTGGGTCTGGCGACAGGGCTCCTACCCAGAGGGCGGCGTGGCCAGCTTCCCCGTCCGAGGCCGGGCCGTCGGCTGGAACCTGAGTCAGAACTTTTATTTCACTTTCTCTTTTTCTTGGCCTCTCATCATGATCTGCCGTGTGCTAAGGATTGTGTTGCAAGCCCAGCCAAAGATTTCTTTAAAAGAAAACCCCCGACCGGGCCGGACGCGTGAGCGTGGTCAGCGCCGCAGTGGCCCCTGAGGGGGCGAGGTCGGCCGATGACTTCAGAGCTGTTTAAAGCCTCTAATGGATTCATAAAACACTCTAACCACCAATAATTATCCGTCGAAGCGCCTGCAAGCTTCTGAAAGCTTTTCTACACCCATTTCTCTTTGTTCACACGGAGTTCAAGTTCTCCGGTGTACTTAAGCAAGAGGAAGCATTTCTTCTCTTTCCTGTTCTAATTTAAAAAAACAAAACAAAACTGTGATTTGGAGTGTTTACAAGACAGGCAGGCTTTCTCTCTTCTTGGCCTGAGGCAGGGAACTTCTCTACTTTCCATCTGTTCCTCCTCGTCATCCAATAAGAAACGAAATGCCGTCTCTATGGCGTGGAAGCTCCTTTCTCCACAATCACAGCATAGCTGGCTTTCGGTTTCCTCGGGACCTCCCCGGTGTCACCCCTTTGACAGGGACTAGAGGGTCCACCTAGACCAGGGTCTCAACTCCTGCTGCACTGCGGACGCGGGGGCTGGATCCTTCTCTGTTGGGGGACCGCCCTGCACACCCTAAGATGCTCAGCAGCATCCCTGGACTCCACCTGCTGAATGCCAGCACTGTCCCCTCATTGTGACAACCGAAAATGTCCCCAGACATTGACAAACGTCCCCTGTTGAGGGCGAAATCTCCCTTGGTTGAGACAGTTTTCAGACGAGGAGACCAAAGCCGCCAGGGGCCCCCAGTTGAGCCGATGGTGCCAACTTTTCCTCTCCCGCCTCCTGTGCACCGTCCCAGCCTGACCTCCTGCCCCGGGCATGCCCAGTGCGCACGCCTCCCTCTGCCACCGGTGCCTCTCGCAGGGTATGGGCCCCGGCCTCCCACGCTTCACACCCTGGCGGGCGGGCTCAGACACCCCGCCTCGGGTGGGCAGGGCACTGCAAAATCCCCCCGGGGGGCTGCCCCAGAGGGGCCTTCGGAGCTCGAGTCCCTCCCCGGCCACCGGCCGCCCCGCTCCCGGAGCTGTGCAGGTGAGGAGGGCAGAGCCTGGTGTGGAGGAGGGGACGCTGACAGACCCCGAGCCCGCGGGGGGCCGTCTGCCTCCCTGGTGTTCCCTGTCCTGCCCGAGGCACACACTCCAGTGCTTTGGTAACCACGTGGGGCGCGGCGGTCGTGCCCCGCCGGGAGTGTCTGGTTTCTGGTGTCTGTCGTTGCCTGTCCTCTCCTGCTCTTTGGCCGAAAGCGTTGATTTGGGACTTGAGTCAAGCCACCCCTAGGGCGGTGGGTGTGCGTGCGTGCGTGCGTGTGGTGTGCTCGGTCCCTGGGGGTGGCTTTGCTCACGGAGAAGGCATTCGTTCGCCCAAGGTCTTGCACGGCCTGGAAATGTTGGATTAAGTGTAGTTAGAGAGGATTCTTTCTTGTAGGACTTCTCAGAGGCTTTACCTGCTCATGTGCCCTGTGACGATGCCATAGCAACCGTTCCCAAAGTAATTTCACCCCAGGACTCCTTCTTTCCATGGAGCGTCTCTCGCCACTGTTCACAGAATTGTCCTTGGGAAAGTGTCACCCAGACACGAAAGTGTACCTGCTGGGTCACCGCGGGCAGGGTCTAAGGCAGCTTTGAGGCCGGAAGGGGTGAGAGGCGGCCAGATATGGAAGGTTCCAGGGCTCTCAGAGGCTGGATCTCGAGTAAGACCCTGGGGAAGAGAAAGCATTTCTCAGATGCCTGGGGCTTCCCAAAGCTGTGAGGGTCAGTCTGGATGGTCTGACCTACTTGTCCACGCCGGTGGCCATGGGGGTGGGTGTGCAGCTGCAAGAAATGAGGTTGCGGTGGGGGTGGGGGGTCCCAGAGGGAGACGTGCCCACCGTGACCCTTCTCCTGGGAAACCCACGGGTGGAGGTGAAAGGGCAGACAGTGCAGAAAGAGAAAGGAAAACAGAAGTTTCCACTTGTGCCGGATGGTTTTGTTTTTTTATCTGTTTGCAAATGTTCAGTGTGATGGTTTGAAAGCCAGCCGTGGAGCTGCCGCCGCCCACACAGAGCTGCCGTGGCACCGGGCTCCAGCAGGCAAGCCGTCGCCGGCGTCGGCCATTACACCGAACCCCCGCCGGGGCGGGTGCGCCCCTCCCCGGGCGCCCCTCGGCACCCACTCCGCCCCAGCACACCCGCCACCGCCGCCCTCCACACACACACAAGTGTTTCTGGAAAAAAAAAATCTCCAGCCCTCGGTTTCTCTAGAGGAGGCATAGAGAGAAGCAAGGCAGGATGGGACAAGCAGGGAGAGAGCTCCTGCCTCATCGGAGCCGCCGGGTCTCGGGAGCGCGCACGGCCCCCGCCTGCCCGTGGACTGACCACTGAAAGGTGAGAGAGGTCTTTGTGATTTCTTTGTGCACCTGGAGGCCTGGGAGGCCAGGCCAGGTGAAGGGACTTGACTGTACAGCCCTGTCTGATACCTCCCGAGTGATTCTCTCAGGCAAGCATGGTGGACGCTCCCTGCCAAGCACAGCCCCCACGCAGGTCCCCGAGAGTGAGCGTTTTGGACCCGGGGGCCTCTGATCCCCGCCTCCACCACCTGCCAGCACAGCCTGGGATGTGGCTTCAGGTCTGACCCTGCCTTTGGCTCGACCCGCTGCTTCCACCTGAGGCTGCTGACCCCTCCCCCCGGCGCGAGCACCGACCCGTTCCTCGGGAGCCGTGTGGAATGGTTCTCCGTCCAAGGGGCTTTGGGAAACCTGTTTCCCCAGTGACCCCGAGCCCGGTAATCAGGAGCCATCAGACCCAGCTGTCCAGCTAATCTGTATGAAATAGGCTTCCTTCCCAGTAGAAATCAACAAAGTTTAAAATAGAAGGGACCGTCATCGGAAACAAAGCTGTGGAGTTCTCTGCGGGGCAACAGGCAGGGACGCCCGCCTGGAAAATATTAAGTACAAATGACATAGCTCATGAGCGTGCGAGCCAGGAAAAGACACGGTTTCCTTGCTTATTAAGCCTGTTTGTGGGTCGGAGGGTGGCCGAGCGGGGACATCTCTCCTGGAGGGTTCGAACCTGTCAACGAGGAGGAGAGACATCAAGGAACCCCAGCAAAGATGGAGGGCAAGAAAAAAGGCCACAATGCAACATACGTGTGGAAGAGAAGCAGATAAAATAGCTCTGAGTTCTGTGCAGTCAGGGAATGATGAATCGGTTAGCAGAGGTCTATTTTTAGTCTCCGAGATCTGCTGTTACATTTTGCCTGGCATTAATTAATGTCGCAGGCATGTAGCATCTGCAGGTTCTGAAGGGCCTTAGCATGTCATTCCAACCGGGGGCGGGGGCCGTCCACCCTCGCGGAGGGGCACCCCCGGGTCTGCAGGGTCTGGGCTCCGAAACAAACACGGGTCCAGAATGTTCCGCTCTCCGGCCTTGCCCTCTCCGGGTGCATCCGCTAATGTCTTGGCTTCAGCCCGTGGGGGTCTGGCCACTGGCCAAGGGCGATTTGCGATTGTTATACTTTGTTTTTCAAAAAGGAAAGGCTGAAATTTGAAAAAAAAAAAGGAGAGGGGGATGTCGGATCGTGGTTTGGGATGAGAAAAATGGCGTCGGGACAACGGTACTGTGACCGAGAAGAACGCGGCCCTGTGGCCCCTCGTCCCCAGGCGAGGCTGATCGGGATGAAGTACATCTTAGCGCCAGAACCAGGGAACATCTTTCAATGTAGCTGGGACGAAGTGTGACGTGTTAGCAGGGACCGAGTACGGGGCTCGGTGGGTTGGAGGTTGGCTGCAATTAAGTGTGAGGCCAATTATCCCTCAAGAGTCTGTTCGTATGTCCGAGTGGAGGCTGCCCATCCAAAGAGGGTCTCAGCGCGGGCGCTCCGGCGAGCTTGGCGCCTTGCTCCACGCGGCGGTCGCAGGGTAACAGTTGGCTCGGGCAGCAGGCGGGAAAGAGACGCAGAAGGCCCAGTGGTAGCTGCACCGTTGGGACGACGTTTTTGTCCACTTCCAACCATTGTTAGGTCAATGAGCGGGAGAGGCTGCCGCAGGGCCCCTTGGGAGAGGAGATGCCCTTGGGCTCTCCTACTCAGAATTTCCCCTGCCGCCCCAGAGCCAGACCGCCCGCGGGTCTGACACCGTGTGCCCAGACCTTTGTGTGGTCCTCCCCGCCTTGGCCGGTCATTGACGGCTGCTCCATCCACTCAAGGGCTGACCGCCCTGTCCAGCCGGCTGGCCTCTACTGAGCAGAGAGACACCAGGCGCGTGCGTGATCCCTGCCGGCCGTCGGCAAAGTCAACTTTCAAGTCCTCCAGAAGCACCTCTGAATTTCTGACGTCCCTAAGACGGGCCCGGGCCAGCCGGAGGTGTGGGCCGGCAGGGTGCTGACCCCAAGTGCGGCCACGCACCGTGACGCTCCCTCCCACTCTCTCACCCAGGCAGCTGGCTCAGGGGTCCCGAGCCTGCCCATCCATGTGTCCGGATGAGTCCTGCTCTCCTGACGCACCCTGTCCCCGTGTAGAGTGCTGCCAAGCACAGGCCTCCCCACGGCCCCTTCCCCCGGCGTGGCCGGCAGCCACGTTCGACCGTTCTGGGCTGGGAATGCCAGCGTTCGGCCCCGGCTGGAGGTCCTGAGCGGAGAGCCAGCGCATGGTGTCCCGTTCAGTGATGGACATCCCCTTCCAGGCCGGCCACGCCCGTGGGCACAGATGTCCAAGGTGGGTGCTCATCAGAAAAGGCTTTCAGGTTCTCGTCCGTGTCAGACCTGACCGGAGAGAGGCTGCCATTAGGGAACCAACAGGAAACTTCCTCTGCGGCCCAAATCTAGAGTCCTTTCCCTGCTTTGGGCTTTCTTTGTGCACGTGGCGTTCTGACCCACAGGACCAGAGGGAGGGGTCATCGTAATCGACGCATCCCGTCCCCTGGGTTGGGAGGTTCCGACCCGGGCTGGGCTTGCCATCGCCTGGCTGTGCCTGGGAGGGCCGCCCGCCTCTCTACGGCATCCGGGCACAGCGAGCCCCCCCCCCACGTCACAGGGGAGCAGGAATCGGAGCCTTATGTATTTTACTTTTCGCACTTTATCTTAAACATACAAACATGTTGCATTGTACTCCATAGTCTAGTCGTCGATTCTAAATGAATCTTGGAGGAAAATTGGTGCCTGTGGGCGAGGTGCCCCTTTACCTGTGCTGCTACCGAGGTGGCACACCTGTGGCCCTCGGCCCATCCCGGAAATATGCGTGTCCCCGCTGGAAAAGCCCGAGCTCAGCCCCTCAGAGGGAGGGATGGACCGCTAAGCCCTGAGCACAGAGCAGGTGCTCTCTCCGCCTGCCTGGTGCTGAGCCTCCTGCATTTGATAGGGACTCCCAGGGAAGGGCGGCGTCCCCAGATCCCAGAGAAAGTAAGGCGTCGGGCACGCGGCCATTCTGCAAGGTCCTGGTTGACTGGTGTGCGACCGGGAAGCCGGGCAGAGGGCAGGGGAGGCTCAGGGCCCTCGCTCCTGAGCAGTCCCGCCGCAGGCCCTCCCGGCCCGTCCCCCGTGTCCCCCATCCCCCCGCCGCCCCCGCGACCCGCTGTGGGCCTCACATCCTGAGCACAGCCCTAGAAACGGGCCTGTTGATGAAAACACACGTCCCCTTCAGCACAGGAAGTGAGGCCTCACGTGTGGGGTGGTGGCCACTAGGCCCCTCGCAGAAACCGGAGAGGGGCAGTGTTCAGATTTTTAACTAAATTAGGAAACACATGTTCTCCCTCCCTCTCTCCCTCGCTCCCCTCAGCAACTCTCCCTTTGCATCCCGCGTGACCCTTACCCTCCCCTCCTGGCCGGCCCTGGGAGCTGGGCTGCGAGGAAACAGCCCCTGCGGCTCTGGCTTAGGTAAGAGCCATGAGAAAACAGGATATTAGGAAGGAGAGGAGCCAGCGGGCCTGGGGTCCCCGGTAGGGCTGTCAGATAAAATACAGGGTGCCTAGTTACAATGTGCATTCCAAGTGTGCAGCAGAAAGTTTTTTCAGTGTAACCACGTCCCAACTATTGCACGGGACACGGTTATCCTAACGTAGCGCCCCTTGTTTCTTGGATATTCAAATGTAACCAAGCACCCTCATTTTTGTATATCTGCTACAGCTCATGACCAGGACACCCATCAGGCAAGACTCAGAAGCTTCATTGTGTCACACGCTGGGGCCACCTTCTCCCTCCAGCATCGTTTCCTGACCCTCTGACATAAATAATAAAGCTGCCTTGATATTAATCGATCCAGAGGGTCGTCAGCGTTGGGCGCCCACTAATAGGTTCCGTGAGGGAGGGGTCTGCCCAACAGAGGCGTGTTGTTATTGGTGGTCCTGGGGGACACTGAGGCCCAGGAGCTGGCGTGACTCAGGGGCGCTCAGAAAGCTGCGGCCTGTCTCACTGAATAGAACCTTCTGGCAGTGGGTGGGCAGGGAGCGTGAGTGCTGGAGGAAGCAGGCTCGGAGGAGCAGTAATAGCAGGTTAGCTTGGGAAGGGTTGTGTCAACACATGCAAATTATATGCAAATGCACTTGGCCGCCTGCAGGCTGCCCTACCTGGATGAAAGATGCAGGCACCTGGTCCCTGGCTCTGGGCTCTGGCAAGGGCGGGTGTACCTGGCTGAGCACGCTGTGCCCGCGAGAGGGCCATGCTCCCTGGGCGCATGTGGGCTGGGGCGGGAGGCATGTGTGTCTTGTGTCAGCAAGCGAACATACGTGTTCTCGACTGGATGAGGATGCGAGGGGCTGTTGTGCAGGCTCATGCGCGAGGTGGGGGCAGCGTGTTGGTGGGTGCGTGACTTGCCACCTCGATCTGTGCACTTCTGGCAAGCCACATGGCTGCTGTCCCCTGGGATAACCTCTCCCCAGCCACCCCCCGCCCTGCCATGGAGAGGAGGGGGCAGCCCCTTTCCCTGAGTGGATTGGAGACTGTGGACGAGAACCACCTTCACAGGGGAGTTGCATTAACGTTTCCGGGGCCTGGTGGTGTCCTCCCCGAGGCTCGGGAACCTCAAGGGACTTGCGCACAGCTGGGGAGACACCCAGCCCAGGCTCAGCCCGAGGTGCCATTCCCGCCCTTGCCCCGTGACTCCCCAGGTAAATCAACGAGCGTTCAAGCCTGGGCCCTGGGTGCAGCTTTCTGAAGAGGGAGCGTCCTTCTGGAAAGTTCCTCATGGAGACTTACAACAGTTTTAACAGAGATGGTTTGGGATTTGTGCTCTTAGGGCGAATAGCGTTGGTGCCGGCTGAGCCGGGTGTGCGGGGAGATGCGCTCCGGCTGCGAGGGGCGCCGAGCGCAGGCAGCACGGTGGGGAGTGGGCTTCCCTGCTCCCTCCATCTGCCGAAGGGGTCGGAGCTCGGTTTTACGGCTACACATGTTGGCGTGGCACTGGGTAGCTTGGGTCCCAGCAGGGTGCTTGCGGATTGCTGGCTGAGTGGCCCGGGCGAGTGGCTTCGTCTGCACAACTGTAGATGGCGTGGGCCACGACTGCCCCACCGCGTCATGGCTTGGCAGTCGTGCTGGCCCAGCGCCGGCCCGTCTGGGTCGTTTTCAGTCATTGCTGTGGGCCAGGCACCGCCTCGGGCACTGCAAGAGCGCCGGTAATCTGAAAGGCGTGGCTCCCGCCTTGGAAGTTCTTGGCCTCCATAAAACGCAGCCAAACCCATTGACCATGTGAGGCTGCTACAGGTACACCCCCCAAAGTGCCACAGCCAATGTGCTGCTGAGGTCCCGGCTCTGGGAGAGCCCGGAGGCTGTGGAGGAGGAGGCAGTGCTCCGATGGGCCTGGATGGACCACAGGCTTCGGGCACGAGGTCCCCGGGCAAGAGGGCGACTGCGGCGGAGGCAACAGCATAAGCAGAACATTTTGGTGGTCGGGGGGCATTCCGCCACTGATCCATCTGTGCCGGGCACTGGGCTCAGAGCTGGTGACAGGGTAGAAAGGTCCCTGACCTCTGGCGCTATGCAAGTAATGTTTAATTATCACTGTGTTGAGTGCACGGAGATCAGGCTGGTCAGGGAGGGGGCATCTCCGAAAGCTCCCGGGGGGACCTGAGACCTGAACTAAGGTAGGAAATTTCCGTGGGAGGCAGAGAGAACCTCAGGCCCTGGCGGGGTCGCTGCGGGGCTTCTGACACGGCAGGAGCGTAAGGAGCCAAAAGGCAGACCCAAGAGTGTGGCGCGGGAAGCGGGGGCAGGCGGAGGCCGGCGCCCAGCGAACTTGCGGGCAGAGGAAACTGCTTGATCCCCGAAAGCGGGGACGTGCAGATGTGACTTCGTTCTGGCTGAGAGTGGCTTTGGGGCGGGCTGGGCTGAAGGTATGTGGCTGGGCTTGCAGGAGCTGCGGCCTGAGCAGTTCGCTCGAAACCCTGCTGAGCTGCCACCGCCACCCTGCACCCCCCAGGCGGAGCGGCTGGCGCGGTGTCTCATCAGACCCTGTTCCGGAGTTCGCCGCCCCCCACCCCGACTTCCCCACTGCCTTCCTTTGGGGAACACGTGCCTTGGCTCCGAGCCCACACTCTCTTGAGTTCTTCCTCTCTGAGCCAAATTCTGCACAACTGGACTCCAAGAGGACAGGAAAGAGCCAACGAGATAGGAAGCGTGCTTCGGACCCGCGGCCCGGCTCTGGAGAAGGTCAGGGCCTGACTTCGGCTTGGCCCTCCGCGCGGGGCCGGGCGAGTCTTCCCGGGCGGGGTTTCCCGGGCAGCGGGCTTAGCAGCGGGAGCAGGCGCTGCCCTGCGGCCCACGCAGCCAAGAGCCTAATTGTTCTGGCTGCTCCCCGGCAGCCTGGCTCTCCTGGCTGCCAAGACCCGATAGGGTGGCACGACCAACCTGTTTGACCGTCCCCAGGGCCCAGCAACCCACTCTAAGGAGGGTACATTTGAGGTAGGGTGTCCCCACCATGCTGAGCTGTGGAGGGACAAGGACCCGAGGACGTGTTGGCCAGTGTGGCCTCGGGAGAACATTTCTGCCCTGCGGCTTCGTGCTCGGCTGAACTCTTTCCTTGAAAAAGCCACGGCACCTTCTGCTCTGTCTACAGAGTGAAGGGGGCCAATCAGCAGCTCCTCACCAGGGGCCCGCGTGGAGCTCGGCTAAGAGCACGGATTTCGCCCACGGCTTTAAGGAGCGCGCGGTCCAGCCGGATGTCCGGCCCGCGCTGGCCCTTCCCACTGGCACGGAGGGGTTCTGTGCCCGGCCTTCGAGGGGGGGTGGCCTGCCACGTGAGCTCTGCTTCCTCCCCGAAAAGATGTGGGGGACCTGCCGTGCGGGCATGAGCAGAGGAGAAGGCGGTGGGAGATGGGGCCAGAACAGGAGGCCAGAGGCCCCGAGGGCAGGAGGAGGCCACAGTGGCTCGGGCCGGGCCCGGGCTCAGGGACGGTCACCGCGGGGTTTCGCCAGGACAAAAGGATTCTTGGCTTGGGGAGGCAGCCGGCAGAGCCTAACAGATGAATCTGTGTTTTAATCTGTTTATTGAAAAGTTTGAAACATGCCTTTTTGGTAAATACATCCCAAAGGCGCTGACGAACCCCACTCCCAAGTGGTAGGGGTTGGGGGTGGGGTCTTAGCCATTTTGTTCCCCGTCAGGACCAGTGAACTCTTCCCCCCACAAAAACAGCAACAACAGCAACAATAAACTCTTTACATAAGAAACTTTTGAGAGCAGAAGGCAGGGGGGACCGTTTTTCTCGTTGTTGATGAAATGTAAGGCTTTTTCTTTCTGGTCTAAAAAAATTAATCCACAAAAACAGTGGGTGAGGCCCACAGGATCGCTTCAGGTGCCGGACGAGCTTTCACTTTCACGCTCTGTGACCGCAAGTCTGAGGGCCAAGCGTTTGAGAGACACACGCATCTTCCTAAGTAGGACGTGCTTGGCAGGGAAACCGGGTGTGCGCCTTCCCCTCGCTTCCCGTCGGCCCCGCAGGCAATGTGACGAGGGGCTGGGGCGACCCTCTGGGCCGTGACTTCGGAGGCAGGGACAGACAGTGTGAGGGCACACGGCTGAGGGCCCTGTCGCTGCGAGGCTTTCCGCTCACGGCCGCAGCCGGGAGCCAGCCCGGCGGGGCTGCTCTGGAAAGGGTTGGGGGGCAGGCATTTATTTCCAAAACAGCCTTCGCTGCCCAGGGAGAAGGGACAGGGACAGTTCTGGGCAAACGATCTTGTGAGTCAGAGGGACGCCATCTTGGTGGATTTCTGCCCTCTGCCCATTGAGCCGCTGGTTACGGCCATGGTGTCTCTTTGCTTCCTTGCTTCTGGGCCAGAGACCCCCCGACAAGCCCAGCCTGTCCCTGGATCAGGGGAGTCCTCGGGGCTTGGGGGTCCTCCTCCTCCACCTTTTGTTTTAAAAACCCTTTTTAACCTCCTTGACTTTAGGTGGGACTTTTTTTTTCTTTTTAATGAACTTTTCCTTTTGCAGTCCTTTTAGGCTTGCAGGAAAGTTGCTGTGTGAGCCCAGGGCGTTCCCACGCCCCTCGGCCCCCCCTCCGGGAGCAGCTCACTTGAGCGTGCCCATTTGTCACCACCAAGAAGCCGACGGTGGCATCGCCTGTCGCCGGACTCCAGACTTTACCTGGGTTTTAGTGGCATTTCTGTGATGTTGTCTTTCTGCGCTAGGGTCCGAGCCAGGGTTGGGTGGCACATTCTGATAGGCCTTCTTAAGAAACGTTACTACTCAGGGGGTTTTTCATGGCTATGGCCAGCAAGCCTGACGCCCACATCAACAGCGAGCTCCGCCAGGGGCACACGGAGTGGGAAGGGCAAGCCCCTTTGAAGAGATATGTTGTAAATATCAAGGACGATGACACACAGCTCAGTGACGAGGGACAAGGCACGCTGTGTCCAGCCCCTTGTCTTCCCAGCCCCACTGAAAGGCAGGACATTGTTCATCGTCCCCTGAAAGCGAGTGACAAAGTGCTGGCTGGGGCCTGGACGCGGGCGTCCAGGCTCCACAGCGCAACAGGGCCTGCGTCCCCTGCAGGAGGAAGGTGGGA
Organism: Pteronotus mesoamericanus; assembly: GCF_021234165.1. NCBI lineage: Eukaryota > Metazoa > Chordata > Mammalia > Chiroptera > Mormoopidae > Pteronotus > Pteronotus mesoamericanus. The sequence continues at coordinate 1,386,877 of NW_026555105.1, read as the reverse complement.
AGGAGGCGGAGGAAGCTCTCCGTGGAAATAAAGTTTCCATTTCCATTACCCCGCTGACCCTGGACCCCCATTCCCAGGGACCATCACCACCTGGCGGGACGCACCACGTTTTAGGTAAAACATTGAGGAAGTGGCCTTGAGAAGGCGAAGGCAGGTGGCTGCCTGGGGTTCTCATGCAAATTACACTTCGGGGCGACGCCCTGTCCGCACAAAACGACGACAGCAGCCACCAACACCGCGTCACTCAGCTGTGGGGGCTCCTTTCCTCCGGGCTGGGGTGGCACCCCCGTTTTGACCACGAGGACAGTGTGTGGAGGAGGGAACCGAGCCTGAAGAGGCGGCAGGAGTAAATGAAAGTCCGAGGGCACGTGTTCCCCAGGCGCGGAGGGGGCCGCGTCCCGCCGCCTGCCCCTTGGGAAGCCCCTGCGTCCCCTGGGAGGCCGAGGCCGGGCGACTCTCGGCTCGCGTGCCCGGCGGGTCCCACCTGGCTCGTGACTCAGTAGGTCTCTCCACGCGAGGCCTGAGTTTGCTCCACGAGTGAGGGATTGGGTGGGCGGGCCTGCCACGCAGCAGGTGGCAGCCGAAGCTGACTCCGCGCCCAGCACGCTTGTGTGCGAGCGCCTGGCAGGGGACAGACAGGGGTGCCCCACGAATCGCCGTGGCCCACGGGACACGAGTGGGGGGGATGCACAGCGCAGAGACAAGCTGTCCGTGGCTGTCCCTCTCCGAGGGCGGCCCAAGGGAGGGCGGCAGGCGTCCTGAGGGCCCCAGCGTGGTCTGGGCACCTCACACGGTGTGGTCCGCAGCGTGGGCAAGAGTGCTGAGGCAAGCAAATACACACATGTATTCCCCCCCGGTCTCACCGTGTATTTGCTGCTTCTGGGGCCAGGATGCTGTGCTGGGCTCTGTTCAGTGCTTTGAAGAGGGCCCCCGGAGGTGGGGGTGGGGAGAAGGGCAGGCAGCAGATGTGGGGACCATCCGGAGAGACAGCCCTGTCTCACAGTCACTATCGATTTGACTCATCCGAGGCGCAGAGAAGCGCTTCTCAGCGCCCGGCTCACTGGTGCGGGTGGCGGGGCCGTGGGCCCCAGGCTTCCTGCTCAGGCTCGCTCGGGTGCCTGGCCTGGGGTGGGGGGGGCCGCCAGGTGGCAGGTTCCAGGGCATCCGGAGGGGGCGGGGGCAGCCCCCTCCCGGCGTCTTTCTGCCATGTGCCTGAACGCTTGGGAACTGGGGGCGATCCGGGGGCCACACCAGCCTCCCTTGGCCACGGCCTGTGTGCTGCGGGGGCGGCGGTGGGGGGGGCGGCGTCGGCCCGGCCCCGTTATGCCTTCGCCTGCTCCCACTCAGACACCCAGGACGCCTGACGCCTGTGCCTGGCTCTGCTGCGTTTTCTTTGCGAGAGCTTTGTTGTGAAGAACAGCCATTGCAGCTGCAATTTTGCCAAATGAGCCTGGCTTTTGGCAAGGGGGCGATCGTATCTTTCTTTGTTTGTTTCCTTGGGAATAAAAGACCCGAGGAAGCAAGTTCACCATTCTTTGGAAATTTCTTTTTCTTCGGTGACGGTTGCCACATGCTTAGCTCATTGGCTGTCTGCTGCGTGCTCTAGAGAGTTGAATTACATCACGGTGCTGAGAAAAATTGGAAGGAGAGCGATGTATTTATTATATTGAGAGATAACTCACACGCTATAACGTTTATCCTTTTAAAGTGTGCAATTTCGTGGTTTTTGGTGCATTCACAAAGTTGTGCGGTCGTCACTGTTATGTAATTCTGGAACATTCTCTGCCCTCCCCCCCCCCATAAACTCCACACCCATCAGCTCTCGGCCCCCTCCCTACTCCCTACCCCAGGCCCAGGCAACCACTCATCTGCTTCCTCTCCACAGGTCGACTGCGTCTGGACGCATCTTTCACTGAGCACGTTTCCAAGTTTCGTTTATTTTTATTTATTCATTTTATCTGCTTCCAAAGACATTTTTTTTTTTATTGCTTTTGGACAGACAGATGGTGGGGGCGGGGGGCGGGAGAAACAGCGACTGTTTGCCTCCCACACGCACACCAACCGGGGAGGACTGAACTCACAGCCCGGGCGTGTGCCCTGGCCGAGATCGAACCCCCGCCTTCCTCTGCACAGGACGGCGCTCCAGCCGACGGAGCCACCGGGCCAGGGCACTTCCTCATTCCTTACTTGCCTAATGTAGGAAATGTGCCACATTTTACTTACCCATTCAGTTGTTGATATGTTTATTTTTAATAAACTCCAAAGGTGTTTTTGAAAAAGTAGTTCTTGTATAGGAAACTTTTTCATGAGTTTATTATCTCCATGAGGGGCATTCAGACTGTAGCTGGAGAGGAAACGGGCAAATCAAGGTCTTTTCAGGCTCTGGGGGTGGGCTTGCCCCCAAGGACTGCCCTGGTGAAGCCGGTGAGCCCCCCGGCCCCCCAGGGAGCTCGCTCACCCTGCCCGCTCCTTTTCCGCGGCTCTCTGCTCCTGCGCGTCTCAGGGCTCACCCCGCTCTGGGGGCGACAGTCCGTCTCTTCAGCATGGGAGCGAGGTGTTTGGCAGGTTGTACCAGCCTGCGTTTCCAGAACCTTCCTCTCCCTCCTCATGCCCATGGCTGCTCTGTGCCTTCTCTGCTCGGGGCGACGGCTCACTCCCAGCCTTCATTCGCAGTGCATTTTCCGGCCTCCCTAGCTCGCCTCTCGCTGCTGCTTCTGCCTGTCAAACTCTTATGCGCCCTGTGATGCCCAGGTCCTCTGTCACCCCCTCCAGGAAGGCTCCCCAAACCCTCTTCCCCTGGGACCCCCGGTGCTGTGTTTATATGTCGCATGGCTGGGGTGGGGCTCTTACAATACTTAACAGCAGGAGAGGTGCACGTCCCAAGACATCGGACTGGACGCTGGAGTCAGTGCCCGGCAGGCATCTGCTCCTTGGCTGGAGCCCCAGGCAGGGGAAGGGATGCTGGGGTTGATGGCAGCTGACTGCGCACCTGCCCCTCTCCTGTTTGCGGCTGCACACCCCTGCAGCCTCTTGCAGGCCTGTGGCTCACGTGGTCAGCCAGGTGCCTGCTCACTGATGTGGGAGTTCCAGGAGTGGAAGCCGGGGAAATCTGCATAATTTGGTCCAAAGCCCAGCTCACCAAGCCAGGTGACATCCCCCAAACTCCCATCTAGGGTCTTGGTGCCTGACCGGCGGGGTGCTGCTGAAGGCAAAGCGGGGCGAGGCAGCCTCCCTGTCCCCCGAGGACACCGGCCCTATGGGGTTGACACGCATCACTCAGCACGGCCAGCTGGGCCTCCGGTCGCGCAGCTCACCCCAAATGCGTTTCTGGCCAGTAGCGCCTTTCCTGGCGTAGAGATCCGTTTGGCCTCTCAGCCTCCACCATTTAGCATAATTGGATTTGTCACCCTCTGTCGCCCTGAGTCTGCTCCTTCCAAAGGCACAGAGCCCAGGGCAGGGGCGTGGCCAGGCAGAGAGAGGAGCTCACTGTGGGCACCAAATGGAAGGGGCACTGAGATCAGAGTTGAGTGCCATACCTTCAAAATAAAAATTAACACCGAACAAAGTTCCTCATCGAACCCATCGTGAACATGTCGTGTGAAGGCGGCACCGCGGGCACCCTTGGGCGGTCTCCTGCCTTTGTCCCCTGCAACGGGGTTGGGTGCCCTGCTGGGCCCTCGGGAACCTCCAGCCCACACAGGGGGCTCCAAAGATGCTCCCTCCTCCCCCAGGGCCGGGAACAGGGCCCGCTGGCTCCCGGTGGCCCGCTGCATGGCGGCCCCTCATTGGCACCCCGGCAGGCGCGCGCCCCGCTCCAGGCTGCGGTCTCTCTGGGGGCTGTTAGACCACGAGTCACGAGACTCATGAGCTGTGGCTCTAATGTTTTCCTTCTCTGCGTCTCTCTCTTCCTGTTTTCGAGCAGTTGCTACTGCGACGTGAAGAAAGGTATAGGCAATCCCTTACTTCCTATTTCTGAGCCGGGGCAGGCTCCCTCTCTGCCAGCGTCTCGTCCACGACGCAGAACGGGCGCCTGGTCTCTGTTAGACGCCACGTTGACTCAACGGCGGAGCCCTGGGGGGTTGTCCTCTTTTCTTTTCTAAGTTGCAGGGCGAGTCTCTGTGCCCTGCAGAGCGGGGACCCGCGGATGGTGCCTGAGACGCCTTCTCAGCAGACAGGTGCCACCTCCCTGCGCTGGCAGGGGAAGAGCCCCTGGGCCCCCTGTTTCTGGGGGGCCACCCGCCCGTCTTCCCTGAGGCTGTGGACACAGTCTCAGTTTCAGGCTACGCCGTGCGGGTTTGAATCTGGGTGCCATCGGCCGAAAACTCATCCCTCTTCTTAAAGGTATGTAATGTGCTATGCGAGATAGGTGCAGAGAAGGTGTCCATTTTTAAAAAAAACCACAGCAAACTCTCTCTCTCTTTTTTTTTTTTACTGTGTTCTTAATGATGTGTTTCTCTTCAAGCATGCGGCTCTAAAGAAAATGCTCCGTAAAAAGGGGTGTGACCCAGTTTAGTCATTTCTCTTGGGTGCTTAACCCCCACTGTCGCTTTTGTCAAAATATTGACTGCAATTCCAAACAACTGTCGGGAGCCAGATCCGCAGTCCCTGTCGCGCGGAACGTGAAAACGAGCTGGGAGAAAAATCTGTGGCCTCGCAAGCGGCGTTTTCTTGTGCGACAACGGACCTAACGCAACGGAAGGTGTGAATTGATTAGAAACGTCACTTACATTAGCCCGAGAGCTTGGAAAACAAAATGTACAGTAGACTCTGAATATCAGGATCTTTGATAGTGATAGTATTTATAGCAGTCCTACCGGTCAACCGCCCAACGGGAGCATTTTTCAATGAGATTTACAAGGGACCGTGGACTCTGGGCCATGTATTTATACACGTGTTTGCTTTCCCAGTATCCAAAATAGCTCGGAGCTGGAGGGCCTGTCAGATAAGCCTGGAGCCTGCGTTCTGGGAGGTGACTCGGGTCTCCGTTCCCGTAGCAAATCTTTCTGTGAGAACGAGACCAGAGATGTTATCTGCCCCAGAGCAGCGGGAACAGGATACGACTGGGAGAAATGGCAGTGGCGGCTGACTGGGGAAAGCAGACTGCTCGTCAGGGCCGGTTTAAAATAATGTGCCTTTGTAAGCAGCCTCATTCCCGTGCCCCAGGAAAGATCAATCATTTCGGATCACGAGACAGCTATTAATTAGAGCAAGTGTTTAGGTTCTGCAGGAATCACGGGGGCTGTGGGAAGCCTTGGAGAAAGCCAAGGGAGGAAGGTCGCCCTTCCACTGGGAGGCTGGGATGGGGGAGGTTGTGGACGAGAAGCGTCATGTGAGCAGGGTCACCCCTGAGCGTCTGCGAGATGGCGGGGCTGCCCTGGGGTGGTCGCGAGCGGGAATTTCGGCGGAGCCCGTCGGGAGCGTCCGTAGGGGGCCTGGGCTCTGCGTCTGCTGGTAGCCGATGGGGAGGTCGCTGCATCGCTTCACAAGCCTGACTTGTAGGTTCGTTCAGGTCGCTGTGCGGGCATCGCATGGTGCAGCTTCTTCTTATGTGCCAGTGACGTGAAATGTCCTTTGAATATGGAGGCGCATCATGAACAGGGAGTTGATACCAAATAAACTAAGGCAGGGAAAACGGCCTGCGGGCACGCTGAGTCACCGTTCCTGCAGGGGCGGCCTGTGGCGCCCAGAGCCGGGCCGTGGCTGCAGGTGAATGGCAGACGCTGCAGCAAACAACATCAACTCACACGCAGCGGAGGCTGTTCCTGTTTCAGTTCTCTGTTTAGCTACTTACTATTTATTATTTTTATAAATTAGCCCTTTTGCTTTGAGACCGTTGGAGATTTGCCGGCAGCTGTAAGAAGCAATCCAGGGAGGTCCCCGGCACCTTTACCCACTGTCCCCCCGCCGCCACGCCCTCTAGCCCACATCCAGGAGCCTGGCGTTGACGGAGCCAAGACACAACCATTTCTGTCACCACAGGATCCCTCGCGGCCTCCCTCACGTCCCTCCCGCCTTCCTCCTCTTAACCCCCAGTAACCACCGACCTGTCCCATAGCCGGTCCCATAACTTGTCATTTCAAGAATGTCACATATAGTCACAGGGAGGTAAAGCACCGCATAGGGAACACAGTCAACCACGTTGCGATATCCAGGTACGGAGCCAGGTAGGTACTGGAAACACTGCGGGGGGCACTGCAACCAGTACAAAATGATGCTGAAGGTTAACTGGAACTGAAAAACGAAACATCTTAAAAAAGAATGTTACATACGTAGAACCAGCGTGCGGCCTTTGGGATTGGCTTTTCCCATTCAGTGTGACTCTCTGCAGAGCCACCTGAGTTGTTCCAGTATGAAGGGTCCACCCCTGTTTACTGCTGAGTGACATTCTATGACATGGACGTGCCACTGTGGCGGAAAAAGTCCCGACGAGGGACACCCAGGCTGGTTTCAGCTGTTGGCTGCACATGCGTGTCCGGGCTGCCGTGTGAACGGAAGTTGTCATTTCTGTGGGACGAGTGTCCAGGAGTGCAGTTCCCGGGCTGAATGGCAGCCGCCAGAGTACCTTTTAAAAAGAACCTGCCCGGTTCTCCAGAACGGCCATCCCACGGCACGCCCTCGGCTGCCCGCGCCCAGCCTCTCCGCGCCCTCACCTGCATCTGGTGTCACGGGTTTTTATTTTTGCCACCTGACAGGTGTGCAGTTGCACCTCGTTGTGATTTTAATTCACATTTCTCTGGCAGCTGATATGTCGAATGTCTTTTCATGCATCTGTTCATCTTTTTTTTGGCTCATTTTCTAATTGGAGTGTTGTTGAATATTTTTTAATGTTAAGGTTTCATAGTCCTTTATGTATTCTAGATATGAATGCCTTGTCAGATATGGGGTTGCAAATATTTTTTCCTGGTCCTTCACTGGTGTTTCCTTCCTCTTAAAGGCCAAGACATTCATGGAGCAAATATTTCTAATTTTGATGAGGTCCAATTGATCAAGTTTTCCCTTATGGTTCATGCTTTTGGTGTTAAGTGTAAAATCTCTTCCCTGTGTCCTAGATCCTGAAGATTTTCTCCTATTTTTTTCTAGAGCCTAATAATTTTACATGGAAGCCTCTTTTACATTTTGAGTTCATTTTTGTGTAAGATGTGAGGTTTAGGTTGAGAGGTTGTTTTTTTTTTTGTCCATGGTAGTCAATTGCTCCAACACTGTTTGTTGAAAAGGTTGTAGTCTCCTCAGTTAATTGCTTTTGACCTGTGTTTAAAATCACTTAGCATACTTGTAGGGGCCTATTTGGTTTTTTTTTTTTTTAATTCTGTTTCATTGAGGTGTCTTTTCCTCACCGACGCGACCCGGCGTGGCGTGCCGCGGCTCCGTAACCCCTTTCAAACTGGGTAGACGCACTCCTCCCATTTCACGATCCCTTTCCAGAACGGAGCTCTTCTCATTCCTTTATTTTCCCATCTAAATTTTAGAATAATCGTGTCTTCGCCCACAAAACTTCCTACGGGGATTTTGATAGGAAAAGAGTGAAGCCTGCAAATTAATTAGGGGAGATCTGACACCTTTACTCTCTTTAGTCTTCCCATCCATGAACACAATATGGATCTTTATCTATCTACCTACCTATCTATTTATTTATCTATGTTTTTCTCTGTGTCCTTTCACCAGTGTTTTGTAGTTTTTCAGCAGAGAGGTCCTGTGCATGTTTCAGTAGACTTTCATCTGAGTATTTCATTTTTTTTTTATTAGAAATGGCGTTGTATTTTTAACTGTGGCTTCCAGCTGTTCCCTGTTACCACACGGAAGATAACAGATATGTCCGTGTTGGTCTGCTGTTCCATGACTTGGCTGAACTTTCTCATTAGTTCTAAGGAGTTTTGTTCTAGATTTCTGGGGTTTTCTATGTAGGAGATCATGCCGTCTGCAAACAGGGCCAGTCTTATTTCTTCCTCTCCGAGCTCTTTCACCTCTTTTCTTGCTCTGCACACCAGCTGGAACTTTGGGTACCACGCCAAACAAGAGTAACACTTTAGTCTCGCTCCTGGTCTCAGGGAGGAAGTGCTCAGTTTTTCGTCGTGAAGTGTAACGTGTGCTGAGGGTGTTTTGTAGATGCTCTTCATCAAGTTGAGAAGCGTTCCCTCAATTTCTGTTTTCTGAGAGATTGGATCACAAATAGGTGTTGACCTTCGTCAAAGCTTTTTCTACATCACTTGATAACATCCATGCGAGTTTTCTTATTTGCTTTGTTAGTGTGATGGATCACATTAATGCATCCCTGGGATCCTTGGTTAAGGTGTACGACTCTTTCAAGGTTGCAGAATGCATTTGCTAATACTAATATTTTGTGAAGGATTGTGCATCTATATTCATGAGGGATATTGCTGTGTGTGTGTGTGTGTGTGTGTGTGTGTGTGTGTGTGTGTGTGGTACTGTCTTTGTCTGGTTTTGCTCTCAGGGTAATACCTAGCTTCATAAAACTAACGGAGAAGTTTTCCCTCCTCTTCTAATTCCTAGGAGAGGTTGTATAAAATAGGTTTTAATCCTTCTTTTAACACCGGGTAGAATTCTTCAGTGAACCATCAGGACCCACAGAGCTCTTTGGAGGAGTTTTAAGAGGACAAATTCAGCCAGCTGACTGGTTACGTGTTCTCCGAATGACCGATTTCACATCCGGAGGACGGTGGCAGCTTGTGCTTTTCAGGGAGCTGGTCCGTCTGACCTCAGTTGTCAAGTTCACGTGAACAGAGTTGTTCTCAGTGCTCCTGCGCTGCCCTTCTGGTGCCTGCAGGGTCTGCAGTCGTGTCCTGGGGTGGGACCTTGAATCTTTCTCAATCTGTGTAAAGATTCTCAAGGCCCATTTGGTGATCTTATGAAAGAACACGCCTTTTAAAATGGGCCTCATTATTTTTCTGTTCTAATTTCATCAACTTCTTCCTTTTCCTTCCCTACTGCCCTCCTTCCACTTGCTTTGGGTTTGCTATGCTTTCCTTCTAGACTATGGGGGCCGGCGCTTGGGTTATTTATTTGAGATTCTCCCCTTTCTTATAGACACACCTGGCGCCGTAAAGTCCCGCGCACTCAGGGTGTGAGCTTCAGGGTGTGAGCTGTGGCTCCCGAGCCGAGAGGCTGTGTTTTCACTTTCAGTCGTTCGCTGTGTGTGTTGGTTACTCCGGCCGTTTCCTGTCTGACCCGCGGGTTGCTGAGCAGCGTGCTGCCTGGTTTCCCAGTGTGGGGCGTTTCCTGTTATCTTTCTATTGTTGATTTCCAGTTTGCCCCCACTACGGCCAGCCAACACGTGCTGCATGACTTCAGTCCTTCGGATTTGCTGAGGTTTGTTTTGCCGTGGGGCCCGAGACGTGACCTGTCTTGGTGCGGCAGTCTGGCTCCAACCAGGAAGTCAAAGCACAGAGTAGATTCAACAGAAGTTTCACATCAGAATGATTAACTCTATAAAGAATGGCTGGCCCTCAGATACAAGGAGGCTCTACAGGGTACCCTAGGGTGGGGAGGAAGGGCGAACGTGGGAAGGGTTCAGGTCCCATTGGCGCAGCAGTGGCCTGGCCACCAGGTCGCAGAGGAGCTGGCACGTTCGCCGGCCGGAGCTTGCCGGGCGGCAGGGCAGGCAGTAAGCAGCCTCCGGGAGCGCAGGGAGAAGGGTTCAGCCTCTGCAGGAGACGTGGGTGTGTGGCGGGGTCTGGACACCAGTGGGGCAGAGCTCCCTGGCCGCACGTGTGGGAGGAGCGGCGGTCCTCCGTGGACGCCCGGCCACTGGCGGGCTGCGTGCCAGCTGGGCATGTGCGGGGCTGCAGGCAGGTCAGCAGCGGGCCGAGGCTGCAAGAGCGGGGCGCACGTCCAGGGCCGTCTGCAGCGCTGGCTCCCGCGGAGGGCCTCGTACCCGCGCTTCATGACCCTCCCCGGGGCCCCTGCTGGAAATTGCCGGAAGCCTCCCCCTCCTGGAATGTCCTTCCAGCATCTTCTGTTTCCTAAAGACTAATTGTAAAATTAACCCGCAATAACTTACATTTAACATTTTTTAAATAGGAAGGAGGAAGAAGTAGAGAATGATTAGTATGTGTAAATAAAGTCATTCACGTAGCACGCATAGAAATCAGACACACAAGCCCCTCCTGACCTCCCCGCGGGAACTGGACGTGAGGCTGAAGCTTGTGTCCTTGACCGTCCCATTCCAGGCCCGACTTGCCCTCAAGGCAGAACTTCAGTCGCCCTGGTTCTTTATCCCCTGGAGTATCTGGTTATCCCTGAAAAATCTGAATACTTGTTTGTCCCCCAAATCTTAGTCCTGCTAGTATGTGGCCATAGGCTCCTTCAGGGGAGACTGGGAGGAAGATTTATACAGTGTCTTTGGGACAATAGTGCAGGGTCCTTTTCGGAGGGGACCCAGGCTTCCCATCAATCAAGGGCGCCTGGGCCTGGGAACTGACCCAGGCCCAAAACCTGGAAGAAGGGCGCGGCCTGTACTTGGTGGCACTGCCAGGCCATGGCTTCCACGCTTAGAGGGCTTCTTATTAAGCAGATCAAGCAACGTCCCCACAGGCTGACCCGCGGTGTCACTGATAGGGACACCTTGATCAATCAGCTCCTGCTAAACATCTCCGAGACCCAAGGGACACTGACTGTGGGCGCGTCCCTACCATCCATTCTTCCTCTGACAACCCAGTGCTGCCCCTTGGCCTCTGCTGTCCCGGGATTCCCGCCTCCCATTGCCACGGGGGAGCCCAGCTTGCGGGTGGCGTCCCCACAGTCAGGGGGGCCTGAGAGAAGAGCCACCGCAGAGGTTGCTGGGGATCCATTACGCTCCCTCAAGTAGCGCTCAATGCCCTGGTCCCGGCAGAGACTTCTGGTCTTTTTGAGGATTGGCGTTGGGGGCGGGGGTCTTCGATGGCTGCGCTCGATACTTCCGGTATGGCGTTCCTATTTGCCTAAGGCTTCCTCATCCGGCTCATGCCAGAGAACCCCTGGCATCTCAGCCTCCAACCTTGGCATCCAAAGGGCCGGGATTCAGTAAAACAGCCAAGCAAGCTGTTGAAGCCACATCCAGCTGCACAGCTGATACAGGAAACCTGGAACCTCTAGCAAGTACAGTCCCATCAATGAGTTTGGTCCGACGGCTGGCGCTAACTCCTGCCCTTCTTGGAATAACGTCCTTAAAGTCCAAGCGCACACACGCGCACCCCAGCTTCCTGCTGATACATTCAGCAAGGGCCGCCAGCTGTTTTGGTGGGTGAGCTATTTCCTCCTGGGTCATAGATGCCCCTGTGCCCCTGGACTGGGCTGACAGTCGACTCCATTTACAGGCTTTTGGCATCAGGGTTGGGGGAGGGCCAGTTCTGAGAAGAATACACAGCCCCTTTCAGAGCATCTGCCCAAGTGAGGGTGTCCCTCAGCAGGCGTTCAAGCTGAGGAAGGCCAGCCTCCTTGGACCCGGGAGAGAAAGCTGTTGCCACCAGGGGGCTCATAGTGACTTGGGGCCCAATAATGCCAGTGTCTCTACGTCCAAAAAGATGTCTCTACTCCATGTTTTGGGATCTCATTCCTACCCGAGTAAGGAGGTGATGACCCCATGAGAAACTTGGCAAGACTGGACTCGGGGGCTATCTTACCCCAGCCGTGCACGCCGTTAAATTCCGTGTCGGATTCTCGGCTTTGCTGGCCCCGCGGCTCTAGGAAGTAAGAGATTCATTTAGGGCCACCTGGTTCTCTGACCGCGGCCCGAGGTGGGCGTCCTCAAGCCTGAGCTTGCCCTTTTCTCTCTAAGCGCTCCAGGGCACTCAGAAAAACTCATCTCGCCGCACGGCCCCTCCGGCCGTCGCCACTGCCAGGCGGCCAGCGCAGAGCCCTGTGAGCTCCCGAGACGTGCACTCTTGCGGGGACTTTATCACGACCCACCGCAGGTGACAGCATGACGCCGTGTGATGCTGCTGCCCTGGCAAGGAGCTCAGCATCGCATCCAGTCTAAGGGCGCGGCCAAGGGAACCCCAGGCCCCATTGTTGGGGATCTGCCTGTTGGGGCCCCTCCCGGGACCCATCTGTAGTCATACCTACTCGACTGGGAGACAGAAGTCTCACAGTAGGCTACGTGGATGAACTGCAATAACAGAGTCACCGTGAAACATAAGGTAACCCCGTGTGGCACCCCAGGATGGAGACAGAGTTCTCGGGACAGGGCAGACTTGGAAGGGGTCCAGGCCTCCTTGGCGAGGCCGTGGGCCGGCCACCGCGCAGCAGCGACGCTGGCTGCAGCAGCCAGACTGGGGCTTTGTCTGGAATTGCTGAGCAAACAATAGGTGACCCTCCGGCGTGTGGGCAGGAAGCAGGTGACAAACAACAGGAGACGTGGTGTGCGCTGGGAGCCGGGGCGCCCCCGGAGGGACAGGGGCCCTCAGAGCGCACGGGCCGTGCGGAAGGAAGCAGGGCTTGCAGAGGGAGGGCCCCCTGCGCAGACCAGCTGCAGGTGGCGGTGCGTTGGCTGCGCGGGGGCCCCAGCTTCGCCTTGGGGCAGGCTGCAGGCTCATCCCCTCCGATCCGAGGCCGGGAGGTGGCAGGGAGATGCCGTCTGTGGGCTGTGGTTTGGGCGGGCTCCCTTGGAGGCTGCTTGCATCGCTGTCTATGGGTGTCACTATCGACCAGCTGCAGCGAAATGCAGAAACTGTCTCTCCCTTTGCCTTCCCCCACTTATAATTGTCCCAAATGTTCCTTCTAAATATACTTAGAACCGTGTAAGCCTTTTTTTTTTCCTGCCACAACCATCGAACATCATTTAGAAAATTTAGAAGGAAATATTGCATTCACCTATATAGTTATTCTTTCCATTGTTTTTTCCCCCCCCTTCTTGATGTTCCAACTGTCCTTTTATTCATTTCTTTCTGTTGAGAGAAATTTCTTTGGCCATTCCTTTGGGCAGGTCTACTGGTGACAAATCCTCTTTGTTTTCTGTTATTTGCGAATGTCTGGATGTCCCCCTTGTTCAAGAAGGATTTTTTTGCTGGATACACAGAATTTTGTGTTGGCAAGTCTTTCTTCCCTCCCTCAAAAAATGTTTTGCCACTTCCTCCTGGCCTCCAGGTTTCTGATGAGAAGCCTGCTGTCATCGGAATCTGGTTTCTCATACAAGGGGTCATTTCTTTTTCACTCGTCTAAGGGATTTGTTCTTTGTCTTTCCAGTTCAGAAGTATGACTGGTGTGTTTTGGTGAGGACTTCTTTGGGTTCATCCTGTTCGGCGGTCACTGGCTTCCTAAAGCTGTTGGTTGAGGTCTTTTACCAAAGTGAAGTTATCAGCCATTATTTCTTTGATTGCTTTAAGAGCCCAGTCTCCTCTGTCCTTTCCTTTTGGGACCTGTTGATGGAAACATGATACCTTTTGTGACTCCCACAGGTCTTGGAGGCTCTGGGTACTTTTTCGACCTATTTCCTTTCCGTCGTTCAGATTGAGGCAAATTTCTATTGTCCTGTCTTCAAATTCACTGACTCTTTTCCCCTCTCATCCACTCTGTTGTTGAGCCCCTCCACTGAGTTTTCAAAAGGCTGTTTGTAGTATTTCTCAGTTCTCAAATTTCCATTGAGTTGCTTTTTAAAATTTTCTACTTCTTTGCTCAGCCTTCCTCATTCTTATTTGTTCCAAGTGCGTTTGGAAGTGTCCGCTGAAACACTTGGCGACGGCTGCTCTAAAACTTTGTCAGATAATTCCGAAACTGCTCGCGTCTCGGTGCCGGCACCCATGCCTTGCCTTCTTCTTGTTCAGCTTGAGCTCTTCCTGGCTCTTGGTGTATGTGGGTCTTGATGGAAATGTGGATGTTTTGGGTGCTATGCTCTAAGAGTCTGAATTATTAACCCTTTGACTTCAGCTGGCTTTCTTCAGTGCTGCTCGGCAGGAGAAGAGGGTGGATAGAAGTCCAGGTTGCCCTTAGTCTCTGTTCACCCCCAAGAATGAGCTCCTTGTTACTGCTGGGTGAGGGTGGTGTTTCTGGCTCCCCACGAGGGCACCCCCGGTCTCTCCGTGGGAGTGGGAGTACCTGAGAGACACAGGGTGACTTGGTATCGCTCCCCACGTGGTCTTCACGGACATCATAGGCAGGGGAGGCTTCACACTGCTGGCGGGTCACTGTCCCGATGCTCGCGCAGGTTCCTCTGACACCACCCAGCAGGGAGGGATGGGCACACGCAAACTTCGGCAAATCCACACACCGGATGCTGCTCAGCAATGAAAAGGAGTGAATACTGAGACACACAAGGACTTGGGTGGATCTCAAAGGCACTGTGCTAAGCAAAAGAAGCCAGACTGAGAAAGCGACCCAGGCGGTGACTCCATTTACATGACATTCTGGAAAAGGCAAAACTATAGGGACAGAAATAGACCTGTGGCCGCCAGGGGCTGGGGTGGAGGAGGGAGGGAGGCCACTTTGGGCGGTGCGGTGTTCTCCTGCAGCTGTGTTCTGCTGGTGGCTGCGCAGCTGTGTCTGTTCATCAGAATTTGTACCGCTAGGCACTGTAAGGGGTGAATAGTATGGCGTGTAAGTCATTCCTTAATTAAAACACAAATTGCTGGGGGTGGGGGCGGCCCTAAGCTGGGGAATGGGGAGGAGCATGACCTCGCGAGAAGTCTCTGCAGCCAGAAGGCCACCTTTGCAGGCCCTAAGGAACATATGTCCACGGTAATTGAAAAATAAATTTAAAAATAATAAAAAACCCAAAAACCTAAACAGCGCCCCTCCCCCTCAGGAGTAAGGCCCACAGGCCCCCCGCCCCCTGCCGAGTGTCTGCGCATGGCATTTGGCGAGCCCTCTGTGTGCATTTCCGAAGTGAGCAGTTTCATGTGTGAGGTTCACTCTGGTAATCTGCGGAGTCTCTTTGTCCTACCCTGCCTTGAATTCAGCCTTGCATCTGTTTGCTATTTTCCTGGCTAATTAATGTAATTATATAAAACAATAACCATCACCAACACAATATTCCGAATTATGTGATTTCACACCATAAACAAACAAATCTGTGGGTAGCCCGCCGAGGGACTGCGGATTGCGGTGTTGTGTGCCATGGTATTTCATGCGCTCTGAGCCGTGAGGGGTCGCGGGGGACCTCCCGTGAGGCCAGGCCCGGCGGCGGGCTGAGCCGCTCTGGGGGTGCCGTGCGGTAGCGCAGATCATCTGCGAAGCCGTGCTCCCTGGGGCCAGGGGGTGGTCCGGGCCTCACCTTCGTGTTGGCCTTGTCCCTCAGTCCCCAGAACGCTGTGCGCCGTGTTGTCTCCATCTGCTGTGGAGGAGAGCAAGAGTCACAGCGAAATCACGGCGCGCCTCCTAGTTGTCACGTAACTGGGAACGGTGCCTCTGCACCGCCAACCTCAGGTCTTTTCGCAGACCCCGCACCCCCCACCCCCACTCTTGTAGTTGAAGAAACAAAGGCTGAGGGAAGAAGAGATTTTCCCAGAAAGAATCACAACAGATTGTTGGGCAGCTGGTGTCGGGAAGCCGTCCCCTCTACGTGCGGGGCGCCGCGTCTCCAGCGCACCGGGCACACGCCCGCCGTCCCCGCGCCCACACGCTCTTCCCCACATCCCTGCGTGGCTCACCCTGTCGCTGCCTCTTGTGTCTCTTCCGATGTCACCGTGTCAGTGAGGCTCGCCTGACACAATCCCACTTACCATGGCGACCCTCTCGCCCCGCCAGGACCCCCCACGCAACCCCGGCACCACACTCTTATCCTCCCTTACCAAGGCCTCTTCCCTCCATTCTCAGACACATGATATAAATTATTTAAAACAAACAAACAACCCCTTTCTTTTCTGTCTCCCTACCTAGAACATGAGCTCCACAACCTTTTGTTACAGGTGCACACTCTGGGGGACCAAACGTATAGCATAGCGCCCGCCCCCGGGGAGGTGCCCCAGGAACCTCTGAATGGGTGCAAAGGTCAAGTTCCGACAGGTGCAAACTAAACTGGAATCGTCACACACTCCAGTGAATGTCATACTGGAGAGCAATAATTTGCTCCACCACTTCTTGTTTGAAATATTTGACTACGCACACCTCGTGCTTGTTAACGCGTGTGTCCCCCCGCATCCGTGCGAGCGTCCAGTGGGAGGGGCCGCATGGCCGGCCACACCACGCACCCCGAGCCCAGGGGGCAGCTCTACTGGGCAACCTGTCACTTCTCTCCCAGCTAGTTGGTTTGCATTCCAGAAAATATTTTGGATATAAAAATGAACGTCATTATTTCACCTGATTCCCCAGGAGCTCTGACCAAGGGACCTGTTCTCAGAGCCGAGGCCCTAGGTCCACAGGGATCCCCAGCAACCCAGGGGAGCAGGGTTGGACGCTCGGGTGTGGCGTCCCTGGGGCATCCTGAGCCAGGGAGGATGCAGCGCCTTGATGTCAGACCCACTAGTCTCGAAAGGAGTCTGTCTTTAAATCTTTCCTTTAAAAATGGTAAGGTCTTGACTTTTTTTCTTTTCTTGTTTGTTTGTTTGTTTGTTTTGGCAGGTAACATGGTGAGATCCATAACCTTAGATGGGTTTGTGAGGAACAGAGATTGGGAGAGATGGTCTCAGGATTAAAAAAAAAAAAAAAAAGTGGACCGATGCCGCATCTTCCAATTGCTGTGGTGTAAATGCTCCACCATGGCCAGCTCCCAGCTGTGACCATGACAGTACAGAGCCCAAGGTTGGGAAGAGGTCACACCCGTAGATGGTGTTCCCACGGCACCAATGCAATCCATGTAACTAACCTCAAGGGCATGTGCTAAAATCATTAGTGATGAGCTGTGAGTGTTTAGTGAAGTAAAATTCACATAACATTAAAGTTGCTGCTGTAAGTACTTAAAGTGTACAATTTAGTGGCATTTAGTATATTCACACTGTGCCGCCACCACCTCTATCTTGCCACAGGACATTTTGTCACCCCCAAAGAAGCCCACTACTTAATAAAAGGGTGATTCCTCACTCTCCCTTTCCACCCCTGGCAACCTCCATAACCTTGTTTTTTGTGTCTATAAATTTGCCTATTCTGGGTTTCTCATATAAATGGAATTACAATATGTGATCTTTTGAGGCTGGCTCCTTCCACTCAGCCTAATGTGTCCAAGGTCCATCCATACTGTGGCATGTTTTTAAGGTTCATTCTCTTTTTATGGCTGAATAATATCCCCCTATATAGACATATGGTATTTTGTTTATTTATCCCTCGGTTGATGGACATATGGGTTGTTTTCAACCGTTAGCTATTTTGAATTGTGGTGGTATAAACATTCGTATGCAAGTTTTTATTTGAACACCCATTTTCAACCCTTTGGGGTACATCCCTAGAAGTGGAATTGCCGGGTCGCGTAGCAGGCCTGTGCTTAACTCTTTAAGAAGCTGCCAAATTGTTTTCCACGCGGCTGCACCATTTTACACGCCTGCGAGCAGCGTGTAGAGGCTCCAATTTCTCCACGTCCTCACTGGCACTTGCTATTCCCGGTTTATTACTGTCGTTGCCACGGCCCAGCCAGGTGGGGCAAAGTCGCACCTCATTGCGTCTTTGCTTACATTTGTTTAATGGCTGATCATACTGAACACCTTTACATGTGCTTTTGACCACTTGTGTATCTTCTTTGGAGAAAGTCTGCCGCTCAGCTTTAAACTGAGTTGTTTGTCTTTTTCTCACTGAGTCAGGAGTTCTTTATATATTCTGGATATATTAGAGGCATGATTTGCAAATGTTTTTCTCTCCTTCTCTGGGTTTTTCTTTTCGTTTTCTTGATGTGTCCTTTTATGCACAAAAGTTTTTAATTTTGGAGAGGTCCAACTTATCTGTTTTCTTTTTTGCATTGCTATTCTTTCAGTGTTCTATCTAAGAATTTATCGCATAAAAATCCCAAGTCAGGAATATTTACTCTTACGTTTTCCTCTAAGAGTTTTGTAGTTTTAGCTCTGACGTCAATTCTGAGTTTATTTTTGTGTAAGGTGTGAGGTAGGGGTTTCGTGCTATTCTTTTGCATGTGATATTCAGTTGAAGGACTTTTTAATAGAAGGTATTTAATTGTAAGATTATAGGATTCAACTTTTAATTATGGGCATGTTTAACAATGGGCTTGTGGAATTCCTGGAAATGTAACCATTAACCATCAGCCCTCGAGAGCCGGTGTGAGCAGGTCTGAGCTGGCTCCAGTGTGCCCCTCCCCGCCCCTCCCCCTCCTCGGCTGGAACCCTGCTGAAGGCTGGAATTTGGATTTGCTTTCTTGAGGAGAGGAGCTGGGGGGTGGCTGGAGCGTGCTTATGGAGCTCGGGAGATGGTCGCCCGAGGAAGAAGGCTCCGGGGATGCCCCAGGACTCCCGAGGCCCCCTCAACGCCCCGAGAGCCCCCATGGTTCGGAAAGCATGGCTGGGACTCTCTTGCTCCCTTGCCTGGCATCTGCCCCACTGCTCCCCTGGGCGACAGGGAACCAGCTGTGTCCCAGCTGGATCCAGAGAGGCCTGGAAAGCCCCGCCTTTGAGCAGCAACCCACGCCGGGCCCTGAGGGTGAGGGAGTGCTCCTTTTCCCAGGGGGGTAGCCACGTAAAATACCGGACGCCCAGTGCCGTCGGGATCCCAGGTAGATAGTGCGGGGTGTCTGGCAGGAGTGTGGGTGGCGCGTGCCCTGGTCTGGGTCGCGCTCTGAAGGACTGTGCACTGATTCTCCGAGACTCAGGTTCCGCCGCGAGTCCCCTGTTGTCCTGGGCCGAGTCCCGGGAGCTCACCTTCACGTTCGGTTCCTTCCTCGTCCCCTCCTCCCTCAGCGGAGGCTCAGAACTGCCGGGTGGGATGGGCCTCAGGGAGGTGCTCCGCCCCTTCCTCGGAGTGGGAAACTGAGTCCCGGGTAAGGGACGGGCCTGGCCCCGGAGCGCGGAGCCGCTGCGGACTTGGAGGGCCTTGCTGAGCGACATGGCTCTTCTTCTTCGAGAAGTCGGCCCGTTTCCTAAGTGTCTCCTCAGCACAGGGCGCTGAACAGCGACGAGCCTGCCGTGACCCACGCGAGGGCAAGAATCAAGAGCTCCCTTGGGACATGTCAACCTAGAGACAGGGACCCTCCCCAGATGTGAATCCCGCTTTGCCACGCGGCAGTTGCAGAGCGAGCCCCTTCCACTCCCCTGACATGGGGATGAGGGCACTTTTCTTGGGGGGGGCGTGGCCAGGCCCCCGTTGGGGGACAAACGCCTGGTGGGAGGCGGGGAGAACGTGCTGTGTGAGGGACAGAGAGGTGCCCATGGTAACGTTTGGTTTTGCCCACAGGTTACCCAGCCTCCTGGGTCGCCCAGATGATGCGGGATGGAGGTGCCAGAACTCGCCTGCCCTGTCTCGCCCGCCAGGGACCCGCCAGCTCCCGCTCCCGGACCCCCAGGGGCCGCAGGTGGGCAGGCCCCGCCGCACCTGGCCCTGGGCCCCGCCATCCTGCCGCCCGAGCAGGGCCGGGCCCCCGCCGTGTTCCTGAAGGCGCTGCCCATCCCCCTGTACCACACAGTGCCTCCCGGGGGCCTCCAGCCGCGGGCCCCCCTGGTGGCAGGCAGCCTGGACGGGGGCGGCGTGCCCTTCCTCCTCAGCCCCCTGCTGCAGCCTGAAGGGCCGGGCCCCGCCCACGCTGGGAAGCCAGCCACGCCGACGCTCACCGTGAGCATCGTGGGCGCTCTGCCTGTCCTGTCGCCGGGCCCGGGGCCTGCACTGGGCGGCCTGGGGAAGGCGCGCCACGCCGGCAAGTACCTGTGCCCGCACTGTGGCCGGGACTGCCTGAAACCCAGTGTTTTGGAGAAGCACATTCGGTCCCACACCGGAGAGAGGCCCTTCCCCTGTGCCACCTGCGGCATCGCCTTTAAGACCCAAAGCAACCTGTACAAGCACAGACGCACCCAGACGCACCTCAACAACTCTCGGCTGTCCTCGGAATCCGACGGCGCCGGGGGCAGCCTCCTGGAGGAGGGGGGCAGGGCTGGAGGGGCCCCCCGGGCAGCCGGCCCGGGGGGCAGCTGGAGCCCAGGCCGGGGTGATGGGGCTCCATCAGAGAGACCCCTTTCTCCAGGGGTCCAGGGCACTGCGCATGTCTCCCCAGTTGCCAAAAACGTCGATCTCAAGTTGGAAGCAGTTTGCTGCCCAGGGTCTGCAGCTGCGGACGGAGAGGCCCGCACGGCGTCCACCGGGCTCTCCACAGCGGCCGGTCCCCAGCCCAGGCGCCCGCTGCCAGGGCAGAGGTCTCCGCCGGCCAGCAGGGCCTGCTCCCTGCCACAGCAGCAGGCACCGCCCTCGGAGAAGCCCTGGGACACCAAGGCCTCGGAGGGCCGGCTGAGGAAGTGCGAGAGCACCGACTCGGGCTACCTGTCCCGCTCGGACAGCGCGGAGCAGCCGCTGGCCCCCAGCAGCCCCCTGCACAGCCTGTCGGAGCACAGTGCGGAGTCCGAGGGGGAGGCTGCCCCGGGGCCCGGGGGTGCCAGGGCCGCGCCGGGAGGCCGGGGGCCCAGCCTCGAGCTGGAGAAGCGGCAGCTGGAGGAACGCATTGCCCGGCTCATCTCGCACAACCAGGCTGTGGTGGACGACCCCCAGCTGGACCACGTGCGGCCCCGCAAGACAGTCCTGTCCAAGCAGGGCAGCATTGACCTGCCCATGCCCTACACCTACAAGGACTCTTTCCACTTTGAGATCCGGGCGCCGGAGCCCGGCCGTAGGCGGCCCGGTGCCCCCCGCGCCGCCCGCTCCACCTGCACGCCGCTGGACAAGGCGCGGCCGCTCTTCTTCCACTCCGTCCCCACTCAGCTCTCCGCCACCGTGGAGTGCGTCCCTGTCACCAGGAGCAACTCGCTGCCCGTCGTCGAGGGTACCAGGACGTGGCAGGAGCCGCCAGAACCCCAGGACGCCTGTCCCAGGAGGCAGAAGCCTCTGAGCCCCAGGCCCGCCGCTGCCCGACTGGCGGATGTCCCCAGCGGTCACCCCCGGGCCCTGGTGAGACAGGCTGCGGTGGAGGACCTGCCGTGTCCCCCCACTAGAGACACCATGACCCCCAGAGAGGACCCGGATGGAAAGAAGGCGGTGGCAGGGGACGAGGGGGCTGCTGGCAGGGGCCGGGCGGCCGGGAGGAGATGCAGCCAGAGAAGGCTGCAGATGTTCTCTCAGGAGCGGTGGCGCGTGTACGGGCGCGAGACCTTCCAGCGGCTCTACCAGAAGATGAGAGCCAGCCGCCAGGGGAGCAGGAAGGCCAGGGAGGTGGGGGCGGGCTGCGGGGCGGAGCAGGGCCTTCCTCCGCAGGAAGAGGCAGCAGGGGGCGAGGGCGCAGCCCGTACTCACGGCAGGAGGACCCCTGTCTGCGGGGACGCGTCTGTGGGGGCCCAGCCAGGGCCTGTGGGAAGTCCGCCGGCCGCAGAAGGCTCCTTGGTGACCGAGTCCCCCAAGCAGAGGCAGACGGTGGCCACATCCGCAGGCGAGGAGCAGCCCAGGGGGAGCGGGGCCGCGTCGCCCCCCCGCCACTGCGGAGAGCCCCCGTGTTTGGACGGCAAGAGCCCTGTGCCTCCTCCACGTGGGAGCCTGGAGCCGGGGTGTCCGCTGCCACCAGCACCCGGCCCCCTCAAAGGTGGGGACCAAGAGGCTCCTAGGCTGGTTCTGCCAGACCCCGAGCAGGAAGGAGGCGCCCAGGGCGGTGGGGACGCGAAGGAGCCCTGCCAGCAGGCCCTCGTCCTCCCCGCGCGGCCCTGCGGCAGCTCTGGGGAGCCCCCGCCCGTGGAGCCCCCGCTGCCCTCAGAGAGGAAGAAGCTGAGGGTGGAGGGGCCGAGCGGTGTGGAGCTGCCGGGGCCTCTGGGAGCCGGAGGCCAGGCCCCAGCGCCCCCCGGGCAGGCCGCCTCCTCACCGTCCTGGAACCAGGACGGCGGCCCTAGGGACAAGCCAGCGGGGCCACACAGGAGCGCCGAGTGCACTGCGAGGGGCCGGGCCGGGCCCCCGGAGGCCTCTGGTGCACATTTCTCTGCTTCCTCGGTGGCCCCGAGGCCCGTGGGGCTGAGGGACAAGGAGCCTGGTCTTGGCCCTGCCGCTGCAGTCCCAGGGGGTCGCTCACCGCCACTGCCGCAGACTCAGGCTTCTGACGTCCCTGCAGCCCCAACGCACACCACCTTCCCCCCCAAGTACCTGCTCAGGTTACCTCAGGGAGAGACCTCACCACCCCAGCCTGGAGCCCGGGGGCCCCTCGGGGGGAGCGGGTGGCCGGAGGACCCAGCGTCCTCTGCTGGGTCAGAGCCGGCGACCCTCCTGCCTTCCCTCCCAGATGCAGGCCTGGCCCCAGGGAGAGCGGACGGCTGCAGGGAGGGTCCCAGCTGGTCCAGGCTGTGGGGCAGGGGAAAGAGGGCGCCGGAAGAGGGGCGAGGAGACATGGACCCCAACACGCCCCAGGCTGGGGCGTCTCCTGGCACAGCCGCCGTCCTGCCTGCCTGGGCCTGTGGCCCCCAAAGGACTGAGACCCGCGATGCGGGGCACCTCCGCTCGGGCAGCACTGGGGCCAGCGCCCAGCCCCCCGGGGCTGCCCTGAATCCCTGGCCACTGGACAAGGACTTGGCGGAGCCTCCTGAAAATGTCCCGGAAGGCCCTCCTCCGGGGCCCCCCGCAGAGCACAGTCCCCGCTGCTCCCTGCGGCCCAGCTCCATCCTCTCCTCGGCCCAGCTGCCCGCGGGCTGGCCCGGGCTGGCCGCGGGGGCGCGCTCAGACAGTCCGGGGAGCGGGGGGCCCCAGGGCCCCTTCCCCTCGCTGAGGGCCGAGCCCAGGCTCACCTGGTGCTGCTTGGGCCGCAGCCTCCCTCTGCCCGCCGAGCAGGAGAAGGCCGCGTCGGCGTGCTGGGTGCCGCACCGCCCTGGTGGCTGTCCCCCGGGCCAGGGCGCAGACGCCCGGCCGGCGAGCAAGGCCGCGTCGGGACGGTGGACCAGGACCAGCCCGGCAGAAGGAGGGGCAACGCGGCCATGGAAGGTAACACAGCTTGGCCTCAGGGCCTGGGCGGAGGGAGCTTGCTCAGCAGGGGAAGCCAGGCCTGTGGCAGCTGCGCCCCTCGGCACGTCCTCCCCGAGAGAAATCGGGGCTTCCATGTGAGGGCAGGAGAGAGGGAGGCCAGAAATGCACAGCGACAGGAAACCATGAAACAATAAATCTTGAGGGAAAGGATTACTGTACCCAACACTCTGAGCGAGGTAGTTTTCCTTATTAGACATGAAATTTAACTCTGAGCTTCCTGGTAGCAGAGGTGAAAAGTACAATACGACACTGCTCAGGAGAGCTCTCTGGGTCATCTAAGGTCGTAAACCAGAAGCTCTTATGGAGAGACTCCAGGCAAAACAAACAAACAAACAAACAACAAAAGGGGAGAGTTATGGTACCAGGGATTCTGGAGAAATATTTCCTATGATCAGATTCATTACCTCCAAGTTTCCTGGGACCAGTGACCAAAAGGGGAAGGAGCTGGGGGCTCTAGAAAGTTCTCATTCGGTGATTGAACGATAAGGGTGCAGTCCCATCTTGAGAGTGGATCCATTCATCTAGATTTTGTCATTGGGGGTGTTGTCCTTCTCTGGGGTGCCTGAGACCAAGGCCACAGAGGAAGGTCCTACAGCGTCTGGTGCTAATTCCACCACAAGGGACAATGACAGGGCAGGCTGTCCTTCCAGGCGAGTGGAGCCTGAGGGGGTGGCAGCACCTTCCTGAGACGGGTGGATCACCCTATTTTGTCGTGTATAATGCACACCTTTTTACCCGGATTTTTGAGAGGAAAATAAGGATGCGCATTGTACACAAGTACTAATTCCTTGTCTATATACACGTTTTTAATTCGTTTATTTATGCTTATGCATTAAAAGCATTCACTCTAGAAAGCAATAACGACATCCATATGCAAAACAATACCCTGGAATACGATAATCGGTATTGTTTCTCAGTACAAATGAGTAAAAAATGCAATTGAAAAATTAAAACAAAAGTGTTTTTTTTTCCTGGAAGTTTGGGCCAAAAGTGTGGGTGCGCATTATACATGGCGAAATATGGTACTACAGGAGGCGCCCGGCCTGAGAGAGGGGTCTGCAGGGCCTGGGCTGGCCCTCCCTCCTCCGAAGGCCAGGAGGGCGGCGCGGCCCTGCAGAGGGCAGGCTAGAGGGTTAGGAGCGCTGGACGCGGTCTTCTCCGCGGTCTTCCCCCCGGACTTCCGTTAACACCAAACGCCTGGGTTTTCCTTGGTGGATCTAGCCTAGGCAGGGTTCCAGAAGGTTCCCCGCCAGGAACCTCTGGCGATGCAGCATTTCCGTGCCTTGATTTCCCCAGGCAGGCATCCTGTCTGCAGAGAGCGAGCCCTTCTGTATTTCCCCATCGTGAGGGCTGTGGGCAATACGATGCCAACCTGCCTGGTATTTTCAGCTCTCCTACCTGACAGCCCCAGGGGGCACGTCCGGGGACGCGGGGCCCGAGCCAGCGTGGAAGAAAGGACCGCCCCGGAGGAGAGCGAAGCCGTCCCGCGGGAGCAGCAAGCAGAAGGCACTGAGAAGGTAGGGCGCTGAGAAGGCAGTCACGTATGCACGTGCCTATCGTGTTGGCGACTGCAGGCCGCTGTTCCCCTAAAGCCCCCAGGAGAAGCTTCACAGGGGGCCCCAAAGGCGGCCCTGGCTGCGGAGAAAGCGTTCCTGTTTAGAAACCGGGGTCGTCGGGAGCATCACCGTTAAAGGACTCCATTGGCCGTCCATCCGTCCACCCTGCACATCCCCGCCAGCGGGTGGTTTTGGATGGTGCCTTTCTAAGGCCAGGAATCTGGCAAATGGTTGAAACAACTGAGTTGAAAACACATCCATCCCGTTTAAGTCTTGATGAGAGAGCGTGTTAATTATTTACAGCCTTGATTGCTTTTTTAATTATGCAGGCGATGCGTGTCCTTTGCAGACAAATTAGAAAGTACAGATGAGCAGAGAGAAGACAATAAAACACCCCCGTAATCTCACCACCAGAGATAATCAGTGCTAACATTTAGGTGTGTGCCCTTCCGGACTTTTCTCGGCAATATGTGCATGTTCATAACATGCTGGCAACAAATTGGCGGGGGTGGGGGGAACGTATGCATTTTAATTCCATTGTTTCATTGTCTTACTCCTTTGCTCATAAGCCTCAGGCTGCCCACAGTGTACAAGTTGGAAAGCAAACTTTATCCAGCCCCTGTTCCCTCTCCCCTGCCCCCACCCCACGAAGCTCGTCATCTCTTTTTCTCCGGCCTCCTCCTCTCCCGCTCAGGGTGACGCAGTGCCGTCTGGCTGTCCCTCTCCCATTCTCTAATAGGGCCCCGCATCCCTGAGACCCTCCGCCTTCCCAGCGCATCCCTGGCTGCCCCTGCAGCCTGCCCTTCCTGGGACGCTCAGCTCCACCGCCCCCCGCCCCAACAACTGTCATTATTTCAGCTGAAGCCTAGCCATTCTTCAAGGGGCAACGCCAATTCCCAGTTCTTCCCCACAGCCGCTCACCTACTCTCCGAGGCCCCGCCCCTGCGTTACTTCCC
This sequence comes from Pteronotus mesoamericanus, assembly GCF_021234165.1. Classification (NCBI taxonomy): domain Eukaryota; kingdom Metazoa; phylum Chordata; class Mammalia; order Chiroptera; family Mormoopidae; genus Pteronotus; species Pteronotus mesoamericanus. The sequence continues at coordinate 1,361,376 of NW_026555105.1, read as the reverse complement.
CACCCGGACCAGGCATCTGGAGCTGCAGGCACTGAGTTCCCGAGAGGAAACTGAGACACAGGGAGGTCACGCGACCTCCCCAGGGACCAGATTTGAGCCAGCCATGTGCCAAACAGTGGCTTTCCCCCAGGCTCCCCAGCCTGCCATGGGCACAAGCGTCACCTGGAGTTTTCTGCAGTTTTCGTGGAGGAGCGATGCTTTGCGCTGCCTCAGACTACATCCCGTCCTTTCCAATGTCCGCCATCTTCCTGACACAGTCTTCTGCCACTTCTTTACTTCTTGAGGACTCTGGTGGGAAATTGGGCTCACCCCAATAATCTCACCATCGTGCTATACCCACAGTCACACCTGTAAAGTCCTTTTTGCCATGGAAGGCAACCTATTTGCAGGTTCTGGAGATTAGGGTCTGGACGTCATCCTTCTTGCCTACCACGCCATACCCCCATCCGTCCATCCATCAATCATCCATCAATCACCCATTCACCACCCACCCACTCACCCACCCACTCACCCACCCACTCACCCACCCATCCACCCACCCATCCACCCACCCACCCATCCACGCTCCCACTTGTGCATCCATTATTGTGTGTATGCCTGTATGTCTCAACTTATATATCCATCTACCCACTCACATATATATGCACTCATCTCTGTTATCTATCAACCTGCGTGTTCTCTCCTCAAGAAAGAAGCCTATGTTTTTAAATGCATTTCCCCATTTCACTTCAGTTGTTTTAACGTTCTATAGAATATAAAATACTGTAGCGGGATTCCTTAGCTCACAGAGAACGGTAAGATTGTGTGTCAGAGTATCTGTTCTCTTTTTCTCTTGTTTTGAAAATTAAAAATAAAAAAATACAGGAAAGCTCAGAAGCTATATAACAAACTACTGGGTAATGATCCAGAATTAGCTAGTATTAACATTTTGTCACATTCGCTCTGAGCCTTTAAAAAGTAAAACACATAAAATGTTACTTTATATATTATGGAAAATAAAATAAATAAAACACAAGAGATAATTATGTGGTTCTATGTATTTGGCAGTAATTGTTTCAGCCCACATTTTCATACTTTGCAAATCTACGTATCCACTAACAATATATAATAATACTGATTTCTATCTTTAAAATATGTATATAGATATCAAACTGAATTTATTGTCCTCCAGTTTGACTTTTAAACTTAATATTGTGTTTCTGAAGATCTAGCCACGCTGTTACCTATAGATCAAATTCATTCCTTTCATTGCTGTAGAGTGTTCCGTCCCATGAGTATAACATATTTTATTTTTTATTCCCTTACATACAGACGTTTAATTTATTTCCAAAGTTTTTATGCTTTCTTTGCAGTGAGCATGCGTATACATGCCTCCTTAGGCACAGTGCAAGAGGTGCCCTAAGAAATATACCTAAAAGCGGAGTCGCTAGATTATAAGGCACGCACATCTTCAACTTGACAAGCCGTCCCCAGGTCCCCGCGCACAGACGCCACGTCATTGGACGTGAGCAGCCTGTGCTGGACGTGAGAGACACGCCCGCGGCCACATTCTTACAAATGTTTGTTATTAGCCAGTTCTAAAATGTTTTGCCCACCCAGAGTCTGTAGGATTCTGTGCATACTCTAGATTTGTCTGTATTCTTTTCCTGTGATATGCACTGCATGTATTCTTTTCGAGTCATTTGTTTGTTTGAGCCCATTCATGCACGTTTGCCCATGGCAGACCTCTTGCCCCTTCGTGCTTTTCACGCGACTGGCAGGTCTTCTTTCGGGGGTTGTTTTCTTTTGTCAGAAGCACCCTCTTCTTCTTCTTCTTTTCTTAAAGATTTTATTTATTTATTTTTAGAGAAAGGGGAAGAGAAGGAGGGAGAAACATCAGTGTGTGGTTGCCTCTCGTACGCCCCCTGCTGGGGACCTGGTCTGCAGCCCAGGCAGGTGCCCTGACTGGGAATTGAACCGGCGACCCTTTGGTTCGCAGGCCCTCGCTCCATCCACAGAGCCACACCAGCCAGGCCTAGAAGCATTTTCGTGAGAATTTCCTTCACAGAAAAAAATTCTCACTTTTTATCAACCTGAAAGTACATTTATTTCCTTGTTTATTTCCAAACTATCCTGGACATTCAGACGCATTCCTGGGGGAAGCACAGCCCCGGGGAGGACCTTTCCCCGGCACGGAAAACCGAGATTGCGCTGCCCTTCCGCTTCCCCGCTCTGTGCCGCGGAGTCCGCGCTCAGTCGGCTCGCCTGTCCTTGGCAGGTCTTTTATCTCTGGCTACTTTTAAGATCTCCTTTTAATCTTTGGTGCTCCAGTTTTACTTTGATATCCAGGGGTGCCGGTTACTTTTATTCGTTCCATTAGGAATCCATGGGGCTTTTATCATTTGCGGAGGGACGTCTCCGTGGGAGCTCCTCCCACGCGGCTCTGCAGACACCGCCCCCACCCGGCTCTCCGCGCTCTCTTTCTCGAGCCCTAAGCGAAGGCACCTTTTAGGCCCTTGGTCTCTCTGTGCTATAATCTAGGTACCTCGTTCAGCTCTAACATTAAAATTTTACTAACTTTTTGAACCTGCTGACTTATTTTTTTAAAAGCTCTGTTGAGGCTCTTTGAATTTTAGAGTTAGGTGTATTCAAAGTATGCCATGGAATACGTTTTGACTCATGCGCACACCTGTGAAACCAAAAGCCACCCCTAAGTTTCCATGCGTCCCTTTGGGATCCCTTCCTCCCGCCCACCCTGTCCCCCTGCCTGCCCAGGTAACCTTTGATATGTTTTCTGTCACTACGCGTTTGTTCCTTTCTTCTAGAATTTTATGGGAATAGCATCAGTCATACACTATAGGCTGTTTCTATGGGGGTGCTTTTCTTTATTCGGCACGACTAGCTTGAGGTTCCTCATGTTGCTGTGTAGGACAATTCATTCCTTTTTATTGCTAAGCAGGGTAGATATGTCTCAATTTGGTTATATATTCGTTTGTTGGTAGACATTTGGTTTGTTTCAGCTTAGGGCTGTTACAAATAAAACACGGACAAATATTTTTGTACGTGTCTTTGTACGGATGTACACTTTACATTTTCTTGGGTAAATACCTAAGAGTAGAATGGATGGATTATACGGTAGATGCATAAATGATTTTTGAGAAGCTGCCAAACTGTTTTCCAAAGTGGCTGTACCGTTTTCATCTCCGCGAGCAGTGGAGACGGTGCCGCTCTCTCCGCATCCCTGCCAACACTTAGTGCGGCCGTTCTGTTCTGTTTTTACTCTTACTTTCAATCTTTTCCAAAAAGCTCACTGTTTTTCACAGCAGCTACTGCCAGTAGAAGATTCCGTTTTATATACTAGCTCTCACTAACAGTAACTTGTTTCCTTGTTTGTACTTGGAGTTTCGACAGGAGGCTGAGGTTTCTGGCACTTTGAGGCTTGGCTTGGGGGTGGGTTTCCTCAGTGATGATATATTTTGCTTCTGCGAGGTGTCTGGGAGCACCCTCTTGTCACTTACTTTAAATAAAATTCTTGGTTTTAGGCTTCTTCACGTCACTGTGTAGTGTGAATTTAAATAGCCAGCCCCTGAGAAGACTGTCTTATTGCTATGAAATCAGCAGAAGAGACTTTTGCCCTTCTACTCAGTGATAAGGTGGGGTTTTGCTGTCCCCCGGGCAGGTGGGGAGGGTGGAGTGCGTAGTTTCTGACCCGCCCAGGTGTTGAGGGTACGGCCTTCAGAGGTCTCCGCTCTTTGTAAGAGTGGAGGCTGGCTCTTCCACTTGACTCTCCCCTGGGGGAGAGTCTGTGTTCGAACCCAGGGCCCCATAGCCCAGCAGACCATGAAAGTGAAAGACCAAACTCACCCCCACGTGCCCTCCCAATGAGAGCTCTTGTACTCTTCGGGTTCCCGTGCTTGCTGGGCTTTTGACTTGTAAATGTATCTTACCTTCTCATCAGAAAGCCAATACATTTCAATGTGTGTTAAACATGTTTATTTTTTAATCTGCATTTTGAGTCTTGGATGACGGGGGTGGGTGGGCTGCTAGTCAATCAGGGTAACTGTTGTCAGAAAGCGAGTCTCAGTGTCTAACCTTGTTTACGATTTGCTCGTTGCCAAGAAGGGGTGATTTTGACATAGGGAAGCGGAGGTACCTCCTTCTTCACAATGATCACTTCTCGGTCTTGTCTTGGAAACCTCTCTTTACTCTCAATCACAAATACAAAAGTGTGTTCTCTCTGTGTGATGTAAGGAAGGGTTTGTTTCCGTCCCTACGAAAAAATACGGACCGTGGGTCGGATTTGGTTTCTGACCCGTGTTCATAAACCTTGTGAGCTAGGGATGGCTTTTACATTTTTAAAAGTATATATAGATTCATACGTATATACTCATATCTATGAACAGTATATGTCAGAAATTGTATGTGGCCTGCAAAGTCTAAAACATTTATCATATTTATTATCTGGACCTTTGTATGAAAGGTCCGCAGACTCCTAGGTTCGTCGCTTTTCTATTCGCTTATTTGCTATATTATAACTCTCTGCCTATACCTGGAGTTTCTTCCAGGGCCTTCCATTCTGTGTCATCTGTCTCTTTGTTGTCAACTCCAAATACCACACTGTCACAAAAAAGGCTGTTTTCATGAATGAAAGCCCATGATTCCAAGGGAGGATGAGAAAATGCAGGATTCATTTTTGGAGAGGAAATGGGAAAATGTGGAGAATTCTGACTCCAATTGCCCCGACATCAGCGAGGGGCCCAGAGATTCAGGGAGCTCAGGGAGGGCGTCTCTGCCAGGCTCAGAGCGAGCGCTGGACCATGGAATTGGATTTTATTGATTCATTTGTATCTGTGCACTGCGCCACGCGAAGCATGAAATGCCGGAGACTTGTTCTTGGAAGCTTCCACCAATGGGACAATGACCCGTGAAGTCCCAGGGGAATCGGCAGGAGCGCGGTGGAGACGGGGGCGGGGGTGATGGGGGAGGAGGCTCCCTGTAGACCCGAAAACATGCAGCGATCCCCGAAGAGGAGAGCAGGAGGGAGAGCGCTGGGCCCTGCGAGCGTCGTTCACGCGGTCGGTGGTGTCTGTCCTTACAGAGCGGGTGTTTCTCTCTGGGCAACTGTCTGCTCACGTAGTCGTGACATACTTTACGTGTGTGATGAGGTCACACTCTTGGTGATGAGAGCACAGTTTCTGAGTGAGATGAGGACACGAACCTATAGATGTGATGGCCCCCCCATACAGAGGGTCCAGACCCTTTTCGTGGTCGCTGTGGCACTGGAGGCGTTCACCCTGGTCCCAGGTTCTGCTCGGTGCGATCCAGAGGGTCTGCCGTGCCTCTGTCCGCTTCTCTTTGTGTTGTTGTCCCCTGTGGGCCCAAGAGAGGGCAGCCGGAGGGATCGGGTGAACATGCGTGAGGCAGGCGCATGAGGCTGCAGGACCCCTCCCTGGAGGAGGGCAGCGTGGAGTTGAGGAGGAAGGGTGGCCGGTGGCTTTCAGGCAGCGTCAAGATAGACGACAAAAGTCTCACCCTGCTCCTTCCGTGAGCTTCCCACTGGACTCCGGTCAACACTAGTGTGCCCTGAGGTCTTGACCTTGGCCAGCCAGCATCAGTGTCCTTGCTGGAGCTGAGGGGCGCAAGAAGGCTTTTTCCTGATTGTTCTCCCATGAGGTCTATAGACAAAGAGACCATGCTGGTCTTGCATCTCTGTCAGTACGGCAGGCTCTTCAGGGGAGACCCACCGAGAGGGGCCAAGGGAGTGGCACGTGCGCTGAGTGTAGGAGTTGCATTGGGTCGGCCAAAAAGTTCATATGGTTTTTTCCATAAAATAAAAGGCACGCTTTTCATTTTCCCCAACAACTTTATTGATGTGGCTATTTTGAGTATGTCGGCCGTCTCCCGTGTGGTATAGTGTTGATTTTCTCAAATCAAGTCTCAGTTGGTTCGCTATCAATTCAACTGGTCTACCCGACCGTGGAGCACCGTCCAGCAAGAAATCTCCAGTGCAAAACGTGGCAAACCACTTCTGACACATTCGCTCAGTCATAGCACCTTCTCTGTACGCTGCACAAAATGTTTTTACACTTCAGTTGTGTTTTTACCTTTCTTGAGACAAAGCGCAATATGCAGAACATGTTGCATATTTTCTTCCATCTTCATATTCAAATGGCTACACAGAAATCCACCAATTTTAATATATTTTTTTAAATGCACACGGATATGACAGCTGCCACAATACAATCTAACAAAATTGTATCAAATGAAGTTAAAGACAAGTAAGCGCTATTTTATGGAGAAAAACCATACAAAGTTTTTGGCCAACCCAATATTTAAAACTGGGACCTAATATGGCAGCTTGTGTTTTTGTTTTGGGTTTTTTCTTTTCCCTGTAAACCACGACACAGGCCACCTAAGAGCAGCAAATTAGACATAAACACAGAAATCTCGATGGATCTTATAAACATAGCGTTGACTGAAAATAAAGTGAGAAAAGAGCATCTCCGTGGTACAACGTGACGTGCAAGAGCGACTGCACATTTAGATGGATGCATGTGTCCTGAAGGGCGCCGTCCCCGCATCCCAGCGAGTGTCTGTGGGGAACGTTGACAAACAGAAGTTGGGGGAAGAAGGGGAGATGCTGGAATCGCATCTGAGGCCAGTGCCCTGGAAGCAGAGCCTGCGGCGGGGGTTGCCCTGCGCGGGATGCACGGAGGGAGGGGCTGCGAAGGGCGCCAGGGAGACCGAGCAGGGGAAGAGCTGCGTGGAGATGTGATGCTGGGTGCCCCGTCCTGCCTGATCCCGTGGGGTGACTGTCCTGCTCAGAGGCAAAAGGACTGAGCTGCCATCTGCCCAGGCCAATCCCCTAGAGATGGGAGCAAGTGTGGCCATTGGGAGCCACCGCTCCAGCAGCCGGGCACGGGTGTGCAGCCCGGTGCAGGCGAGAGGCACTTTGGCTTCTGCTAAACGGCGGAGGTCCGGGGGACCGGTGACGGTGAGCCTGCGGGCCCTGCCTCGCCCTGGCTGCTCACTCCTGGTGGGCACGCTGTTCCCGGGGGCGCTGCGTGAGCATGTTGGGGGAGAACCCAGGAGGGAACACAACAGACTCTGCCCATGGCTGAGGAAAATACTGCTTTGAGGGCAATGCCAAGACCCGCCTGGGCTTTCCCCAAGGGCAAAGGGTCCAAATTCCACCCTAAAAAGATGCGGATTCAGGGGCCGGGCCTCTCCCAGCAGGCCCCTGGCTGCTTCCATTGAGTGGGGTGCCTTGCTCCTCCATTTTCCAAAAGCAGAACTCCCCTGTGGTTCACGCTATGCCACTCTTAACACCTGCTGACTTCTGGCGGTCACCCATGGACATGGGCGCAAAGGTGACTGGCCCTGGGGACGCTCCCCGTGCCCCTGCGCCCGCCTTCCTTCCGTGGTCTCTGCCATTGGAGTCATTCTTGGCCTGACTGGTGCAGAGCATTGTGGGGATCAAACCACAGCCCTGCTGCTTCCCACCCAGGCCCCGAGAGCAGTTTCTGGAACCTGTGATCTGGACAGGCAGGGACCATGGCTTCAAAGAAGGAGGCGGGCGCCGCTGGGCAACGATAGCTGCTGCCCGGGGCCAAGGAGCAGCCGTACCCCGTACGCGGGGCCTCTCCCCCGCCCAGAGCCAGAAAAGATGAACAGAAAGTCACTTTCCTATCGCCACTGCCGTCCATGCCGGCGCCGAGAGGACGCTGCGTTCGCTCTGCAGAGCTGATTGAAAATCCTGCCAGCGCCGCGGCGCTCGCGGGACCGCGGCCGGATGTCCGGGGAGGCTCAGACAAATGAGAGAGGAACGTGGCCCGGCCGGCCGCCTGGCCGTCCTCCCCAGCCGGGTGGTTCTGGAGAGTGCCGCAGGCGTCGAATTCTTGTGGACTGAGGCTTATGACGGGAACAAGTCCCTGTGGCTTGACCAGGGGGCTAGAACCGGGGCAAAGACCCTTTCGATGAGCTGACCACTGATGGCGACCTCTGCTAATCGGTGCGGAGCCCTGGCTGGAGAGCCTAGCTCCCCGCGGGCCGCCTGGGCTGTGAGTCTCCCAGGACGGCGGCTCTGCGTCTCAGTTCTTTCACCTGCGGCATGGGGGCGCTAGACTAGCTGGCTGCTCTGCTGTCGCGTGCGTGTTTCTGAGAGGAGCCAGTTTCGAGCCTGCACTCAGTAACGAGTGCATAATTGCTCATCTACAAATGTCACATATGTGTATCCCACCAATGTATTATGTACACTCTGAAGGGCATGCAACGGCAGACATAAGAATGTCTAGATGAAAATAATTGCAAATAGAAGCTCTAGAGTCTTCTTTCCCTGAAGTTCCCGTGCGCTCACACTGAGACGCGAATCCTTCATTGCGGAGGTTAGCCCAGGCGAGCTGGGAAGGTTTCTCTCAGTGGAAAGTCTGGGGGGCCCATTTTTTCGCAGGAGACCCTTTGGACCCGCACTGTCCGATACGGCAGCCACGAGCCACAGGTGGCCACGTAAAGTCATTAAAATGAAATACATTGTGAAACTCGGTTCCTCACATACACTAACTACATTTCAAATGCTCAGTAATTCAGTGGTTAGCGTCCTGCCTGGGCCAGTGCAGATGATAGAACATGCCTGTCATTGCAGGAATTCCTATTGGGCAGCCCGGTCACTCAGGAGACAAGGCCATATGGTCCAGCATTTAGTTCCCACGCAGGTTATGCGGCATGTGGTACAGGATGAGTTTTATAAGCACTATCTCACTGAGTCCCAACAACAACCTCATGACATAGGTCCTATGATTGTCCCCATGGCTTGGAAGAAAGACAAGGAGAAGAGGGGCAAAGCGCCCCTAAGACCTGACAAACTGCACAAAGGTCAAGCCTCTGTGTTCTCCCGGGCACCCCAGGCCCGTGGGTTCTCTTGTCTGAGCATTGCTGTTTTGGGATTTTGTGCGTATGAGCCTCTGGACACCTGCTCCCAAGGTTGGTGATGGCTCATGTGTCTCTCTGTCCTCCAGGTACCGAGGGAGCTTCTTGCAGGGCCGCGTGCAGCTCAGAGCGAGGAGACTGCGCAAGCCACTCTGGGCGCTGAGAAAAGACAGCCACCCTCCCCACGGCGAGGGGCTGGACCCACGCCGGACCCTCGGGCAGGCTGCTTCGGAAACGGCAGGTAACGCCCTCCCGGGACGTGAATCCGTGTTGGGCATGAGAAGGCCTGGGCTGCTGAGGGTGCAGGCTGAGCGGGAGACATCTCTGGGACAGCCGGCGTGACCCTACCCTAGGGGGCAGGCTGCTCGGTGGGGACCCCCGGCGAGATGCATGGAGGGTCCGGTAACGGGAAGCCGATGGACGTCCTTGAGTATCGGCCAGGAGTCCTGGGTGCGGGTTCCTGGCAGAACCTGGGACACGCGAGGCAGAACTCTCGGTGCCTCTACCTTCCCTCACCTTTAAGAAAGCGCACTCGATCCCGTGGGAGCCTTGCGGGGCTGAAATGGTCAGCAGACGGGCTCGCGTGTCCACGTGAAACCAGACTGTAGGTGGTTATCCTGTGTGAGGGCGGCCGGGGACACTGCTCGCGTGCGGAGCGGCGAGAGGTCCCCTCCTCATGCTCCGACGTAAATACAGGGCGAACTAGTGGAGACGGCTTCCTGGAACACGGGCTGTTTTAAGTTGCACATGCTGGGCGACCGGCACAAATGGCTTAACATCTCTGGACCTCGAGTTCCCCTCCCTTTCTCCCCTCTGCCCAGTGGGAATGAGAGGGTCTCAGCCTGGCTTGCAGGGTGTTGACAGGAAAAATGAAGACCCTCAGTGCAAAGCCTGCAGGGTCCCCTCTGGCCAGCAGTGACTGAATTACCGTCCTTTCATGGCTGATTGTTGGCTTGGCTCAAGGGCTGACCCTGGGCCGTCTGATGGCCGAGGCTCTGCTCCCTGGGGACACCGTCTCCGGCACCTTTGTGTAGCTCCAGCGCCCCCTACAGGCAGACAGCACTTTCCCGGGCGCCCCCTCGGCTCCCGACCCTCCACCCCCAGCCCCCAGAGCCCTTTTCAGTAGCCCAGGGCAAAGACTGGTTTCTCCGTGAGAACTGAAGTGAAGGTAGGGACTTGCTCAGCTGGACGGCCAAGCGTCCAGTGAAAGGCATTGCGTCTGTGGGGCGGGGAGGGTGAAGATCGCGGAGGACAGGCTGGGACCGGGGGCGGGGGGGCAGGCAGAAATACGGTCAGGGAACCCAACTGTGGCCTTTCTACATTTTCTGTTCCTCATCCCCGCTCCACGCCTTTCCTCCTTGTCAACTAGGCATGGCCAATGGAATTGCCCACTGGGGTGTCTTGGGTGGGGTTGGGTGACCCCAGCACAGCCCAGCAGAACCCACCAGCTGTCCCCACAGGCAGAGCTTTCCCAGCAGCTCTCTCCCGAGCACCTTCACACGGGCGAGTCGAGCTGCCCTGGAGGTTTGCCTCAGCCTCCATGTTTACGTTCCCAGAGTCCACGTTGTGTGCCAAGGGGCAGGGAGAGAAAAACCATGCTCTTGATAAACGAACAGGGCAAAGACAGACACCGTTGGCTCGATCCTGATAGGAAGGACATTGGCGGGTTGGTCGCCTTCCTCCTCGGAACCGTCTGTCTGTGTGACTAGGCTCCGATGTAGGTCTTGCCTACCCAACGGCTCAATGTCAAGGTCAAGCAAGATGCTGTGCGTGGTGAGCGCTTTGCGAACTCTGCAGCAGATGGGTGTTGGCTCTTGCCATCTCCTGAGCATAAAGAGCATTCGTGCATGCCAGCGGGCATATGCCGAGAGCCGAATGAGGCGGGGGGCGACATGAGGTAAGAAGGGTCTCTGTGGTCCTTCTGTAGAGAAGGACAGGTCATTGTTAAGGGAGGAACCCAAAGGGGGAGTTTTCTTGGGAGAGACAGAACTTTTTCTGGATATTTGGATGCAGGGAGTAAGGAGCGGGAACTTCCTGGGCTGGGGAGCGGCGAGTAAAGGCCCAGGGGTGAGACCGGAGAGCCGGGGGAGGGCAGGCTGAGCCCAGGCGGCTGGTGTGCGCCGGAGCCGCGGAGGATGTGGGGAGCTGTTGGAACCCCTGTTCCTCTTTGGGTGCTGCTGTGCTCATTTCCTAGGTCTGCCGAAGAAATTGCTAGAAACATGGTGGCGTAGAACAACACGATCTATTCTCTTACATTTCTCCTTCCAAAGACTTAGGTGAGGCTCCCTCCTGACTCCTTCAGCTTCGGGCAGCCCCAGGCTTCCTTGGCTTGTGGCGGCCTCTCTCCAGCCTCTCCTTCCGTCTTCACGTGGCCTCTTCCCTGTGTTTCGGTGGATCAGATCTCCCTTGGTCTTTCTAAGGAAACTTGTCATTGGATTTAGGGCCCACCGCAAATCCGGGGCCATCTAATCTTCAGGTTCTTCATTTAATGACATTGGCAAAGACCCTTCTCCTAAGGCCAGTGTCACAGGTGGTGAAGGGTCTTTTACCTTGGACATATCTTTGTGGAAGGCCACAACCCAACCACGATCGTGCTTTTACAACTTTCCTCTTGTCTGTGAATGGACAGGAGTGACCCCAAAATGTGTTTTTATGTGACTAGAGCCATGCTCTCCCCGTGCGGACTGACTGATGGACCGAGGACTGACCGGTGGGTAGACAGCCTGAGGCCCCCCCGAGCTCGGAGAAACTCTACTTCCCACCCCGACATCGGCTTTCGCACCAACATCCTAAGTGCAAACAGGGGGACCCCCTGACTGGGGGCAGGGGAAGCCAGACTCAAAGAGAGAAAAAATGAACATCAGAAGCAAAGTCTGAAAGTGGAGCTAAGACACAAGAAGCCACCCCCGTTCCAGTTCTCCCTGGGAATGTGGCACCGCAGTATAGGCAATAATTCCTCCGTAACAGCCGCAGTGGCGGTCAGGCTCTCCTCTTTCACGCTGGTTATTTGAGCAGAGAGGTGAGCCGGGGGTGGGTCACTGGTGCCCCTTTTCAAAGGGCTCCCCGCTCCCCGCAATCGGGGGGACACAGAGGGTATCCACCGAGGGCAGGTGTGGCCCTGCGGGACGTGGCCTGAGCGTTGGTCCAGGGAACTTCCCTCAGCTCCATGCCTTATTGAAGTGTCAGGGGACAGGGATGGCTGGTGGGTAACCCAGCAAGCCCCGTGGGCCGGTCACAGTGGACATCGTGGCTTTGGAGGGTGGTAAACTGCATGAAGGTCAATACCACAGGGAAATCAAAGAGGTTTGGGGACTTTATTGCCTCCACTGGCCAATGGCAATGTTTCATCGTGGAGTGACAGGCACTCTGAGAGCACTGGGGGTTCGAAGACAAAGTGCTGCGACGTCAAAGGAACTGACCAGGGCGGGCCATGGTCATTCGCCCTTTACAAGCAGCTCTCGGGCCTCCTTTGACCCCGCAGGCCCTGGGCAGGGAGATCAGGGCTGGCCTCTCGGTGTGGGCGCTGGCCTCACGTGTCTGCGTGTGCGTGCACGCGTGCGTGAGTGTGCTTGTGAGCACACGCAAGTGTGTACGTTTTGCGGGGTAGGGAGGGGTCAGACCTGTTTCCTGCGGCAGGACAATGAAAGTGTGATCTGTTTGGGGCGACCTGAGAGGCTCTAACTTGGGGGAACGTAATGAGATCCATCAAAGAAACCGAGAACGACCTTCGGGCCCGGGGAGGATTTTCCAGTGAAAAGGTGGGGCGACCGTTGGCCCTGCTCCTTATAGGCCAATTGGAATCAGTAAAATATTAAAAAAAAAAAAAAGTCTTCAGGGATACCTGTGTCCAGGGGCAGAAATAAGATGTTATAACTGGTTCTTTGTCCTCTTTCTTTGTGGAGAACCTCCCTGTCAATAATTCATGAGGATGAGAGACAGAGGATGTTATTGAAAAATATTTTTTAAAAGGATGCCATTTAATTTTCCTCTCTTTTCAACTATTCTGATAGCTTGGTACTAATCATTCGAATTAACAGATGGCTTGGCGGTGAAGTCACAAGCAAGCAGAAGGCCAGAGGAGGTATGAAGGATAAAGACCTAATTTATAAGATTTTATAGTGACTGGAGTCTCTGAGATTCTCCTGAGGACTGAGTCTTCCTTTTTAACCCTACGTTTAGTTGGCCGTTCCACCCAAGTGTCCAGCGAGGGTGGGGCAGGGGGACAGGGAGTTTTTTTCAGACAGGACACGGAGCTGACTTAGCAAGCTCCTCAGGTAGATGTGGACTTGTGTGGGCCTGAGTATCGGTACTTCCGAGAACATCTCTCCTCGCCCATAGTCACTTTGGGGCCAGGGCTGAGCTTTGGCATGAGGTGGGTTGGATCCCAGGAACTCAGCTGCTCATTGAAGGGAACGTCACAGGGAGGCTCTTAGGTATCAAGGCACTGAATGTGCCAAGGACGGCACCCACCTGCTTGATGGAAAACCTTACAGTCCAGCATTCTTTCTGGGACACTCATGATTATCCAAGGATAAGAGCCTTCCTTAATAAACTGTGGATAAGTTGATACATTTAGTCTCTCTCCTTCCCTCCCTCCCTCCCTCCCTCCCTCCCTCCCTCCCTCCTATCAGCGTCTGTCCCTGCCCTTCAGGGTAATTTTTACAGTATAATGTACATTGACTGCCAAGCCAAACCACAAATCATGCTCAAGACGTAGAATTTTATGAAGCTGATGGGAGTGAACACTGGTTTGATTCATACTCATTGGCAGAATCAGACCCAGTGACAAATGAGCTAGAGGGAAACTGATGAGCATGGCTTTTGGTTTCTTTGTTTTTCAAGATACACTCTCAAAGTCCTTAATTCTTCACTATTTACAGTGAAATTTGGGCCCCCGTTGTGAATAAATTTATTTTTGGTGGCCTTTCCCCAGTGGCAAAGATTTCAATTAATAAGGACCCTGTTTACCCAGCTGACAGGCCATCTCCCCGTGTCCCAGGGCCTGGCACGGTGGCAGGTCCTCAGTAAGTGGTTTGTTTTTTAAAATTTATTTTTGTTTTTTTGTGTGTGTGAACCACTGAACGAACAGAAGTAAGCCTCTTATCCTCAGCTTCCTTGAAGCTCAGCCTCAGTTGAAAGGACGATTAAACCAGCACCTAATCTTCCTTGGGAACGAAGCAATGGGCAGGGAAGTCGCGTTTCTGGTTGCATTACGGACATGCGTTAGGAACAGGAGAGTCCAGCGGGTATCTAGGTAGGCGGGCAGTGGGCTGCCCGGCGTAAAAGAAACTTCATTTTTCTTTTCTTCATAAAGAAGCTTTTTCACCTAAAAAAGAAGCTTTCAGCTTCCCCTAGCCCCTTCACGGATTCCACGGTGCAGCATTGCGAACTTCAACCTTCAGGATCATCTGTCTAATACCTGCTCCGCTTTACAGGCGAAAGCTCTATAATGGAAGAGCGAGGCAGTGACTTTGAACCTGAAGATGTTCACGGGCCTGCCTTTTCACCTGGGATGCTCTCTTCCCCTCTAGTGGGGCCAAGTCTTACCTGGGGGGCTCATTGCCAAAGACAGCCCTATAGCCAAAATCCCCCGCTGTCCGAATTATCTGCGGAAACCTACAAATGCAACCCTAAAGGTGTAGCTGGCGTCCGCGACCCTGAGCAGAAGTTCTCGCGCACAATGTGCTTGAGGACCGTTGTGGTCAAGGAAGAAACCACCCATGGAGCTGCTTTGAGGATAGCAGCAAATCCTCTCGCTGAGCAGAGGAGTGAGAAAGTCTCAAGTGTCCCTGCTTGGTTGCTCTTCCGTGTACAGCATTTGTTTCTAGCACCCAGCCTCTAAACCCTTGGTGGCATCTTAATGGATTGGTCTGCTGTGGGGGGATTAACTAAGATATTGGAGCTGTGTCTTCCGGGCAGTGCTGGGGACAGCATGTCTCCAAGGTCAGGGTTTAGAGTAACTGTGTGATAGGACCGGGCGGGGGTGGTTTCTCACCTCCTCTGAACACCTGTTGTTCTGCTGCCGGCTTAGGGATGGGAGGGCACATCTCTGCGTAGCAACCACTCTGTGCTGCCTTGGGCCAGCGGGTGCAGGTCCGCTGAAGACCACATCTTCTACTAAAGGAGAAGTTTGCTGCCAAGTCAGGGCAGGAAAATGGCCTCTGTAATGTTTACTCTTCAGGGTAGAGACCTGCCTAAGAAGAGATGTCCAGGTGCACGCACGCGTGCCCATATCCACGTTTCAGTGTTACTTTCCCATTAGAAAACGCCATTGAAAACCGCACATGTCCTCACGGAGTGGGCGATACACCCATACACCTGATCAGAACCCCTTGCGCGCTCTCTTTTGTGGGGGTTACACAATCCCTGATGAGGTCACTCACCGACATGAATACTTTTCTTTCCAGCGTGGGGCACAGGGGCGGAGAAACACAATTATCATTGAATTTTGCTTGCGTTTCGAGTGCTTGCTCTCTAGACTCCGGGAAGCGAAGCCATCAGCACACAGCCTTATTACCGGTCTCCTAATATCACAGGTATTGACCCTGGGCTGCAAACAAGAGCCTCATAATTAGATTTGCTCTGTGTTTGTGTTTATGGGCACATCTCTTTCTCTCCAGCCGATGACACAGCAGCCTTTATTTATTTTTTATTATTGAAATACTCCATGTTAAAAGGACCCGCTCCATTAACTGAGCCCTGTTCTAGCTACTTCAAGGCTGGGATACATTAAAACATTCCGTCATATGAAGAGTGCTCTTATATATTTCCTTAGAAACGCATTTTTGGAACTGAATGGGGAACATTGATGTGGTTGAGGTTAATTATTCGGGTTTTTGCCGGGCACATTGGGGACGCGCTGCCTCTGCCGGAACACAGACTAAAATTGGAGCGCCGAAGAGGAGGGAGTGTGGCCCTGTGCCCGGATGACACATCTGAAGTCGTATTGATTGAGGGAGATGTTCTATTGAATGATAAGAGCGACGCTGGGTTAGGGTTGCGTGATGTTTCCTGCAGCTGGCCGGGCTCAGAGCAGTAAACAGCGTGATGTTGGGGCTGCGTCTCCAAGGGAGAGTCTAGAAAACTCTAACTAAACTCGGGAGGCCCTGTCAACTTAGGGGGCTCGTCCTCTTCTGATCCCCCAACAAACTGGGGATGAGAGACCCTTATTCTTCCTTTGCTCGCAGAGGGACTGAGACTCAGAGGCCGGCAGCGAGCTGCCCAGAGCCACGGAGATGATCGGCCTGGGGCTCAACAGCGTCCCCCAAGTTCAGGCGACCCACGGACCCCTCGCTGGCGTTGCATCTGCACGCCACCCCTACACCTGTTTGCTTATGTTTTCCTTTAGGCTTGCTTACAAAAACAAAACAAAAAAA
This sequence comes from Pteronotus mesoamericanus, assembly GCF_021234165.1. Lineage (NCBI taxonomy): Eukaryota > Metazoa > Chordata > Mammalia > Chiroptera > Mormoopidae > Pteronotus > Pteronotus mesoamericanus. The sequence goes on along the minus strand of NW_026555105.1, from coordinate 1,345,096 downwards.
AAACAACCAAAAACGTAAATACATTTATTTTACTCTAGTTTTATAAATTTTCACAAAAAAAGTAAATACCTCTACTTTAAAGAGAAACTGTTAAGCTCCACCAAAGAGGGAAAGGCACGGTCCTGTGCCATTAAGAGACCGTTCTGGAAGGAAAACACGAGGAGCCGTGTTTTTGGTAAATAACCCTGCCTGGAACCGGCTGCGGGCGGGCGGGCAGGCGGCCGCCGGGCAGGGCGGGCGTGCTCCCGCTGCTAAGAGGAGAGGAGATGCGGGAGAGTTGGCAAGGCGCGGGGGGCACGTGAGCGCCCACCGGGCCCTTCCTCTTTCTGGGATCAGAGGGATCACGCTGCTTTCCACTGTGTCGTTTGGTGCCATTGAGCACAAAGCTTGTGGATCACCCCCCCCGGGGCTGAGGCCCTCCCGGGGGCCCCTGCTTGTGCTACCACATCCCCTTTTCCCTGTCCGTGGGACCCCCGCTGGCTTGTAATGTCTAATCTAGTATTTCCCCAACTTTGGTAGAGCCTTGACCTGTATAGATTCGGACTCTACGTCCACCAGAGTGGGCTGCAGAGGCCACAGGTGGCATTGTGCAAAGACCGCCCCGCCCGCCCCCAGATCCTGCCTTCTCTGTCTCACTCGGTTGTGGGGGGCATGGGAGCTGCCGAGCCGCTTCACACTCTGCATTTGTTTTGATTGTTGTTCAATTGCAGTTGTCCCAATTCACCGGCCCCGCCCTGCCTGCAGGTCTAAGATTCTGAGATGTTGACCCGAGCCCCGTGGGGTGCCGTCCGGGGCGGAGGGGGCGGTGCCGGGCCTTGCAGACCTTGGCGGGTGAGGTGGGGGGCTTATCTTTCTCCTGAGAACAGCAGGGAGCCGTTGGAGGATGCGGGTGCTGGGGAGGGGGCGGAAGAGACCATGAATGCAGGCCTGGCACAGGCTGCTCCACGCGCCGCCGAGGGAGCAGGGCTTGGGGCGGATGGGGTGGAGGCCGGAGGCCGGGCAGATGGCCCCTGCGGCGGGCCCGGCGTCTTCGCACTTAGAGAGGACGTGGGAAAAGCGATGCTCCATCTAGAGGAAGGGAGAGGCCAGGCCAGGGCAGGCGTAATCATGGATGGTACTTCCTGTAACACATTGCAATACGGGAATAAGGCTAATGTTCGCTTTGGCAGTCGCCCTCGTTCCCTATACCCTCTCCAATAACACCGTGTATTCCCTCCGTCCGTGGCAGAGGAAACTGCAGGTGGCGTTTGAGGTGCATCTGCCAGACTGTCATCTCCACAGGTGCGCGGGCCCAGGTGCGTGCAGGTATGTGTCCGACACGAGAGGTACCGCGCTGCGCATTTCACTGCACAACGTGCTTTTTTTTTTTTTTACTTATCAGCATTTCGATGTTTTTCACAGCTAACGCATCCAGGCCTGTCTCAACCTGTGGCAGGGGCCGAGTCTCTCCAGTGGGAATACCTGGGGCTGGGTGGCCGTTCTCCGGGCGGTTGGGGCCTGTCCAGGATTTCCCGGCCGCCTCGCCCTGCTCGGACTCGCTGCTCGTGGCTCCACGGCCCGAGCGGAGTGTTTCTCTAGGGAAGACCCGAGACGAGCGATGGCTGGGCCTGTGAGTCTCTGGCTGTTCATTGAAAGATGGACATTTCCTAACGCTTCCCAGTTTGGGGCACATTCCCATCGGGGGCATATTAAGGCATCTCTTCTTTCTTTGAATTTATCAAACTTAACAAAATCCTGAAGCTGGGTAAAAAGTGGTACTTTTAATGCCCTTGGACAAGGGTCTTTCCGCTTGACCTGGTACCTCCCAGGGGTCTGTTGTCCAGCCAGGCCCTCCGGTAGAAAAAAACAAGGGTGGACGGATGATAAGATCGCTTTTTTATTTGCAGACAAGTGAGTTTTTTTTTACCAAACTCTAAGTCCACTGGGTACGTTGGATGTTCTCTCCTGATGTTAATGGGTTCGTTCCTTGGCTGAGGCACGGTGTCTGCCTGCTCCCAGAGGGCCCGTCTCTGCAGAGGACACACAGCCACCACACAGGCCTTCCTCTGTGCCCGGCCAACTCATCAGACCCGCTTAGCAACTCGCGGGAGAGATGCATTGATCTGCAGGGCTCCGCGCCCTCCGCGCTCCTCAGCTGACTCACCGGGCCCTCGCCGCCCCGGGGCAGGGAGAGCGGACAGGGGTCAGCGAGGGTTCGGTCAAAGGCGGAGTGCACCCTCTTCCTCACGATGAACAGGAGCCTGGGAGAGGCACTGCTCAGCCCCTCTGCTTTCCTGTGGGGTTGGGGGCCGCAGCCCAGACCCCCAGGATAAAGTGCGAAGGCCGCTGGGCGGCGGAGGCGGGGGTGGTGGCTGCCAGTAGGAAGACAGTGGCTGTCATTGTCAGCGGTCATGGCCCCAGACATTCGTCCTGGTGATCCCAGCTCTGAGATGCTGCTGCCCGAGGTGGGGTTTGAGCTCCGGAGCCCGCGTTAGGGAGGATGCATTGCGCTGTGCGGAGAAGACCCTCAATTTTAATTGGCCGGGATACACACACATGAAATTCATTCTCTCATGTGACACAGACAATGGCTCAGGCTTAGCTGGACCCAGAGGTACCGGGGATGCCACTGGGACTCAGTTTCTCCATCCCTGGGCTCCTCTTTCTTCGGGGCCACCCTCCCCGGCTCCTCGGGCGTCTGCCCAGCCGGCCCACACGTGCGCTGATTCGACTCCTTTTCCTAGCCCCGGTCCCTGGACGATAACCCAGCGGCCAGGCCAGGGCCACGCGCCTCTCCTGGCCCCCGCCCCGGGAACTCGAGAGGCCAGGCCAGGGTCGTGCACCTGCACGGAGGGACGGGTGGGGGCCGCCGCTGCCACAGCCTGCGGCCTGGAAGGCAGTAATGGCTTCCCTGAGGCAGAGGGGCAATGCAGGTAAACACGCAGACGTCCCAGCCGTCTGTGACTCATGGTTTAATGGCATTCTGCGTCTGTCTGCGAGCAGCCGAGCCCCCCACGCCCCGGGAGAGGGGGAGCAGCAGGAGGTGGTATGAGGTCTCTTAAGGAGCTTAGGGACAGGGTGGTGAACCGAGACACACAGCCCGAGGTTCACATGCAATTACCGGGGGCCGCTCGGTGCCAGGCAGTGTGTGGGAGCAGGAAGAGAGGCAAATAAGAACATGACATGGCCCCCGTCCTTAGGGAGAGCCCAGTCTGGCGGAGGGAGCCAGCGCAGACTGGTAAACAAGTCATTACAAATGCAATGCGGTGAGCTCCCTGATCTGATTAAGCCTCCAAATGAGGGATCCTGACAAGGCGGGCTGGCGAGGGAGGGTGGGCCAGCACGAAGGGGGGCATGCCGGGGGGGGGGGGGCTGCCAACACCGTCCCCAAGGCCCTCTGCCCGGCCCCCCGTGGAGGGGCGCGAGGCCGGCCCGTGGGAGACCCGGGGGCCGCCGTCCCTCATCATCCCTCCCCCCTCGGGATCATACAGCGTTTTTTGCCGTACGTACTAAACCGCTGGAAATCGAGGCGCACAGCATTTAACTACTATTTACTTATTTATCTAAAATGCTAAGTGTCTCCCTTGGCAATCACTAATAGATTCCTGCACAATCGGAATGACGCGTTCTGAATCCTAATTTCTGCGCAGAGAGGGGGTAGGAAGACAGACCGGCCAGGACCCTAGGGGCTGGTCCGGGACGGAGGTGGGGAGGCAGGGCCACATTTAAAGAGATGTTGAAACATGGGCATTAATGTGTGCCTATGTTCCAAGTTAAAGAACAAGAGAGAGAGAGAGAGAGAGAGAGAGAAAAGAGGGCCATACTTTCAATCCCCAACCTGAAGTGGGGACTGGTCTGCTTTCTGGGGACTTTCTGCAAACCTCTCTCGCCTTGGAGCTGGGAGAGTCCCTTCTCAGCTCAGTCCGCAGAAGAAGCCTGAGTCTTGCTCTAGAATTTTCTAGGTGAAGTGCCAGAGCCAGTAGCCCAGCGGAATCAGAGGATGGGGCAGGATGGGAAGTTTTGCTCTCAGGCAGGTCAACAGGCCTCCAGATGGGGCACAACAGGGGAAAGGCCTCGGGGCTCACCTCCCTGGCCCTCTCCCCTGCCGCCGCCACCTGCCACCTGGTCTTCAGGAGGCGCAAGGCCTTCCAGGTTTTGGAGACAGGGGAGTTAGAAGGTTACTTCTAACTAAGGTGTTAGGGGCAAGGTGAGACAGGGTGGTGTCGCTGCTGGTGAGCCTGGAGAGGAAATAACTTCAAGTGCTTTAGAGGCAACATTAAGAGACATTGAATCATAATGAGAAAGTCATTCTCTTCTCAAGTCCCTGCTAAGCCTCTTGCTTGCATCATGGAGCAAGTCTTGTTTTGATGCTCATGTCTTTAACCTCCGCCTAACTAACGCTTTACTAATCTCCCTTTTAAACACAGAGAGATTAGGTTTCAACCTCTAGCTAGAATTTGAGAACACAGTCCTGTTTTCACTGTCTCTATTTTTTCAAGGAACTTCCCATACCTGAGACCTCATCTTACCCAGCAGCTGCCTCTTCAAACAGACGTTGGGAAGTCAAATACTCCCCCCACCCTTGTCAGCCCCCGATCGGCCAAGAGTGGTGCAGGGCTCAGAAGTTTGGTTTGGGACCCGGAAGGATCCCTCCGCGTCCTGACGTGTCCTCTCACCCCCTCCACGGGCAGAGCCACCTTTTCTCTGCCCTAGACGCCCATCCGTAACACGGGGGCGCAGTTCCTCAGCCCACAGGTTCTAGAGGCCTTGGCCTACACGGATTCCTTTGCCCCAGGCCTTGAAGACCCCAGGGATATGCTCCTGGGGCGGTGGCGGGTCTCAGGGGCCATGAGATGGGCAGTGGGAAGGCGCTGTGCCAACTGCCAGGGACGCTGCAGGCGTGGTGGTTCGCGTGGCCGAGAGCAGGGGACTGCAGGCTACATGACCCTCCAGGTCGGAGGAGACAGCTGTAAGCCAAAGGAATGAGTGACGAATGGTTAATTTCCAAAGGGGAGCCCGTGGGTATTTGGGGGCGCTGGCATGTCTCCTACAAGGATGCATATGTTGCTTTTCCTGCCCCGGGGGGAGGAGGAGAAGACAAAGGATCTGAATGTGCCTCCACGCCCCCTGGGCAAGGACAGCTCTGCCTTCCTCTCCATCAATTCATTCACATTGCTTGACCTCACCATTGGGTGCTGGCAGGGACCATGGAGAATCTGCTCCAACCAGCTCTGCTTCCTGTGTGAGCTTTTGGACAGTTTCCTCCAAATGTTTTTCCTCATCTCATTTTCAATATGGCCCCACGGGGTTAGGAGGGGGATGCGGTGGCCAGTCTCCATCCTAATTAGGAGTCTCGTCCAAGTCCAGGCACCGAGGAGGAGAAATGCAAGTTTAATTCCAAGGTTTTTCCTTTGCTAAAACTCTTAAAATTTTGGCTTGCTTATTTTCTTAACTTCCTGAGACATGAAAAAGTCATTTTTGTACCCCCCTCCACATAGACATTAATGATTATTTTCAGTCATTTTCAGCTTTCCGTTTTTGCTGTGAGGCACCTGGCGTTCCGGGAATGGACAAAAGCCATTTTTCTAAGTACTCGCATTTGAAATTATTAAGTGTTCATTAAGCACCCCGGGTGCAAAGCACTCTCGGAGATGTTTGTTTCTCAATTTTCTATAATTTCCTTATTTTTTTCCCCCTAGCTAAAGGCAGATTGAAAAATGAACTCAGCGCATTTGAGTGTCTGAATCACAGTTAATGGGCACCGCCCCCTCCCTTAACTGCTCTGTTTTGCTTGTTTCCTCCGTCTCCTTTGCTTATCAATCCGACAAAGTTCTGGGGCTTTTTAACCCCTACTCAGGTTCTAGAACTTTCGCTGTAGTCCTGATTACCTGCCCGGGAGACGCGAGCGCGCACCCCCCCTGACCAGCGGTCGCCCAGGACCGCAGTGAGAGCAATGGAAAAATCCACAGCCGGAAGCGGCAGTCGGGGCGGGGGGGCGGGCAGAGTCGGGGCTGCAGTCTGCGCCCGGGTGCGCAATGAGCCCCTCTCATCACCCCCCCGCCCCCTGCCCCTGTCCCCCCCGCCCACCAGGGGCGCTAGGGGGTCTGCACAGCCACATCCCGGCGTGGACCCTTCTAGAAAGAGCACAAAGCCCCAAGCCCCCCCTCCCATCCGCCCTCACCGGCTCCGTGATTCTGCAGCGGAGAGAAAGCCTGTTTTTTTTTTCTTTTCCTTTCTTCTTCTCTTTTTATTTTTTTTGACAACAGCCTCACATAACCTCAAAAGTTACCCATGAATTTACCAAAACTTTTTCTGAAACTATTTTAACCTCTGGTGGGGGTTAAAAAACAAGCCTTGTGAATTTATTACCCGGAAAAACGAAGCACGACTTGGTATTTTGCAGGGAAATCGGCTTCCACACTTCAAGGGCGCCCCCTAGCGCCCGTCCGCGGCCTGCGAGCAGCCGGCGCGCCCTGGCCCTGCGCTCGTCCCGGCCTGGGCCTGGGCCGCGCCGCCCACGGGAGTCCGCGCCCGCAGCGCCGCGCCGCGCCGCGCGGGGGGTGCCTGTGCCCTTGGGGGACCCGTCCTGAGTACCAGGGCGCCCCTGGGCGCGGGCTGGTGCGGGTCCTTAGGCGTTCAGGTGGCTGAACCAGTCTGCCAGGCTGCAGCCCGAGGAGGAGGGGGCAGGGTTTGACTCCGGTCCTGGTCCTTTTTCAACCAGGCTGGACCCCCGCTGGCGAAGCGACTCCATTGTCTCAGCACGCAGGTGACCCCGGTTTTTCATGTAGTGGCATTGATCTCAAGTAAATGCCTCCCAGATGTGCAAGGATGTAAATGATTGCTGGAAGAGGGAGGGCAGCAGAACAGGAGGGAAGGAGATGGAAAAGGAGACCGGGTGAGAACAGGAGGGGACCGGACCGGGCTGAAGGGCCCTTCGGGCTCCCGTCCTGAGGCCCCGAGGCCCGCGTGGCGGAGCCCAGGCTTCGGCTCCGCACGTGGCTCCCCGCCTTTGCACAAGGAAGCGGCCTTGTTTTTCCTACTGTGCTGGGCAGCGCACCGGCTGGCTTCCAGACCGGGCCGTGTTTTCCAGAAGCACACCCAGAAATATCAAAAGGCAAGTGCAACATAAAGATGCCAGAGGGAGAGAGGCTGCGGCGCCTCGGCCGAGGCCAGGTACAGAGATCAGGTCTGAGTGCCTCCCCCCCCCCCCCCCGCCATGTCCTAAGACGCGCCTTGCCGCCTCTGTTCCTCAGTTTCCCTCCCTGTAACACGAGGGCTGTGACATGGCAGTTCTATCATTTTCCATGAAATTTGAAATAGGGTTTAGCCTCCCATTGAATAGTGAGCATCCCAGTGGGCGTTAGTCATCTCCTAGAGAAGCCAGAGCCAGAATTTTCCATTAGGGAGTAAAGTCTCTCAGTGTGTACATGCTAGTAATGAATGCACAATCAAAGACACACACACACACACACACACACGCAGGAGCTCAGGACCCCAAACATAGTCAGACCGGACCCATCTTAGCGCCCGCCCCCCTGATGAGTCTGAGGGCCCCCTTGGCGCGGGGCCCAGCCCCGGGGGCAGGGTGGCCTCGGGGTGGTCTATCAAGCCCCCAGTGGCTGCTTTCCTGAACATCTACAGCGCAGTTCGGCATTGCTTTTTTGAAGGGCACATCAAGCACATTTTACTGAGTTCCCACTGTCTCCTCGGATGTGGAGGCCTGCTCCAAGTCCCCGAGAGAAAACAAGGACAGAAATTACATGCCACAGTGACTCCGAAAGGCATTCCAGTAAAGACTAGTGAGCGCTGAGGACATGCAACGCCATTCATCTTCATTCGCATGGATTAAACATAATATGTTATTGATTTTTAAAGATCCACACATTAGCGGTTCAAAAGAAATTGGGTTTGTATGTTTTAATATGAAAGCAGTTATTTTCCTCTTTAAAACGGCTTCTGGGGCTGGAGGATTTTCGTCCCTTCTCTCTCTGCAAGAGTCAGATACCGCTCAGCAGAGGGGAAAAACTCCATTTTTGACTTATTCATCTCTGTCTGCCTTACCCTTTAAATTCTGTGTTGTGTTCTGTTGTGTTTAATTTCAATTAATTTGGAGTCATTTAAGTGCCATTTCATTATAGATTCAAGGAAGACATAAATATTACTTTTTCACAATAAAAAATGGGGGGAAATTTTAATGAGTTTTGAGTAATTCCTCCGTCAAGCTGAGCAAACCCACTTCCCCCGGGCTGCTTGGGAAGCCTCCCCGAAGGGGAAGAGGCTCTTTTTGATTTTGTCTGGCTTTGTGTTTACTTTCCCCATCTCTCCCTGGATTTCCCCCATCTGCTTTAGGAGGACTTGCTTCAGTCTGGACAGCTTGCTTCAGTCTGAGCTTCTCCATGTTTCTGAGGACCCGGGACATATTTCTTCTTTGCTTCCGGTTTTGCCACTCAGTGCGTTGGAGGAGTCATGAAGCGGTCATCTGTGCGGTCAGATAGGGAGGGAAACGATGATTTTGTGAGCAGTGTGCCTCGGAGAATGGGAAGCCAGATGAATCAATGCCTTTTGGAAATACGTCTTTGTAGAAAAGCCTGGCTTCTCTCGTCAAAGGCGTGATGGCGTCCCATAGGCACACACGTTGGATGATTTTCCAGGGGCTGGGAGCAGACAGTCAGGTTTGAATTTTAGGTCTGTCACTGTCAGTAGGTGATGTGACAGAAATCCCTAATCCCACCGTTGTCTTGACTTGGCTGGGAGGGTGGCGGGGGTCAGCAGGTGTCCACGGTGCCCACCCGTCTTGTTCCCTGGGGCACAAGGAGGGTGAGTAATGCCCGGTAACAGGCAGGAGAACATTTTGGTATGAGTCACAGTTCTTGGTAGCGAGGGACCAAAATCCAACTCAAAAAGGTTTCAGCACAATAGGGAATGTGTTTGCTCATACAATGAGGAGCCCGGGCTGGGTCTGCAGACTCAGATGATGTCACCAGGACCCTGGGCCTCTTCCTTCCTTCCTTCCTATCCGAGGTGGCTTTCCTCTGGGGGCCTGCGCCCCGAGGTGTGTGGTGGCCTCGGTGGCCCCGCTCACACCGCACTGGCTGAGTATGGATGGCAGAACGAGAGGTTCTAATGGAAGCCCCAGCACTGACTGTGACGTAGTGAGGTTCGGGTCGCAGCTCTGGCTGTGAGCATTCTGGGGACCATGCTGCCTCCTAGAGAAGGGAGGTGTGATTATAAGCCAGCCACCCTCCGCTGGGCAGGGATGTTCTCCGAAGGAGGCTCAGGCTGCTGAAGTCAGGGGACAGCAGATGTGAGTGGCAGTGTACCCTTGCTTCCTGGGCACAGGCGGTCGCAGAGGCGTTGCGGGCAGCTGGGTGCGTGCTGCATGCTGTGTGCCGCTGGCGCCCTGCCCGGATCCCCGCTCAGGCCAGGGACGTCCTCTGCCTGCATCCTGGATGTCAATGGTGACGGCCGCTCATGATTCTTATCTGACCCCCTCTCTAAAAGAGCGCCCCCTGCTGAAGGGAGCCACTGAGCTCCCAACTTGTACCCAGACACGTGGCCCTTCAGCCCCTCTGGGGGGTACACATTTTGTGATGTGGCTCCTACCCCAGAGGCCCCATGGGCTCCCTGTCAGCCGCCTCTGCCATCTTCTCCCCATCTCGCTCACTCGCTCCACAGGTGACTGACACGAAACCCCAAGATATCAGCTCTCTGTCAGTCATGCAATGCTGCTACTTATTACATATACCCCAGCAGAAGAGGACCCCTGTTTTCTCAACTCAAAGACTAGAAGGGATTTCAAGGCTGACTGGGAATATAGCATCCACAGATGCAGATGAAGTTGGCAAGTTTCTACTCACCACACTTAATTCACTCATCTAGACACATATACCTCGTTCAACCATGCATTACATAAAGCATTGGTTGGGTGATACTGTGTTCTCTGCTCACATTTCACGAAGCCATTCTAGGTGAACTTGCAGCGTGTGTCTTTGATATGGCCTTTGTCATCGCCAGAGACTTGCTTGAGTCATCTAATAGGGTTTTCAGAGCACTGCATCTTCACTTTCATCCTCGCTCTTTCAGATTTAGGACTTTTAGAAGCTGAGTACAATGCTGTCATAGAAATCTACCCCCAGCCAAAAGAACCCATTTAGATAGCGTTGAGACAGCCGCTTTTATTTCTCTGGTAGGTGTCTGTTCGCAATTTCCACCAAATAAACATGTCCTATTTTGCTTTTAAAAGCAGACTTCAAGAGACTTGTTTACAACATTCGGTGCTTATAATTGTGTCCCAAATGCCCAGGAAGAATGACTACATTTGTTTTAAAGGTCTCCTTCCCATCATCTTTTAAAAATCAATTTTGTCAGGCGATAGCTGCAAGTGACCCCAACCAGCATTGATTGGCATTTCAGGCTAATGAGTCTTTCTCAACAGTGTTTTGTAATTCCAAACGAAGTAATTGGGAGAGTTTCCTACAAAGTGAGAGAGTTTGGAAGGATTTTATCATAAGACAACTGCTTCTTTCCTGAAGGATAAATGTGGGGGATAAAACCTCTCTAATACGCAGACACATACAGTCCTCGGCATAACACGTCTCAGTGATCCGAGAAGGCCCCGCAGTGGGGCCACCTGGCCTTCCTTGATTCTGAAAGTGAAGGGGAATTTGGGAGGACAGGGAGAGGGAGTGCTTTCTTCATGTTACTATAAACAGAGGCAGAACAAGACCCCAAATCTAAAAGAGGATCCAATCCTAGGGGGATATTTGGGAGCAACTATGTTTTTTCACACATTACTTTAAATAGTCATTCATTCTAATCCTCTTTATTATGGACATTTTTTACTCTCAAGCTGCAGTTCTATTAATTGCTCAGCCATATTATACTTTGTTTGTAGTATCTTCTATTATCTAATAAGAATAATAATCGGAACAATCTCAGCTAGTATCAGTGGGGCACGTACCATGGTCTAGTCACTATTCTGAGCCCTTTGTCATCTCCTTGAAAATTTGACAGGAATAAGAATGCCTTATTCCTGCACCAGGGGAGGCCGTAACTACGCTCCTTTTATAGATGCATAGAACGGTAAAGTGACCTATTGGAGGTGACACACAAGCAGGTCCTATGAATCTAGGCAGTCTGACCCCAGGCCCAGGTCATTACATGGCCTGCTTCTCATTCCAGACCTCGCTGGTTATAATTGGAAGCCCCAACGCATAGGATGTTTACTTCTGTGATTTGTGAACAAATAATCTGAAAATTTTTAATGAAAAAATACATATTAATCATCATAAATATATCCATATGTCTTATGTCAAAGGCATATACTTGCTATATAGCATTAGCTAACTTATAGCAAATGTATGGTTTACTTGTGATATAAGTCAGCTACTGCTGTGTAACAAAACACCCCCACCCTCAGTGGTTTATAACAAGAAGTATTCCTTATTGCCCATGAGTCTTTGGGTTAGCTGGGCATTCTGCTGGTTTGAGCCAGGCTTGGCTCATCTTGCTAGATTTTTTTCTAGTGTCTGTGGGGTCAGCTGACAGGTGGGTGGAATCTGGCTGCTCTAGCACGGCCTCCCCCGGTGCATGGAAGTTGGTTGGCTGCTGGCAGGAGGGCAGGGCAGGGGTGAAGAAGCAGATGTCTCCCAGCCTCCTGTGGGCTGAGAGACAGAAAGAGAAGGAGAGAGAGCAGAAGCACACAGAACTCTTGCAGCCTCTCTTTGGAACTAGCATGATGTCACCTCTGTTGCATCCTACTGGCCCAGGGAGTCCCAGGACCAGCCTGCATTCAGGGATGGGGAAATGGCTTCACCTTGGCTGCAGAAAAAGTAGGAAATCCAGCTTTTAGCAGCTCAGCAATGTGTCCAGCTGGAAGGTGGATTCTGACCACCAAGAGACAGTGTCAGAACCAGGGACGCAGCTGGCCTGCTTGTCACATGGGCCGGAGCTAGAGACAGTGTGAAAGCCCACCGCCTTCTCCTTGCAAAACCTCTGTTCCTAGTCATACCAGCAATGTCACTTTCTGGACACTAGTCAAAGGCCAGGTCGCTCCTCTGTGCTTGAGTGTAAGTCTCTGTACCCCGTCCAAAGATCCCACCTTGGACTGAACTCCTTACCACGTAACAAGTCAAGTGAACAACAACAACAACAACAAATTACAGGTAGAACTTTGAAATTCTAGGTGGGGGAAAACATGTTTTTGTCTGTTGATATTCAGAAAGCCAAGTGATACCACTTCAAGAATCTTGTTATTAAACATTCATGTGGAAGTTTCCAGGCTTGGGGACAGGCATGTTTCTTTCTACGCTCTTCCACTTCCCAATGCTTCCATCTTGAACGAACTCCTCTGGCGTGCTCTCCCCGCCAACCGTAAGGTGGGAAACAAGGTTTCCCCCTCGGCCTGCACCGGTCCATGTACTGCCCCGGGGCTGTGTGGTCTCAGCCTTGGCACTTCCTTTTGCTCATTGCTCACGTGGAGGAATCTCAAATTATATGGCGAACTCTGGCAATCACAGGAGTAAAGGCACCTTGCTATTATTTACATAGAACGAGGCATGAGACCATCATAACCATGCATGGATATCTCATGGTTCCTTCCCTGTACCCCCGCCGATCACCCTGGGAGAGTACGTGGATGGCCTGTGTATACCCCCGACAGGAAGTTGGTATCACGTGTAACCGGGAGCACACAGACTCCGTGGGACACGCATGTGTGAGCTGGCCTCACCCCCAGTCCCCCCCGCGGCCTTCACGGCCAGGCTCTCTGCTGAGAGGGGGTGGAAAATTAGGGGCACCTTCTGTCCCCTCTTCTTTGGGCCATCTTCAGATACGGGGCCTCCTCCTTTCAAAATTCATGTTTAGCGTTTACAGAGAACTACCCCTTTAAAGAAAAAAATACCCTTGATGAATGCAAATTGACATTAAATGGAGTTTAAAAAAACGATCAGGGTTTTTAAATATGATTATAATCAGCGAGAATAGTGGAGCAGAGTGAAATCATTATTGATGTCACCCGTGAGGGTGGGAGGGAGGAACTGCTGTGAATTAATCAGAAGAGATTTTCTGTACAGCCTGCCCACTGTGAACTCTGGTTAGGGTCCGCCCCCGCCCTGGGACCCCCATATGCTAGACACTTAGTTAACCGTTTGATGAACCAGGACCTGCTGCCACATTCACGGGACACCTCTGGGTCGGGATTCTATTTCCGGTTTTGAGGAACGCAGTGGGGCGAGTTTTGGAGTCAGGCTAGTTTCGCTCCGTAAGTTCAGGCAACGGGTCCTTCTTCAGCACCTGGTAGGAGGGGCCGACTCCTCCCGCAGCGGAGGAGGACGCCGGGCCCGGGGAGGGGGTCCTGCCCTTGCACGGTCTCCGCGCGGAGGTGAGACTTGATGATTGTCTTTCCGACCCAAGGCGCAGAGCTCGCTGCCTGCCCACTGCGTGGAGCGCACGGAAGACGCGCCTGGGCGGCGTCCTGTCCTCAAAGAGCCGCGCACGGCGTCGCGCAGACCTGCAATAAAGGAGTCAGGAGAGAGTGCGCTCTCAGAAGGCGTTTAGGTTTCGTGTAGGTTTTGAGACACCCAGAGCAACGGAAGTGCAAGACCGCCACCTTCCCCACAAAGCTCTGCCAGGAGAAAGGGGTTGGCACAGACTTTCAAAGAGTACCTGGCACATCGCTCCTTTTTGTTTACGTCAACAAAGTTTGGGAGATGCCTCAGAGGGTCCCCACGTGCGCCTTCTTTTCCCCTTGTTAACATCCCACCTGAGTGCGGTGCCTCCGAGACAATGGGCGCTACGTGAACAATGGAACCATTGCCACGCGCTCAGCACAGTGCTTTGTTCGGATTCCCCAGCTTTTCCCTAGAGTCCTCCACCGGGCCCAGAACCCCTGCCCCGCCGCCCCCACTGCGTGCCATTTGCTCGTCTTGTCTCCTTAGCTCCTCTTGGCTGTTCTTCTTGTTTTTGATGACCATGACTGTTCAGAGGAGTCCTGCTCAGGTGTTTTGTGGGACGTCCCTCTCCTGGGGTCTGCCTGGTGTTCTTCTCACGGTGACAATGCGGTGGTGGGCTTGGGAGCAGGACCACAGACGTAAAGCATCCTCCCTGTCACCGCGTATCAAAGGTCCATACTGTCGACCCGACTGGTCGCTTTGGGGGTTGACCCCAGTCACTGGCTGCAGCGGCGCATGTCTGGCTCCCCGCTGTCGAGTGGCCCTCCCTTCCTGCCACCTTCTGACTTCCCACCCACGGGAGTCGTGCGTCTCTCTACCAGCAGCGCCCAGGCCTGACTTTGTGTCCCTCTCTCCCACGGGCCTCCGGCCCTTGCAGACTCTGTCCCCCGCCCTGCTGTGGCCCGCTCGCCCTGTCCTGTCTCCTGTGATGCATGGAGCAATTAGTATTTCTGGAACAAAGAGAACCCAAAGCCGCTACGTGACACCAAGTTCACCACCGTGTTTACCCAAACCAAAACCTTATTGGAAAAGTAAATTACTTTTATTTTCCTTGAAAATATTCGATATGAACTGCATTAAAATCCTTGCTGAGAAAACATACCCAGAACCTGTAATCAGAGGAGAGATGTTGCCATAAAAAAAAAGAAAGAAAGAAAGAAAGAAAGAACCACAGGGTCCACGCCTAGATTGAAGCCTACTTTACATTTTATTATTTACCCCGTACTATTTCATCGCCTCTCATCGCCTCCCCCTGAGTCTCTGGGCCAGTGGGCCCAGCCGTCTGTCCCTCAGAGAACTGTGAGGATAAGGGGCATGTGTCCCCTCATCTTCCAGCCCGTGCAAGGGAGCAGGGAGGGGCGTTGGGTCCTCATCTACAAGAGAGAAATATTTCTGAGATAAATAGGTTAATAATGACTTAAAATAGGTTTTTTAATGGCTGTTTTTGACCAGCAAGGCTAGCACCATCTTGAAATGACGGGAGGGATACAGGACGCTGGTTTTTCTGCCTGCCTGTCTGTCCGTCCCTCACTCTCCGCCTGCGTGCTGGGGCCTCCTGCACCATGTGAAGTCCTTGTGAATTCACCCCTCCTTCCAGGCCTGTCTGAGGTCCCTCCAAAGCAAGATGTTTTCATGCTGCGGCCGTTCCTATTTCTGCCTATATGCAGCCAGGCGATCGACAGAAGGCGAGTCTGTCTGTCCATCCCCGGCCCAGCCAACTAGCCACGTGGGCCAGCCTCCCACGTCGTCCTGCAGGGGTAGAAGTGGGGAAAGGAGCACACGGCGTCTTCTGGGCTGATCCTTCGCTCCCTTCAGGATTGGGGGTGGCTTTCCTGGGAGCCCTCTGCCCTCTGGGGAAAGAGGTGTCTTAGATGGAAAAGTAGCCAACTCTTGTCCTCTTCGGGGGTACGTGCTGTTGGCAAGCTTACCGAGAAAAGCCAAAGTCTGTCCTCGTTCATTATTTTTCCCTCTTGGCTTAGAAAGAGAAGGGAAAAGAAAAGAGTTCATTCCCCTTCTCTCCCTTCCCCCTGCTTTAAAATTCTTGAGAGAGGAGTTATGAGCATAACAAAACTCTCATCTAGAAAATGTCCCCGAACCTGCAATTACTGGAGTGTGGCCGCCTCGTTCAGAGTTCTAGAACGCGTTTCTACATAATGCCCCTTTTCAATGCTATTATCTGTGCCAGCCTGTTTCTGCTCTTCGCAGCCCTTCTCTCCTGCATTTATTAGAGGCTGGCTAAGGTTTCTCACCCAGAAAAAACCTGCAGGATAATGAACTCTCCTCGATCGTCCTTCCCGGTGGGTATGGGTTAGGGGACCATTTGGAGGGGAAAATGGATTGCCTTGGGCCCTTGTATACACGGCAGCGAGAGAAATATTCTGAGATCATAAAGACCAATATGCTTTCAAAATCGACTTTCTGAAGGCTGTGTTTTCACGGTGATGTTAATTTTTTTTTTTTTTAACGATAGGAGGCCTCTGGGCTGTTGCTTCTCCAGCTTAGCTGTAGCCTGGGGGTGGGGCGCCTGGGGTTTGGGGAGCCCCCCCACAATGATTTCTCCATTGAGGGCTATTGGGGCCACCTCCACACTCAGGGTGTTGTTGAGGTCCCGAAGACATCTTTGTTGATAGTAACTGCTCACCTCAAAATCAACCCAGACCCCACAGCTGCCCCGGACAGAGCCTGGAGCCTGGGGAGGAGGTGGCTGCTGGCCCGGAGCTGCGGCGGGACTTTCCTGAGCACGGCCAGCCCCCAGCAGCCTCCCTCTCCCGACACGCCCAGACAGGGTGGGCTGAGTTAGCAAATGAAAATGCACAGCACCCAGTTGAAACTGGAATTTCAGATAAGCAATGGGTATACGTTTTTTTAGCAGGGGTAATGCCCCAAATATTAAATAGGACGAACTTGTGCTAAAAAGGATTCGCGGTTGACCCCAAATTCACATTGAACCAGGCACCCAACTCTCAGCTGGCAGCCCTGCCTGAAGGCCCGCGGACCCCCCTGAACTTTCTCTCTCGTCTGATTTCACCTTCAGAGCCTGGCCGGTCTGAGGTTCCCGATCTGCCCTCTCCCATCTGCCTGCTGCCTGTCTTTGGCTGGGTTTACTCTGAGATGTTCATTATTCAAACTCTTAAAAAAAAATTTTTTTTTAAATTGATTTGAGAGAGAGAGAGGGAGGCAGAGAGAGAGAAACATGGATTTGTTCTTCTGCCCATCCACACGCTCACTGGTTGATTCCCACACATGCCCTAACCAGAGATTGAACCCACAACCTTGGTGCATTGGGACAATGCTCTAACCAACTGAGCTACCCTGCCAGGGCCATTCAGATGCTTCCTCTGTTGCCTCCTAAAAGGGTGGGAGGCTGGTTCTGGTTACTTGAGTGCCTGAACCTCACAATTCCCCTGGAATCAGTCCATTTTGATCTCTCTCTCTCTTTCTCCGCCCCCCCACCCCGGCCCCTGTGTCTCGTTCAGTCTTTTCTCGTTCGGTTGCTTGGCTCAAATTAGGTGTTTGCTTCTCGAGCCTGAGGTCCCTCCACGGAAACCCTGGAGTTCTGCCTGGAGGAGGGGAAGGGGGCGGGGCGGAGACGGGGCCCCAGGGCCGCTTTCTCATCAGGAAGGCCGCCTCTGCTTTCTGCCCACTGCCTATCGCGACCGCAGGGGAGAGGGGTTAATTTTCTCGTTGAAGTTCGGGAGGCGCGGGGGGGGGCATCTGAGCTGCACCATCCAGCTCAGAAAACACCCTGGGCAGCCGTAGCGGGGGGCCAGCCTCTCCCACGCAGGGCGCCTTCCTACGCTGAAGCTGGTTTTCATTTCCCCATGCCGCACATGGGAGCTCATGGCCCCTCGTCCCCTCCCCCTGGGTTTACAGGGGCTGGGGGGGTGCATCTCCCCAGGGAGGGGCGCTTTCATAATAATGCCCTGTGCTCGGTACCTCTTCCCAGGGAATACAGTGGAGGGGATTTGGCACGAAAAATGGATAGTCTTGCTTTCCTCTGTCTGAGAGAAATACTGGACAGAGAAGAGATGACTGGCTCTCAACAGAGAAGTTTTGAAAGTTGCTCTTGCGTGGAGAAGTTGACAGCATCTCGCAGAGAGGAGAAGCCCGAGGGACACCGCGCTCCCTCCCGCCAGCCTCTGCGGCCCCCCGCGGCCGCCCCCGCCCCCCCCCCCCCCCCCCCCCCGCCCCCGCGCTGGCTCCTCCTCGGCGCCGCCGGAGCCCCGCCCCGCCCCGCCCCGCCCGGGCCTTCCTCTCTGACGGGTGTCGGTGCAATTTTCTCATTATTTTTCTGTCAGCATTCACAGAAACAGTATAAACGACGTTATTCCGCAGCCATTATGTTAGTTTACTCCACGATAATTTGAGCTGTGGATTCTGTTTCTGATGTGAATTTCGTGATAACACAGTGTTACACAGAAGGCAGGGAGATTTCCCGACCGCGTGCGCAGTGACAGCTGCCGGGGTTCCGCGACCCTTTCCCGCTCCGCCGCCTCTTTTCATTGGACCTTGGTGTCCCGTGCGTGCGTGGGGTGGCGGTCCTTCCTCTCTGCACACATGTGACCCAGGCCCCCGCCTCCCGCCTTGACTTCTCTCCAGGGAACGTTCCAGAGAAGCAGCTCCATTGACCCGGCTGGCTGTCCTCCGAGGACCGGGCCCAGCGGCCGGCTCTGCGGACTCGGGCGCCGCCGTGTCCAGGCCCCGCTCCCGCTGCGCCCCCCGCCCCTGCCCCCCGGGGAACTCCCCGGGGGCGTGATGTCGGTCACCCTCTTTTCCAGTGAAGACCGAAGGGGCCCGTCCTGGTTTCCGTCAGGCCGTGGACGCCCTTTTCCCTCGGTTGCTGCGGAGTCACTAACCAGCCTCCTCCTGTGAGGGGCGGACCGGAAAGCCTCAGGGCGGACGAAAAGTTGTTTCATTGCCTCCACGCCGGGACGTCCCGGGGAACTCTCCCCTGTCCAAGGCGGCCTACTCGCCTACGTGTTTATCTTAGAAATCAGATTTCTTAATTAGTTTCGCAGGGTTCGAAATTCTGTCCGCGGGCCATAACCCATCTGGTCCAATGCAGAGGAAGCTGACGCATGGGGCTCCGGGTCTAGACGGTGGTTTCTGACGCTCACAAAGTCCGGCCGCTCGAGCTCCACGTCGTAAAAGGACGAGTTTCTGACGCGGGGGTGAGGACAAAGGAGTGTGTCCCGAGGGCTCCGGAAGAGGTCGGCGCGCCTCGTCCTATCATCGCCCGTTCCTCCCGGCTTGCAGGCCCCGGTAACCTTGAGGCTCAGGTCTTCGTGCCGCCTTCGTGGCGGGGCCCGGCCTTTGTCCCTGGCTCTGGTCTTGAGCGTCCGCCTTTATTTTCTGTCTGGATCCATAGAAACCACAGAGAGGCTCTTGCTCAGAAACCGCGGCGGGCGTGGCGTTGCTCCCGGGTTGCCAGGGCAGAAGCCCTCCTGCCCTTTGAGGTGGAAATCTTGAGACAAGAGGAAGCCGCCGGGAAAGCGTTTCAATGGCAGCGTGGTCCGCCCGGTGGAGTGTCTTTCCTTGGTTAAGAAAAACCACATTTGTAAAATAAGCCTGAAAGCATCCATTCTGGAGGAAACCTGGGTGTGGCAAGGTTCTAAAGAGACCGTGGGACCGCTGTTCTTCTCCCCCTTTTTACACCAGTCCCCTGGTCCCTGAATAG
Source organism: Pteronotus mesoamericanus (assembly GCF_021234165.1). Lineage (NCBI taxonomy): Eukaryota > Metazoa > Chordata > Mammalia > Chiroptera > Mormoopidae > Pteronotus > Pteronotus mesoamericanus. The sequence continues at coordinate 1,325,989 of NW_026555105.1, read as the reverse complement.
TTTGAAGAAATGCTGTTGAATTCCGGACCGGTTCACGATTTCACGTGACGGGGATATTTCGAACTGGCTCTTCCATTAAGGTTGTTTGGAAGACATACCTGAGTGGGAGAGAGTGTTCAGCTCACCAAACACTTGCCTTCCTTCAAAAAATAAGATAGAATAAAGTAAAAGCCAAGAGGATGGAACAGCAGGTATTCTGAGGTAAGAAAAAAAAATGCCTAAGTACCACACGAGATGGACTATCTGAACATGCTAGGAAGTCAGGGAAGTGTTCCCGCATCTTTTTTTTCTTTTTTCTTTTTCTTTTTGGTCAAATTAGGTTCTAATTCAGACTTGAGGGAAGCTCTAGACTCAGAATGGTTCCTTTCGGAAGGAGATAGGAAAAAGCAAAAGTGATGAGGCGGACACTAGGGTCTTCTTTCTGGTCTTTGTTTCCAGAAGTCAGTCTCTTTCCCCCCTTATCATGATGAATGCAGGAGAAAAGGGGAGGCCTTTCTTGCCGGTTGTGATCGCTGAAACGGATCGATTTCTGCTTTTTAAGGATGCAAATCCGGAGGGAGAGTGAGCTCTCTCAGTTGCCTCCATTACATCCCAAGAAATGACCGTCTTGTCCTGACTCATTTAGTGCCGAGATACTTTGAAAATAATAATTCAGAGAGTAGGTACTCTTGATTTCAATCCTGGCATTATGGATTTTAAGTGGTATTTTCAATAATTGTGTTTGTTTTTTTCTCCCTTCACCTCATGTCTGCTTTTCTTTTTAAATTTTAGGTACATGGTCTGGTTGCAGACTTTTAACTTAAGGATTGATTTTTAAACATGACTTTCTACTACATATTTTTCAGGGTAAAAAAAAAAAAACCCACCCCATCTCAGATTGATCGCCTTTCATCAAAGAAATAGAAAAGAAATGAGGTACCACTAAGAAAAGTAGTTTCTGACATAAAAGCGTATGATGACTCAGAAGAGACAAACTTTCAGAAAATTGCATCAGGAGAGAGAAATACTCTGTTAAGTAGTTAGACTTTGATCAGAGTATTTTTCTGTCCCTCTGATGGGTCGTTTAAGTACTTTTTCTCTGAAGAGCTGGGTTGGGGCTTCTTAGTCATCTTGGTTCTCCTTGGATGGTTTTGTGAGGTGACATTTAGAGATTACTCAGTCTGGTCACATTCGACTCTTGAGCCAGATTACATGAGGTGTGATTCATAACTCATCTCCCTTGTGGCATTTCCCACAATACTAATCGTTGTGAAATGATGTCCTAATTTCCGTCTCTTCGCCTACGTGTACACGGCATCAACAAGGTAGAATGGAGCTTCTGATCATTAACAATAAGCCTGCACTTAATTCCAGGGTGAGGGAGACCTTTTCCTCCTTTCCATCCTTCATCCTTTTTCCCTCCCTCCTGTCCTCCCTCCCTCCTTCCCTTCCTTTCTCCTTCCCTCCCTCCCTTCCTTCCTCCCTTCCTTCCTTCCTTCCTTCCTCCCTCCCTTCCTCTCCTTTACTGCCTTTCTCGCCAGCATCTCTTCTTTTAAATTTTCTCCATAACTGAGCTTTTAAGCAACTGAAGCCTGTTGCCTGGGTTTCCCCTCCCCACTCACACGGTTGAAGGGATCTCCCCTGAGGCTGCATTATCAAAGCAGCTGTCTTTCATTGAAGAAATGGAAAGTTAAAGAGAACTTCTCTGACAGGTACTTTCTGCGATAAAAGGTTTACCTGATCGTGTTGAGGAGGTAGAATCGCTAAATACCCTGTAAGGTTGGTGATGTAATTCTCTGAAATGAAGTCGATGGACGTTTTTCCCTTTCTTTTTAGCCTTTAAACTATTAGTCTGTCATGAGTGAATGGGGACAGGTGGGCTGGGGATGGTCCCTTGGTATTTCCCTCGCCCTGTTCTCTGTCACAAATCACCTGTGATGTTTTCGGGAGAGAAACAAGATGGCAGCCTGAACCCCCAGGTCCCCTCATCCGCCAACTCCCTTCCGCGCCCCCGACTGACAATAATGGCTCCGCTCCATTATTTTCCCTGTCAGAATTAATGGGGAGAGATTCTTTTCCCGAAGCCATTAGTTAAGTAATATTGCTTACAGAATTGCTGAAACAGGATAACACCTCCTTCTCTGGGGTGTAAATCTTAAGAAATGATGGGGCAATTGCTTAAACACATCAATTATATGCCAAAGCCTGAACTTCTTTTCTCTATAATTTTCATTTAGAGTTAAGAAAGTTTGAAAGTAATGATCCATAAAGTAGGTTCTCTTGATTCAATTTTGGCACTAAATAATTCAAATAATATGAGCGATTTTTTTTTGTTGTTGTTCTTCATTTAGGTTTTTCAGCTTCCCTTCAATTTGTCCTCTCTTTATTTTAGGACCCTCTCCTGTTGTCTGAGCATGATTAGAGTTTCAACTTACCAAAAGACTTTAAGCATTCTTTCCCACTAAATATGTTTTTTTTTTTTTTTTGGAGAAAATGGTAAGTGAAGTGTTCTCAAACTGATTGCCTTTCATTAGAGAAAGAGCACAAAAATGCAAACCATAGAGAAAAGTGGTTTCTGAGAAAAAAGATGGGAAATGATTACTCGGAAGAGGCCAAATTTCAAAAAAAAAAAAAAAAAAAACTAGGATAGTACAGAAATACTTCAGATTTGGTTAGAGATGGAAAAATACATTTTCCTCTTTCTTTCGTGAGTCAACTTTTCTCTTCCCGAGAAACTAAACTTTGGTTGTAAACACGGGAGGATTGAGCTCCCTGTCCCGGAGGTGCATCCTGTCGGGGTGGGGCCAACCTGCAGCTTTGCCAGGTGCCCTGGGGCTTTTCCTCGTTATTTTCAGTCTTAGTTTTAGAGTCAGTGCCATGGTTTATCTCTTAGTTTTCTTTCAAACCAGTAAAGCAGCACCATGTTTGTTGCAACAAAGAAAACAACATGGATATTAGGGGGGCCCCAAAATCCAGGATTACCTTCTGGAGGGCAGGTCCCTTGTAGGACAGGCTTCCCTCGCAAGGCGAGTGTTCTAGGGGCCCATCTGCATCCGTGCACCAGCTGGTGTTGTTGCGAGAGGCTGCGTTCGGCTTCAGTGAATTTGTTTTGAAGACTCTTTCCTGCATTGGCCTGTTTCATGGTGGGTGATTTACGAGCGCGCCTGCCCACACCACACTGAGTGTTCTGCAGTTTTTGACCAAAAAAGAGCATGACCCCCGTACCCCACCCTCCCTCTTCACCCAATCTCACCCTGAGTGAATTTTTTGTTTCCCCGGATGAAAAAAGTCCTTAAGGGGAAGTGTTGTGCCAGTGTGGAAGAGGAGAAACAAAAAACGGCAGAAGCACTAAAAGGCATCCAAATCAACAAGTTTAAACAGTGTTTTGAGCAGTGGAAAAAAAGTATTTGGAGATGTGTATCGCATCAAATAGGGAGTCCTTGGAAGGAGACTGAAGTTTATACTTGGAAGAATAAATACACAGTTTTTTATAAATAGACTCTGGGGTTTGGGGGTCCCGCCTCGTATGTCCCAGGAAACAGGACAGTTCCCACCCTGTAGCCCCCAAGGCTTCCGGGGGGAGAGCGGTGTGGTCTCCCGCACCCACTCACGTGGGCATGCAAATAGGCACAGACACCTTGTTTTGTTTGGACACAAACAGATTGTACTACACCTAACAGTCTACCACTCTTTTCTTCTTCCATACCTTGCGAAGAACTCTAGGCCTGGATTATAGATAGAGAGATGGATGGTTTCGGGAATAGCAGGAGATCCCGCGGGATGGCCGTTCTGTCATTTCCTTACCCCGGGAAGCCCTGCTGTCCCTGCCGATGGCTGTGGGTCTTTCCGCCTCAGCTGCTGCTGTAGCCACTGCTCTTGCTCAGCTTCCCACGGAGCGATGGCTGGGCCCACGTGCGCGCGATAGTTACAGATTTCATTTTATAAGATACTACCAAAGCACTTTTTTGAAAAATAGGTGTCCTCTCCCATAAAAAAAAAAAGTGAATTTGGGAGCAGCATCCCTGGCCCCCACCTAATGGATTCCCCCACCCCACCCTCTGGTCTAACCACATCCAGAAAACCCACCTTCCTGGCCAGATTTTGAGAAGAGTGCTCCCAAAAGTATTCCTGGCCCGTTTTCATGATTTCTCTTTATTCCATAAGCCTCCGTTTTGCTTTATGAAGGCACAGTGTTGAGTTCTATGCATGCATTAAAGTCCCTGTTGCGTTTCAAACCGGCCCCATCACCACGTTTGGAGGGACTAGCTGATCAAAACTCTTTCATCTCAGGAGCAGACAGGTGGAGGTGGCTGCGATCACAGGTGGTTTCTAAAGCACAAGCTTTACCTCACCACATGCAGAGAAGAGGGGCCATTTCAAAACACAGTGGGGAGGGGCTCAAGCCAGCCCCTGGAATGGAGGGGCGCAACCTTAGTTCCCGGATTTTCTTCAGGCACGTCCTTTGTTTTGCACCAGGGGCTTCGGGCGAGCTCTGTGCTGCCACCCAGTTCTGGCCAGCACATGCCGGGGTTGGCGCCCGGGGCCCCAAGGCTCTCCCCACCTCCCGCCCCAGCCCCCTCGCTCCTCTGACAGGCTCTGAGGACTTGCCAACCTCTTCTCTCATTAGAATTAACAGAGGACTATTCATTCTTTCCCTAAAGCTGTTAGTTAAGTCATAGCGCGCTGAAATTGCTGAAACAGAATAATTTCTCCTTCATTTTCGAGTGTAAATCTTGAGGAAGGATGAGACACCATTGCAAGCCTATCAATTACATCCCAGGGCAGAGACCCGCATACACATAATTTTCATTTAGCGCCGAGAGTCTTTTCAAACGAGGATGCCTGAGGTAGGTTTGCTGGCTTTAGTCTCGGCATCGGACGTCTGCTGCATTGTTTCTTTTTATCGTCAGCTTTTTTCCTCCCGAGATTCCATAATCCTGCGTCTGGTCTGTATTTTAAAGTCACACTTGCGTTGTCTGAACATGGTAACAATGTTGACTCGGAGCAAGATTTTCAACAGCACTTTGCCCTCCATGTCGTTCAGGTGAGGCACTTCTGCACGGGAAGCCTTCTTGTCCTGGCTGCCTTTCCTTAAAGAAACGGACAAAGAGATGAAAACCACCCAGAAAAGCAGTTTCCAAAGTCAAAGATGCGTTTGTGACTCCTGGGAGGCAAACTTTCAAAAGACTGCATTAGGAGCGTGCAGAAAGTCCCCAGGCCGCTCGCGGCCAGGGTGTTGCTTGGCCCTCTCCCGGGTCCGCTCCACTGGGGGCACTTGGGCCTGAGGCCGCCTCTCGCCGGCTGCCCGGCACTTCTCCTCATTTTCTGATTGGGACCGACGGCCCCGGCCGAGGACCAGGAAAGCCTCTCTCCTCCGTCCTTGTCAGCCAGCCAAATGTTTTCTTCTGCAGCAGCTGCACGCACCGAAGTTGAAGGGGGTCACAGAAACAAGAGCATTGACTTCTCCACGGTTTAGGGCCATGCCTGGCATGCACAGAAAATTTAAAAATATGTATATGTATATTGCTTGAATAATAACATGAATGAATTATTCAGACTTATTAGCGAGAAAACCAGACAAAGCAGGTTCCGCGCAAGAATGATTTTACGGTGCGTGTGGTCTTATCTTTCCCACAGGCATCGGTGGGGTCTGGGCCCCGTGTGACCATCACACGGCGGTCTCTGCTTCTTCTCTCATGGTACTTACTCTGCTTGCTTGGCGACATTTTTGTGTATTCATTGGAGGACTGAACCCCCCGCCTGCGTAGACTGTCACGCCCAGGGGGGCACGGCCTCGCCTGCCCCTCTGCACCCCGGCTGCAGGCAGCACCGGGCAGCGCGGGGCCCCGGCTGGGCTCCGTGCGCAGTGAGCCTCGGCTCAGGACATGTTAGGTTCAAGAATATGGGCTCCGAAAGTATGGACTCAAGAAAAAAAAATGGGCTTGACACACTTTTGAGTAAATGAGGAAAACGCTGCCCATGGAGCGACTATTTTGCAAGCTCTGCTCGGCTTTCCTGAAGTAACTGGAAACTGCATTTGCTGGCACGTTGTGCCTTTTCCAGCGTCCAGGGTGCTTCTGAACAACTTCATCTCAGATCAGTCCACTGGCGAGGGCGCCGGCGTGCTTGTCTACACGGGCCGCCTGCGTCGAAGGCCACCAGGAGCGCTCCTTTTTACCCCGGCCTGAGAGCTTGCTCTTCGGACACCACGCTAATGGAGTTCTTGGTGTATTGGGGCAAAGGAAAGAAATGTCTCAAGTTACTTACGTGTTCAGATCATGACATTACAGCAGCGTGCCTATTAGCATTTTAATCGGGCCGAACAATTAGACAGCCGGGAGCAGGTCTGCCCGAAAGACGTCCATAGATAGCCCTGTCGTGTGTTTTGCCAGGTTGCTTCTTCACTCCACATTCCTGCTAATTATTTTACAATTTCCTATAAGCCTGTTCGAGCTGCTAAGTTTAAATTTGCTATGACACTATCAGCAGCCTCTTCCTCTCTAAACATGGTTGGGCAATTATTTGGGGGGAAATCATTAAAAACGCAGGCTTTAATCAGGGGAGGACAGGGCAGCCCACAGAACTGGGACGTGAGACGGGCCGTCTAATACGATGTGTATGCCTGGGAGAGACCGGTGGGATTTCTGGAGACTGTATGATGGCGAAAGAAGCCGAGGTTTCTGAAGACGTGGGAAGTGGTCCTCTGGGGATGCTGGGGCCCAGCAGTACCACATCTGTGCCTTAGCGTTGGACCAGGGCCTGGCTTGCTTCTTGGAAAGGGCCATCCATTCACAGCGCATTAGCACCCTTTGTCAATAGCCCAAATTCATGCAGCGCGCTTCAGTGACGTCATTTGGGAATTTCTTTACAGCTACGAAAGGTAATGCACTTTTTTCCATTGACGATAGAGCAGAAACAAATGAAATCAACAGGTTTGCTCCCCTTGCTTTCCCAGGTGAGTCAGAAGTTATTGGTCAAATGTGCGCATGGTCTTTCTTTTAGGCTTGAAGAGCCCAAACAACCCGCTGGGAGGACGTTTGCCCAATCTGATTATTTTCTCTCTTGTAATTGGTTTTAGTCCATTGAATCCAATGAATTGCCTGGCTGTTTTGTCAAGGGGGGACGCGGCTTAATCCACTTAGAGGGCGGCTCTTGGTAGACTCAGGTTCTTGAAACCCTGATCATCAGGATTCTCTCTTGGAGATTTTCCATGGGGTGGGATTGAAAACGCTTCAATCTATCCATCGCCACAGTGATCAACACCTGCTCCCCTTCCCTTCCCCAACCTGCCCCCTGCCAGGTCTAGGCCCTGCTGGCTTCCCCACCCTCCGGCTGGCTCGGCGCCCTCCTTCCTGCCCCAGGGCCTTTGCATCTGTTCCTCCGCCGTCTGGAATGGCCTTTGTGGGCGAGGCCTTCCTCAGCCGTGTGACCCAGTTACCCCCCATTACTCCTGGTGACGTGGTGTTACTCTCTCTAATGCCCCCTGTTGGTCATACTCTCTGCCAAGCTCTCTCTTCCCGTTTATTGTCAATTGTTGTATTCTCTGTCATAACCTCCTGTTTATTGTCCCCTCTGCTCAGCTTATTTCCCACTTGGCCCCTGTCAAACCCAAAATGATCTCATTTACGTCAGTCTGCGTGTCTCCGTTTCCCTCCCCGCGGGAATGGAAGCTCCCGAGGGCCCGGCTCCTTTGTCTGCTTCTCCGATGCCTCAGGGTTGAGCACCATGGCCCATGTGTGGAGGGGACCCTTTGTCGAGCCAATGGCCTGGTTCTGCGCCGTTAGACAACCCCAACACGCAGGTACTCAAGTGAAGATTGTATTAGAGGGAAAATCGTTGCTTCCGTTCCCAAACTGTTGCACTTTTTCATAAATTTTCAAAGCTGATTTGCTCAGGATCAGTGCACTTGGTGATCTGGTAACCTGCCCCTGAGGTATAAGAAGTCAGTCTGTCCTTTTGGTCCAAGATGGAGGACAGAACACATTCATTTACCTCCAGTTTCCTTTAAAAATCTAGGATGAATTAGTAAAGAAACGTGTTTGTGACGCTCCGGCCCCCAAGGACAAAGTCACAGAGGAAATGATGCCCGGCTGTGGGACTGGAACGCAGAGGCTGAGAGCCACCGAGTTAGCAGACCCCCGAGATAGAGCAGTGGGCGAAACCTTAAATGCTCCAGAAATGTATGGTGCCAGGTGGGGCTGAGCACAGGAAGACAGGATGAAAGGCCAAGCAGCACTCAGAGCGCCTAAGCCACCCCGACTCCTCCCGGCCTGGTCACTTCCCACGTACCGTGCCTCCTACCCTGGCAGAGTACAGGGGGCTTAGTCTCTGGAGCAGGCACAAGCTGGTGAGGACACCGGGCACAGCTAGTTTAGCAGGCAGTGAGGGGACTCTATTGAAAACAAAGGGTTTAACCAAATGGGTGACACTGCAAATCGAGTCCCCCAACTCTCGTCCTCAGTTTGAGGCCGGGATGCTGGCTGCCTGGCTTCTCCTTCCAGGCAGAATGCTGCGGGGTCCTCACACGGGAGCCAGCCAGCCTCTGCGGGGACCTCAAGAGAATGGCTGCAGGGTTTGTCACTTCAACAGGGAGACCAGAGAACCCAGCAGGTGGCCCGCAGTTGACAAATTGCACTCGTAAGGAGCGACCCACCAGCCTTCTTGTGGCTCTTCCTTAAACATGGGTGGATAGTTCAGACTGCTGACTATCTCAGGAAGATCTTTAGTATGAAAGAAGAAAAACAAACAGAAACAAAGGAACTTGGAAGAAAGAGAGACTATGCAGGGAGAGACGAACTTTAGCGGTAACAGCAAATCATTATTAATACCATTAACAGAGATACGAGAGAAGCTGCGGGGGTCATGAAGTAATAACAGGATGCTATAACCAAGGAATAATAATAATTAGCAATAATAATAGTGGGCTCTTAGGGATGAAAACCATGACAGCAGAAAGAGACACGTATGAGTTGGAATAGAAAATTGAAAAAACTCTCCCAAAAGTAAAATTTAAAAGAAACAAAGAAATAGAAAATAGAAGAGAAAAGATAAGAAACATAGAGGGTTAGACCAGGAGGTCCAATAACCTCACAGAGAGAGAGTGGAAAGACAAAACATAAGGGGGGTGGAAAATCAAAGAAGTGACAGCGTTTTCTAAGACTGAAGGACATGATTCGGATCAAAAGGCTGCGTCACGCGCCCGGACAGTGAAGGGAAATAGACCAGGACCGTGGCAACAAGGAGACAACAAAGAGCCTGGGGATTTTAACAGAGAGAGAAGCGCAAAAAGGAACCATCCAAAGGATCATGAATCACAAGTCATGTTGGCTCCAGGCTTCTCAACAGCTAGAACTGAGTGGAGCCCCGGCTCCTACTCTGAAGGAAAACAAATCCCAGTTCAGAATGTTCTGCTTAGTCCAGCCGCCAGTTAAGGTCTGAACCGTTTTATTTCACGCCCCCTTTCTCATGAGGCCGCCAGGGGGTTTGCATTAGGAGTGCGAGAGAGTGAACCAAATGAGGCCCAAGGGCCCGGGCACCGAGGACGGGGGTGGGGGAGGCCCAGGGCAGCAGCCTAGGGAGACGGATTCCTGAGGGTGTTCAGCAGGCAGACACGGCTGGCGATGGCCAGAGGGACGGGGTGGGGAGGGAGAGGAGGGTAGAGGGGCAGACGGGGTGACGGAGGAGGCTGGGCTTGGGGTGGCAAACACTCAATGCGATAGATACAGATGCTGTATACAGACTTGTTCACCTGAAACCTATATGATTTTATTAACCAGCGCCCCCCAAGAATGTCAATAAAAATTTCTTAAAAAGCTTAAAAAAAGAAGAAAGTTTCACGAGAGATCTTTTGAAGAAAATGAAACAAAACTTTCGAGGCCACGGGGAAGGAGGTTGGAGGATGATTTCCGCAAGGAGTCCACAGAAAACTAAGCAACAGAGAAAAAGCTGAGTGAGGCCGCACCCCAGGGAAGGCTGGTGGGCAGGAGAGGTGGCGTCTTCGCGCGCCGCACCGTGTGGCTCAGTCGCACCAAGCACGCTCCTGGACGCAGCAGCACAAACACTGAATGTGCCCAGGAGATCAGGACCTTGTTCATGTGACTGTTGAGAGGAGAGAGGGCTGGGCAGTGTGCATGCCTGTGGGGGCGATGGGGCTGTGGACGAAGGGCACCCACCCCACGCCCTCCTCTCACTGCGCCCCCCGTCACAGACCGGCACAGTCCGGCTTCCAAACTGGAAAAAAAACAACAACAACCCAAAAACACCCAAAACCGAAGTGAAACTAAGAAACAGAGCTGTGTGCATGTTGCCAGGAGGGGAGGAGATACATATTAAAAGCATCCAAAGTGGGAAACGGTGGGTGGGTGAGCAAGCGTTGCTGTTTCTCTTGATAAGCAGAAAGGTTTGACTTTTAAAAAGTCCGTGCACTTGTAACTTCAATCAAAATAAAAGCGACTTTAAAAGGAGGTCTAATGCTCTTCTCTGGTGACACAGCCATTCTAGAATGTTCTTCTGATCTTAACTCCGGGTGTCCCCTCCCCTCGGTGACATTCTGTGCTGCTTTGGGCCTGCATTTCTGGGGAGAGGCTGCTCTGGGGGCTGTTGTTAAGGCCACACCTTTGTCCCTCCTTTTCGCTCTGCCCCCCACATCAAATAATAGCCACCAGAAACAGCAGCAACACAAAGGCCGCCTCGCCTGGTGCTGGCTGCCCAGGGCTCTGATGGCATTGCACGTGACAGAGGGGGACACTTCCATGTCCGCCTCCGGCCTGTCTGGCCAGAGAGTTCGGGCTGGTCTCCAACGCACACATGGGGCAAGAAGGACGTCTCTGAGGGAGAAGAGCCACGGGAAAGATCTTTTACCATATAAGTAGTTGAGGGATCTTTCTGCCCTTGGGAGTGGGTTTTGCCCCTTGTTTCCTCATCTGGGCAGAAGTGGGGGCATTGTATTTGACTGCAGGAATTGGTTCAAGGTACATTGCTTTCCCATCCGTGCCTCACGAGACCAGAGCAAAGGCTCTCAGGGCTGGCCGTGAACACACAGGCAAACACCTAGGAGATGACCGTTGGCTAATTGCTGATTTTATAATTTCAGGTGCACCTAAGTCTGCCTCCCTACTTTCAGAGCTCAGTCTGCAAGGGGAGCCGCCTTGTGCCTCTGCAGCCTTGTCTCTTGGCTGTGGGAAGGGGGAGGAAGAGGAGGAAGACCGAAGACCGACGTCAGGAGGCGCCTCTCCCAGTGCAAGCTCGAGGGGAAGTGTGCAGGTGCGCATGAGGAGCGTGCTGTCTCTGGCTGTCCGTTGTCTGGGTTTCTGGCTCCATGTCCCTTGTCGGTGGTGTTCCGTGTTCCCCAGGCTGGTTGGTAACTGAGGGTCTCCTTGTTGATGAAGCCAGCGAAGGGCACCTGGCAACCTCGTCTGCCTGTTCAGTGGCAACGGGGAACATGACTCGCCTTCGTGCCCCAATTAGCTATTAATGGAACTCAACAGAGAACATGAGATGGAAGTTCACTGTCGGGAAAGAATCATTCAGAACTCAAGACCTTGTTTTCATTGAGGACTGTGTTTCCAACCCCAAATTTTTTGTACCAGTTAACCTTTCCCCCCATATGTTTTCCTTTGCTCTTTGTTTCAGGATGTTACTCCGTCTGCTGGCGAGCACAGCGACTGTTCCCCTCAGAACACTGCGGTCGGGTCAGGGTTGTCTCTGCCCCCTGACTCCTGCGTGCAGGTGGCCGGCAACAGCCTTTTGTCCCGTGGCAGAGGTCTCGACGTGGGCTTCCCTGAGACCCCGCGCGTGCCCTCTCAGGAGCAAGTCTCGGCAGATGCGAAACCGGACATTGTCTCAGATGCTCAAGAACCGGCGTCCCTCGAGCCCAAAGGAAACGCTCTCTGCTGTGACGCTGCTGCCTCTGGGGCTGCCATCTGTCCTTCTCTGGGGGCGAGAGGAGGTCACACAACCCTGGGAGCTCCCGGCACAGAGGCACAGGAGCCTGGCCGAGCTGCCGGGGATGCTCTGACACGCGGCTCCCCAGACAGTGAAGCCACAGTGCAGGGCACATCACTGTCACTGTCGCCGGGGAGACCATCCCCGGGGCAGAGACTCTCGAGTTTGGTTCCATCAAGGCCACCTGGCAAAACTCACCTTGAAATACCAGCTTCAGGGCCAGGGTCAACTAGTTCACACCAAGACGCAGCGAGACCCAAGGCGCTTCTCCCTTCCGGGGGGCGCCCTGGGTGCGGGGAGATGCCTGTCTCCTGCCCTCCCATGGGAAAGGACAGGGAGAAATGCCATGAATCTGGATTCAGGGCCCCGCAGGATGGCGTCGTTCCTTCTAAGTCAGGGCAGCCCACAGAAGTCTCACAAGCCCCTTCGAAAACAATCAAGAAAAGGAGTTTGGAAGGAATGAGGAAGCAAAGCCGCGTGGAGCTCAGCGACACCAGCAGCGATGACGAGGACCGGCTAGTGATAGAAATCTGAAGCCCCCAGGAAAGATGGCCTTGATGCTTCCCAGTAAATGCCGCCAAGCTGGTGGGACCCCTGAACCCTCGCCACACAGCGCCTAGAGATTGGGAAAGCCAGTGTGGGTCCTTTCCAGGACTCCCCCAGCCGGCTCCAAGCCTCTAACACAGCCGCACCTTTCCCCAGCTCCCCGGGGCACAGCCCACTGGTGTCCATGGGCTTCCAGGCAGAGCAAAGGTGATGTGAAGCAAAGTCTAAGAATGCTTGACACGCAGTGACTGTGGCGGGACTCGCAGAGGCGTCCTCTGGCCCTGTCCGCCACGGCCTCCTCTGTGAAGTGGCATCGCCCCTGAGAGCCGCAACCGACCCCCGTACCAACACGTGAACCCCGCAGAGCCAGGCACTGCCCTCCGCCCGTGGCTTAGCCGGGGGAGAGGGCAGGAGCGGGGCGCCAGTCCCTGCTGCTCGATCTGGAGACAAAATTCAGATTGATTCAAAAACTGAAGTTTGATCGGAATGACTTTCCTCCTTCACGGGAGCTGTAAATATACTTCGTGAAGCGTACAGTCTGGTGAAATGCTGATTACTTGCCAACAAATGGCCAATGCTTACGTAAGAGTCAACGACACAAGCGTGTCCTGTCTCGTGCTCGGTGACTCTTCTCTCGAGACCCCTGAAGCCCCTGGTTCTTCCAGCTCTTGCAAAGGAACGTTGTGTTAAAAGTTAATAGAACAGTCTTTGTAATGAGTCATTTTTCTGAGGGGGAAAAATTCACTTATTTTCCTCTGATTCTCTTTGTCATATTGTGCTCTGAGCAATTTCAATTAGAGGGTTACGTTTGAGTAATCGCTGCAGCTTAAATTGATGCCTGCTCATCGTGACGGGAGCCTTTTGGTTTCCTCCCGAAGCTTCAAGGATACAAAACTAATTGGAGTTTTGACGCTGTTTCACATCTCAGTAATTTTATTTTGGGGGCTTGGTGTTACTTTGCTGTCAAATTAAATCAGCCTCTGTATTGTGCAAGTCAGAACAGCGCACACAAAAAATCCCCCAGTATTCCACGCCAGCGCGCCCCTGCGCAGAACAAAAGAGCGCCGCCGCGTCAGCCAGCCCGGTGAGCAAAGCCTCAGGCGTCCTGCCTGCCTCTCCTTCTCTTTTGAAGGCAGAGGAAGAACTGATAGAGACTTTCGCTGCTGCATTTCGATAACATCTCCTACTTGTCTTTGGTACGATGGTACGATTTTGTACAATCTGACACTCACAGCCGAGCTCTCTGGGCTTACCTGTGACGGAACCACGGGCCTTTGACATCTGGTATTTCAAGGGCAGTGATGCAAAACATCTCGCACCTGCAAGTGCACTGTCATGCGTCTTGGCTTGCGACTGAAGAGGGTCGCTTTTCACATCACTGCATGTGAGTTTTCCTGTTTTAGGGTGATAGATGGGACACTTGAAGGAGGGACCAGCTGGCTTCCCTGGGCACTTGGCGTGTGTCCGTGGTCATTTCATGTGTGCTCATACATGCCCCAGTAGTTTCAAGCCCGGCCAAGAAAAACAGGAGAAGGCAAGTAAAAGGGATGTGAGGTGTTTACTTCCTGTACTTTTTGAACCAAACAAAAGCGATAAGGGGGTTACCTACCCTTCGGATGAACCCGCTACCTTGATGAGAGAGGCTGCCCAGGGAAGTGGTCCGAGTCCGGGTCGGAGGAAGAGTCGAGGCCTGACCTTGCCCTTGACCCACTGCGAAATCTTGGTTAAGGCACATACCTTCTTTGTGCCTCAGTTTCTCTCACTGAGAATGCGAGCGGAGTGTGTCTCCAGGCTCCCATCCTTGTGAGGAAGCTTAAGCTGCCCTCTTCTTGACATAGGAGGTCTTGGTGGCTTGGGGGTGGTCCCCATGGGGAGGGATCTTGCACCTGAGAAGTTTGGGAGGGGAACCAAAGCCAAAATACCTTCTGCCAGTTATTCCCGTGAAGAACTTGAGCTCATAGGCACTCTCCCTATTTTCCCCAGAGTTCTAGACTTGAGGATGCAGTCATCCAGTTAATCAATATTGGTTCATAATTCAGAAATTTAAAAAAAATGCCCAGAGCACTCTGCATGAGTGGATGACAGTATGTCCATAGGCTGAACTGGCTACCTTGTCTTGGGTGGCACTGGTTGGGGGAAAACAATCTTCTGGATTCTTTCCTCCTGGGTGGTGGCCAAGCAGTCAATTGGTCTACCAGACCTAAGTCAGCAAGCCCCGATGGCACTGGCCCCAGCGTGGTGGCGGAAGCCCTGTCCTTCTAGGAGCTACCACATCCCAACTGGCATTAAATATGGGTTCATCTCCTACTTCCTGTGTCTCTCGCCAAGGGGGACAGGTGGACACGCTGTCCTGTCTCAGCCAGTCATTTAGCTGGTGACCGATTTAAAGCAAAGTGTACCTTACTTGACATCAGCATGCATCGGTGCAAAGCTATGTATCAGTGGCTTTGAAAACAAACAAAAAGCGTATTTTGAATGACCCTAGATGAGTTGGCTACTGGCTACTGGAAATCATCCTAAAGTAAAGTTTTGTTTGTTTGTTTGTTTACTGAAGAGTCCTTTTATAAAGCAACAGTATCTGATTTTTATAAATCTTAATCTCCTATGGGTTTTCTTCAAGCAGAATGCAATCCTAGGGATATGTTTTAAGAGTAAAATCAGTGACCTATAACGCAGTTTGTGTTACTGAAAATAAAATTTCCATAGTATCAATTGATAATTGCTACCGTTTTATACTCTATAAGCATGTGCTGTGTGCTGGTTAAAGAAAAACTGATTTATTTTAGAACAGGGCCGATCAGAATTTAAAGATCAATGCCCTGCCCCTACTCTCTCTGGTGTTATTAATTTTATTGCACCTTCAGGTAAGGGTCTTCACCGTGGTGCCTCACTTTCCTCCCCAGAGAAGAAATCCAGGGTGCTGGCATGAACTAAGACAAGGAGCACTTCAAAACCTTGGCGATTCTCTTGGGGAAAAGTAGACAAGTACTATCACCCAAGACGCTCAAGACTCACTGCTACCTTGATTCCTCCCACTGTGCCCACACCTGGCCATGCACTTGTTAGAAGTGCATGGAGGAAGGAGGTCTCATGTCTGCCCTTGGGGTGGGGAATGGGGTTCTGAAAGTCACATGGCTTTTGATGGACAGCTTGAATCCTCCTTGTTGGAAGGCATGGTGGAGTACAACTCATCCATCCTGTTAGGTGTAACCTTTGAGATTCTGCACAAAGCTAACACCCCTTTAATCCATGACTCAGCAGAACCTGTGGTTCATTTACCAAAAAGTAAAAACAAAGATGGGGGGCGGGCACCTCCGGATTTGAATCAAAACCCTGCCCATAGCATGGTGGGTATCCAAGGGCAAGGTGAGCGCTCCCTTCCAAAAGCCCCTCCCCTAGCACTCCGATGGGAAGAGTTGCCTTGCAGAAATGCATGGCAGCCCCGGTTCTTGGCACGCGAGAGGAACGATTGGCAGCCTCGCGCCACAGCATTTTTCCTTGGCTTTACATGTGTTGTTACTGAGAATGATCACATTCTTTACTCTTCCCCCCAGCATAGACATTTGCCTTTTGCACAAAATTTTCCTGGAGCAGCAGATTTTTATAGTTAGGGAAACTGTCATGATCATCAGTCTGTGTGGCTGCTCACCTCCCATGACAGGACTTAATTGGGGAGGCGAAGACGGTCGCCCCAGCCTGGTGATTGTACTCCTACCGCGCGTCCAGGAAGGTGTGTACATTTTTGTTCACTCCAGTTGCAATTCCCGTCATTCTTGTGAGGGAGACTCTTTGGCTTTGGAAACACTACATTTCTCTACACTCAAGCACAATTTCTCATCCTGATCTTTCAGAACTCATTAAATATAGGTGTTAGGACCCAGCCAATCTTGTGTGCCAGGTTTGTACCCGGTGCCATTCCCTTTACCCATGCTTTGTACTTGTGTTGGAATAGATGTGATGTTATCTGAAGAAGTATGGGAGCATTTATTTGAGCATAACGCTTCACTATGGGAAGAGAAGGAGCCAGGGAAATGGTCTCTGCCCCTCGAAGCCCCCGAGGGTGACTCACATCCTGTGTGTGCAGTCAACTGTTCAGAACTTGTTACTCTATCAGTTGTTTATAATCAGGGAAATGGTTGGCTTCTTGATTGTTTGTTGAGACTTTATTTCCTTCTTTCTATGGTTAAATTATTTTGTTTTGATAAAAATAAAACTGAAAATGAAAATGTCTAGTGTGATTTGTTAACGTTTTAACCAGACGTATCGCAAGCGATAGCCTGTATGAGTTGGCTGTCTGATTCGTCCCAAGTACTTGACATCCTGTCCGCCATATTGGTAGCCCATTCCACTCAACAAAAGGATTAGGCGACAGCAAAGGGTCACATTTTCTTGTGCTGTTTCCTTTTCCCACGTGTCTCACTTGTCATTGTCTGCCATGTTTTAGAGCTCATAACGTGGAAATGTAGCTAAACATTGAAGCCACATGAGGGCACTGTCCTCAGTGCAATAATCCAGAACTTTCCCCCCCTAGAGTTGAGGTTTCCTGGATATTTAATATCATTCATTGACAGAGAAGACACCCTTAATTCAAAGTAGTGTCTCCTTATGAGGATAACTCACATGCTCTTTGCAAGGTTAAGTAGACCTTCCATACCAGCACAGTGTCCTTCTCTGCCTGTGCCTCTTGAAGCCCCTTGAAGTCAGTGGAGACACAATGCGTTGAAGCTGAAACTGGAAGTGGGAGCATGGGAAGAACAGATCGACTAATTGATGGGTCTTCATAGCATTTTTGCTAACTCATCAAACTCTAACGGCAATAAATCAATCCGTTATTTCCAAACTTTGGCCCTTTGAGAATCATCCCAATGCTTTTCATCATATGTGTCCACATGTGGGTATATTACTTGCCTAATACATTTGTTTAAATCATCTGTGTCCTTTTAAAAAGATTGTATTTATTTATTTTTAGAAAGAGGAGAAGGAAGGGAGAAAGAGAGGGAGAGCAATATCGATGTTTGAGGGATACATTGATCAGTTGCCTCTGGCACAGCCCCAGCCGGGGACCTGGCCCGCAACCCAGGCACGTGCCCTGATGCGGAATTGAACTGGTGACTTTTCGCTTTGCAGGCGGGTACTCAGTCCACTGATTGGGCAAAATCATCTCTGTCTTCACGAAGTTATTATTGCCCTAAGTAATAATATCTGTGAAATGTCAGCCTTAAAGTGCTAGTTATGTATATGCATTCATATAAAAATTATTAAGAATTGTTCATCTATGTACCAGTCAAGCACCCCCTTTAGAAATACTGCCAGCGGCACACACCCACACGTGGGGAAGCATTGGGTGACCCTCGCAGCACACACCTCGCTGGCTTCCCCAGTTACTCCGAGTCCTGCGGAGCACAGCTGTCTCCGCGCTTCCCCTCTGAAGCAATAGAACCGATGACTAGAAGTACTGTTGTAAGTTTATTAGGTGTCTTCAGCCAAACATCACAGTTGAGTTAATAACATTCCTAGTCAAATAATTATTGCATGTTTTAGTCTCGAAGGAGTAATCATAATGTCTTATTGCATAAATATCTCCATTTTTTGTTTTGGTGTTTTGTTGGCTGGCGGTCAAGCACAAAAGGACGCACAGGGAAGCGCCATTAGGAATCCGCACTCAGCCACCAGCGGTGCCATCACTTCTGTCGAGGGACCTGCTTCCATGCTTTTGGATTTAAAGCAAACGGGTTTGGCTGTCCTCACAACCGTGGAGCACAGCTTTCCGGTCTCCAGCTTGGTGACACCCTGTTGGTCCTTGGACCGGGAACACAGGGGGATGTGTTCTGTGGTGCCAGACCGTTGTCTCCAGCTGCGGCCAACATCTGCTTTCAGTCTCCCTTCAGCTCCTGCCAGAGGCAACACCCTTTACAACTTTTGCCCAGAAGCTGGTGGCTTGTTGTACACAAATGCATGAGAGAAGGGATTCCTAGAGGGAACTGGTGGCTTTGTACATGCAGCATCGGGGGCACAGCGCCCCAGCCCCGCCTCTGGGCACGCGGGGGTGCTGGCAGCCCCCCGTGTGTGCACGGTGTACGATGGGCTGTAGTTCGGCAGAAATGAGGCCTCGTGAAGCCACGACGAGCGAGAGGCCCAACAGCCAGGCTTGTGTTTTCTGCATAACGGTGTTCCCGCTTCAGGCATGTTTGCGCTGAGCACTGGCCCCCTCCACACACGCACGCACGCACGCACCCGCACCTGCGCACTCACCCAAAATGTCTCTTCTTGTTAGAAGACAGGAACGGGTGGGGCGGGGCCAGCGATCTAGAAAATGGGACGGTCACACCCAGGACCCGGGAGGGATGTCCCCGTAGAGGGGCCCACGGCATGTCTAGCTTGGTGCGCCAGGCACCTGGAGTCGTGGTTGGCTCACAGAGGGGGCAAAGGCACATTGGGTACGTGAACAAACGAAAACGGCCCCCGGGGAGTCACAGAGAGGAAAGGAAGGTCCGAGAGGAGGGATCCGGCCTGAGCCTTTTCCACAGGAAGGTCTACTTCGCTACCAGAGAGGAGCAAGGACATCCAGAGAAGTGTCTGTTCATCCACGTCAGAAGTTAGCAGCGACTTCCCATCACTTCCCCTTCCATTCGTTTGACCCTTATTTATTAAGCGCCTAAGTATGCTGCAGGCACGTGGAGACAGAGGGGTGAAAAGAGACCTACAGGATTCACAGGGCTTTTATTTGGGCGGAAGGAATGTCAATTCGTGAACCAACCAGGCCAACAAATATGTAAAGGATAGTATCAGATAGTGCCAAGGGCCAAGAAAGCTGAGGGAATGTTGGAAAGATTCCCCAGCTGAAAATATGGAATGAAAAGAACGATTTTTTTTTTTTTATTTTTACTGGTGCCTGTAGAGAAGTCAAAATTGTCCTATAGGTTAAGACTTGTCTCTTCCGTGACATCTAGCGACCTGGGTCCTGCGCGCGTGCAGCTGGTAAGAGCGCTGGCCACCTTTCTTCCACCCGAGCCAGTGACAGGCTCCGCCGGCACCGACGCTGTTCTCCAGGTGCCTCAGCGCGCGGGGAATGGATGCCCCTTGGATCCCACAGCAGCAACGGCGCCCAGGAGGGCCCTGTTTTAGACCTAAATTTCTCAAGAGAAACCATCAAATATTTGATGCCTTGATGCTTTCGAACCTGAATTCTCTTTCTCAGGAAAGGCTGAGCTCACCGTTAAAGGCTGTGGCTCTCATAAGGGGCTGACTTTACCTCCCAGGGGCCATGAAACAATGTCTGGAGACAGTTTTGGCTTTCAAACTTGGGCAGGCGAAGGGTGTTATTGTGGGCAGAGGCCAGGGGCGCTGCTCAGCCTCCTGCAATGCACCGGGCGGCCCCCATAGGAAGCACCCGGTCCGCCGGGCCAGCAGCGCCGAGGCTGAGGCACCCGGGACTGAGGAGGCGAGGTCACGTCTGTCAGGCCTTAGACCTTCAGCTGACAAGGCTGGAGTGGGGGAGAACGACTTGCCAGGGCAGGACCAGAAGGAGAGTGCACGCTCCCTGTCCCAGTATTCTCTGTGCAACATGACATCTGGAATTCGCAGCTAGGACACACTTCTAGAGTCTACACACAATGGGCCCTCGAGGGGGTGGGGGTCCATGGATGCCAAGCCTCCCCTTTTTCACTCTTTAATCCACCTCGAAAAGAAAGACCAGGACGTGGGAAGGTACGTTCCGTGAACAGGTGCACAAACAGCCAATAGACATTCAAGAAATACTTATGGATGAAAAGACTCGATGTGACTGCGAGGGGAAACCCACCCCCACTCTGACGCCGCCCCCTTGACCTCCAGAGCCAAGCGGAAGGAATGAGGTCAACACGGATGCTGGGCAGCAGGAGGCGCTCTGATCTGACGGGGTCAATTCTGCGCGTTGCTCTCTGCTGGTTGCCTGTACAGGGGAATCTGAGGGCCAGAGGATTTTGTCCTGGCTTGAGTCAGGGGCACAGCTGTGACTGACTCCCGGGTTCAGCCCTGAAGTCCAACGTTCTCACCCTGACACCGCCACATTCTGTCTTCACGATTTTCCACTGTTTAACTTTTCTTGCAAAGAGTATAAATAAAAAAGGACAATGCCTTATATAAGGACGTCCTTCACTGGGGTTTGAAGAAGACCAGTGGATTTCTGGTTAACTGGAAATTACCCAGAAAAATAAAATTATCCAGGCTCTCCCGTTCCCCAAATTTTCTGTTTAATCAACGTTTGATTGCATTTGCTTTGCAAAAAGAAAACGTCTCTCCTAAGACATTTAGACGCAAGTAGATGTGAGCAGCGCCTAGGTGGTCTCATAATGTATGCACTTGAGTCCCTGTTCCGTGGGCAATTTGGCGGGGATCACAGGCGTAGACAAAGAAGATGTTAGCAGCAAAAAAGACATCACCAGAAAGCCTCTGGAAGACAAACACTTCACATCTTCAATTATAAGACAACCTGATGCAGAGAGAGAATAAATTAATTTAAAAACCTCCTGCACAAAGGGAGTAATGGAAAAATACATCACAAGTGGCTATCCCTTTTGTGCTCAAAAACAAGCGATTTGGAGGAAACTGCATGGGCTGAATGTGTGAGTCTTATTATCTTTTTCTGGTTTTAAGTTCTTAGGGGGAGAAAAAGGGAACAAGAAAAAAAATAAAAAAGAGGCTTTCATTGGTGTGAACAAACATTTCTTGGGCAGTGAGGGTGTTGCCAAGCACCAGGCTATACTTTCTGTGACTTTTTCTACTTTAAAAATTACCTTCAGTCATGCGAGGGAAACTTCTAGCTGTCTCATGGCTGATTCCAACAATGGTTCTGGGAAGGCCATTTCTTCTAAGGCTTTTGCCAAAACTGTTACGGTTCCACTTAGAAGTGTAGCTGGGACTATCACTTGATGCCCCCCTCCCTGCCCACTGGGCTTTGGGGAGCACCCATGTGCGAAGAGAGGGCCGTGGGCGCCTAGAGCTGGTGGGAGTTTCCGGCTGGCTTTTCCCACGGGGTGACGCTGAAACGCGGTGCCGAGAGCAGAGGCTGGTGTGGAGGCCCTCGGGGCCCGCGCCTGCGTGAAGATGACTATGACTACGGAAGCAGGAACGGCAGGGGGAGAGGTGGAGCTCGACCAGGGACAATGACGGCCTTGGCTGGCCCAGCGCGTGCCAGGAGGAGGCAGCTCAGCCGCCGGAGGCACTTCCCGAAGGGACCGATGCCCTCCCAGCGGCCGGGACACAGCCCTCCACTCCGGGGGAGCTGGGTGGCGCCTCCCAGAACCCACCGCGATGAGGTCCCCCGGTGGGCACACCCATCCTCCCCTCAGCCCCGCCTCCCATGCCTCCAACCAGTGTTTACTGAGCACCCGCCACGCCCCAGAGAGCCCACGTTGTTCACTTACTGTTTAATAAATGGCGAAAAGGAGCCACAGGAGGTAGAAAAGAGAAAATAATTGGGGGAACCAAGAGGATCAGGGAATCCCAAAGGGCCTGAGCCCTGAAGGGCGAATGAGGACCCAAGACAAACGGGTGTGCCCAGCGGAGGGCGCTTGGGTGGGAGGAAATGAGAAGACACTGGTGTGGCCTCGGGGACGGCGAGGGAGCGCAGGGCGTGTGAGTCTGCAGGGGGCCAGGGCCAGACCCGGAGGGTTTTGTGGGCCGAGTGAGGGGGCACGCTTTACCCTAAACAAGGTGACCGAGAAAGCCACACCGTGCTCGCGGACCCGGGAAGGAGGTTCCCCCAGGACGGGAAACTGGAAACTGGCTTCCAGCGTAAACGCACACTCCCGCCTGCAAGGTTGGCGTTGCTCTTGAGGACGCGCGGTGCCTCAGATTAAAATAGCTCCCGTCAGCGTGGCTCAAGAAGGAGACTCGGGCAGCTGTGCAGACGCCCACCCAAGCACATGCGGTGTCTCAGTTCAGCTTCGCACTTAACGGGCCGTTGTCCCATCCGCCACCCATCCGTCCGGAATAATCTCAGCTATCAAAGGTGACACCGCCAGGGTCCGACGGCCACAGGGTCTGGGAACAGCCACCCGTGAACTCGCTGATGAAGGGGGAGTCGGCGTGCCTCGCCTTTCAAGCTTTGCATTCATCTGGATGAAAAGATGAAAGAAAGGGAAAAAAAGCCACTCTAACATCCAGAAGATTCCAAATGCCTGAGTCAGTGTTGGGTGTCATGGGACTCATGAAGGAGAGAGTTCTGACTTAGGAACAGAGCTGAAATGGCCTGGGATCTGAGAAAATTCCAGAAGGTTAGACTCAGCTTGGGACTCTGTCTCCCTTCCTCACCCTCCCTCATTCTCCCTTCATCCAGAGAGAACGGTGGGGAAGCAGCGGAAAAACAAGCCGATGCCTGGCCTGAGGCCTTGGCGCTTTGTGCCCCGCTCAGGGTGCGCTCAGCCCGCCTCCCCAGCCCCACGGCAGTCTTCTTCCCCCCGAAATCTCAGGCCTTATTTAGCGTAGATCTAAAGTTTGAAAAGCTTAACCTTTTCAATTAGCAGCTGAGCTCTCCTCCACAGAGCTATTCCAATTAAAAAGCCCATCCTGGGGTCGGCGCCAAGGAGTCGTCTTTTATTTGGTACTTACAAAAATGGCCCGCACGCGACAGGGGCCACGGCAGAAAAAAGACAAGACTTCAAGGCGAGCCGCCTTCAAAGAGCCAGAGACACACTCCAGGGCGGGGTCTGGGGCCGGAAGGTGCATCTTGGGCGCTCATTAAGGCAGCGGTTGAGAATGAGGAACACTTGACATCTTAATTCCCCAGTGGCTCCCAGGCGGGTGGCAGGAAGCCCCTGCGGACAAAGATGGGCTTGCTGTCCCAGCTGTCCTGTGTCCCTTGTCCCGTGCAGTTGATCCAAAGCGCATTGCTTCCCAGTGGGGGTCAGGGGGAGATTAGAAGTGATTGCCGATACCCCTGAGCTGTGACAGCTCAATTTTCCCACACGGCCAGGAGCGTCCAACCGTGGTCCCCTCCCATGGGACTCGTCTGCCACAGACGTGCACAGAGAGTGGCGGCAGTAGCCGTCCTTTGCCAGGAGAAACCTGCGGACCTTGGGACATGCAAGGGCGCCCCGTGACAAAGGCTCAGAACCCCACTGTGCACATTTCATCACCATTTCATCTGGGGGAGAATGAGCCCACGGGAGGGTGGGCAGAGGACAAAACCCCACAGACTGTCCTTTGATTGTGTAGCCAGGTTGTTGGAAATGACTGGCAGGTGGAATCAAATAACACGCTTTGGAGCAGCAGGGAACGGAAGGGTTGACATCTAATCGACTTCTCCCCTGGACCTAGGGCTGGGGGCGGGGAGGCCGGGGTGTTAATGACCGCTGTGGTGACGGCGTGCCGGGCGGGAGGGGGCGCGACTCTCAGTGACAAACCTGTGCCTTTCCAGGGGCAAGGAGTTCGCGCGGATGGGGCACTGCCACCCCGCTGTGGACGCACGTGAGCCCAGGCACGTCACCCCATAACAACAGTGCATTTTGAGAGAATCGGGGGCTGGCACAGTGGGGGAGGGTAAAGCCCCCATCCGCAAGGGCCCCCTGGACAGTCCTCGAAGCGGAGCCGGCACTGGCCCCGGCCAGGGGGCCTCCCCTCCTGGGATACGCGGTACCTCTGCCGGGTCCGGCCATTTTCTGCCCCAGACGTCGGAGAGACGGGGCGGGGGCGGGGGTCGATCATGTCTGGCTTTATACGGTGTCTCCGGAGTCCCCTCAATGTGGAGATGAGGTGAGGGGCACCCCAGGAAGGCTTTTCTGAATTCACGTGTGCGCTTTAGCATCCAAGTTCAGAAGTTCTCCTGTCCAGCGTTTTCCTCCGGCATTCAAATGAAAGACAAGTGTTTTTTTGTGATGGGGTGGATTTATGAGAAGGAATCATGGATTCCTTGATCAAGAAAGTCCTTTGCTTTCATGGGGAAGAGAATTCCAACCTGCCCCAACCGCACACACACACCCCTGGGCTTGCTGATTTGCGTACTGAGTAGCCGCTGTGAGTCCGGCCTGCGCCGGGCAGGCTTGGTCCTGCCCTGGGGCCACACCTGTTAGCCTCAGCCAAGGCTCACAAGAAGACCTCTGACTTACTCAGCGTCAGCTGGAACGCTCAGCCTTCCTTCCTTCATTCCGCGAGCCTTTCCAGAGTGTCCAACGCAGTCCCAGGCGTCCTGCCGCTAGATGAAGCGGAGGACAGAACGAGAGCAGGTTCGGTGTCGGGCTGAACGCACCGGCTCCCGGAGCAGGCCCACCGGGGCTTCCCTCCGGCTCTGCTCTGAGTGGCTGCCTGGCTTCGAGTCTTCCCTGTGCCTCAGTTTCTCCTTCTGCGCAGTGGGGACACGGCGGACCCGCTCTCGGGTCTCTCGCGTGGAATGCGTCTTCACGCCGCGCGTCCGCGGTTCCGGTCTCAGCGCCCCTCGTCCCCTTGAAACACAGCTGAGAACCCAAAGAGCTCTCGTGACAGAGGCCCTATTGCAAAGTATCGGTCAATATTCAGCGCGTCCTAAATGAACACTGAGCACATTTAACATGACCTCACTTAATTCACTTAAAAATAGCAATAATAAACCTAGGTTTTTATGAAAAACAGCGATATTTTCAAACCAAGAATTCAGTGCCACGCAGGGCTTTGTTCTCTGCTTTGCACCTCTTCTCAATGGCTGTTGCAAGGTCGCGCTGCTTGTTGCCCCAGGAAAAGGCCTCTGCATGTGCCCCTCAGAGAGGCGGAGCAGAAGAGGCCAGCGGCGGCAACGCGTCCCGGGGAAAACGACGGCAGCCGGGGACAGGCCCCGCCCAGCCCCCGCCCCGAGCACCTCTGCTGCCGGTTGTTTGAGCCTCACCCCCACCCCCGGGGTTAGCACTATTTTCCTTCCCATTTTACAGATTGGAAGGTGGCGCGGAAGAGCTAAGGAGCCTGCCTGAGGCCGCCCATGAGGAGCCGCGGGCCTGGCCTGTAAACCCAGCCTGTGCCCGGGGTGTGCCGCCCCGGTCAACGCGAGCAGCTGGGGCAGCAGAAAGCATCGCGGCATCCGGCCGTCCCATCCCCCGGGCGCCCGTTCCGCCGAGCGCGCAGCGGGCGGGCGGGCGTAGGAGAGCCCACGGAACTGAGTCGGAGGATCTGGAAAACAGTCATTATGGAGCCGAACATTCTTCAACCGCCCCAATTGTTCTGGCACAAAGCAGGGTGAGACGTTGCTCGTGAAGGAAGAGCCTGCCAGTCCACGGAGCCCGGCCCCCCAGAGCGGACAGGGTGGGGCCCAGCCCACCGCACACATCCCTGGACAACAAAGAAACAGGACGAGCGAGGGGCGGGTAGATAATGTCACCCTAGGATGGGCGTCTCACACTCTGACCGGAAAGGCGGGTAGAGGATTCCAATGACTTACGGCTGCGGGGACACTCTGAGTTCTTCCCAAAACAGAGGACTGTTTCTTATACTTTTTTTTTAAATTCATGGACCATTTACTTTCTGGGGCCTAAAATTCTCTACAGACTTTGCAACATACCTGTTCCCATCTTTCAGTGAAAAAGAAAAAACAAGAGAGAAAAAAGAAAACCCAGCCACATTAGAATTCATGGGAAGAAATGAGAGTGCTTTTAAGGCACTGGCAACTGGATTTCTTTGTTTTGTGGATCCATCCACCACCCACCACCCATCCACCCATCCATCCATCCATCCACCATCCATCCACCATCTATCCATCCACCATCCACCATCCACCATCCACCATCCACCATCCATCCACCATCCATCCACCCACCATCCATCCACCCACCATCCACCATCCACCATCCACCATCCATCCACCCATCCACCCATCCACCCACCATCCATCCACCCACCACCCATCCACCCACCATCCATCCACCCACCATCCATCCACCCACCATCCATCCACCCACCACCCATCCACCCACCATCCATCCACCATCCACCATCCATCCACCATCCACCATCCACCATCCACCATCCACCACCCACCATCCATCCACCCACCATCCATCCACCATCCACCATCCACCACCCATCCACCATCCATCCATCCACCATCCATCCACCCACCATCCATCCACCCACCATCCACCATCCACCATCCATCCACCCACCATCCATCCACCCATCCATCCACCATCCACCATCCACCATCCATCCACCCACCACCCATCCACCCACCATCCATCCACCCACCATCCACCCACCATCCACCATCCATCCATCCACCATCCATCCACCCATCCACCCATCCACCCACCATCCATCCACCACCCATCCATCCACCATCCACCATCCATCCATCCACCATCCACCATCCACCCCATCCACCCATCCATCCACCATCCACCACCCATCCATCCACCATCCACCATCCACCATCCACCATCCACCCACCCATCCATCCATCCATCCACCATCCATCCACCACCCATCCACCATCCACCATCCACCACCCACCACCCATCCACCCACCATCCATCCACCCACCATCCATCCACCATCCATCCACCCACCATCCATCCACCCACCATCCATCCACCCACCATCCATCCACCATCCACCATCCACCATCCATCCACCCACCATCCATCCACCCACCATCCATCCACCATCCATCCATCCACCATCCACCATCCACCATCCACCATCCATCCACCCACCATCCATCCATCCACCATCCATCCACCATCCATCCACCATCCACCATCCATCCACCCACCATCCATCCACCATCCATCCACCCACCATCCATCCACCCACCATCCATCCACCCACCATCCATCCATCCACCATCCACCATCCATCCATCCACCATCCATCCACCATCCATCCATCCACCATCCATCCACCATCCATCCATCCACCATCCACCATCCACCATCCACCCACCATCCATCCACCCACCATCCATCCACCCACCATCCATCCATCCACCATCCACCATCCACGCCCATCCATCCATCCCTTTAGCCATTCCCCTTCTTTTGCCACCCCACTCTGCTCCCTTTCCCCCAGCCCCATTGACCACCATACTAATGTGTTAATCATTTTGTTTGTATTTTTGAAAAATAGGTATTGTTGCTTTATATCCACATACACATATACATACAAATATTTTAAATGAAAAATTGATTGATTTTTAGAGAGAGAGGAAGAGAAGGAGAGAGAGAGAGAGAGAGAGAGGGAGAGAGAAACATCGATGTGCAATAGCAACACCCATCAGTTGCCTCTCGCGTGCCCCCACCCGGGGACCCAGCCCAAATCAGGCCTGTTCTCTGGCTGGGAACTGAACCGGCGACCTTTCCGTTTGCCTCTCCAGCCAGGGGCACATACAAACCGTAAGCATACTTCTCCACGGGACCCACACATGTCTGCGCTCACAGCCACCGCCCCGATCGGGAGGCAGAAGGCCTTCCGCACCCAGGAGACTCTCCCGTGCCCTCCTCAGTCCATCACCGCGTCGCCCGCCCCCGCGGTAACCACTCTTCTGGCTTCTGTCACCACAGACAAATTTTGGGCGCGTAATTTCAATGTACATACATGGTCTTATATATCTTGTCCTGTTTCTTAATTTTTTCATACAGTCCTATGTTGTTAAGTCCCACCCATGCTGTTGGGTGTTCATGGGGTCCCTCGCTCCAGCTCACACGCAATACTTAACGCAGGCTCCATCCGCTTATACACGCTCCGGCGCCAGGTTGCTCACCTCCCGGCCACGGCTCTGCGAACGTTTCCAGCGTGTCTGTATACAGGGATCTGCTGGGCTTCTCAGTTTGCTGACACTGTCCAAGGTCAAGTTTTAACCCTGGGGTGGCGGTGGGGGGTGGACCTTTGATATGCGTAGGTCCTCGACCCTGCCTCCCTGTTGACAAGGATTTGTGGGGGGCGTGGCCACCTTCCGGATGGAGAACCCCGCTCTCCTCTCTTCCCTGGATTGACTCACAGGAGCCCCCACCGCCTGCCGCTGTGCTCGGATGATACTGGTGAGCGCGGGGAGCGCAGTGAGTGCCCCCAGTCACTCCCATGAGGCCTGTCACCCCTGGGAGACCCGCCACCTTGCCGGCCACTCAGCAGCCCAGAAATCCCCGGCCAGGCCTTTGGAGGAAGCCCGGGGGAGGGCGGCAAGGTGACAGGACAGTACACGTTTGTCCTCGAAGCCTTCCGGGGTGTCAGTGCCAGGGAGCGTGGCAGCTGCCCCCACCCGCGCCCCGGGAGACGACTCTCTCGCTTGGCCTTGCCCGCGTTCTGTTTGGGGAGGCGTCCGTGGAGGTTGTTGATGAGGACGTTGGAAAAAACGTGTTTTCCCTGCAGAGGCAAAAGTTTACGGAGAAAACAACTGAGGAGGCAGACACCCTGGAAGCGCCCTTCCGCCTGTGCGGCCGCCCGCCCGCCCGCGGCGCCGGCTGGTTCAGGCCGCAGGAAGGCCGCCTGATCCTGCTCAATTTCGGGGCGATCCGGAAGGTCAGGCTGGGGAGGATTTAGTAGCCGAAGCTGATAGAAAAAGAAAATAAATGATTAAGGGAAAATAATCACTGTCCTCCAGGATGTAGCATGGAAAATATCAGCATAATCCTGATTTCATAATAATTCAAACCAGATGAAGAGAATTCACATCCAACCGCACACCCGTTGCTCTGATGTCCTGTCACTTCTGATGGAAATGGCCTTCACTGGGCTCAGAGGCACCACGCTCCGCGGCCACCGCGGGGGGGGGGGGGACAGGGGTGG
This sequence comes from Pteronotus mesoamericanus, assembly GCF_021234165.1. Lineage (NCBI taxonomy): Eukaryota > Metazoa > Chordata > Mammalia > Chiroptera > Mormoopidae > Pteronotus > Pteronotus mesoamericanus. Next base: position 1,296,802 of record NW_026555105.1, on the reverse strand, counting down.
CACCAACCTGGTATTTTTTCATGCCTCAATGCGTTCTATGCTTTGGGACAAATCTCTTATTCTTCCCAAGATTCAGTATCTCATGTGTAAAACGGGGCAGCAGCTGTTCCCGCGTCACAGGACACCCCACACTTCATGTTCTCGGCGCAACGAGACACGCGGAGATCGACACCCAGAAGGTGCTCCCTCGATGCGAGCTCTTGCTCAGTCTTCAAGCCACGCGGTCCCGTTGGGATGGTGGCCACAGAGAGCCCCACAGTCGGGGGGGAGCCACAGGGGAGCCATTGAGGTCTATCCACGGTGTGTGTGGTCACCGCCCATTTTTCCTTTGAAGTCACATGTCCTCCTCCGGACGCTTGTCCAGCAAAGAGATGTTTACACGGGTGGCAGACCATCTTTTCGAGGATGAGCGCCGTTTATAAACGCAGCGCTGCGGCACCACGGGAACTACCTGCCTGCCCAGCCCAGCGGCGGCCAAGGGGAAATCAGCCACAGTGCCTTCAAGGGACATTCCGCAGCGTCACAAAGAGTGAGCAGATTGAGCAGCATGGCGGTGGAGGGCGACCTCACCCTAAAAGGAAGTGCGCGACGATACTTACAGGGTGCCCGCGTTTCTGTGAAAAGAGGCAAGAGGCAGTCGTGTGCTGGAGCTGAGCCTAGAAGGAAATAGCAGGAAAGCTGTACAAGCAGTTTACGGTGGCTTCCTCCCAGGAAGGTGGTATCGTAAGGAACGTGGTCATATAATTAGTGGGCCAACATGGGGACCTTTTGAGGGTAGAAGAGGCGGGACACTCTGCCAGACCTGCACGGCAGGTCCTGCCCCGGAGCCACGTGAGAGTGTGGGCACCCCCTGGGGGCTCCCCTTTTTGTGCCCGAGGTCCCTGGACTCTCCTTTGCTAGCGACGGGATTCAAGTCCAACGTGCTCGAGCCTTCTTCTCCCTTTCCCTGAGCCTATCCCTCGCTGGGACTGGGGCTCGACCAGGCCTGCACAAGGGAGAAGGAACCTTGGGGACCAGAGCCACCCCTTAGGGATGAGCCAGTGCCCAAACGGTTATGGGAGGAAGGGAGCAGGGATGTGAGAAGGCTGAACCAGCGGGTCGCGCTGTGCATTTGTGCAGCCCTGAATGTTTGTCAGTCTGAATGCTGCGGGGGGGATGTCTGAGAGCAGCCCTATATCCAGACAGAAAGGGCCCTGTGGCGGATCCCCCGTGGGTGACGCCGGGGCGGTGGGGGACTCGGGAAGGCAACAGGGTCAGTGCGGAGAGGAGGCAGAGAACATCGGGTCCTGGAGCTCGACGGGCGTGTGCTGTGCTCCTGGCACTGGCGTGAGGGAGCCACGCTGCGCAGAGCCAGCCATGCGGGGGGGTGGGGGGGGTACGAGAGGCGGGGGCTCCGAGTGGAGTCTCTGCTGCCCTGATGGGAAGCAGCTGTGGGCCTTTGACCCCACGAGAGGCGGGGAGCTTGGTGTGCTGATGGCGTGAGGGGCTACTCAGGCTGACTTCCTGCCACCCAGACCCCTCTGAATTGCCACCATTTTTCAACCTCCTCAGACATCCAAGACTTCCAGGGGTACGAGAAGGTCTCCGAACATCCATCTCAATCAATCTTGCGATGTTTTTCCCTGGGAGAGCTCGAACGATTCAATTACCAAGCACGCTCCCTGCACCCAGACCTTGCAGGCTCGCTCCCCGACGTCCCCCCAGAGTGGCTTCCAGGCAGAAAGATGATCCCTTTGCGATCTCCTCTGCCAGCTGCGCGGCTCTCAGGAGCCCTGGTGGCGGGAACGCAGCTCTGGAGCTCAGCCTGAGAAGCTGCTGGAAGGGCAATTGTGTTCGGAGATGATGGTTTTTCACTCCCTTCACCCATCGAACTGGGGCAGGTAATAGCGTCCCCCTTAGAGGGTTACATTTTTTTTTAGCAAGGTTTTTAAAATTTAAGTACATTTTAAAATTTTAAAGGGGTTTTAGATTTGCAGGAAAGTTGCAAAGATAGAAGAGAAAGTTCCTGTAAGCCTGTTTCATTCCTTTTCTTTTTTTATCCTCACCTGAGACTTTTTTTTTTTTTAAACTGCTTTTACAGAGAAAGGGAGACAGGGAGAGAGAGAGAGAATCATCAATGCGAGCGAGAAGCATCGACTGGTGGCCTCCTGGATGCACCCGGACTGAGGATTGCGCGCCCATGTGCCTGGGCCCAGACCTGGGATCGAACACGCAACCTAGGGATGTAGTCTGACCGGGACTCAAACCCACAATCTTTTGGTTGCAGGACGACTCTCCAACCAACTGAGCCCCACCGGCCAGGGCAATTCCTGGAAGCCTTTCGCTCAACTTCCCCTATTTTCAATATTCTCCTTTCCTATAGTACATTTTTCACAACTACGGAGCCAACATTGGTGTATAATTATTAACTAAACTCCGCAGCTGATTCGGATTTCACTGGTTTTCTCCCAATGACTCTTCCCAGGCCCAAGGCCCACCGAGGACACCACCTCACCTGTCTCCTTGGGCCCCTGGGGACAGTGACAGTGTCTCAGACTCTCCCGGCTCTGACAACCTTCAGGGTTTGGAGGAGGACTGATCAGGTGTTGTGGGGACTGTCCCTTCCCCCGGATTTGTCCCATGTCTTCTCATCACCAGGCTGGCGTTGGGTTTGAGCGAGGAAGTGCCCTTCGTACACAGCATGCAAGAGGTCCCTGCTGTCCTTGACCTTGATCATACGGGTCTTTCTGAGGCTTCAGTGCAATCCTGCTCAGCGGACGCCTGGACGCGTTCCGGGCCCCTAGCAGATCTGTGGGGAGAGAGGCGGATTCATCCGGTCGGTATGGAGAATTTGCGCTCTGTCAGCTTATGTGTCTGTTTCGGACAAAGGCGAATCAGACTTAACTCCTGCTCTTCGGGGCCCGCCGTGCAGGGTGTGGACAGCCTCCTCTGCCTGCCGTCCGCTCGGCTCTGCTCAGCGGCCTCCGAGTCGGGCACGGTGGCTGCTGGCCTCCAGGGCGTGTGGGGAGCCCCAGCACGGCCCAGCGGCCGTGTGTGGCCGTGGCTGAACAGCCTGGTAGACCAAGGGACAGGGCTTACAGAGCCACAGCTCAGCATGCTGTGGGGACAGTGAGTCACAAGAAGGGAGGACACTCTTTTGAAATAGCTGCCAAGAGACCCATGTGGCCAAGGCACGCACCTGAGGCAGCTATTTTACCACCTTCCCCTGTAACCTGGAGGAACCCCTCCGAAGCGGCGCGCCGTTGTATCCTTCCATGTCGCACGGGGACAGCAGCGGTCGGCTGGCCTGTCTCAGCAGGTTCGCTTCGATTGAAGTCGACTAGCCTCGGTTTCAAAGGCAAAAAACTGTCCCAGCTCAAAAAGCTCAGTTTCAGAATATTGTGAGACTCCAAAGGTACAAAAATGGGTGAAGAGTGCTTTAAAAATGGGAAAGGCCGTGTGAATATAACATTTTTTTAAAAAATCCTCACCTGAGGATATTTTTTATTATTGACGAGAGAGAGAGAGAGACATCAGTGGGCTGCCTCCTGCACACATCCTGCCGGGGAATCAACCCGCAACTTTTTGGTACAGGAGGAAGCTGCAGCCAACCGAGCCACTGGGCTAAGGCTAAGATTTTTTAATAAAAGGCCCAATAGGCCTCACCCAACTTCCGGTCACTTTTTCTCACCAGCTGGATGACCTCATGGCCAACATCGTCTCTGAATATAAAGACACCCTGCTGCGGAAGCTTTGCTGCCTCTGCGTGGCTGGCCACCCAGGAAGAGGAAAAACCTCCATCTTTTAGAAGAAACAGGCAATTTTAAAATGATGGTCTTTCAACCAAGACACCTCGCGCCGAGTGCGACTCCCTGAGACTCAACCCCATCATCGTTTTCCTGTTGAAAATCTCATAGGACGGAGTGCGGCAACTTGGTTTCGGTTGAGCGAACGTTACGGTTTCAGAGGGGCCACTGAAGAGCCCCCAGCACGGGCTTTCTCGGGCTCTTTAGTGGCAGGGATTGTCCAAGGGAACCCAAATGAGTGTTTAGTTGGCTGAGGAAGACGCGGTGATGGGTAGGCATGTGCAATCTGGTTTTTGTTCTTTGCAATTATTGGAACATTTTCATCCTATTCTCCTCGTCAGTAAAGAGCTCACAGCGCATTTGGGATCACCCGTGAAAAATGGATGCCAGGGGAAATCCAATTATTTTTTATTTTTAGGTACAAGGGGAGGGTGCTGGCTCAGCGCCACGCTCTCCCCAGCCTCTGAGGACCGTGAGCACTGTGAGGCTTACCAGGCGCCGTCCCGGCAGAGTGCTGATGGGCAGAGCGCTGACGGGCAGGCCTCCCAGGGGCACCGTGCCCGCGTGTATGCATGAACCTCCGGGAGTTTTACATTCATGCTGCGTATTCCCTGGCTGGTGCGGCTCAGAGGGCTGAGCGCCGGCCTGCGCGCTGAAGGGTTGCTGCTTCCATTCCCGGTCAGGGCATGTGCCAGGGTTGTGGGCCGGGTCCCTGGTTGGGAGTGTGTGGAAGGCAACGGATTGATGTTTCTCTCACACATCGATGTTTCTCTCCCTCTCTATCTCCCTCCCTTCCCCTCTCCCTGAAAGTAAAGAAATAAAATCTAAAAAAAATTTTTTTAAATGTATGCCGCATATCAGCTGCATTTATTTCCACCACTATTTTCCAAGAGAAAGTTCGCACTCCACGGAAATACCAACCCATCCGAGAGTAAGTCCAGGAGATGGCAGAAAACAAAGGACCCCCAGGAACATTGTGCTCCCACCCCACACTGACAAGAAAGAGGCGTTGGCCAGGGTCAGGCGGGCGGCCTCAGAGGGACGCATCAGGTACCGTAGATGCGGGCCTTCCTTTTTGCGTGTGGACATTGGGTCCAGCCGAGCAAAGGTCTGGTCAGGGCACCAACTGCGCTCACGTCTTTGAGGCCCCGGCCACAGGTTTTTGTGACGGGAGCCAATGAATTCTCTGTCCTGCCCGAGCTTACTAGAGTCGGGCTTTGTCTCCTGGCATCTGACAAGCCCTCTCTGGTTTCAGCACATGGAGCCTGGCATACAAAGGGCTGTCTGCTAAGAGCGTGCTGCCCAGGCAGTGGGGTGCTTTAAAACGGGGGGTCCCGGGGACCAGGGGTCCCAGCGTTGGCGCACGGACATTTACGCACAAGGGTTCTGGGTAGGATGGCCCCTGATGGCGGTAGCCACCATTCCCTCAGAAAGTTGTGACAATCAAAAGTGTCCCCAGTCCTCACTGGTGTGGCTCAGTGGGCTGGGCATCGCCCTGTGGACTGAAAGGTCACCGGTCTGATTCCCAGTCAGGGCCCATGAAAGGCCCCGGTGGGGGGTGCGTGCGTGAGGCGAGGGATTGATGTTCCTCTCGAACACTGCTCTCTCTCTTCCTCCCTCCGTTCCCCCTCTCTAAAAATAAATAAATAACCTCTTTTTTTTAGAAAGTCCCCAAATGTCCCCCAGAGGGCAAATAACCCCTGATGGAGAACCACTGATGGGAACGAACCCGCAACACCTCACTTTAAAAAGCGTATCGACCACCTCCTATGAAAAGTAGCGTGTGGGCTGGGTGAGAAACCAAGAAATAAGAAAAGGCGAAAGTCAAGACCTCGCTTTTGTGTTACTCTGATTTCCAAGAGGCCCCCACTGGAGGCAGACACTGTGGCTGACCCAACCTGTTTACATGCCGGGAGCTTCTGGGAGGTACCGTAGGTGCCTGCGGCCCGGCCCGCCGGTCACTGTGCGCCCGCTGGTCTGCCTGGGCGTCGCTCGCTGTCTTGCTGAATGCTCCCCCTCTTGCTCACATTTATACCCCGTCTCCCTCTTTTTCTCTCTTCATAATGAAAGGCTTTCAAGCAGGTAGAAGTTTGCTTTTTCCTCCTAATCGCACTTATTTATTTAGAATGTCGAATTCCTCTTGAGATGACAAATTTCGCTCTCTGCCGAGGGGGCGTGCTGAGTGTTTATAACGGGTCCTGTAATTAATCGGATTCTGTCACCAGAAGGTATGCTCCTCTTTCCTCCGGTTTGCAGGTGTGAGGGATCTCAGACAAGGCCCCGTGAGGTGAAGCTTCCTCTTGCTTCAGCCCGATGGGCCCAGCCCCGCAGCACCTTTGAGTTTAGTTGGTGCAGGACGTTGGGCCGCTTTCCCTACTACAGGGTCACCTCCCGTGTTGAGTTGGAACAGCCCTGGACGTCCACCACGCCGCAGAAGTGGTCTCGGCTCACTTCGGAGCTGTTATTTCTCCAAGCTTGTCTGGGCAACCTCTGGCCTGCCTTTTGGTTTATGTAAGTATTTTCTCATGAGACGGTGCCTTGCTTCCCAGGGCGTCTGAGGCTCCTTCGAGCCATGAAATCGTCTTCATAATTTGTATTGTGCGACAGAACAAAGGCACCGCGTCTCCATAAGCTCATCTGAGGTGAAAAGCAATGTCGCCACATCCAGCCCTTACCCACAAAGTTCGCCTGTTTCCCAGCGTTCCCGACTCTATTGTGGAATCGTACCCAAGCAAAGCCAAACCTAAAAACTCAAAGCTGACTGGCTCTTTTGTAGTTTAGCCCTTAATTTCTTTACCCTTGCTTTGCCCAGAATTTTTTTCATTTTGTTTTTTGATGCCCTGAGACAAGTTCCCAGAGCTGTTCTCCACCTCCCTCCCTCCCCAAACACACACACTTCAGAGGAGAAGACAGTGGTCCAGAGAAAATGCCAGGCCACAAGAAGAGACAATTACATATCCCTCAATGACACGTTAACAGGCTAATTTTAAATGAATTTAATTAGCCAATGCAGGGTGACCAAAAAACCCAGCAAGGCCACTTGCCCAACATGCCAGGTTTTTGAGCTGATTTGATGAAATCGATAGAGGATCTAGCAGGTCCTGCCTGGAGTCTGTGTAAACATATATCTAAAAACTGATTTTTTTTTTTTTTGAGGAAATTGAAGAGACTGATGCAGAATAAACATTTAAGGCAAACAAAAACCCCTTCAAATAGCAAATAATCTTGTTTCCTGTCACTGACAACTCTGTGCAACAATTTACCCTTTAATTTGTCTGAACATCAAAAGAACCCCTCAATTTAAAATATTTCCCCAAACGGCAGTAAATAATGGATCTCTTTCAAACAGAGCCCAGGCTGGAATGGAAGTGTTCCCTTATCTGCCAATGGGAACATGCTTAGCTTCACGTTAAAATGCCCTGTTGCAAGAGAGAAACTTGCCAGAGAGAGCTGGCCACGGTTCTAGGGCCCTGCGACCTTCAAAGGTCCAATTCGGGCAATTCCAGAACAAAGGGCATGAAGCCTGCCGAGGGAACCTCAGTCACAAATGGGCACAGGTGCCTTACTGCTGAAACCCTGGGGTGTTGGGCAGATTTATAGATTACTAGTAGTATTATTGTATAATAATGGGGTGGCAGTATTATTATTATTATTATTATTATTATTATTATTATTATTAGCCTCTGTTAAGAGACCATGTACCCCAGGGAAGAAGCTTCCACACATTTGCTGAAACCACATGACCCAGGTTTTCGATGCTCCGTCCAGAGGAAGAAAGAGTTTGTTCTACAGCAAAATTGCGTAGCCTGATGGTCGGAGCAGGCGCATCGGGACCATGTCCCTACTGACCCCAGCAATCAGCACCGCGTTGCAATGACAAAGGAAAGCCTTTGGTTACCACGTGACTGTTCTCCCCTTTTCTGTCTTCTGACATTTTTTTCCCCATTAAGAGATTGGGACTTTTTTCTTTTTACTTGAAACTTGCATTATTTTTGAAACACCCGCCTCTGCCCTCCCTAACACGGCCTTTGGAAAACTGGCAGCCGCCCTTGCACGTCGCTCAAACGGCGTTCACTGCACTGACCACATTCCAAGGGGCTCACTCTGTGCGGACCATCACATGGCCACGGTGCAGGGACTGCAGGACGAGGACCAGATGTCAGGGGCCCGCTGCCTGGGGGTCCCACGCTTGGCTTCCCCTCCCCTTGCAAGAGCTGGCGGGAGAGAGGGCCTGAGTGGCTCGCTGCAGAGAGGTTATGCTTTGCAGAAGAGCTAAGAGAAAGAAGAAACGATCGGTCTTCGTGGCCTTTTCAAAGACTTACAGATTTCCTTCCAGTTCTGTCTGGCCTGGGATTAAAGTGCTCTGAAAACCACTGAAAATGGCCATTACTGCCGTTAGTGACTTTTTTTTTTGCAGGGGGTGGTGGGGGCAGGGTTTTTTTTCCTCTGCTTTGTTTAAAACGTGTTTTTCAAAACTGTGGTAAAATGTAGATAACGTATAGCGCTGTAACCGTTTCTAAGTGCACAGCGCAGCCGCATTATGTACCTTCATGGTGCCATGTGATCGTCACTGCCCTCCATCTCTGGAACTTTCTTCATCTTACAAAGCGGCTACTCCACCCCTGGAAAATACTAACTCTCCGCTGCTCCTCCGCCAGCCCCCGGGAACCACTGCTTTACTTTCTGTCTCTAGAAACTTAGCTGCTCTAAGCACGTCATATGAATAGAATCATACAGTCTTATGTCCCTTTGTGACTGGCTTATTTCACTTAATGTCATGGCCTCGAGGTTCATCCAGGCTGTAGCAGGCGTTGGAATGTCCTTCCTGTTTAAGGCAGAGTAATAGTCCGTTGTGTGGATGGACCCCATCTGTTTTTCCACTCATCCGTCCACGCGCATTGGGGTTGTGGCCACCTTTTGGCTGCTGTGAACGTGGGTGTGCAGGTATCTCTTCAAGACCCTGCTTTCAGTTCTTAGTTTCTGTTTTTTTCCTTATAGTAACCATCCTACTGGCTGTGATTGGATCTTGTGGTTTTAATTTGCATTTCCCTAGTGATTAGGGATGCTGAGCATTTTTTTTTACAGACGTATTGGTCATTTGTGTATTTTCTTTAGAGAAACGTCTGTTTGAGTCCTTTGCCCTTTCTGAATGTTTGTTTTTTGTTGTCGAATGCAGGATTCTGTACATATTTGGAATATTAGTCCCTTATCAGATGTATGATTTGCAAGTATTTCTCCCATTCTGTACGTCCCTGTTTTACTCTGCTGATCATGTCCTTTGCCGCTCAAAGTTTTTAATTTTGATGAAATCCAAATTTTTTTGTTGTTGTTGCCTGTGACTTTGGTGTTATACCCAAGAAGTCATTGCCAAATCCAATGCCATGAAGCTTTTTCCCTACGTTTTCTGGTATGCGTTTTATAACTGTAGCTCTTACGTTTAGGTCTTTGAACGATGCTGAGCTCATTTTTGTACGTGGCATTGTGCAGGGCCTGGCTTCACCCTTCCGCGTGCGGACGCCCCCCAGCACTGTTCGGTGAAAGACTGTCTTTCCCCCGGGGAATGGCCTTGGCAGCCTGGTGGAAAATCAAGTGCGGACACAGGCCATCAGGAGCTTTCACTGCATTTGCGCACCACTTGAATCTGCCTTGTTCTCGGAGTACCTGCGCGACCTCCGCTCCTGTCTAGCTGTTCCTGTAGGTTATAAGCTTCTCGAGAATGGTCCTGATTTTCTCATTATTTTGCATCTGGGTGTTGTCTCGTGGCTTCCTTTATTTATTTTTCGGGATTCAGCTAATCAATGTAGTCAGGTGCGCCTACAGCCCTAAATGACCAGGTGAGTAGGTGTCCACCAGACCCTGTGGGAAACATACTCCTGTTGAGCACACCATGAGCCAGTGGTCAAGGGGCCGTGGGGGACGTGGCAGTGACCGTGGGTGTCTGGCTCTGCACTGCCCATTCTCAGTGGGGGACAGTGGCTCAGTGAGGCTGAAGCAAAGTGATAGTCTCTTTTCAGTCCCTTTTTCTGGGTCTTCTTCCTTTTCCCAGCTCCAAACTTTGGGAGTGAACAACTCCCAAGTTCCAATCTCTAGGCCCAACCTCTCCCTTGCAAGACAAGACTTCGGTTAAGTCTTGAGCTTTTTTGAGCCTCAGCTTCCTCAGCTGTAAAACAGGAGTCAAATGATCTTCCTTACTGCTGCCTACGAGGGAGACCCAAAAACCCAGAATTTATTTGTAAAAAATTGTGTATTTATTCTCATGTGTTTAAACTGCAGTCACCTTCGGCGTATTCTCCCTTTGATGCAATGCACCTACCGAGATATATTTTCTGCTGCTCACAACAGCTTTGAACGCGTCGATTTGGATGCCTTTGACTGATTCTGCTGTTTTTTGTTTCACCTCGTCCACATCGGCAAAACATATCTCTTTGAGGACTCTTTTCATTTGGGGACGCAAAAAAGAGTCCGTCGGAGCCAGACTGGGTACATAGGGAGGGTGGGGAGTGGGGGGTCACACAGTTTTTGGTTAAAAATTGCTGGACACTCAACGCCGTGTGAGCAGGCGCGCTCGTAATTCACCCGTCATGAAACGGCAAAGGCGTAGAAAGAGTCTTCAAATAAAATTCAGTGAAGCCAAATGCATCCTCCCATGACAACGCCAGCTGGCGCACGGGGGCAGATGGGCTCCTAGAGCACTCAGCTGGCGGGGGACGCCTGTCCTACACGGGACCCGCCCTCCAACGGGTCTCCCCTCGTATTACAGGCATTTATGACCGTGTGTGGCCGCGGCAGGCGGTAATTTCGGTTTATCTCATAAGATTTGGCTGTAGGAAGCCCCCAGCATCGCTTCTGTTGCCAGACATCCCTCAATAAACAGCACTTGGGAAATGAAACAAAAGCAAGAATTAAACCATCGTAGGTCCCAGCGTCTCGCGGCTGTTTTCGACGTCCGCACGCAGGCCAGGCAGCTCAGAGGCATCTCCGGCCACCTTCGCGTGCGAAGTGTGGGTACTGTTTGTACTTTTTCTCGTTGACTTGTTTTTTTCCAAAGGGTTTTCATTTATCATTTCCTTTTGTCTTCAACCCGTTCGGAGAAGTGATGTTAACAGATACCGTGATTATTTCAAGCTGCCAATGACGGTGGTGTTGAGACGGGCGGCTGGGAGAGAGGGAGCGGGTCACGTGGCCCCGGCCGGGCGCCGCTGCGTGGGCTGACTGAGTGGGGTGCGGCCGCCCCACCGAGAACAGCGTCTCCAGGGCTGGGCGTGAGGGGGCGGGCGGGGGCCGCGGAACGGAGGGAGCCCCGCTCAACATTCTGGGGTCAGCCTCCAAGAATTCTTCTTTTCTCTTTTTCACCCCCGATTCTTTTCTATGAGAAACATGCTTTGAGTCTGAAGTAAACATGAGGGTTAGAATGCGAGAGAGAAACCAGTCGAGGGCCCGGGGATAGGCCTTTGGTCTGTGACCTTCTGATTTTGGGAGTGAAACCAGGGGCGGCCCAGCTTCTAATTTCAGCTGCTGAAGGGGCGAAAGGATCATCCCCCCCACTCTGACGGGAAGTCATCGTACATTCCATCCTCTTCCCAAGCCCAGGACAAAACCCTAGAAGGCCTTCGCGTCTCCTGCAACGCTCCTTTCCTGCCCCTGCATTCAGCGCGTTGAAAATCTAGTTGGCTCTGCCCCCAAAAGTATCTTGCAAATCTGATCCGACCGCAATGCTTTATTCCCACCACCAGGGTCGCAGATGAAGCCACCGTGCTCTCCCGTCGGGTCTATACAGGCGCCCCGGCTGGTCTTCCTGCTTCCGTCCGGGTCCCCGCGGCCTGTCTGGGACACAATGTGGGAGCCCCGGTGGCGGAGCCGAGAGCCGCGAAGAACTGTCCTCAGGCCCTGACACCCGATGGAACTTGTCCTGCTGGATTTCTAGCTCGTCTGAGGATCTGTGACCCCTTCGCTCCTCATAGCCTCTCCCCCGTGGGGTGGCAATGTCCTGGACGCAGGTAACTGGTGTCCCGGTGCGCCGGCCCCACGGGTGGGTCGTACCCAGCACCCCGCCCTCCCCGACTTAGACGATTCAATGATGAGATGTGAGACTTCTGAGCTGATGCTATTTAGATGAGAATAGGGACATGGAATTGATGCTGTAATGGGTTGAGATTTGGGGGGCGTTGGGGTGGGGTGAGTGTGTTTTGCATGGGGGGCGGACAAGGATTCGGGGAGCCGGAGGCCAGGCTGTCAGGCACCCAGGTTGAACATACTCTTGGGGGGACGAAGGCGTCAGCTGGCCCACCGGCGCCGGTACCAGCACCGGCAGGTATGTGGCTGTCTACAAAGGAAGTGCGCGGGCCTTTTAGCTCGTTGAAGTCAGGCCTCGCCCACCTTCTATCTCCTGGAGACACCCCAGGGTGGTGGGGGCACGGAGGGGCCCTTGGGCCTCCACAGAAACCGGCAGGCATTCGGCCTTCTTCGTCGGCGCCCCGGGCTGCAGCGGCCCCCACGCGGCCTGCCGTTGCTGGTGAGCGGGTGGACCTGGGGGAGCTGAAGCATGGGAGTCGCTGGAGGGACCCTCCTCAGGTCTGACGGCATTGTCACAAGGCCCTGCGGCTATCGCCCGTCAAGGGGGCAGGCGCACAGGTCTCCGGAGGAAGGGCTGGGCTCCCTTCCCCTCGAATGTAAGCGGCATCAGAGCTCACCGTGGCAGCCACCTCTCCTCCGTCACCAGCCTGTGGATGTCAGTTCAGCAAACTCATTTCTTCGGAGCATCTCAAAGCACCGACACCTGCCAGGCACTTCAAGATGCTCAGGATATGAAGGTGACAACAGCGGGGACCTTGTACTCAGGGAGTCTCCTTCTGTCAAGAGGGGACGCGCCGGCGCGGGGCCGGCCGAGGCGCATGCGGGAACGACTCCAGGCCTCCGTGGGGGCCCCAGTGGCTCCATTTGATTTAAGTTTTATGATGCATGGCCGGTTACTTCATCTGTTCACGCCTCGGTTTCCCGGAGGGTGAGAAAAGGACGCTGAGGGTGCTTCCTCCGCGGCTGTTGACACGATGAAACGAGATGAGACACGGAGGAGCGGGCTGAGCAGGCCGCCGGGCGCGTAGCGGGGACTCAGCGAATGCAGAGCGGCGCTAGGTCGTGATGCACGACTTGTGTACCACTTGGAGAGACTCATGTCCTGGGACCCTGGGTCTCCCTCCAGCGGCCACCACACATCAAAGTTTTCAACCCTGTGCACAGTTCCCACACGTCAGGGCAGATGCCTGGCCTCAGATCCGTTGCTGGCAGAATCCAGTTTTGCTGGGTGATGGGAATGGACGGTGCTGGTGGCACTTAAACCGGGCAACCTTAGGCGCCACCCAGGCAGCCCTTTGGAACAAACATAGTGCAGGCCCGTCTGGCTACGCCCTTGCCAACGATCAATCGGCGCCCGCCCAGTGGAGCCTGCTTGACCTTGGCCCGGAGGGTGGAAATCCCCAGGACTGCTGTTGACACCTGCCACCGCCTTCTGCTCGGAGCTGTTCTGCCATTTGCATGGCGGGGACATTCCCTTTGCCGGCTCTTCTGCCTCTTTTTCAGATCTCAGCATCCACGGCCGCCTCAGGGGCCACCCCGATCGCCCAGACAAGGGGGTGGTGCCCCGTTCTGACACCCTGGGCTCATCCTTGCAGCCATGATCGCGGTTAAACAAAGCTCACGTGACCTTTGGGGGGCTCCACCGCAGGTGGGCTGTGACTCTCCAGCGCTATCATCCTCATCATCATCATTGTCCGCGCCACAAAAGTGACGACAGATTATATTGGTTGAGTTACGATGTGCGTACCGTCACCGGCACGTCGTCTCACTGAGAACGCTCCCCACCACACTGCGAGCCGACCAGGCGTCCCGTGGCACCGCTCTCCAAGGACGGCACAGCCAGCACGTGGAGTGGCCCTTGAATCGGAAGGCAGCCCCTTCACCCGCAGCCACCCCGCAGGCGTAGCCGAGCGGGCGCCTGAGATGTGCAGGCCCGTGACGTCCAAGTGCTGGTTGCGCACAGAGGAGGCCGCTCCTCGTTCTGCTTCCATGGGACGGCCGCCCGGAGGGCCTCTCTCTGCTGACAGCACCCCTTGAACCCCTCCCTCACGCTCGCTTACCGCCTGTTTTGCATGAAGAGAGGGCCACCAGGGCTGAGAGTCTGATGCACAATTCCATCTGGTTAGACATTGGATGATCGTGTTTGCATGATGATCATCGCAGGTGCAGATCTGACTTCGGGGAAGCTTGGTCCAGTGTCTCAAAGGACGTCCCTGTGGACCTGATCCTCTGCCTCCTCATCTGCCTCCCACGGCGCGCCTCCACCTCAGGGCGCACAGCGGGAAGGCGCCTCTCTTCCCCAGCGGATGCGGCGTGTGGGCCTGCCATTGGCTCTCGTTGGCTCTGATGGCGCCCACCCCCGAACAAAGCGCCTGTCCAGAGGAGGGCGTGGGAGTCGGACAGGCCTGGGTTAAAATTCTGACTCTCCCCCCACAGCTGTGTGACCTTTGGCAATTCACTTCCCGTCTCTGTCTCAGCATCCTCTTCTGTGAAATGGGGGTAATGGCAGCACCCAACTGGCAAGGAGGGGAAGCAGGGAAGGCCCAGAACGTGTTTGTGGAGAACCTCCCGTGTACCAAGCCCTGGCGTAGGGATCGAAGCCACAGCGGTGACCTCTGAGACGTGGTCTGTGCCTACTAGTGGAGTTGTAGGGGAAGACACCCACCAGTTGTTAGTCAAAATCGGGAGAAACAGGCACTTGGTCACAACCCTGAGGACGTTCGGAAGGATATTCCGGGCGTTCCTATCAGCGGTCATGGAGACCCGGCCTTGCCGAAGAGGCCAAGGTCAAGGGACTGAATTGCCCTTGGCTAAGGATCTGGAGGAAGGTCAGATGATGCTGTTAATTTAAGATTTACTGATAGGCTGATCTTATAACTCTGCCTGGAAGAGGCCAAGTCCAGTGCCCCTCCCAGTTCTCTCCGGCTGGGGCGCTCTCCCGTGTCTCGGCGGCTTGGCTTCGTCCCCCAGCTCTTCGGGCCTCTGCCCAAACAGCATGTCCATCCCCTCCATTCACCATGGGGCCCCTCTCCCTGCCCAGTTTGTCACTCTATTATCCTTCCATTCATCCCTTATAGCACTTGTCCCAGCCCCAAAGGACGTTAATTACCGATTTGTTTTTATTGTCTACTGTTGGCATCACGGAGACATCCGTCTTGTTCAAGGCCCCGGTGTCAGTACCCAGGCTGGTGCTGGCTCCCGATAGGCGCTCAGATAGCTGTTGAGTGGACAAAGGAACAGACTTAGAACCTCTTTCAATGTATGTTCCCTGTGACACCAGTTGACATGTCTGGAAACTAAGAGTTTACTCCTAAGGCTAAAGTAAAAGCACCACCCTGCATCCATTCCCTCCCCTCATCTGTCACCGTGCACGGCAGGAAACTTTGCTCCGGCTCGGAGCTCTGTGTCTCTGAGGAGGTATCAGGCCAAACCGCGCCCTCTCTGGATCTCTGAACTTGAGTTATGGCTTCCAGACTCTCCTGCGTTACTCTTCTGCTGAACGGGCGTCTTGCTGAGGTGGCCTCTCTCGTCTTTGAGAAGGAAATTGTTTTCACACGACAAAATGTGGAGTTCATTAATGACACGATTGCGAAATTTCTTTCGGAAGAAAATGTGTCTGTGTCATAACTGAAAAAGTTCTGTGGGGTCCCTTCCCTGCTCTTAGTTCAGAAGTCCCGGGTTCAGGCAGTGCCCTCAGCTTTCGCCCTGCGCCTCCCCGCCGCCCACAACCCCTGCTCCTTCACCCCATTGCTCCTCTCCCCCGCCACCTCCTCGCTTCTCTTCGAAGCCTGGACTGTCTCCCAGGTGTGAGGGAGACCTAGATGAGAAGAAGCGGGGGACACACCAGAGAATTTTGGCAACTACAAGACATCTTTTTTTTCTCAGATGCTGGGAAGAAAAATTGGAAGATTTCCATGTAAGGAAACATCGCAAGCTGTTTTGGTGGGGGTGTGGGGGGAACTCCACAAACCTCAGTAACAGTGAGGCACCTGTACCCCGTAAATTCCTCTGTTTTTAATAGCGGATTCTGATGTTTGCCATATTGGCAACGTAGGTTCAGAGCCTCAATTTATGTTTAATTCAGCCCACATTTCGAGATGTCTCGGGGCGAAGAGATCATTTCGGGACGGTTGGAGGATTGAGTCTCGCTCTTCACGCCTCCCTAGCCACGCCTTTGACTTCGCTGCGCTCTCCTGAGTCACAAGGGTTTGACCGTGGAGTTGCTTTGGATGCTGGGATGTTCACAGATGTGACATCAATAACAAACAGTCCTTGTGCTGGTTTGTTTTCCCTCTTTGGAGCCCCGTCCACTGCCACGGAGGTGGAGGGTGGGGACGTGCCTGGGCTTGCCGGCTGGAGGACGAAAAACACCCAAAACAGAGCCCAGTCATTTCCGTTGCCCCAGCCCAGGTCACCCCGGGTCCCGCAGTAGCCCTGAATGTATGCGTGAGCCCAGCAAGATCGCAGAGCTGCCTAGCCAACAAGTGCTTTGTTGGGCACCATTTCAGCTTGGGGGGGTGTTTGTTATGTCCACTATCGTGACACTAAATGATGAACACACCACCCTCAAAGGTCTTCTGTCTCTTGGGGGAGAAAAGGTTGCACACAACTATCATTCTTACAGCTGGCACCACGGGTGGATAGCATGTATTAAACGCTTATTCATTTTGTGCCAGGCACTAGAGTCGATGCTTTGTCTACATTCTCTCCTTTAACCCACAGAGCAACCCTCCCGGGATGTTGCAACTATTATCCCCCTTTCAAAGGTGAGGAAACTGAGACTGAAAGAGCGGAAGTGACTCGGCCGAGGCCACGCAGCTGGGCGAGGTCGGGGGGTTCAGATTCCGCCGGGCCTGTCCGAGTCCGACGCCCGCAAGTGTTCCCGTTATGCTTTACTGCCAGCCTGGGCGCTCCAGCAGTCACCGGAGGGTCAGAAGTTATTCCCTTTAAACAAACCAGATAGAACTTTCTAGAAAAGGCAGCAGCTGGGCTTTGAAGTGCCTCCAAACGGGATCCACGCAGGGAGGTGAAAGGAATGGAGACGTGCTTTTTGTGAATATTTTTACTCTGCAAACAGATCAAGGCGTTCGCCAGCTGCTGGCACCCAGTTTCCCAACCCCAGCGGCTGGGTGCGTTTGCGGGACACGTGAGCTTTAGGAGGATCCCGCTGGTGAAAAATTCCTCTGATAAAAGTCAAGTCTACTTCAAGGTGGGTGAAGCGCGCAGGTGCGTTTGTGGCATGTTGACTTAACTTGCTCAAAAGCATCTCTCCCATTAATCTGCCAGGATGCCTGGAATTCCCACCCTCAGGTAGGGCGTTGACGGCGCCAGTGAAAACGTGCATGTGTTGCCGGAGATAAGTTGAGAGGGGGCGTGTGCGAGGGAGGGGGGTCCGGCTGGGGGCTCCCAGGAGGCGTAGGGGAAGGGAGGAGTTGGAGGCATTGCTGAGGAAAACAGGCACAGAAATGTGGGACAGGGGTTCTCACACTAAACCTGCGTCCGCGAGGGCTGACGCTGGGGAAGTCACCGTGCTGGGCTCTGCCATCAGGGAACAGTGGGTCTAGGCCCGGTGCGTGTGCCGGTGCGTGTACGAGTCTCTGGGCTGGTGTGGCACTGGTGTTTGCATAACATGCTGCCTCAGGGTTCAGGTGGCCCCCACTCTACTTTCTACGTCTGCTTCCTCTGTGTTGGCTCCACTCATGAACAGACTTTTCTCCTCATGGTAACAATATGGCTGCCAACACACGCAAGCTTTCACCTGATCTCCTCGGCAACCCCATGAAAAAAAGCAGAAGAGCCTCACCTTCAAAGTCCCAGTACTGAATCTCATTGGCTCGGAGAGGGCCGGGCTTGGCTCACAGGCCTATCCCTGAAACAATCACTGTATTCCAGGTTTTCTTCATTTCCTCTGGCTGCCGTAGCAAATTATCACAAACACACACATGCATTATTATTCTGCAGATCTGCCTGTCTCAAAGGGGACGTCATGCTCTGATTGGGTGGTCTGGAGGTACGAGCCTGGCCCTGGAGCCCTGCCCAAAGCACAGAGTGTGAGGACAGACTGCGTCCCGGGGGGATGGGACGCTGGGGGCCAGCCGCTGCCAGTGTCCACAGCGGAACGCCAGCGGCGCCCTCAAGCCATTTACATTAGACTCGTGGTCAGATTTCTTTCTGGAATTGGCCGATTTCTTTGCGCCCTCAAGCACGTGTAATGGGCAGTACTACCATGTGGGATGCATTGTAATAATCTTATTTTGCTTGGAACTTCATGAACAATTTATGTTGCTCTTAAAGCAAAGAATTGGGAGCTGGGTCCCTCCTCTAGGGCCTCTGCAATCAGCCCCAGGATGGTGGGGAGATGCGCAGCTGAGCCTTGGACAACGCAGACAAGCACTCAATTATCTGGTTTCTGGGTAGGCGGGAGGAAGAAGCCCCAGGACAATGGAAAACTACATACTGTATTATGTTACTCTCACTTAAATCCCTGAAATTTTAAGGAAAACAATCTTCAAAAGGGTCTTAAAGCACATGAAGGGGCCCCTTGAGGCGGTGCTTATCTAGATAAATCACAAGATTCCTCAGGGCTGGATTTCGAATCCCAGTTTCAGTGAGCGATGCCGTCTCAAAGGCGCAGCCGCACATCTGCCTGCTTGGAAAAAGTTGGTGGAAAATAAACAGAGCCACCTCGCCATGCGCTTGGCCAAGGCCCAGAAGTGTCTTGATCTATCACTTCTCTTTGGGGCCCAGCTGATGGCAGAGGCAGCAAAGGACGGTCCAGAGTGTCAGCCGACTCGAGAGGAGGAGGAGGGCCGTGTACTGGCGTCCTCTGCTGAAAAGATGTGTGGCCATCATGCCTCCTGGTGACCTTTTATCAGAGGTCAGGCGGCTAAGGAAGCTAGCTCAGCGGAGACGAGTGACTCGCCAATGACACACAGAGAAAACGCGAGTATGATTATAGAGCCGGGGTGTGGGCCCGAGGGCCAGGGCCGGCTAGTGGTCGTGCGCGAGCTCTGCCCTGGGACCCCCGGAGCTGAATGCGAGCCCTGCCTTTGCTGCTGCAGAGCTGCCAGCCGAAGGCCGGGCCACGCGAACCTTTTTGAATCTCAGTTTTTCCATCTATTAAGTGGGGATATTGATAGTTTGGATTTTGTTGAGCTGTCCCAAGGGCACAGCAGTGATTAAACCCCCCACGACCAGCCCGTCCTCGGACCAGGAGGATTGTGTGTTTGCCTCGTACGCTGCTTAGCCTGGGGCCCCCAGATTCCTTCTAAAAGCTCTCATCAGGAACAATGAGATTTCCCCTTCTCCCGCCCCTCCCTCCGCATCTCTCCTCCAACCTCTTCCTCCTCCTCTGGTTGCCTTCATCCAAGAGCCTTCTAGACCTCAGTTGTGGGCAAACCAGCTTTGTGATTTTGCCAAGTCTGCAAACCAGTTTTACAATAACAGCTCCATATTTCTATTCAGGTTACTTTTATTTTCCTTAAATAAATCGATTTAACTTATTTTATTTGTATCACTTGTCATAAAGGAAAGATAAATATAAAAGTAAACACTGTCACAAAATCTTAAATAAAACAACAGCAAAAACCAATTCGCTTCCACAATGGGCAAAGGGCTTGAACAGATATTTCTCCTCCAAAGAAGGGGAAGATACATCCCTGGCCAATGAAAAGATAGTCCGCACCACCCAATGTCAGGGAAATGCAAACCAAAATTACAATGAGACACCACCTCACACCCAGTCCTTCAAAATCACAGGTGTTGCTGAGCGCGTGGAGACACGGAAACCCTCGTGCGCCGTTGCCATGAGTGTGAAATGGTACAGCCACTGTGAAAAATTGTGGCAGCTCCTCGACAAAAGAAAAATGGAACTGGCACATGGCTCACTTCTGAGCGCACACCCAAAAGAACTGACAGCAAGGGGTCGAAGGGGCCCCTGTGCGCCCGTGTGCGGGGTGACATCCAGGGTCGCTGACGCGGGGAAGCGGCCCCCGCGCCCGTCGATGGACGAGGGGCTGCACCAACGTGGCCTGTCCGTGCGATGGGATAGTGTTCAGCCGCCACAGGGAGGGACGTCCTGACACCTGCCACAACGTGGAAGGACCTTGAGGACATTAGGATGCGTGAAATAAGCCAGTCCAATACTAGATGAGTCCACTTACGAGAGGTACTTAGTCAAAACCGCAGAGACAGACGCACGGCGGAGACAGAACGGTGGGTGCAGGGAGAACGGGGCGGCGTCGGTTCGTAGGTATTTACTCAGGGGCAGAGTTTCAGTTTTGCGAAAAGAAAATGCACAGCAATGGGCGACGGCGATGGCTGCACAATATTATGAATGTATTTAAAACCACTGAGTCAAATGGTGAAGATGCTAAATGTTATGTTCTGTGTATTTTGCCACAATAAAAAAAAATGGGAGAGGGAAGCTGAGCTGGATTCCGGGGCCTGAGGCTCTCGCCTGTGGCCTGCTCTCTGTCAGCACAGAAAGGGACGTTGTTAGAGTGGCTACAGACGCAGCCGGTTGAGGTGTCCCCCTGGGCCTAGTCAGAAGGACTGAAGAAGAGTAGAAGAGGGAAGGCCCTTGTCACTCGGGAGTGGGCGTGGTTGACGGTCACCGTGCTTGGGCGGCGGTGAGGACCGGTTAAAATTCTGCCTCCTCGGGCTATCCCGGTGGCCACGCTCTTGATCCCGGGCTTCCTGCTCTCAGTTAGATCAGAAGGTTCGGAGGGCACGGCCAGCGCCACCCTGCCGCCCACGGCCACGGTGTCTGAGAGGCCCACCCAGGGTGTGCTGGGGTCTGCCCAAGCTGCGGAGCCAGTAGACCCAGGGCGGGGGGCCTGGCCGCCCTGGCACCTCAGGGCCCGAACGCACCAGGAAACCACCTTCTAGCTGGTTTGCCTAGTCTCTCCTTTCCCAGCCATCCTCCAATCGGGTAATTTTTCATATCGTAGGTGATGGGTAGTTTAACTCCAAGGAAATAGATAGTAATGAAGCGATCCACATCCTAGCCCCGTGGAAACCAAAGATAATCATAGCCTTGGGTATTTCTCATTTTCAAAATATGGAGCACAAAAAATAAAGCAGAAGTCCCCCGCACAGCATTGTCTATCGGTGGCAAGCGACCCCCAAAGGCAGTGTCTTTCACTCTCCACTCCATGACTTGGACTCAAGGACTGGGCAGCAGAGAAAGAGCCTCAGGGGGTGGATTGAGATGGCATTTGAGTGCTATTTTAGTTACAATGACCCTGTAGCAAATCACCCAGCACTGAGTGGTGAAAAACCACCGTTCTTTACGCCCACGGGCTTTGCGGATCAGAGTTCAGACAGGGCACAGGGCGGGCGGCGAGGCCTCAGATGGACGTGGGGAGTCTCGGGCTCGTTCACTCTCACCAGTGGCCGGCACTGGCTGTTGGCCGGGAGGCCTCAGTCTCCCTCCACGTAGGTCCCTCCGTGGGGCCTCTCCATCTGGCAACGTGTTTGCGCTTCCTCCTAACATGGTGGCTGTGTCCAGGGAACAAGGGTCCCGCGAGAAAGAGCCAGGTGGAAATTGTAGCACCGTGTATGACGTCCCGTCCGAAGTCCTTCTTGTCACTTTTGCTGCCCTGTTTTGTAGAAGTGGGTCATTCGGGCCAAAGAGGATGGATGGGGTGGTATTCAACTCCACGTCCGATGGGAGGAGTGTCAGGATGGGTGGGCATGTTTTCAGTTGTTCGCAAGTGCCCCGAGGCCCGCGCGCTGTGACTCCCTCCTGCCCTGAGCCCCCAGGGCAGGCCGCCTCCAGTCCAGTCCGCGCTGATGGGAGGGGCCTGCCTGATGCCACCTGGAACACTGCCCTTCTTTATCGATCATCCTTCCCCGTGGTCAGGACACTCTGGGAAGGGAGGCTCCTGGGTGTCCACACGGGTCAGCAGCGCAGGGCCCAGTCTGTGGGAAGCGCTCATTCGCCCGTCCACTCACCCGCAAATCCTTCTTGACTCCGGGCACAGGTGGCCTGGGAAAAGAGCAAAACAGAGCAGCCCCCCTCTTCCCGGCAGCTCCACCCAGCAGCCGAGTCCCAGGTGAGATGGGAGAGCCGGGGCGGGAGCGCTCCAGGGCCGGGACTTGGAAACCACGGAAAAAGCGAAGGGCTTGCTGTGGGGCGAGGCCCCTGCCTGTCACTGAAGCCCGCCCAGGGGGGCAGGCAGCTGAGAAGGTCCCCCCGGACCCCCAGGACCGCTAGCCCTGCTCCGTGGTTGACTTTGCTCTGGGGCCGGGCCCACGCCCACCTGTTCTGAGCTCCAGGGAGAGGCAGGGAGACAAGCCAGTGCCCTGAGTCAGGAGAGTAAAGTACAGGCCCGGTGCAAGGAAGGGTAAGGTGTCATTAGGTGAACAGTGAGAAGTGTACCTTTCCCTGAGAGATGAAAGACAGCAGCCTGTCTGCGCAGCCTTTTATCTTCCCTATTGCTCTGCGGGTTGGGGCTCCATGTCCCGGGAGGCAAAGCAGCGGGCGGGGTGTGAGCGCGAGCGCGCGCGAGCGCCTGTGTGCGAGTGTGTATGTGTGAGAGTGTGTGTGTTCGCGTGGCCTCGCGGCAGCTGTCCCGGCCCCCACCCCACCGCACACGGCCTGGCGCGCCGCCCCCGCCCCTCGCTGTGCTGGGTGCGCTGCGGGCCGCGGCGCTCCGGGCAGCTCCCCCCTGCGCCCAGGAGGCGACCCCCGGTGCGCCCAGGGTTCAAAGGCCCCGCGCGGCTGCTCCAGCCCCTCCGGGGGGCGGGGAGGCGAGGGGGTGGTGCGGGAGCCAGAAAAGCCTGAGCCCACAGCCGGCCAGCCCTGCGCAGGGATGGGCAGCGCGCTCTGAAGTTTGTGACCGCCGCAGCCAACTCCTGGCGGGAGCCGCGAGCGAGCGAGCGAGCGAGCGAGCGAGCGGCCGGCCTCGAACCCCCACAGCTGGAGGGGGAGGCCCGCTGTGCCCAGCCCGAGACCCCTTCCGGGGCCACAGGAGTCTGTCCTCCAGGCCCGGTGCTCCCGCGCCTGATCGGGGTTCATGGAGCTGGGGCCGTGGCTCCTTTTCGGACTCACAGTGACCTCCGCCGCAGGTAAGCGGGCGGGGCGGGGCGCCTCTTCTGGCGCGAGCGCACACAAAAGGGCCCGGGGGTGGGGGTGGGGGCGCGGGGAAGGATGCACTGCGGGAGCAGCCTCTTGCCTGGACTCACCATCCCTGGAGGCGCCTGGGGGAGGGCTGGGAGCAAAAGCGGGGTGAGGGGGCTACCCCAGGGGCTCAGGAGGGCGCACGCAGCCTGTGCGCAGACAGGAGACCTGTGACCTGGGCCGACTTCGTCAGTTTTTCGTGAAGTTGAAAACTTCAAAAAGTTTGCAGACCCTTCAGAAACTGTGCAAAAATGATTGCAAAGTTTTGAAAAAATGTGCAAAATGCTTGCAAGTTTCCACCGGGTGCAGAGAGCCTGCAGACTTTGCAGAAAGTGAAAATAGCTTGCAAGCTTTTCCACCCATCACGCGCATAGCTTGCGAACTTTTCAAAAACTGGGCGCAGAGCTTTGCAAACTTTTCAGGACGTTTGGCATAGCTTGGAGACTTTCTAGAGAGTGCAACTAGCTTGCACACTTTGCAGAAAGCTCGGTGGTCTCCCTCTGCCAGGGCTGGCGGTGGCGGGCGTGGGGGCGTGCCCGCTCAGGAGCTCAGGAGCCCCTCCATCTGCCTCCTGCAGGATTGGCGCCTGCTGGCAGGAGCAGCGTCCCCCAGTCCCCCGCTGTGTCCCGCCCGGACGGGGACATCGAGGAGACCGTGGTCACGACTGCAGGGCAGGGTCTAAGTCGCGGGGGCCCTGGGCAGGAGCAGGGACCAGATCGGTCTGGGGACCAGGCGGCCAAGGGGGGCCCTGTGCGTCCCCGAGCCAGGCGCTGCACGTGTTTCACCTACAAGGACAAGGAGTGTGTCTACTATTGCCACCTGGACATCATCTGGATCAACACCCCTGAGTGAGTGAGCCCTGGGCGTGGGGATGAGCCCCGGGGGGCGGGGGCTCCTGTGCCAGGGCCCCTTTTCACACCCCAGCGGGGCCTGCCCTCCTCCGGGCAGCTTGGCCCCGGCCGGCCCTGGCCCTGCCCTCAGCTCTCGCTGGCCCTCCTGCCAGCCCAGGCCCCACCGGGGGGTCAGGGTGCGGCCCCCTTCCCCTTGGAGGGCCAGGCCCCTGAGAAACCCAATCCCCGAGTTTCTGATCCCGTGGGAGGGGGAGCCCTCCCTCCCAGTGAAATGAGCCAGCAGAGAGATTAGATACCTGAGAAGTCCCTGGGAGAAGGAGGAAGCCCCGAAAGTTCTATCCTGCCCCCGGGCGAAGGGGGCCAGCCCCCCTTCCGACCCATCCAGGCTCCAAGGGGTTTCAAATTCCTTGACAGCAGCCTGCTCACCAGGGAGCAGGGAGCGGGGAGCAGGGAGCAGGGAGCAGGGGCGGGCTCGGCCGGGCCTGGTGGGGCCTACCCATCAGGGTGAGATTCCACGGGCGCCAGGGGTCGGGGTGGAGGGCCGCCGGTGGTCCCCCGCTGTCACAGACAGCCTGCCCTTCCCCGCTGCAGCGCCTGAGGGCCCTTCGGGGCTGAGACGGCTCTCCCTGAGCCGTGTGGGTCTGCCTCGCTGTGAGGTCCGCCTCTCCCGGGGCCGCCGCCCCCCGGCTCCCCCAGGACCCCCTTCTGCAGAAGCATCGTCCCGTGGCAAAGAGGGCTTGACCTTGCCCAGGTCCCCAGCCTCTGGGCCATGTCCTCCCGATCTCTAAAATCTGGAGCTCAGGCCCCGTGTCTCCCCGTGCTGTACCCTGGTGTTTGGGGCCGCCTTGGGACACCTAGCTCCCTGCTAGGGACTCTTCTCCAGGAGCTGGTGTGAACGGGGACACTGGGCCTGGAAAGGCGACTTTGTCACTGTTTTGAGAGCCACCTTGATTCGTGTTCTTCATGGTGCCCCAACCACCCCCCGCCAGCCAAGCACGCTGGACACCTGAGAGGCTCACTTCCCGCCTCGTTCCGTGGACACTGGGAGAGGGGCGAGCAGAGCAGGGTACACGCGGTGTCAGCATCTCCCAGACCTGGTGGCAAGACCTCCAGCGACACCTGGGGGCGTCTGAAAAGCCACCCATTCAGAATGGCAGGCGGGGCAGCCTCCCGAGCAACGCGGACACAGGGTCCCGGCCAGCCCTGGAGAGCCTGCGCTCGGTGCGGTGCTCTGCTGTGCTGTCTTGAGACCCTCGGTACCCTCTGAACCGCAGGGCCCACCCTTGCGTTCTGGGCCCCACAAGTTTCGCAGCCGATCGGATGCAGAATTGGCCTGCCGGGCTGTGCCTGGTTAGGCTGAGACACACACTCAGGCCACAGGAGGGTGGCGGCCTGCCCTGTTGTCTGCTCTCGTGGGGACATCCAGGGGTACGTGGTTGGGACAGGCTCCTAGACAAGGCTGCCATCGGTCGTCCCCTGTCCTCGGATGACGATCAGGGTCACCTTTTCTTATGGCCCCCGTCGCCCCGACACCTGTCGCGATTCTTATCCTCCGGCCTTGGGGTCTGGCTAAAGCAGCTTTGCGGAACCTGGCACTCAGGGTGGTCAGCGGCAGGACTGAGTCTGGCCTTGGCACGAATCCCAAGCGGTGGATCCATCTGGCAGGAGAAAGGAGGAAGCCGACTGAGGGGAGGGGGCCCTGGAGCCAAGGCGAGCGGGAGGGGAGGGGGCCACCTCGGCCCTCTGCCCGTCCCCGAGTCCCCACACTGGGGGCCCAGCGGGGGGCGGTGACCAACTGCTGCAAACGCACCCGAGAGGCTAGGCAGGGCCGCCGCGATCTGTCTGGGGGCCGTGGTCTCATCGGCTGGAGCTGCCCTGCACAGCCCGCGATGGAGCGTGCCTCTTGGCCTTTCCCAGGTGAGCCGGCTTGCCGACTTGCCCTCACAGCATGATTTACACCGTCCTCTCTTCCCGGACCCTGGCTCGTTTTAAACACTAGGAAAGGGGATTAAATATGGTGTTTGGGAGTCCCACGAGCTCGTCAGCAAACAAATGTGACGATAGCCAGACTTGAGCGTTTTGAAGTTAGACAAGCAAAATAATTTTTATAAGGAAGGTTTTTCCGGATGGTCTTTCTCTTTCTTCCTGTCTTTCCTCCTCCCCTTCCTCCCTCCCTCCTTTCTTTTTTCTTTGCTTTCTTCCTTCCTAAAGCTCTCCGTTGATATACAGACCGGTTTATTTATCTTAGAAACATCTCAGACAAGATTGCAACGTGAGAAAACGGGCTGTGGGGACAGGAGCGGGGGCCTTTAGAGAAATGAAAGAGGCTGAAAAATTACTCAGTTGCGCTACAGGAGCAGCAGCGGGCGTAGCCAGGTCGCCCCGGCCCTGTCGGCCGGCCGCCACCGTCACAGCCCCCAGTCTTGAGTGTTTCTCTCTCCTGTTGCCCTCTCTCCTTCATCAGACCCTCCTGGTCTCCTGAAATTCTCCAGGGTGCGATTTGCTCCCTGTCCCTGCTGCTGGCTGCTCTGAGAGCTCAGCAGGCCTTCATCCTCATGCCTAAGTCAAGAATCTTGAACTTGGGCTGCTGTTCCGCTGCTGGCGTCTTTCCTCCCGCTGCCCACTCAGTCACCCGGAGATGGTATCAACCACCTGCTTTGTTTTGGAAGGACATTTGCAAGGGCGCAGGCTTTCTGTGAGTGTGGTCCTTTATGCTACAGCTGAGGCGCTCAAAGCCGCAGGAGGGACGTTGGGGTGCCTGCTGAGCTCTGTTCTGCGTCTCGTGTGCAGAGTTACGGTCCGGTTCTGGCACGAGAGATCAGTTACTCCCCTGAGGGTCTTCCGGTGAAAGAGCAGAGGTCCTCTGGGTCTCCCATGTTTTCCCACATGCCCAGTTCTTCTGGGCCTGAGCTTGGTCAGCCCTTCCTGCCAGCACGCAACGCACGGCACGCGGCATGCAGTGGGGCTCGGGCCAACTGCCGTGTGGCTTTGCTGTCACTGAGGGTCTAGCATGAGGTTCTCCCACTAATGAGCTTCTTGTTCTGGGGGACATGGGCGCTCTATACAGGCCCACCCGTCCCTGCAGCCAGGGGTGGGAGCACGGATTTTTCCAGAGACGTTGCCCGTGCCTTCCCTCATATCCTCCAGAGGTCCGTGGCCCCCGAGGAGGAACCCAGTGTGTGTGCTGGGCACCTGCCCTTCTCGTCCCTGTGTGGGTAGCTGAGATCACAGCTCCCCTGGGGATGGTAGGATTTTCGTGACTTTTCTTGGCTGCTCCACAAAGCCCCACCCCTCAGCCTTCCCCCAGACAGCCACCATTGCCAACGGAAACAGACACTAAGCCCCACATCAGAGACAAACCCTTTCGACCTCACGGCCGTGGACCATTGCCAAGGACACAGGGAGAGACAGTGGAAAAGCAGCTCATGTGCTTCTGATCTTATGCACGTGGGGCTATTCTCTGCAAGTCTCATAAAACAGAACTGTCTGACAACGTAGTGGAAGATTGTATTAGGCCCCCAGAGAGACAGAGCCAATAGGACCCGTGTGTGTGTGTATACATGTCTACATAAATACACAGAGAGGAGCTGATGTTGCAGGTTTGAGCCCACAGGCATTCTCGGGGCAGAATTCCTTTCTTTCAGAGTGTCTCCATCTTTTCTGTTAAGGCCTTCAACTGATTAGACAAGGCCCACCACACTATGGAGGGCAATCTGCTTTACTCAAAGTCTACTGATTTAAACATTAATGACATCTAAAACATACCTTCCCAGGTACATCTAGACTATTGTTTGATGAAATATCTGGGTACCATGACCCAGCCAAGTGGACACACAAAATTAACCACATAGGGCTATCAGCTCTAACCGCATACCCCGCAGCGGGCCAACCCCTCTGTCCCTGCCACCGTACACCTGGCTGCAGAGGGGAGCCAGCCCAACAGGTGGCTGGTGGGGCTGCAGGACACCCAGCAAGGGGCCCTGCTGCGTTCCCCCCGACTGTGTCCCCGAGGACTGCGGGAGCCTGCCCCAGGTTAACACTCCAAGGACATGTGAAGGAGCCATCGTGGTGCTGTGCCAGTGACTGTGTGTTTCAAAGCTCCGAGCCACGTGGCTGACAAGTAGGAATGTATTTATGAAAACAGCCGTGCGGGGTGTGTGCGGCGTGTTTGGGGTGCCTGGGCTGGACGCCCCAGGATCCACAGCCCTGCTCATGGGAAGCCTCCAGACCCAGGATCTCTGATGTGCCATGTGGCCTGAGGCCGGTGCCACCCGCTCTCTGCGCCCCACGCAAGGTGCCGGCGTCGGTCCGACTCCAGGCTGGTGACCAAGGTGGCGACCCCAGCGGCTCCGAAGCGTGTCATGCTGCCTCGGACCTGCGGGAACGTTATTTGTTTGGGGGTCTTTGCCTGCCCAAAGAAGCAGAGTAAAAATAATGATCGTAATAACGAATGAAACATTTAAACTTGTATTTTAACGTGCTCTTCCAAAAAAAGGCAACGCTTCAACAGATTCACCTTTGGCCGCCCGTGTTGTTTAAGAAAAGCGTCGCCCGCGTGTTTCCAGAAAGGGACTTTGCCAGTGGTAGGGCGTCCCGATGGGCTGGATGGATCCAGGACCGCAGCCTCCCGCCGACGTGGGGCCCCCCGTCCACCCGCTGAGTGATTTCAGCGACCCCAGTCACAGTCCCCCGACCCGTGAAGCGGGGCGGGGCGTGTTGTGGATGGAGATGCAGATATTGAGGGAGAAGGAGGGTGTTTCTGGCCATTGCGAGCGTCGTGGCGGTACCGGCGGTGACGGGGCAGCATTGCCGTGGGCCGTGATGCCTGTGGGTAAAGGTGTGTGGGGGCGACACGAGGGTGCCCCTGGGGCGCGCTCAGACTCGTGCTCAGGCGGCGGCTGGAACCTCGCAAGGACCCAGCCCCGCGCACACAGGACCCTAAGGGCAGCCGTGTGCCGGGGCGGGGCTCCTGCCTGCCGTGTCCTGATCCGGGGCCGCGAGATGCCGGGGAGTAGAGTTCCCCTCGAGGACTGCGGGGTCGGCCTCCTCGGACCACCCGCCGCGGTCCTGCCCGGCGGCCGGGAGGGCGGGGAGCGAGGCCTGCGAGCCTCGGGCCTGCCCCGGGGTTACAGACGCTGGGAACGGCGTGCCGGCGGCCGCCGCCGATAAGCAGCCAGATAAGCCTGCTGGCGGCCAAAGGTTGTCCCAGGCTTGCCCCGGGGTGGGTCCCACCGGTGGGTCCCACCCTGCCACCCCTCCTTCCGCGTTTTCTAATTGTTTCCTGCTCGCCTGGGGACACATGGGAATGTTTGGGGCAGGGGGCCTGGGGTTCCCTGAAGCCACCGGCCTGGGTTCCCTCTGCTAACGGGGAGGTGGGGGGAGAGGGGTGGTGAACAGGGACTGCGGTCCAGCATTTCAAGATAATTTGAGTTATCAGTTCAGAACTTCTCTGTTAAAAGGCTCCTGATGAAATCTTGTTAAGGGGTCTGTCTGCAGTTTTACGGTCCTGGCCGGCTAGGCCAGCGGAGGAAACAGAACCCGGGCGCTCTGAGACCTCATGGGCCCCGGGGCCCTTCATGGGCCATGTGACCCAGCGCCGCCCGGGCCTGAAGTGTGGGTCCCCAGGGAGCGGCCTCAGGAAACTCTGTGAACATCTGTTTATGAAAAGTCATAAATAAACAAACAAATAAATAAACAAAGGCGCGTAGGAGAAGAGGATGCGGGCCCGACTAACTGCGACCTTGAACTCAAGGCCTGACGGCTGGTGGTTTTATTTTATGAGTTTTTTCCTTCCTATTCCTCCATTTCTAGCTCCTCCTTGGAAATCTGGTGCATGTGTAGGTCCTTATTTTGAGTTCCAGTAGCATATCTCTTAGAGCATTTCATGGCAAGACATGTTTTTTAAAGTTGAGGGCCTTAGGGCTAAATTGCAGAGTGCGTGGCAGGGGTCTGCTGACACAAAGTGACTTTCTGTTGGGGTCGCTCAGCCCAAAAGCCCCCCTTTCTGCCCAGAGGGGCCTGAGTAGGCGAGGGAATGTCCAGGTGCAAAGCCGGGCTTCGCCGAAAAGCAGCTGGTCGGACGCAACAAGAAAAAGAGCGACTCGAGCCTGTGGGCTGATGAATTTGAAGCCAGAAAACGGGGTACCCTGAGGCCGTGACTCTGCGTGACCCCGGAGGGGCAATTTGGGTTTCTGCCAGATGAAAGGGACAGTGCATCTCGGAACCTGGCCTCAAACCCGAGGACGGACAGCAGGCTCTGACGCCTCCAGTGAGGTGTATTCCTGCAGGACTTTAAAGCCAAGGGCGCAGGGAGGCAAACAGGGCTTTCCGTAGGCGGCCCCACGCCGTGCTGGACTCCGCGGGGCTTCGTCTCCGTCCTGGGCAGGTGCGCAGCCCCTCAGTAGCATCTCGGTGCCTCCGATGGCGCCTGGAGACGGGCCATCCTGCCCCCAGGGAGCCCCGGAACCACCGCTCAGCTCTCGAGCACAGGGGCTGCTTCCTAGGCGGGAATGGCCTGCTGTTGTCCTCTATCGTGTTTCCGGGGGAAACGGAGAACTCCTTGAAATGGGACGCACACGTGTGCCCACACATGCACGCGCACGCGCGCACACTTTCCCACTCTTTGGAATAGGAACCAAGTTTACTTAGGAACTAAATCCAGATGGGGGCCACAACGTGGACGAATGGCTTGTCCGGACACACTTTGGGGTGCTCCTGCTCATCTATGAAGTCCCCCAGGAACGGACAAGCCCGACGGGGCACCCAGTTGACTTTCTCATTGGCCTCTACTCGGGGTCTTAGGAGCCAACTGCTCTTGAGAATCTGTCTATGTCTCCACAGCCGGGAGGCACTGGCCCTCTCGGCTTTTAAGGCCTCAGGGCCGCTGTAGCAGAAGGTCTTGCTGAGCAGTAACTCTAGACCAGGGCGGCCAGGGGGCCCCGTGCCCTGGCCTGGTAATTTGAAAAGCAGAAACAGATTCATTTCGTGAGAAAGGCGTGGGGGCCGATGCAGTCAGGGCGCCGCGGTTCTTCCCCAGCGATGGCTCGCGTGGCCCACGGTGGCCAGCTTCGCCCACGACGTGGGAGCGTAAAGAGCTTTGCCAAAGGTCAGAAGCGAGGCGGTGAGAAGGCAGCGGTGGACGTGTCTGTTCTGGGTTTCTGCGACTGCTTGCCCCAGGTGTCCGGCAGGGTCCGGGACGGGGAGAGGGGAGAGACACACCCGCCCTTAGGAGCGGGCTTGAAGGGGATGCCAAAATGTCGGCGGCAAAGATAAATAAAAGTTACTGCGTTGTTTAAAAAAAAAGAAATCGGGACAAAAATTTCATAATCAACAAAATAGCAACATTTCAAAGGCAGGATCAGACCTGTGCTTGCCGGACTTCCTTACTCAGCTCCCCTCAAGCTTCCCTAGGTTCTTCCCTGGGGACAAAGCCCGTATCTGTAGAGGGACTCAGGCCTTCTTGGTTAGAGGTTAGTGATCAATGGATCACCTACCAGTCAATCACATGACATGAGGCCACAAACAATTTGACTAGAGGAAAGACGGCGTCTGAATTTTGGTTGCTGTGGGAGTGCTCAACAGGACCTTCTACCCTTCCAGCAAAATCTCCTGGAAATTAGCAAGGGTGTCTTCTCTTGCTTCCTGTGGATTATTTAAAGGGATGCAGGCTGGATTCTGCATTTGTAAAACAATCCCTCTACGAATATCACCCCCGCCCCTCATCTTAAAAACAATACCTGCTCCTTCTTTTACCCCTCCGGTTTCCACGCCTGGGAACTATTTTGGGCCCCATCTGTCTGCGGCTTTGCATCAAGTTGTAATGAGGCCGTGCCAGACAGACAGCCGACCTGGAATTCGTCAGGGTCATGGGGGGTGGGGAAGAGAAACTCTAGCCTGACTCAGGGGGACGCATTTGGGTAGCAGCAGCGGGAGGGGGACCAGCTAATGTGGGGGTTCCATAGACGGCGTCATTCCACACATACGTGAGGATTTTTACATGAGCTCTGATTTTTATGAGCTGTAACTTCAAAATCCCACACCACGCAACAAACGGGCGGAATCTTCTGTGGCTCTCGTCTCCTCTGGCCTCTCTGCTTCTGCTAAATGCCGCTCGGTACATGCCCTCCGTGTCGGGGAGGGCTGTGTGTCCCAGGGAGCTGAAGGGATGGATTGGGCCGTGGCTTTGGGGTTATTTTTCAGCTCAGTTATATGGTAACAGGACATGGACTCTTTCTACAAACAGTTGTGGGGATCCTGGGAATCTTTCACCTTGAGGGGGACAGATGCACCACGTTTCAGTTGTGGCCTGGTTGCCGGAGAGAAGGGCTAGGGCCGGGGCGTCCAAGCCGCGGCCACGGGCCACGCGCAGCCCAGGATGGCTGTGAATGTGGCCCCACACAAAATTGTATATTTACTTAAAACTTTTTCCGCTCATCAGTTTTCGTCAGTGTTGGTGTATTTAATGTGTGGCCCAAGACAACTCTTCTTCCCATGTGGCCCAGAGACGCCAAACGGTTGGACACCCCGGGCAGGTCCTCTCCAGCAACCGTGCTGCCCGGGAGACGCGTGGGTGCCACTGCGGGCGTTTGAGGCTCTGCTGTTGGATGGACCTTTCCGGGGCCCGGCCCTTTCATTTCTCGAGCCCAGAGGGAAGACGCTGGCCCTGGACTCCCAGGGAGCGCAGCTGTCTTGTACTTGGCCCAGGAACCCGGCTCTGCCAGCCTGGCACAGCCCCTGGCTTTGCCGCGGACGCCTCCCTCACCCGCGCTGCCGGGCTTCTCCGTCCTGGTGCGGGGGTGGCCCCTAGGAGCCCTTCGCAGGGCAGAGTTCTACCACTGCACGAAGTCTAGAGGCCACATCCACTCCGGGAAAACCCCCGGAGATGGGCCAGGCGAGGACAAAAGTGGCAGGGCTGCCGGACATTCGTCAAGAATCCCATGCACTTGGGGAAGCAGGCGAGGCCTAGGAGTCAGGCTAATGCAGACTGGCTTCCTTCCTTCCTTCCCTCCTTGCTTTTCTCCTCCCTTCCTTCCTTCCCTCCTTCCTTCTTTCCTTCCTTCCTTCTCTCCTTCCTCCCTCCCTCCATTCCCTCCCTCCTCCCTTCCTCCCTCCCTTCCTCCCCCTCCTTCCCTCCCTTCCCCTCCTTCCTTCCACAGAGACCTGTGATTGAGACAGTGAAGTAGTACAGAGCGCCCACTCTGAGCCAGGCGCTGCATCGGCTGCCCTGGGTGCAGAGGTGAACAAGGCAGAAATGGTCAGTGATTCTGGGCGGACAAAGTTCAGCTGTGTCCACCCCGGGGACCAGAAGGAAGCTACCCTGCAGTGCAGATGAAGAACCGGTCCCTGTTCTTGGGTCTGATTGGTGCAGGCCAGTGCTCAACTCTCTGTGAACGTGGATATGATTCTGGTCAAATTCCCAAAGAGTGAAGTCCAGGATAAACCCCAAAGTGGGTTCTTTTGGCGGGGGGAAGGGAGAGAGCGTCCTTAAAAGAGTTAACCGCTAACCCACAGCACATCGCTCACTCTTTTGATTTCCAGGGCTGTGGGAGGGCTTTCAACATGGGTGGGGGTTGGATGAGCACTCTGCCTAGGGGTCTTCCGACTTAAAGATGCTAGAACTTTCTGCAGGGGAAGTAAAGCGCCAGATCTCCAGATCATACTATGTTGTTTGTGAGCAGAAAGTTTGGGTAATGTTCTTTAGACCCAGAAAGTGAGTGTGTGTTTTCCGCTTGTCTAGCGAGGTGGCTGAGCAGCTGTATTTCCCAGCCTGTTTTCTTTCCTGGGGACTGGAAAGGTACCCCGTGGCTGTCTGGCATGAGGCCTGGCTCCCCGCAGACTTTCGCGGCCTTTGATGAGTGAACGAAGAATGAGTTCGCTGGTGGAGGAGACTTCTGAGCGGTCGCCTGAGGGTCAGGGGTTCGGCGCTCGCAACCTGGAGCAACATGCTTCCTTCCACCTGCGTAGAGGGCGGCGCGATCCAAACCACACATGTCACGGTGGGCACCCTGCGAGGAAAGGACTCCCGCCGGCCGAGCTGGCCGCGTTCCGTCCTTCTTTCGAGCGTACTCTTTCTTGTGTGTTGTCGCAATGCAGGAATCCTCTCCTTGTCCCCGGCAGCTGGGGAGACGCTGGGTTTTTCTATGAAACCCAGGAGATGCTGGTTGCACCCGTCTCAAGAATGTGAGGGCCGGGTTGGCTAGAGCTCCCCGGTCGCAGGCAGCAGAAACCCAGCCCAGCCAGCACAGCGTAAAAGGGGCTATTGGAAAGACACAGGGCCACCCACCGACCGGGGGAGGAGCAGCTCCAGGCCCAGAACGGAGAGGTACCAGGACAGGACTGGGGACGCAGGGGCACCATCCGGCAGAGAGGCAGGAGGGCCCCCCGGCCAACGGCAGCTCCGAGCACTTTCTGACCTTCAGTGACTCTCTGCCCGCTTGTCCGGGGAGAGACAGGGTCCGATTGCCCAGCTTGGGTCACCGGATGAGTCCTTAGGCAGGGGAAGGCTAGGCACGTTGATTGACAGTCTCACCAAGACCTCACACGAGGATGGAGGGGTAATTCCGGACAATGGCAAAGAACAGAGGTTGGATTTCCAGAGACAAAAACAACCAAAGTTGTCCCCGGGCTTGTTTCCTTGCCTTTGTGCATAGCTGGGCCCCCTAGACGTTGGCGGAAGTGAATGGATGCTTTTGTGGGCTGCTGAATTCAGTCTCTTCCGATAGTGGCTCCATCTTGCCTTACTTTAGAACGAAACTCTTAGCTAGCTGCTTTTTCTGGTTAAGGTTACAAAGATAGCCAATGAAGGCGATTCACACGACCCTGCCCAAGAAGGTATTGCTAAGCTCAAGAGGAGGTAAGCAGTGGCTGCCAAGGAAGGAAGTTCACAGAGTCTGAAATTGAGCCCTGGTTAGAAATGCGCCGGGGTCTGGAGGTCATTACCCTGGGGAACGTCGGGAGGGGGTGTCCGATCCCTGCCGGGCCTGGTAGCTGGGCCGCCTCCTGCCTGTCTGCTGCGGGGGCCCCAGGGCTGCTCAGCAGAGTCCTGCCTTCTGTCCAAAGGAAGGGCTGCCTTTGCATCCCCATTTCAGGAGGAAAAATGACCGACAGAGGGAGATGGCCAACTTGACATTCTAATGTGAAAATGTTCTATCGGTTGGGGAGACTCTCAATCAGAACTTGGGCTTTCAAAAATGGAAAGCAACTCTATTTCTGAAAATAGAACCAAGAGCTAATTTTGTCACTGTGTCACAGGATTTGTCTGGCTTCATCATATAGGACAAGCCATTAGACCAGGTATTGTAAACTTAGGTGTCCCTGAAGGGGAAGACAGGCAACAACAGGGAGCAAAGAAGGACAAGTGTCAAGCTACTAGGAGTGGTGGGGCCTGGGGCAAAATGGAGTGGTCATGAGCAATGATTTTGTGAGCGCCGGACGGTCAGCAAGTGCTGGGGTGCTGGGTTGGTGTTCGCATGACTTCAGGTTCTCCACGGGAAGCTGGAAGTCAGAGTGTTTAGGTGGAATTTTCAGATTAGAAAGCCCATCTTCTGATTGATTGAAGCCCATAAAACGCCAGTTGGCTGACCTCCCAACTGAATTCAAACTGTGTGTGTCCAAGGCCACTTGTCTGCCTTGTTCAAGGATATGTTCACCCAGAGTCTAGTCCAGGGCTCACTCATCAGGTATTTGTTGAATGCTATTCAATGGGCGTGTGTGTGTGAAATTGTTTTTTTGAGGAAATGAGTTTGCTGAACTTTCCTGAGATTTTACAATTTGACCAGCAAAGCTCCTTTTGCTACCTTTGTGAATATCTGTGCCTCTCCTTTCAAAAATTTAGGTGTAGAAGCAAGTCTCCTAATTAGGAAGATGGAGATCATTAATTCATTTATGAAAAGGCAACACTGAATTTAAAATCAGGATCTTAAAAAAAAAGAAGAAGAAGAAGAAGTCAGCTTTCCTTTTTTAAAAACTTCTTATAGAGAGAAATAACATTCTTCCAGTATAATGCTGCAGATGAAGAATGAATATGGGAGATTCAGAAGGTTAATGTTTAATAACGTTTATATGTGACATTTGAGGAAAAGTGGCAAAAAAGGAACACAGTGATAAATAAGGCCCTGACATCACTGTCACCAAGCAAATAATGAATGTTCTGATGATGTACGTTGAGGGGCAATTTATCAAACAAAGACACAACACTAGACATTGTAGCTGTAGGAATGCTAGAGGGGTGTTTTCTTTTGTCTAAGAGCATCTGGATTGATATCATCTGTTTGTCTTTTATATAGAGCTCTGAGTTAAAAATGAAACATTAACAGATTGAAAAGCTGCCTATCTTGATTAGGAATTGCATTCCCCAAACCCTATAGGCTAAAACGATTGGGCAGAGAGTATGCCAGGCAAAGGTTCTTGGCTGATTTCACTGAATTTTCATGGTTCTACCATTAGGTCTTTCCAATTCACCAATCAAAAAGCATCACTTGTCAAAGGGCACCCAGACTAGTGAAATACAAGTGCTTATTAGACCACACTGAATGATGGACCAGCCAAAAGGAAGCATGGCAAAGAATGGCATTTCCGTGCCAAATGGCACTCCAGTTCCTTATTACCTTCACCTCTCTTTATTGCTTAGTCACGTATCCCAAACGAAGGCCTGGTAGAAGAGATTTTCCTGCCTGATACAACTGACTTGAATTCCCAGGCCAAAGGAGCAACAACAGTAGCTAACATTACATTACTGCTGACTCCTGGTAAGGATTTTCCAGGCAGTGCGGCGTCTCACCCAGTCCGTCTGACAACGCTTCCCTCGGTCAGGAAACTGTTGAGAGGGTGGAGTCGCCATTATGTAAGTGTTTTACAACATAATGATGGAATTACCAGATAACCCTTCTCTGCAGTCTGTGTACCTTGCACATTTCTGGGTGTATTGACTTGTTTCCTTTACCTGCTTTCATACCCTAGTAGAGTGTGTGTGTGTGTGTGTGTGTGTGTGTGTGTGTATTTATACACACACACACACACATACATATACATATACATATATATATATACACACACACACACACACACATATATATATGTGTCTGTATAGTGAATGCTTGGCTAATGTTGGAATTCTTCGTGATGGAATTTTGTGGTTATTGAACTCTTTAGGCTGAAAGGAATCCAGAGTCGTTGGACTAGATTATCTCACAATTAACTACCGGCTGCTCAGTCAGAGGCGCCCATTTGTCCAACCCTGTGCTGAGTTCACGGCAAGGACAAAGAGGAGCTGGTGGCCCACCCCTAGAGCCAGTTGAGGAAGCCCCCCGCCCTGGGCCCTATGGCCAGAGGGCTACCCTGCCCCTTCTTCGGCCATATCTGCAACCCCACTGCAAGGAGTCTCTGGGATGAAAAGCCATGTGCTGTCCCCTCTAGACCATGTTCTGCATTCAGGATCCTGAAATCTGCTACCCAAGTATCCCCAGGCCCACTTCTGGCGTCTGACACCCAGGGACAGAGCAGGGGTCAAGGTACATGGCCCGAGGCCTACGGGGCAGCCCAGGACGAGGGGTGGCTGGAGCTTGAGGGTGAGTCCACATGGGAGTGGGTGAGCCCCGCCCGACATTATGTGGGATGGAGCCGGATGAAAGAGAGGGCGCCGAATCCCTTTGGGCTGCCATGTTTCAGCACGGAACTCGAGGACCCTCAGCATTCTAGGTTCAAGACCGAGCTTCCAAGGTGTTTTGACACCTACAAGGATACAAGGATAGAGCTTTCTCACTGAAAAGCTTGTCAGGTGGCTCCACAGCCTGTCGCTTTCTGCCCATGGGAGGCAGGAGGCACCATGGGAACTAGAACTTCCGTTAGGGAAGGCCCAGGTCGGCCAGTGAGCACACACATCAAAGCGTGCGGGCAGGGTTCCCTGCCTCCGCCCTGTGAGAAAGGAAGGGGCCCTGCGCCTCTGTAAACTTTCTTGAAAAATCAGTCTCATCTGCATGTTAGATCTTTGCACAGGCTGCTTGCAAAACGCTTAGCACGTCTCCATTCACAAACACCACGTGGCTTTGCTTCCTTACTTCAAACACTTCTGATTTTCAGTTTTCACGGAGGGTGAGCGGCCCCACGTGCAGAGACGCGCGACCAGCTGACAGCTATTCCGGAACGGCGGGTCTCGCTGTCGATGCGAGAAGGGGAGCCTTGTCGTTCCTTGTGTGAGATCTTCACCGAGTAATGGGGCACTGGGCTTCACGTCAACACTCAGAGATTGAACGCGGCCCGAAAATATACCTTCCGTCCAACCCTGCCTCCCGACAGTGCCTGCAGTTTGCCTACCCCACCCCCATCTCCCACTCCTGAGCGAAAATGAGGTCTGTAGCCAAGGGGACATGCGGAACAGGACTGGACCCCACAGGCTTTGCCAGTCGGGGAGCCCGGACGGCTCCCCACTGGGCCTACCTCCGCCCGAGCGAATGCCACCAGCATGGTGACATAGTGATACTCTACATGGGGACATCACTGGCTCCCGCCCAGCAGAGAGGACGTTCGGTCCAGGCATCAGACTGCCCCCCTTTTTGTGTCCTCACCCCCCCAACAAAGCTCCATAGTGTGTGTTTCAAATTAAAATAAATTCAATTGGATGTTACTTTGGCAATGCAGAGAGCGTGTCAGAACCCCCTTTGAGGTGGATGATTGGCGAGATGCCCTGTGGGGCTCGGAGAAACTGAGGCGGTCGGTCAATTTGGGGACTGGCAGGAAAACCGAGACTTGTTGGAGAAGTGACTTTGGGCCATGTAGGTTGACTTATTAATAATGCACCCCCCAAAGGGTGTTCCATAGCGCGCATGAGTTAAGCATATGCTCCGCCCTGCGCCCCACAGAGCTGCCGGGCAGGCCTCTCCCGGATCCAGAGAGCAAGGGCTTGGGTGCCCTTGGGCGTAAAGATGGCCCTGAACGTTTATTGTTCCGAACGCTGCCACCCCCCTCCTCCCAGCTCCCCGGGAGCCTGGCGGCTGGCAGGCAGTCAGCTCCTCCCCGAGCCCCTGGCTCCCCGGCTCCTCTCCACCCGCGGTGCCCGGCCCCAGCGCGCTCGCCTCCTGGGGCGGCACATTGCTGCCCTCGCAGCTCCCTCCCCTGTGCCCCTCCAGCCGGGGTTCTGACACTGCTGTGTGCTTCGCAGGCGGACTGTGCCCTATGGACTGTCCAGCTACAGAGGAGGGGTGCGTGGCAGGAGGTCCGCACGGCCGTTTCCACGGAGCCCACAGCCCTCGGAGTGGACACGGCGCTGCGCCTGTGCGGCAAGCCACGACGCGGCCTGCGTGCGCTTCTGCGCTGGGACCCTGGCCATCGGCAGGTACGCACCCCCCACCCCCGTCTGGTTGAGTCCTGTCCAGGTGTCGGTTGTCCCGGGGCAGGCAAGGCTGGGGACGCCTGGCAGCGCGGTGCAGGGGGTGGCCGTGCCCTGACCCTGCTGCGCCTGCGTCCGGGGAGGCAGGGGACCCAGAGCAGAGGGGACAGGGACCTTCAGCTCTGAGAGAGTGACCCCATCCCTGCACAGCTTTGCGGAGCAGAGCCCACAGCACGGCTGTGGCCGTGTCTGGTCTCCAGACATCTCTCTTCTGGCTTGCACAGCGCCTTGCCAAAACCTCAACACGTTGCCAAACTTTAAAAGTCGAATAGTTGCCACTCTCCTCTTTCCCAAAGGCGTATCTTGAGCTTTTTCAAAACAGCCAATGGGACCATGGGGTCCCACCGACCTCACGTTCCCCCCGGCCAGTACGGGCCGGCGCAGAGTGGGGGCCACTCCCGTGTGAGGGGGGCGTGCAGGACCCACTCACCTGTGTTTCCCATCGTCCCACTTTGTGGCCCCAGAGCCCCCGAGTTTGAGACCCTGAAGTTTGCTGCGGTTGCGGGGCAGGAGCTGGTGAGTCGCTGTGGAATCAAGTGAACCCCTGGTCCTGCTTTGACTGGTTGGAGGCGGATTAAGTTGGATTTCACTTAACAGACATTGCTGTTAACGCCCATTGTCTTTGCTTTGGGCCAAGTTCACCAACCATCAGGCGGAGCCGCCCAGAAAAACCCCTTCCGAGGAAGCGGTGGCGGGATGGGGCCTGTAGGTGCCGGCCGTACGCGCACAAGAAACACGCAGGGAGGGTCGGCTTCCCGTGCCGGGGGGGCTGCAGGGGTCAGGGACCCAGATCCGCTGTCAGGAAACCGCAGAGCCCACCGCCCTGGCCCCTTCATGTCCCCTGGATGTACGAGGAGCGAGTGGCCATGCGGCCACGGTGGGTTTCCGCCTTCAGGGACGGTTCCTGAGACGCTGTCCTGGGGGTGCCCCCCTGTGCGTGCCCCCGGGGCAGAGGAAGTGGCCACTGGACCCTGCAAAACCAGCCGCGAGGGAATGCAGGGCGAGTCATTAAACCGGCTCTCTCCCTGTAGGACCGCAGGAGCCACGGAAACACCGGGCCAGGAAGGGGCGGCGCTGGTCAGCGGGGCGGACGGAGGCCTGCAAGCAAGGAGGTGATGCTGCGCTCCCGGAAGTCTCGCCTTCAGGGGGCCTGTGGGGGTGGCGTCTGGCCTGAGAGGCGGCCAGTGGGAGCCCCGCTGTGCAGGGGGTGCCCCAGAACAGGCAGCGGTGCCTTTGGGAAGTCGTCTCTGGGGACGGAGCAGGCTGTCCCGCCCCGGGTCAGCCCGCCCTGTGCCCTGGAAGCTGACCCCTGGCATCCCTGCGGCATTAGCGTGCTGATGTCCAGCCCTGCGGCTCCCTGGGCCTGGACCAGACAAGCCGGTCGCTGCTGCTCAGAGTCCCCACGGGCGGGGCCCACAGCCACATGCGGTCTTTGCTGAAACAAACAAAAAACACGCCAAAACAGAGCATTCGTTCCTTTTCAGCTGCTGTCTCTGGCCAGAGGTGAAGTAGAGTGGCCCCCCAAATTCGTTTTATTTTTTTTTTACCCGCCGGTCGTTTTCGCATGAGGCCCTCAGGGTCTCCCGCGGCCACACTGGATGCATTTGTCATTCTGTCAATCAGGACTCGTTATTAATGACCCGCCTACACGGCCGCCACGGGATGGTAATTTACCTTCCTAAGAGGAGCCTGGAGGCGGCTTGGGTTCCTACCGGGACTGATCGAGGGGAGATTAAATCATCCTCAGTAAACAGGAGCTCTCCAAATTGGTGGCGGATCGCTCCTCGTCGCCCAGAGAGGGGCCTGTCAGCATCCATAATAAAAATGGAGAGGGCGGAGGCGGGCCGGGGCGGCAGAGAGGTCCCCGGGGAGCATGAGTCAGGCCCCAGCTGGTCCCTGCTTGGCCTCTTTATTCTCGTTCCTCCTTCCCTCTTCCTCACCCCACACCCGAACTCCCCTCGGCTCAGAAGGGATGTGATTAAAACCATCCATCCGTTACATCATTTATTCATTGCCTCCTGCATTTGTTCAGCACCTGCGACATGCCGGGCCCTGTCCTTGATACTGGGGACACAGCAGGAATGAGGCAAAGAGTCTGCCTTCATGGAGCTTCCATAGT
Organism: Pteronotus mesoamericanus; assembly: GCF_021234165.1. NCBI lineage: Eukaryota > Metazoa > Chordata > Mammalia > Chiroptera > Mormoopidae > Pteronotus > Pteronotus mesoamericanus. The sequence continues at coordinate 1,255,467 of NW_026555105.1, read as the reverse complement.
GGGGGAGGCAGACAGCAAACACATGCGTGAAATACTGAGTGAGGCGCGCGGGACAGCAGGGAAGCAGGCAGAGGTAGAGAGCGAGGGGGGAGGTTGATGTGGCCTTGGGGGACAGGGGCATTAGCCTGAAGATCTGAAGGAAGAGAGGGGGTGAGCCAGAAGGATGGGGTGAGGGGATTTCAGGTGGCGGAACAATATGTGCAAAGGTCCTGGGGTAGGGGAGTGCGGGTGAGTTCAAGGATGCCAGAGGACCCCAGCACAGAAGGTGTTGCCTTTGCCGTTTTGCTGACTGTTCTGTCGAATGTTTAAACCATGAGAATGGGGTGGGGGGCACAGGGTCCTGTAACAAGCTTTATGTGGGCAGAAAAAGTCTTTCCCTATAAGCCATGGCCCATGCTTCCTCGCAAGACTCTGAGCTAGTAACCCCCAGATTCGTATTGCTGCTGAGCTTGTGATAACCAAAGAGAGCCCCTGGGGGCTGCCCCTGCTGGTGTTCCGTTCACGCCTTCCTAGGTGCAGGCAGGCAGGGAAACTGCCGGAGCCTGGCCGGAGCCTGGCCGGAGACTCAGTCCCGAATGGGGGCGGGCTAGACTTGGGAGGGGCGGACGCCTTTCTCAGCCAGGGACGGCCTCTCCTTCTGTAACGCACCTCTCTTTTCCTTTTGCCCCGTTCTCCAAGGCAGGTTGAAATCTAGGGCAGGCAGCCTGCGTCGTCGCTAGATCTCCTCCACCGAAGGCTTGCCCGGGAGGGGCCCACGCTTTCGCCCACCGCTCCGCCCCCTGCCCCGGGAGCTTCGGGGGGCACAGGCCTGCCGCCGCTCGGTCCGAGGAACACCTCCGTTCCTGCCCCTGCAAAGCGATCACACTTCCACCTCTTGGCGGACAAAGAATGAGTTCTGCCTGGGGGAGAAAACCCACCCCAGGTCCTCACCTAACGATACACCCCTACCCCAGGAATGCCCCATCCAGACAGCCCCAGTTTCCCTAAGGGGGACAGCGATCCCAGATGCGCCCTGGGGCCTGGCCCCCTTGGCTTGGCTTGCACGCAGGAGACTGGGCTTGGAGAGGCGCGGGCGTGCTGGAAGGCCCGCTGGCTTTCAATGTGACTCCTCTGGAGAGTCCGTGGACTCCCAGTGAGGTCCGCAGAGGTCAGCACATGTCCATCCCATAGCCACCGCAGCCCCCTCGGACCCTGGCCTAGAGCAGCGCGGGGAGCTGGGGTGCGGGGCCGGCGGCCAACCCGCTGCGCGGGGCTTCCCGAGCTGGGGGCTTAGAGGGTTTAGATGGAAATGTTCAGCTGTGCTTGGTACTCACCAAAAGAATGTATCTCAGATGGGGAAAAAATGAAGAAGAGGAAGGAAAAGAAAGACGAAACCTTTGTGTTTATGACAAGGGAAAGAATGAGTGGACGTGGGGCTTGAACTCCGGCCGGCCGCCAGGGCTCGTCCACAGGGAGCTGCGGGAGAGGCCGCCCAGCTCAAGGCCAAGGCGTATTTGCTCTTGCGAACAAATGTGCGTCTTTGGGGAATGGCTGCAAAATAAGCCGCAAACACAAACTCTTTGTAAATTATGTAAATTCCTATTTATCTGTATAATTGGGAGCTGTGACACCTGCCGGTTCCCGGGTTCCCGCTCACTCGGTTGTGCGGTTCCAGACCATGCTGAGACGGCTGCGTCTGAGCGCGGGACGCGGGTGCGAGGTCATCGCGGGGGCAGGCCGCTGGCCCCCCCCCCCCCCGCAGACAGGAGGACTGGCTTTGGGGGCTGCACCGAGGCCATGACGTGGGGAGGTTTCAGGCGGTGAATGTCGGAGCTTGGGCCGGGGCCAAGTGTTAAGTTCTCTATGAGCTCCTCCTAAGTCATCGCAGGTCTCAAAGTGAATATCCACCCCAAGGAGACAGAAGGGACCGAAATGCTGGCAGGCTCCTGTAATGTTTAGAGAAGCCATTATTTATTGTGACACTCTTCTCTCCTCCGGCGGCTTTGCGTGGCCCTGTTAACAAGTCCAGCTGCACTGTGTAAAGAGTTTGACTTGTGCTCGGAATCCAAGCTCATATTCCGTAGAGTTCGAATCACATTTGTAAAACACACACTCATCGGCGGGCTTGGTGGCAAGGCCCTCTCTTGGCGAGAAGTCCGCGCGTTGTGCTCACACTCACAGAGTGCTGTCACGTGCATAATAAAGAACCTCAGCGTTTGCTCTGATTTGTGGGGTTTTCTCACTGGCGTTCAATGCCCGGTTACGCGGCAACTTTTCATGCATCTCTAGAGAGGACAAAGGGTGTTCCAGGTCAGGAAGTAGACTCCATCTAAAGTCACTTTTGGAGCTAGACAAGTGGGGGCGGAGAGGGGCCGCTTGAATACGTGGGAAGAAGAGGGATTTGGGGACCATCGGAGGGAGAGAAAGCCTTCGAGGCGGTTGGGAGGAGGCGGTGAGGAAGCATGGGGAGAGCTGGCTGCTGCCCCAGGCCATTCTTTTCTCCTCCGTGGGACGCAGAGCTTTCTGCTCCGGCCACACGGGCCGCAGGGGTTCCAGAGCAGGATTCCAGGGGCAGAGCAGCCACGGCCAGCAGCAGCGCTTGGCCTCATCTGCTTTCAGAGGGGCATTTTGTGGCATTGTACTGCTCACAGTTCTTGAGAGTTGGAGGCCAGAAGTGACCATGCTTTGTTTGCCCTTCTCTACCAGCTGCGATGGTCTTGAGCCTTTGAAACTTACAAGGCATCTCTGGGAGCTGGGAGGGTCGGGGAGGAGGTGGGTTTTCTTCATTCCTGTCCCCTGTCTCTTTCTCCGTCCCTCCCTCCCTCTGTGCCTCCGTCCCTCCTCCCTCCATCCCTCCCTCCCTGCCTTTCTCTCCTTTCTTTTGAGTCAAGAACTGGAGACCTTCAGAGGCAGGGAACTGCACCAAGAGACCCAGCTATGGAGCAAGGAGGGATCCGGTATTCAGAGTGGGTTTCATCACATTGAATCCGAGAAAACCCAAGAGCCTCTTATTGTAATTGAACTCATTGTAGAGGATTTTGACTATGATGAACTGATAGAGTCGGGGACTGATTTGTTCTGCGGGATGTGAGGTGCCCCAGGAGGAGCTGCCCGTGTTCATGGGAGGCCCTTCGGGGGCCTGGAATCCCGCAGCCCTTCAGACGCTGCGGACCTGGAGGCGGGGGAAGGACACTGCGCGGTCCCAGGAGGGAGCCCCAGACTTGGCGGTGTTTCTGGGATCTGGGGGGAGCCCAGAAGGGGAGTCCGTGGAGTTCTGAGCAGGACTGGCAGCTGGATGTGCAGCGCTCTGCACCGAAAAGCAAACGCAGGGCTGGTTCAAAATTGCCGAGAATTTCGCGATGGCGACAGCATAACATTAAACCAAACCCGGGTGCTGCAGAGCGGGAGACCGCCCACCTGCCCGGCTTGCACCCCTGTGGGCCCCAGCAGGAGGGGCCATTGAGTCTGGAGACCTGGTTCTGCCACCGAATCCCCAAGGGGGACCAGCCTGAAACGGACGGAGCCTCAGTTTCCTCATTTCTGAAAGGGGTGCGGCGAGAGTGGGGCTGCCCACCTCCCCGCTGCGTGGAGCGGTCAGATCGAAGGGAGCGGGGGCTTGCAGCCCACACTTCGAAACCCTGCACTCACTCGGCACGAGGCGCAGGCTTCCAGGCTGCAGAGTTCGCCTTGGACTAGTCGCCAGCTCCTATTCTCGCTAAAAGCTTCTCACAGAGGCACATCTTTGAACTTAGAATGTTCCTCCAAGTAATAGAATTTGATTTATAGAAATTGTCAGGGTAATTACTTTTTCTCCCTCCTGGAAGACATGTATTCTCTAAATCCCAAAGTTCTTTTATATGAATCTTAAGTATCTCAATTCTTAAGCGAAATCAAGCTACCTGTTATTCAGACCATTATAGGTCCACGGGGGTCCTTCCGTCACTGAATGTGCAATTTCTCTTTTCTTTGCTGGCAGGAGCGCTCAGAATTGTCAAGATCGGAGGGGTTCTCGGGGCCGGGAAATCGTGAGAAGGAGTAGCTGTCAGGGACCAGGAGGAACGAAGGCCGCCGCCCTCTGCCAGGCCTCTCATTCATGCCCCCAGAACAATGCCTCCCGGAGCGCCTGACAGGCGGCGGGGGGAGAGAAGGGAGAAGCGCAGCGGCATTAACAGTTCTTGTCAGAGAGAAGGAGTCTCGTGGGACAGGGGAGGTGTCTCATGAACATGAGCTTGACGCCTCCACTCTCTTCCTTCCTCTTTCCCTTTTCCTTTCTTCCCCTTCCCCACTTTCCTCCTCCGAAGCTACTTTATGTCAATTCCTCTTGATTTCCGTGACAGTCAGTGGGGGTGGGCGTGGGCTGCGCCCTCTGGGGGAACGCAGACCTTTCTCAAGGGCTCCTGTTTTGCTCACCTCGGGGCGGACACTCACCTCGGTGCCGTCTCCACTTCCTCCTCCACTGTGACTCTCGTGACAGGTGCCTGTTTGTCAATCCTGGAGTCGGGTGGACACCAGCCCCCCGCAGAGGGGGCGGCAGTGCTCTGACGCGGTTGAAAGTTAAAGCTACAGGGACATTACACACGGGAAGTCTGGCCCCTCCCGGGCCCTGCCCGTCCTGCTGCAGGTCAGCGTGGTCATGGCTTTCTGGTCTACCCTTGCGCTGTTCCATCGTGAAAACACAGGCAAATACAAACACGTAGCCCTGCTTCTCTCTACTCCTGACGCAAAAGTTAGCACACAGCTAACACTGTGTGATTTTTTTCCCCCGAGATCACTTTTTAACCAAATGTGGTTTTTTTATCCTCTGGCAACAAAAATGTCATTTTTTTACGCTGATTCTCCAGTCCCATGATGCCAGCCGCTGTCCAACAGTTCCATCCGATGCTGATGCTCTGTCCGGAGTGAGCATCGAGCCCCATGGGTTAAGGGCTCAGGCCCACAGGCTGCCCCCGCCAGGGGCCCCCAGCACACGCGGGGAGTCCCAGTGACGTGCGCCCGCCGCCTGACCGCAGACTGAGCGGCTCCCACACCCTGGCCCCGGCAGGCATGACAGCTCGTTGGGATGCCTCACGGACCGCAGGGACGTTCCCTACCTAGGGTGACGGCTTTGTTATAGTGCATACAACTCAGGACCAGCCAAATGGGAGAGACGCAGGGGGCAGGAGACTGAGGAGGGGCGTCAAGCGGGGCAGCCCTCCGCGCCCCCTCCCAGCCCACCGTCTTCTCCGCACGCCCAGGTACTCACCAACCCAGAAATTGCCAACCCTCATTAGGGCTTTTCACTTTTTTAAATCAAGGGCAGAATTGATTAAACCACCAGCTACTGGCGGTTGAACGCAACCTCCAGCCCTCTCCCTTCCTTGGAGGTCAAGGCCGGGGGTTCTGAAAGTTCCGACCCTTTTACTGTGGCTTGGCCTTTCTGACATCGGCCCCCGTCCTGAGGACACGTAGGGGCCCCCGCCTGTGTCATCTCGTTAGCTCGCAAAAGGCAATAGTTCCGGGAGGTTTTTGGTGCCCTGTGCCAGGAGCTGGGGACACAGGCCCAGTATTCAGTTTTTATTATACCATAAACCCCCACTTCCTTGCGTCTTGCTTTTTCGCTCACTAGAGGAGATGAGCACAGTGGGGTTTACTCAGCTGGTACCCATCGATGGCCAATTGGATTCCTCTCAGTATCTCGTTATGACAAATAATATGATGAATTACCTCACAGTTGTCACTTTACACGCACGTGAGTCTCTCTGTGCATTAGATCCCCAGTGAGATTGCTGTGTTAAAGAGAAAATGCTTCTGGGTTTTTGGTAGACACTGTCAGATTTGAGGAATGTATTCCGATTATCCCCATCTCTAGATAAGTAGCCTATCTGAGGCTCAAAAGAGGAAGTAATTTCCCAACGTGACACAGTTAATAAGGAGGTAGGAAGGGTCCCGGCTTCTTTAGGAGCCAGGGATGGAACGGGAATGTTGTGGGGTAAAGCGAGGGAAAGATGTCCTGTGAGTCGGACCTTCTGACAGACAGAGATGGGACGGGGGCTGGCGTGGGGGGAGGCGGGAGCCGTGGAACGCCCAGCTGTGTTGCTGGGGGCGACCGAGCCCTCGTTGGGATGCTGACAACACCGGGAAAGAGCCATGCAGACCAGCACGCTGGCTCCTCCCCACCCGCTGTTGAGAGAAGGCCCTCCCGGGGTTTGCTTGTCAAGGGCGGAGGCCCCCGCCTCCTGAAAATAGCCTCAGCATCTTTGCACTGAGATGAGAATCTTTTCCTCATTGAGAATGTGGAAGACGAGGCCCGCATGCACGTAGGCCAGGCATTTGGGGTGCCTGGAAAGCCCGTCCTCTGGAAACTTGGCCCTGCGCCCCGAGTAGATCTCTGTGGCAAAGCTCACCCCACAGCACCCCGCTGCTCTGGTCTGGTCTGATTGGACCAGGGCTGATGCTGAGCCAGCCATCACCAGGAGGTAGGAGTGAGCTGGCCGGACAGTGAGCTGCGGGCGCTGGAGGGAACAGAGCCCGGCGCGGGGTGGGGGGAGACTTTTCTGCCTTGCACGTGGAGCACTGAGGAGCATGGTCTTGCAGGGAGGAACAAGGACACGACAGCCTACAAGACAAACAAGACAGCAGGCAACCTGGTGCTTGGGGACCGGTGCTTTGTCTCTGGTCTAGTGGTCTAGCTTCTGAGCACTGGCTTACTTTATATGCGGATTTCATGCCGTAATGCATTTTCCTCTCTGATAATGCAAAATCCCCCCAGTTCCGGAAGCTTATGGAGTGGGGTAAAAATTCTCATGTGAATGCTCTCCTCCAACTTACCAAAGAGAATCCAGCGATTACCAGGTTTTACTGCTTCAAGTCCAAGCAGAAAGAGAGAGCTTTGTCCTCAGCTGCTCCTGTACAAGTCCTGGCTCCACTGTGATTGGGCCAGCCTGGGTCATATGTCCATCCCTGAACCAACGCGGGCCAGAGGGAAACAGGGCAAGGTTGGGCCTCGGCTCTGGGGCCCGCTCAGCTCTCGGACTGCGGGAAGTTTCGATGCCTTTCCCAGAAGAAGGGAAAATGAGTGATGGGCAGCTAAACCCACAGGCGCCAATTGCAGGTGCCTAGTAATCCAAGGGCCTTGATGAAGACATCACACCTGTCTTAAATGAAGGGACTTAAATGCTTCTTCCGAGAGAGACCACGGTTTTCATCCATCTCTGGCCTGTCAGTCGAAAACGCACCCTGACAGGCTTAGCCAGAGACGTCTTGCCAGGTGCATGTCTCCCCAGCGTTGCTCAAAGAAATGGCCAGGGGACATCTTCATTTCTCTCCATGCCCAGGGGCCCGTGAAACAGTCTCACATTATAAACAGGAGCAAGTACGCATTCCTTTAAAAAATGTGTTCGTGGAGACCAGCCCCCAAACTGCAACACGGGGCCCAGCCTGAGGCCTGCAAGTGCGTGTGAGACACCGTGACAGGGACCCAGGAGGCCAGCCCATCCCCCACAACTCTGCCCACGTCACGGTCCGGGTCCGGGTGTCCGACGTCTCAGAGCTGAACCTTTGACATCTTCAGGCCCCCCACACTTAGTTGCTTGGATGGGAAACTGGGGACACAGTTTGCCGTCATTAATTGATGTACTTTGAGATCAAAGAGCTCAAATTACGGGTGCAGATTAGCAATAAGGAAAGACCACTAAACGTTAGAATTGCTAGTGAATCTTATCCCAAAGGGTTTAATAACAGAGGAACTTCCTACGGGCTCAGGCGGGTCAGAGAGGACTCTCGCCTAGAACTCGGGTGGCAAAGGGCGCCAGGACACCGTGGGAGAGCCTCCGCGCTCGTGGTGAAGCCCGCACGGAGGAGGGGCTGGCCGGGAGCCCCTGCCCTGAGGGTTGCTGCCGCCAGAGGTGGGGGGTGCGGGTGGGAGAGGGTTAAAGTGTAAGGAAGGGGCTGTGAGCGGTGGTGACCTTGGGAACCAGCTGCTGGCTCAGGAGGAAGGTTCCAGGCATGGGAATTCCTGGGCCCGGATGGTGGGAAAGCCCTCGGCGAGCGCTGGGGTGTGCGATCTGCGGCGGGCGGCAGCTGCGGGCCTGGGGTCGGAGCCAACCCCAGGTGGCTCCGCCTGGTGTGGAGGCCCGTTTTTCCCAGCCTCCCAGCAGGGAGGCCCGGTCTTCTCTCACTTCAGTCTCGGGGACCGTGGGAGACACCGGAAAGAGCCTCTGCCGAAAGGATTAGGGAGATGGGCCTCCGGCCCGGAAGCCGCCCGGAGCCTCAGGGCGCATGACCCCAAAGGCCCGGAACTGCCGAATTTGCGCGGCTTTGGTAACGAGGCTTCTGTTACATCAGCTCTGACCTCACATTTTCTGCACGTGCAGAGTGGTGAGGCGAATCCGCGGCAAGGTGGGCTCCATAAATCCAGAGTTTATCATTGTTCTGACAGGGCAAATTATCTATGAAAAAGCAAACTAAGAGCGCGGCCCCGATTCCGTGGGCCACGCCTGACATCCTTATGGGCACCAGCCGCCTGGCCCGGCCGAGCCTGTTACAAAGTCATAAAGTAAAGCGGTTGTTCCCCACGGTTCCTCCCCTGGCCCACCAGAGTCCTGCAGGGGACGTTCTCTGGGGGTCCGTGTGCCTGAGGTCCGCATTAGGTCACACACAGTCGCTAACTGGCACGGTTCCCTTTGTGAGGGGCGCGGAGTGCCCCATCGCCCAGGACGCAGCCAGGAGGCGGGGAGACACGCGGCTCCCGTCTGGAGGGAGGCGGCCTGGGCCCCCGCCCCCGCTCTGCCGCAGGCTGCCCTGGTCGGCTCCTTAGTCTCTCCGAGCCTCCACTTTTGCACCTGTGAAATGAAGGGGAAACAGCCCCCACCGACTTCTGCTGACAGTCCACACCAGCATGCCCGGAATGCGAGCGGGTCGCCTGGAGGGGCGTCCCCAGCCCCCCGCCAGCCTGCCAAGGGGTCGTGAAAGACCCCGGGCTAGCAACCCCTAGCTGGCCGCTCCTCAGTGCCTGACTCCCAGGAGCTTGTACTAAGTGTTTATTGCAGCAGGTAAAAGAACGGCACTAATAACAGCATTGACCCCAGAGTCACTCTGGGGGTGAAACGAGTCGACACAGAGAAGGTCCTGGGGGTAACCCTGCACCCAGCGCTGTGGACGGTGGGGGTGGCAAAGTCTGCACAGATGCGAGAAAGGAAAGTGCAGGAAACATAAACGCTGGCGAAGGGTGGCTCCACCGCGCAAGCACCATATAAGAAGCCTAGTTCTCTTTGTATTTCCCATAAACAGTAAATAAAATTTCGGTATACGTATGTCCCGTGCGATAGTTCACACAGACTATGCTGGAAAATTACTCGTTCTTTGTCTGAAAACCCAATTTCACTGCACGTCCTGTGTTCTGTCTGGCGGTCCCAGTGAAAGGGGATTTAGTTCCTCCAATTCCAACAGCTGCCTCTCTCTCTGGTGCAGCTCATCCTTTATGCCCTAATGGGAAGAGAAAAAACAAACTTATTTTAGCAATTACCAAACCTGCGACACCCTCATGGGACCGTCGTCCTCGTCCGCCCTGGGGGAAGGGTGCACAGATGGGAGCCTCGCGTGGACAACGTCGCCGGCAGGACCGAAGGACTTGGAACTGTTTGCTGAGCTTCGGACAGGGGCAGGTGCGGGGGGACGAGACACTGCCCCGCAGAGCCACGGAGGACGAGGCAGGACGGGGGCTTCCCCGCAGGCCTTGTAGCGACTGTGGTTGGAGGGGCGACATTTAGGGTCTCACTTTAGAAAGAGCACTTGGGTCCCCACGGGGGGTGCAGGGGGGTCAGACAGGGCCCTGGACACCGCGAGGCACTGGAAGAGCAGCCGGACAGGCAAGAAGCGACAGAGGCAGGAGCTACCGCTGCCTGGTGGGGCCCGTGATGCCGCCCGCACGCTCGCTGGCCCAACTGCCTGGGAGAGGTTTACGACCGGTGACATCTCCCCCCAGTCTGCTCCTTTTTGGGGGGCTTGGCCGCCAAAGTTGGATGCACATGGAATGCAGATTCTCTCCCAGAAAGCTCTGAAGACTTTCGCCTGAGCTGCTGGGCAGCGCCCACCATTCCTTTGTCGCGGACCGTGTCACGGGACAGCCGTCAGGACAGCAGGCTGTTACCCGATGGGGTGTCTGGGCAGCCCTGCAGACAGCCTGGAATGCTGTCCTGTGGCACCCTGTCATCTGGGCCCGATCACATGGGCACGTCGTGCAGAAAACACGGGAGTGAAGCACTTCGGGGAATGCCACTGGGCGGGGGCAGCGGTGCCTCTGCTCTGAGCCGGGCCCACTTGTCACTGGCCCAGGGTGAGCTGCCCAGAGCTGCTTGGAGACACAGCCCTGGGTGACAAGGGTCATCGCGTGCTGAGCGCTGCTGGACCCGGGGTAGATAGTGGCCCGTCTCCCTGGTTCTCACTGCAGGGGGTGGGGACGGTCCCAAGCTCTGTCCTGCGGAAGAGGACGCCGGAGAGGGAAGGAGAGGCGTTCAGGAGGAAGGGGTGAAGGCTGAACTTGAACTTCGGACCTTCGCACTCACAGCCTTAGCCTCATTACCTTTTCTTTGGACCAGGGATCCCACCTGGGGGCACCGCCGGCTTCCTGAGCTGGGTCACTGTGTGCCCAGGGTCAGGGCTTTATGGTGCACTTAGCAGCCCCCAGCAGTGACAACCAAGGGTGTCCCTGGGCATTGCCAAGTGCGCCTTGGGGCACAAAGTCAACTCTGGCTGATCCAAAGCCCCCGCTTTTAGGGAGAAGCAAAGATGACCTCCAAACGTCGCTCCGTCTCCTCCAGCCCAGCCCAGCATCAAGCCTGTCGTTGGCCTGAACTGCTGAAATCGTCACCTTGATCGCCGGGCCGAGGTCGTGCGTATCAGATTTTTCCACTCTGAAGTTACTCTTTGTTTTCTGCTCCCCCTTCCCAGCCAGGCCTCTGGGGAAGGGGCCCCGGCGCGGAGCCCACACTCGGGGCGGAGTCGTGCCCCGCTCCCTGTGGCCAGGGCACAAGCAAACGATCTGGAATTCTTCTTCGTGGGAGATTTGTCTCTTCTCCCCAGTTTAGTTATTTATTCAATCATTTACTTAATCAGTACGGCCTCATGGATATTTATGTTTGGTTTGGGTTATAATCCAGTACTATGGTGTTTAATTTGTTCTCAAATTGTCCCAGATTTGACCGTTGGAAGTGTTCGGTTGGCTCCTGTTTTTTTCTGCTTTGACATAACCCCATCATGGCAGCGGCGGCTGCTGCTGCTGCTGCTGATGGTGATGATAGTTAAGCATTTCCTTCCTCTCTGGCACTGTAAGATGCCCAAGTCTGGCCTATTCATGTCCAGAGCAAGCTGCCTGTCCAGGGAGCCCTGGCGCCCCGCAGCGGAGAGTGTTAGAACCAGGCCTGGGGTCCGGGTGTGCTCCTCGCCCCTGGCGTGTTGCTGCGTCTCGCTGTCTGCTGACAGCGGGAGAAGGAGGTACATCTTCTACCCGGTACACGTAGCTGCAAATACTTGCTATGTGACCACCCGCATCTTCACTCACTTCAGCGTGAGTTCCTGTCTCCGGCTGTAGCCCGTGGCCTCCTGGATTCCTCTGGCCTCCGCTCCTGGCTGGCCCAGTACTAACGGAGGCTGCTGTGGGCCGGGCGCGTCGGCCTCCCTGGCTGTAACGCCCGGGCCTTACGGACAGCCCGCTGGCACTAACGCGCCCGGGGCACCAGGCTGAGAAAACGCGGACACGCAGCCAACGCGCCCCATCCTGGTTTTCCGTGTGAACACTGCCAGTTCCTCCCAGCAGGACCTGAAATACACTCTGGAAGGGACTTTGATCTTTTTCAGGGATTATGTGGTCATCTAATGTCAGAAGCAAAAAACAGACCCGAAAATTGAATGTGGTGTGTCCTTGTCCTCTCTCCTGCCCAAAGATCTGCGGCCGCACAGGCTCCTTGAGCAGGGCAACCATTTCACGCACCAGCAAAGCTCTGCACTATGTGTCAGCAGGACACCCGAGAGACAACCCAACTCTTAAAGACGTCAGCAAAGACGGGGGGCTCTACAAAGGGGGACGTCAGAGCTGCCTTTGATTCCTTCTTTCCCGGGGACACCTCACCGCAGGCCGCCCTCGTAAGTGACGATGCTGGGGAAAAATGTGCTGGGCAAGGTCCCTATTTTATAGCTGAGCTGCCCTGAGCTGATACAGCCAATAGTCACCATGAAAGTGGAATCCATCCACCCCTCCGTCCATCCACCCTCCATCTGTCTATTTATTCATTATCCATCCATCACCCACCCATCCATCCATCCATCATCCATCCATCTCACTCAGTCACTCAGTACCTTCATGATGTGAAGCCCTTAAGAATACAGCAATGATCCTTCTAGAAGTTCTTAGCTAATCATGGTGGGAAAAGTTAATCAAATAAGCATCTACACTTCAACCCAGAGGCGAAGGGGCCCAGGGGACCGAGGGCGCGTCCTCCTGCCGCAGGCGGGAGGCAGGGCAGAGGGTGGTGGGCGAGAGAGGCACGCTGAGGAGGTGTTCGTGCGCCAGCCTGTTGGGTTTGAAGGACACTCTGGTTCAGGCCTCGCCAAGTGAAGCTACGCTAGAAGAGTGAAGAAGAAACAAAGGAAAAGCGATTTCCTTTCCCCGGGAAACTGTGGCAGCATTTCAGCACCGAGGGCTTGGGGTAGCCTGAGCTGGCTTTACCTGGCGGAGCGTGGCCGCCGCAGCAACACGCTGTCCCGGGAGCCGCTCATTTGCCCAGAGGCAGACGCTGCACCTTCCTCTCCAGAGGGGAGCCGCTGGACCACCTGAGCTGTGCCCTGGCCTGGGGTCGCCAAAGGAACTCGGAGCTGGCCACGCTGCAGTCTTCTGGGTCATCCGTAATTAGCTCCCAGAGGAAGACAGCGGGGCTCCGAGAATCTCCCCGGCGGCGAGACGTCTCCTTCGCCCTCCGAGACCACACGTCCCCTGCACCTCGCTCTGCCCCGCTGGATTCTGGCTCTTCTATTTTCTGTTCAACGATGGTTCAGAGAGTCTGGGGTCTCCCTGGGTCTCCCACTTCTTTGCTCCTTGTGGGGGTTGGCCTCCCCTGATCGTGTAGCTGATCATGTCTTCCGTCGCTCAAGCTGGTTTTCCTTACTTTGTCTCCTTTCCCCACATTTCTGTCAGCTCGCTGGACCTGTTGGCGTCCCTGCCTCCTGGCAGGTGTGCGTGACACACACGTCCAGGTGAAGCCACTTGCTGGAGTGTCTCCCCCTTTGTAAACTCAAACCCACTGTGAACTGGCCACATGGAATGCGCAGAACACCCGGGAGCCTGGCTTCTCTTGGGGAACCAGGCAATCTGGGCACCGCTGCCTGTCAACAACGGCCTGTGGGCCAGCTGCCACCTTCGGGGGGACACGTTTTCCTGCCTGCACGAAGCGGCATGAAGGATGGGGACCTTCTTCCCTGCTCTCCACACATTCTGGCCCCGTTGCACACTGGCCAGGCCAGCAGGGCCCTGACTGGGAAGCAGAGACGAGCGGATTGAAACGCTCTCGCGGCCCTGACTCCACCGACCCGACCGCAGGCATTTGCCCAACTGGTGCTGCTGTCCTGGAGGCGTGGGGGAGGGTGGGCGGGCCGCTGGTGGGGATGGGGGAGGTGGAAAATGCACGCGGCCATTCACCTCTCCCTCGGGACCAGGACCAGCTGCAGGGGAAGCTGGGAGCTCGCGGGGGTCGCCAGCCTGACTGCATTGGCGGGGACAAGGGGCTCCTTGCCTACGGTTGACCAGCCAGAGGGGTCTTTCCCTCCCTTGGAACCTGCGCAGACCTCTGTGCAGCCCTAGGGGGCTCCGCGCCTCCCCACCCCCGGCCCCCGCTGTGTCCTCAGGCACGAGGCCATGAACTTCGGTGAGAGCGAGAATAAGGAACAGGCTTTTTCTTGCCCCTCTGTGTTGTGGCCTGGGATGCTCACTGCGGACGTGGGTCCCTAGAGCCCTGCGCAGAGAAGGGTAGCTTCCCCTGCTCTGTATGGCCACGGGCTATGGCCTGGGCGGGCTGACGCTGCCTGAGGTGTTGGAGGGGTCAGGGTCGTAGCAGTTTGTCTCCCTGCCCCCTCCCCCTAGGGCTAAGGAAGACGCCAGGTCTCAGCGGCTGGCCCCAGGTCCCCCCGCAGGGACCTGGACCTCAGCTGGGCCAGGCCTGAGCTCGCCTGCTCCTTGTTGGCAGGGCGGCGCCTCCGCTGCGTTCTGTCTGGGCGGGGCAGAGGCTGCGGGACCTGGGCCCTGCCCGAGGTGGGCGGGAGGGGGTGCGCTGGCACCTGCTCCCCTCTGCCTCCAGGCTCCTTCCCAGCCCCGCCTCCTGTCGCGGCCTAGATGCCCCCTTGGGCCTCTTGGTTTGCTTTTTAAATGAATGGAATTTTTAAAGTTAAAAAGCAAAATCAGATCTAGACTTTTCGTGATGAAAACCATTTCCCCCTCAATTAAGTGCGATTACACCAAGGCATTGTATTTCCTGAGAAGGCTGGGCCTGCTCGCAAACAGCCTGGGTTTTGGCTTCCGCACCTCCCCGCACCCGGCCCCTCTCAGCCCGGGGCTCCGGAGCCTGGGAGGCGGGCCTCCGGGGCGCGCTGCCCGGTCCCTGTGTGCTCACCTATCTGTGCGGTGGGGTGTCCTCTGGGGGGGGGCGGTCACCCCGAGGGCCGAGACACCTCCAGCGACCCTCACGCCTTGGAGGCGTTAGTCGCTGAATGAAGCAAATGAAGCAGGTGAGAGAACCCCACCCGGTGTGAGGTTGTGGGCTTCCAGGCCGTGCACCCCAGCTCTGCCGCCCCTGGCTGGGCGACCGCGGGCAGTGGGCCAGCGGGCGCCTCAGTTCCTTCATCTGAAAAATGGAGGGGCCTGCGCTGCCTCTCCCCGAGGGCTGACGCGCGCCTTCCCGGGGGTAATGGCTGTGCCCAGGGCAGGGCGAGGGCTCAGGAAGTAACTATTTTTAATGTCCTTGTGTTATTATTATTCACAGCACATGTGGGGAAGAAGGAAGGAGGCCTCGGGACCCCCATTGTCACGGGTTTATCTCCCGGCAGCAGGGCCTCGGGGGTGGATCCGAGACAACCACGGGGACATTTGCCAAGGGGCTCCTGGGATCCAGGAAAGCAGAAGGGAAACGCTGCCCCGGGCTTTTTGACCTCTGCCGGGCTCCCCCACCCCACGGGGCTGCCGTGGAAGTCGGGGTGGGCGGTGGGCGGCTGTGGGGTCCCGGTCACACTTCCTCCACTTGGCGGCAGCCCATTGTCTCTGGGACGGATGCGACTCTCCCTCTCTCCGTGGCTCTCCCCCCTGTCTCCCCCTCTGTCCCCCTCTGTCCTGACCCGTGCGCTGGGAGCAGGGCTCGCCCTCTAAGAAACACAAGGCCAGGATGGCACGCCAGCCGTTTTCTCCGGGAAGGGGGTGGCCCCCCGGGGGCTCGCGGCCACTCTAGAAAACTCCAGAGGACCCGGAGTCTGGGGTTCCGATGTGGCACAGCCTCAGGACACCAGAGGAGACCCCTTCTGGGCAGGCCTCGCCCACGGCCATATCCGGACCTGGCCGGGCCGGGGATGAGGTCGTCAGGGGGCGTTTCGTGCTGACTGGCCGAGGGCAGGCATGCGCCCCGGCCGGGCCTCGGAGGGAAGGAAGGAAGCGGTAGCTGAGCCTGGCTGGGCCCGGTCTGCGTTCACACACGGCAGCCCAGCGTAGCCTCCCCCCACCCCGCCCACGCCCCCTCCCGTCCTGAGAGAAGGCAGGGTGGCCACGTTGGGCATGGGTGCAATCAAACCCCACTGCGTTTGAATCTTGGTAGCCGCGTGGCCGTCGCCCATCCCTGGACCCCTCTGAGCCCGCGTTCCCTCCCTCGGGGACAACCTGGGACCTGTAGATTGCAGGGGAAAGCCCCGGGGACAGGGCTTCAGACACATCCCGGCCACAGCGAGGCTCTGAAGCGGTAGCTATTCTGTCCCCACTGCAGAAACCAAACAGAGGCCCGGGGAGCTGGCAGACAGGGAAGGCCTCATCACTCGGCCTTGGCAGAGGGGCCCCGGGCACACGCGCTGAGCTCGGGGGTCCGGGCTCCAGGCCCGAGGAACCAGCAAACGACGGTGGGCGCCGCGGCAGCCTCCGCAGGCCGTCACCTGCCCCTGTTGGTGTGCGCTGCTGCCATTTTGTGTCCATGCCTGAGGGGTCTGGCTGCCCCTTTCCTGTCCACGGGCGACGTCACCGAGAGCTGGCAGAGAAAGAAGCCCTGTGCCGGCCTGTGCGACGCATTCTTTGCGATGTCCCCCAAGCCCAGCCCTTGGCAGGAGCCCCCCCAGCTTGAGGAAGGGGGGAAGGCAGGCCACCAGTCAGGGCCCCTCTGCCCTTCCCTGGGAACGGAAGAAATTAGTTCACCTGGTGACCTTTGGTGGAGGGGACAGAGAAGGCGCCTGGGTGGCTCCGGTGGGCGAACGGTGGGCGTGGGGGTAGCAGGAGACGAGTGAGGGCGGAAATCGCGGCAAGCTTTGGGCGTGTCCTAAGTGCCGTGGACGTTCCCGCTGCGGCTACAGACATGCGGGCACACGCGGGGTGTCCCCGTGCAGTGAGAAAGTTACGTGCATCTTTATGCCCCTCAGCCAGGGCGCTGGGGCAGCGGGGCCTTCGTTCAAATGGCGGGACCCCCGAGGGGGCCTCCCCCCGGCCTCCGGCTGATGGGGGCCGTCTCTTTGACTCTCTTGCTGAAGCCCCAGTTTTAAAAAGGGGTTAAACATTAATGAACAGAATCCTGGCCTCTCAGCTTGGCAGCAGGAAGGTACAGGCAGGTGCACTCTGTCAGGGAGACAGATTCCATGGGCGTTCATTTCTTATGGGGCGCGCATCATCTGAATGAAGACAGCAGCCATCCATTAAATAAACAGCCGGGCAGTCTCTGGGGCCAGCCAGGCCCCGGACGCCGCCGGCTGCTCCCGGGCCGGCTGCTGCCCTTGGGCGAGGGTGGCTCGCCAGCGCCCAGGGCGGGGGGCCGCGCCGGGAGGGGTGGAAACGGCGCCTCTCCTGCGCACATCAGAGCCGATTGTAGAAGCTTTCAAATTCAAACTCTTTCTTCCTAATTATAAAATGATATTTGTTTATGACGGTGCAAAAACCGATTCATCACGACGGAAGGAAAGACAATGGAAAAGAAAGTGTCTCTGACTGCTTTACCCTGAGGGCACCCTCCTGGAAGTTTACCATGTGTCGCCCCACGTGCGCAAATGTTTCTCTTTGTGACAGCCAGGGTGGGTCCTCTGGCGTGCTGGTCTGCACCGGCTTTTCCACGGGGACCCCCTCACGGTCGCTCTGTTGGGGGCGAGGCCCATCTCCCTTGGTCGCTGCCCCGGTGCCCGGCGCCACGTTGCCCCCAGGAAACAGCTGCTGTGGTGCGTGAAGGCACACAGTCAGGCTCCTTGCCAGCCTGCTCTGGCGGTCCCGCAGTGTGACACCCGCCGTTTGTTTTAGGGTCCCGCGCAGCCGGTGCGGCAGCGGCCGTGAGAACCCTGCTATCCGACGTCCTTCATCGGAGACACGCGGTCACTGGGGAGGGTGAATTCCTAGAAGCGCAGTCCCCGGGTCAAAGGGCACGAGGCGCTAATGCTGATTGAGGTCGCATTGCTGACCCTTCCTGGGAGAGTTGGCGCTTGGCTCTTGGCACGGTTCTCCTTTCCTCCCCGAAGTCTCGAAGTCTCACACATTCTTTCCATCCAGCCCGCGCAGGCCCCGGAGGCACAGCCTGTGCTGAAGTTAGAAGCCTCGGAACCAGGACCGGACCGGCCAGGCGGGACTCAGCCGCTCCTCCGCAGCCACTGGCTGTGCCGCCGGCTCCGCCCACGTCTGCTGGAGGGGTTACTGGCCACATTGACTTCAAGGACTGACTTGGGCCCCTCAGGCTAAGAACACCCAGAAGGAGCCACAGGGTGGGACTGGGCTGTGGCAAGCTAAGTGGCACCTGTCTGCATCTTCAGGGAGAGACAGATGGGAGCAAAGGCCCTGGGGTCAAAGGTAAAAAGGTCATCCGAACAGCACACACCTCCCAGGACCAGGAAGCCCCAGCGCTGCTTGGGGTGAGCAGTTCTGAGGGCTTCCATCCCAGGAACGTGAAGGCACAGGAGCCGCAGTCTCGGGGCGTTTGTGTGTTGGGTGCTGGAGGCCTGGCAGCCATGTCCGGCTGGTGCCCCCCACACTCTGAGGGGGGCCAGGGCGGGTCTGCTGCTGAGCAGGGCCCCCTCCCGACAGGTCACTCCCTGCTGAAGCAACGTCGAGGCCCAGGGACGAGGCGGTCTGTGCAATGACAGAGAGGCCCACAGGCTCCGGGGGGCCAGCGACTCGCCCCCCGTCCCACCACCTCTGGCCGGCCCAGAGGGAGCCTCACCCCTTCCGCTTCTGGTTGTGAGCACAAAGCTCGTTCAAGTCTTTCTTTTTACATCAGTAAGAACCTTGCTGTGGCTCCAGGCGCAGAGCGCCAGGCCAGGGTCCTCACCTGCGAATGGCAGGCTTTGGGGAGTCGCTTCACCTGTGTGAACCGCGGAGTTCAAAGACGGGGGCTGATGGGATTGGCTGCTCCTGGTGCCCACGAGAGGGCAGGTGCTGCCGGGGCAGCTGCGGCGGGAGGCTCACGGGGCGGGGGCAGAGCGAGGTCCGCACCGGGCGCGCAGCTGCCGGCCGATGCCCAGGCAGCAAGAGGGCCGACCCGCCACCTGCCCCGGAGCAGCAGGTAAATCCAGGCCCCGACGATGCGCTTGCGGCAAAAGCCTGCGTTGAGTGATGTTGTCATCGTTGTCTTCTAACTCATGCACCACGCCTTACCTTTGGATTCAGAGAAAAATGAATGGGGCACTTTGGATGGTGCTGGGAGTGTCCAGCTTTTAATTAACACGCCGGACTGAATACACTTAGCTGGACCGCTCTGCCCGGTCCATCCAATTACCCAAACTCATTATGCAACTTGATTGCGTTTTCCATTACACAGTGACTTTGCTAAATGGGCGGCCACACTGCAGACAGGCAACCCAGCGCCGGTATTGATTAGAGGACGGACTTGATTGCCGAGCGGAGGCGATGCTCGGGGCCGTAAATCTCAGGCTGGACGTGGCCTCCCCGCAGCCTCCAACGGGGGGACGGAATTGTGTTTGGATGAAGCATTTCAGCCGTGGCCCCTCCTCCCGAACCTCCCCAGTGTTCTCCCTTTTGTTAAATTGAATTGCCTTCCCGTGGCCAACTCTCCCGCGGAAGGGTAATCAGGGCCGCCTCCTGCTTTCGTGGCGGAAACAGAGGCAGGCATTTGTCACCTGCCCCAGGTTTGGCTTCCAGGGCGACGCAGAGCCCCGAGCCTGCCAGGGAGCCTTGGGGTACGGAGCCAGAGGAGGGTGCTGTGCCTCCTTCCACCCTGGCAGCTAAGGGTGGGGCCTGGGCCAGTCCCGCCAGCTCTTGCTTTGAGTGGCCCAGGGGACAACAAGGTGGCCTCAGTCCGCAGTCCTGGGAACTTGTTTTAAAGGCTGGGATTTTTGTAATTCAAGAGCAGAAGCCCTCCCCCCACTCTGTGGTGTCAAGAGTGTTCTTCCATCCACGAGAACCTCCTTCCATTTCTATCAGACTTCAGAGCTGGGTCAGTCGATTTCCCTAACCTGAGACATGAGGGGAAAGGGGGGAGGGGAGGGTGTTGAGCTCTGGTTAGGTTGTTTCCTTCTACATAAATGCGAGGAGACACCATGCACAAGCCAGGCCCTTCACATCCACCATCTCCAGTCCTCGGAGAAACAGACAACCTAGGAAGCACGTGCGTGAGTTACAGTCTTTACTTTTTATTTCTCGATAATCTCAGACTTAGACAAGAGTTGCACAGACAGTCGCCTGCAGACCTCTTACCCAGCTGCCCCTCATGTTCACAAGAAGCGCGAGTTTCTAGTTGGCAGTCTAGAAATGGGCGGAACCGAGGCCCCGGGGGCTTCAGACGCCTGCCCAAGGTCACAGGGCAACGGCGGGATCCGAACCTGCATCCGGGTGCAGCTTTGCCTGCGACACCGCTGCTGCTTGTAAGCGTGAACCACGATCAACTAGAGGACTTTGAAGGAAGGAGTGGGTATGTCCACACAGCCACAGAAGACCCTGTAAAAGGGGACGTCTGATGCCTAAGAGCTGAAATGAAGCCCCAGCTTGACTTACGCCAAGATGTTCTTGGCTTTGCAGAGGTACAGAGGAGGCTTGGACCCTTAGGGGTACAAGGGAAAACCTCCCTTGTTGAGGCTTCGCTGGTCTTGTTCCCCGGACCCCAGACTCGGCCCGGTCTGCAGCCGGCCCACCTCGCTGGGGCCCGTGAACAACCAGCACATTTAACTGGGCTTGTGCTGACATTTCCGTTGGCAACTTGATGGCTCAATTAGCAACAATGAACCTTAAGAATAAATGAACCGTCGCAAAAGAGGAAGTTTCGCTTTTGCCAAGTTCAACAGACACCCTTTCCACAAACATCGTTCTGATTTTCTGGATGTGCCAACGAGGAAAGGAGCCATTGGTGGCTTAAATAAATAGACAGATAGGTAAAGAATAAAGCCCATTTATTAAACATGCGCCGGTGCCTGGCTTGGCGCTGAGTGCCCCGCATGGACCCAGCTCTCTGAGTCCCCTCCAAATCCGGGGAAATGAGTGCAGTTAAATCCTTAAGAAAAACAACTTTTTAATTCTGAAATAGCTATGGGTTCACAAATTGCAAAAGTAGCACAGAGAGGTCCCAGGTCCCCTTCCCCCAGCTTCCCCCCAAGAGTGGCATGTCAGGTGACTTCAGTACAGGATCCACGTAGGACCTCGGACTGGTCCCATCCGCAGCCTTTATTCAGGTAACACCGGCTTTGCAGCGCTGTGTGTTGTGTGTGCTAGTGTATAGCTGGCGGTAAGAATTTCTTCTTGCTCAGTTGCCTCCTGCAAGGATGATATTCCAAGAAAGGGTGGAGCTCGCAAACAAAAGTTACCACACCAAGTATCACCCTGTCTCCACGAGGCCTTGACATGACCGGACAGGCAGGGAGCCACTGCGCAGAGGCTGTGTTATACCTGCCTGGAGTTTGGTCACATGGACAAAATCACACGGTGGCCTGGTCCGGGAAACCCACCTTCCCGCAACCCCCGGGGCCTCTCACACCCCGAAGTAGAGGTGGCTGCTCACATCCCAGGGCTTGAAATTCGTAAAAAATGGCAAAGCCCATGCACTCGAGGGACTTGTCTTTGTTCTGGGAGCCGTTAGGAATTTAAAAGGTCACTGAGCTGTAATAAATAACTGGGAAAGTGCCTGTTTTGCGCTTGGGAGACAAGGAGAGATGGGTGGGCGGCATCTGAGCAGCTCTGAGGCGGCAGTTTGGAGTCTTCTCCAGGACCCCCACCCCGTGGGTGGCGGAGGGGGTGAAAACTCACTGCAAGTTAAATCAAAAATAAAATCAATGGCATTTCAGGAGATTGTGAATTAGGGGTTATTTGCTGAGGCTTAAGGGGATTAAGGTGAAAGCCTAAAGATGATCAATGAGCAATTACTGCCCGGGCGGAGGGTGGGGTGAGCGCTCCACAGTCTGGGGGGTTGGGGAGCGGCGAGGGAGAAAGCCCCCTCCCAACATCAAAAGTATGCGGTGTGTCAGGCCCCGGGAAGCACGGCTCAAGTGTGTTAGGGAAGCCATGTGCGAGGTCACCTGCCCCTTGAAGACGCTGCCTTTGCCCCCTCCTCCTCACCGCCCTGGAGCCGGCCCCCCACCCCCAGGGAGGAAATGAGAACCACTCGGGTTCAGACTTCAGCAGACAAAGACAGAGGCGTGACCCGGGGCCACCTCCACGCCAATCAATCCTGGGGCTGTAATAACTACAATTTTCTGATTTGAAGACAAAACCAAATAACCCAGAGGAGTAATTCAGGCTGCACGCGGTCCTCTTCCTGAGAAGGAGCATAAATTGATTTTTCTTCTATGAGCCCAGCTTTGTGCCGCTTCCATCCCTTCCTTGCTCTCCTCTCTCCCCCTCCCCCCGAGGCGCAGTTCCCGAGGCGCAGGAAGTGCCTTGCTTCCGGCTTCCCAGGTGTTGGCACAGCTTCATGGTGGCACTGAGAAGGCGCTGTAAAGTCATCAGCCCCAGGCCGGCCTTGGGGCAGACGCTAGACCGTTCAGAGTCTCAGTGTTCCCTGCATCGCCGCCGAGAGGCCGGAGGCTACAGACAGTTCCACTTTGCCTGAGCGCCGAAACATCACCTGCCCAGCTCTGCCCGGGGCAACGGGCGCAGAATCTCCAGGGGAAGCCTCTCTGGCCCCCACGCCTGCTCTTTACCGAGGTGGACTTTAAAGTATAAGCCCCAGCTCCGAATTCCCAAGGGCTCCCACCTGGCTCTGAGGGAAGCTGGGGTTGGGACCGTGGCCATGAAGTCCTGGCTCCCTGTCTCTGCTCTGCACGGGGCCCCACCCCAGGGCTTTCGCCCGCGCTGGGTCTTGGCCCGGGGCGCGCGGACCTGCCCACGGCCAACCCCACCACGCTCTCCCGTCCTCCACTCTGCTGTCACCGCCCCAGGTCATGCCACCTGAAACAGTCCCCTTCCCAGAGCACCACCCGGGTTGCGTTTCTCCACGGCCCTTACTATGGTCCGGAATTTTACGTCTTTTGTTTGTTCCCCACTTTTGATGCCCCTGCCCCACTAGGACCTGCTCTTCCCCCCCAGCCCCTTGGCCGGCACGTAGTAGGTGTTCAGATGTGTCGGCTGCGTGAATGAACGGGCGTGTGCTGTGATCGGATGCATTTCGGAGGTGGCCGAGCAGGGCCGGGCGCTCATTGAGGGCCTTTTTCAGCTGTGACATTCTACAAGCCTGGCTCCTCTCTCTCAGGCCCCTCATTTCACACATGAGGAAGCAGGGGCCCCGGTGGGCAGAGGTGATCACGCAGGGAGGGCTTCCCCGCGGCTCCTAGAGGGGTCCTTCGGCTGTCCCCACTCCACTCCGGGGCCCCTCCGGGCGGCTTTGGATTTGGAAATAAGGTAACTGGTGGCACATGGCCTCTGAGTCCAGCAGAAGGGCCCCTGGGGGCAGACGGGACACCTGGGAGCTGGGTCCTCCTGCGAGAGCCGCTTGTTCCCGAGGCAGGAGAGGCCGGAAGCAGGGCAGCTGTTCGGGGCCGGTGCTTCCCAGGCTCTCAAACGTGCCCCTTGATCCTCCACCAGGAGCTGCCCATCAGCTCATCCCTGAAAATATTCTAGAATCCCGTCTCCCCTTGGGTGAGTGCCGCACTCGGGAAACTGAACCCCAGCTCCCCTCCTCCAGGGTGGTGTTCTAGGGGGTCTGCCCCGGCCCCCAGTTTAAGGCTCCGACCACTGGTGGTGTTTACTCCAGGTCAGAGCCAGGCCTGGGCTGTTTTAATGCCCAGCCCCGACTTGAGGCGGCCCCCGGGGCCCTCCCCTTGGCTTCCCCTTCTTCCAACCAACTGACCCCCCTTCAAGGCTGGAGTGGCACCCCTTCCCCCAGCATCTGCCCCTGGCACGCCCTCGCCCTCTAAGGGAGAGAAACATGCTAGCCATGGATACTGACACTTTGATTTATGCACTTGGTGGGGTTTTTCTTGTTTTTTTGGTTTGCGGGAGAGGGATGTTGGGGGGGTTTTGTGCGGCACACTTTCCCCTTTGTTTAGCGGCAGAGGGGGCTGCTGGCCAGGTACTCCCGCTGGCCTGGGAGCATTGTCTCTAATCCTCCAGCGGGCCACAGACTTGTCCCCTCCCCCTAAGAGGGGACAGGCTCATGGCACAGGGTGGTCGGGCCAGAGCCCCCCCGCCCGAGGCCTTGCCTCCAAGGGCACAGAGAGCGCTGCCCCCGCTCCCCAACCCCCACAGGACAGGACCCACGGGCAAACAGGCCCAGCCACCCACCCGCTGACGCGACGCGAGCCGCAGCGCCCAGCTCAGGGCGGAAGCATGCTGGCCACCCATTAGTTGTTATGGAAACTCATTACCCCAGGAGGTCATTCAGCTGAAAATATAAACAATTTCCCAAAAGGTTTTAGTGAAACCCGCGGGTACCAGCCCTAATGGCATTGTTGAGAGGGGAGGACATGCCATTCCTCAAGCCCCGGGCCTGGCCTGCCTCCGGTCAGGTGGGGACCTGCTCGCCCACACATCCCTGCAGCCGCCGCAGCCAGCGGCATGGGGCCAGGCACATGGCAGGCCCCCCACAGGGTCCTCTGAGTCCTCGTGAGCCAGGGGGCCGCGCTGCTCCTCTCAGGGGTTGTTGTGTAGTGACAGACATGGGGGCGGGCGGGGGGGCGGTGTGCTCCTTGTCTTGCTGAGCACCTTCTTGCTTCCAACCGGGACGCTGAGAAACATCCCATGTAACCCGTGACAGGAAATCATGACCGTCATGATAGCTGTGAGCTAATAATCCAGCATTGCGTGTTCATTACTATTATTGCATCATAGTTTTTAATTATATTATTGATGGCCCATTGCCATTTGCCTTAATTATTAAGTCCCATAGGCCTCCCGTGCCAGGCCACCGGAGGGGGAGAGCTGTGCTTGGAACTGCGGACCCGTGGGGGGCGGCACCGTCACCGTCCGCATCTGACAGATGGGCAGGCTGCTCGCTTCCAACGCCCCTTCATTCCGTTAGATATGGGGCCTCGGCCCTGGGCAAGACAGGGCTATCAAGGTCCCCAAAACACCATCTCTCTCTTTCACCCAACGTTCGTTCAACAGGTACTCGCTGAGTCCCTACTGTGCGCTGCATATTGTTCAGCCAGTGGGGAGGCAGGGCACGCACTGTGCTTGGACCCCGTTTTCTCCTTGGCTCCCTCCCTCTCCCCCTCCCGAGCCGTCATGCGCCATTTCTCCCAGAAGCCTTTTCTGAGTTTGCCAGCCAGAGCCAGGGGGCTCTGTGATGCCCTACATGTTCTGTCCCTCCTCCATCCCGACGCTGGGAGATCCCGGCAGCGGCTTGTCTCACATAGGCCTCTCCCCCGAGAGCTGAGACCGTATCTTCGTCTTTGTGTTTCCAAGGCCAGGCACAAAGGAGCCAGTAGGCATGTGTTGGATGTTATCACTTGGAAACAAGCTCCCGGGGGACTGCATTGTTCACCACCACATCCTCTAGGTCAGGGCCCAGCGGGTGGGGAATACACGTGTAGAAAGCATGGGTGGATGGATGGGTGGGTTTGGGGATGGGTGGGTGGATCTGTGGGTGGGTGGTTGGATGGCTGAGTGGGTGGGTGGACGGGTGGGTGGATGGACAGGTGGGTGGACGGATGAATTTTTGGGTGGGTGGGTGGGTGGATGGTTATATGTTTGAATGGGTGGTTAGGTGTTGGATGGGTAGAAGGCTGGAAGAAGGGCAAACAGAAAAACACAGGTAGGTGAAGGGTCAGGTAGATAATTAAATCGATGACTTTTTGAAAACTTGAACAGATGGAGAAACAAAATGTTGGTTATTAGAATAGAGGGCTCGCAATTGAATGCACGGTTAAAACCTAAGCATCGATGAACAAAATGCTTTCAATGGCTTCTTTCTTGACAGAAAGAGAGAGAATGGGGTGGGAGGACGAAAAGAAAGAACCCACCTCTCCACACACAGCTCCATCTTTGGTCCCCGCTCTCTGACCCTTCTGACGCTTGTTTCCAATCCCAGGGCCGAAAATCCAAGCCGCGGAGACAGGAGCCTTCCCCCGGCTCCCGTCCCAGGACGGGGCGCTCTTCCCTCCGTGCGTACGGACAGCCGTGCCACCGAAGTCTGACGTCTGCCTGGACGTCCTCAGTTCGCTGGAGATGAACTTGCCTCGGAGCTGTGAAACTTGACGTGCATTATCCCGAGACTCTCAGCTCCCAAGTTTGACTGGCCAAAACCAGCCCCCCGTGTTTCATCGGTGGGGCTTTCTCCCAGGGAAAGGCTGCTGCGTCCTTGGCCGATTCTGGAGGCCCGGTGTCCGGCGCCTCCCCTGGCACCGCCGCTGCCCCTTCCAGCCCCCGATGGCCACTATATTCTGCTGCCATTCCAGTCACATTTTCAGAAACTAGAAATAGATGTCGGTGGAGGGACAGGTCACCAGGGTTGAGGGATCCGCCTCGATGGTCTCTCGGAAGCTCATCGTTTCCTCAGTAGTAAGCTAACGGCCTGGCCCTGGCGGCAGCGTGGTGGGGCGGTGGCTGATAAGTGGCCACCTTTCCAAGTGTCCTCAGCAGTGTCATCTTCCTGGGCACCGCCCCTCAGCGTGGCTGTGGCCGGACATTTGCAGGCTGGGTGCTCCTGTCCAGTGAGGTTGGAGAGGGGAGCCAGAGACTCACTAAGTGCAAACGTGAGCAATGGACCCTCTAAACCCGCAGCTTCTGGGAAGGACAGGGTTCGGAGTGGTGAACAGGAAGCGTGCCCAGGAGCTCTGCTAGCTGCATGGACAGCAGGAAGGACATTCATTTAGTCATTCATTCATTCATTCATTCATTCAACAAACATCTGCTGAGAGCGGGGTTGTCCCCCAGGGCCAGAGCTGGACCCTTCCTGTCGTTGGCCCCACCACCTCCTCTCCGTACAGGACTGCCTAGTGCTGGGTTGGACTCTGCTTCTCTGGCCCACGGTCCTGCTTGCCCGCCGCTGCCAGACCTCTGCCCGCCCCCACCCGCCCGACAGCTGGTCCGGTCAGCACGGCTCCTGGGAAGGCCTGCAGCTGCTGGGGTCCGCACTGGGAGCCTCGAGGGACGGAGGCATGGCTGGGACCGCGGAGCCTGACACGTGCCTTTGGAACAGAGCTAAGACGCCCACAGAGGAGGGGAAGGCATTCAGGTTGTAGCTCCCGACGAAATCACATGGGCTCCCAAGGAGCTCAGCGGGCTCATTCCTGGGCAAGAAGCAGCCTCCGTCCTGGCCCTCGATGAATGTGGGAGAGGGGCGGCCAGTGTCACGCCCCAGGAGCGCCGCTGAGCAGGACCCGAGACTCGGACACGCCAGTGGGGCGCTATGCGCCTGCCAGGGGCTGTCCGCTCCCACCGGAGCGGGTCCCCGTGGGGCCCCACTCCACCCAAGGGGCCCGAGAGGCTCCAGTCATTTGTAGTCACAGCTCCTCTCTCACTTTCTGTCCGTTCTTCCATTGGGGCATCCGAAATGTGCATGGTAAGGGCTTCCTGGAGTCCCCTCGCAGCGTCTGGGGTGGGGGGGTGGGGACCTCTGTGTCGCGTCCCCAGTTTCCTCAGGCCCCGCGGGCACAGCCTCTTCCGGCCTCTTCACGCGCTTC
Source organism: Pteronotus mesoamericanus (assembly GCF_021234165.1). Classification (NCBI taxonomy): domain Eukaryota; kingdom Metazoa; phylum Chordata; class Mammalia; order Chiroptera; family Mormoopidae; genus Pteronotus; species Pteronotus mesoamericanus. Next base: position 1,228,245 of record NW_026555105.1, on the reverse strand, counting down.
CCTTCCGTGCGCGCTCATGTAAGTGGGTATTTAGGATTTCCCAAGGAAAGTTAGCATAATTTTTCATTTATAATATCAGGAATCCAATTTCCTCGTTCGATTGCTTTATAGTGTCGGCTACTTGAAAACCACTCCTGTCAGCCCCCAGGGGTCTGGCCGCGCCATTTGGGCGTGATGACAGGGGACGAGTCCACTCAGACGGACCCCCTAAGGCGGGGCCGGGCGGGGCAGGGGCGCATCTGGGCTTCAGTTTAAGACTGAACTTGGGGCTGGAGCTAAGGATGAGGCCGGGCTGAGGCAGCGCTGGGCTTGGACTCAACGTAGCAGGTGTGCTTCCCATTCAAAAGGTAGCTCACTGGGCCACCCGAGGGTTCCCAAGCGTATGGATTCTTTAAAGTCCTAAGGAAGAAAAATAATAAAGCAAACGCCCGCAGGGCTGAGGCCGTGGGAAGGGTGCACGGAAGCTGAGGAAAAGCCGCGGGTCTCACGGCAAACGGCAGACTCGGAGGCAGGGGCCCAGCCGGGGCCCAGCGTGGGCTGATCCTGCCCAGCAGGCGGGCACACCTTCCTGGGGCACATCACTCGTCCGAGTTCCGCACGACTCCCAGCTGAGGTCCTCCGGCAGCCCTCTGGGGGGCGGCGGCCCACCCGGCAGGTCAGAACTGTAGGTCCCTGCTGGAACTTCCTCTGGAGGCGTCAGGACGAGAGAAGCCATTCCAGGGCGGTCTGCCCACCCCCCCGCCCCCGGCATGTCCCCAGTTGACAGCTGGGGATCCGTACTTGGATGATAAAGCTATTTTACTGCCGCATTCTCACTCAGGGAACACGTTTTATTGTTTAACTCCGGGGATGAAAACAGTCGATAGATTGATGAAGGCAGAGTGACCTTGTAGTTGAGCAAAAGCCTTCGTGGGTCCCCCCCTCCAGGGCACTGCCTTCCCCCAAATGCTAATGACGGTCCTTCTAATGGATTTACGCAGCGCCCCCGTCTCTGTGCCCCGGTGTGTTTGCCTCACACCGGGTGTTTGACATTTCCCAGCCGCTCCCCTCCAGCCTGGGACCCAGGCTCAGCCTGCATGCTTCCAGAGAAGACACTAAACATTATTTAGAGTCTGATCCTTTGCTGACACAGCAGGCTCACACACAGCATCCTTAATGGATGGAGCAAGAATCTAATCAGGAAGAGTGTATGCCCCCGGAGACTCATAAAACAGATGGCCAACGGGGTGCGTGCCAATCAATCCATCAGTCCACGCCTGCTGAGCACCCTTCCCCTGCAGCCCCGCTCCCCAAACCGGGCCAGCCCTCAGATCCGCGTGGTGAAGAACTCGAAGGCGGGGGTCCGCAGGTGTCTGAAGGGCTGAACATCACCCAGGTGTCGAGAGACTCAACTTCAATGATAAACGGCCCGAGGGACTGCCGGGGTTAGGCACGTGTGGAATGTCGGGGGGCGATGGGACTTTGGGCGGGCCCATGAGCAGAGACATGGGGGGACACGGATGGAAGAGTTTGCGTCGTCAGAGGGCCATGAGCGAGGAGGTGGGAGGCTGTGGGTCCCCTGGCCCTGCCACTCTGCGCATGTGCACATCGCCGGTTTCTGCTTCGTCCTTCTCCCCTAGAGAAGGGTGCTCAGGACCCCGATTCAGGAAGGGGGCGGAGCCAGGGGCAGGGTAAGTGAACATTCAGAAGTGGAGATGCATGTCCGGGTCAAGGCCGGTTTTGCGAGCGGTGAGCCCGGGTCATCCGTCAGCTGCGAGAGGCGCCTGCCATCCGCCACCCGGGCGGGCCCCAGGGTACCATCCCCACCGTAAACAAGACTCCAGTGCTGATCGCTCGGCCCTGGCTCGGCCTCCACGCGCGGCCCCACAGGCCGTCCCAGGCTGAGAATGGCCCGTGTGCCTTTCTCCTTATTAGGCAAGAAAATACCCAGAAGTGTTAGTGCACAGAATAACTCCATATGAGCCAGCACACCATCCAAATCACTCGCAGTTAATCTCGGCTTCTTCTGTGCCTTAGGCTTTCGGGGCGTGCTCTTCAGGTGCACACGTGAGGCCCCGAATGGGCCCCGCCGAAGGGGTCTGTGTAGACAGAGTCAGTACAATTTGAGGCTAAGAGATGGGGAGGAAGGGGCCGGCAACATACCTGGCCCCGGGAGATGCAGACAATTTTCCTCACTTATTTGGTCCGTTGGGGGCGCATTTCCATTCAGTGAAGTGCTCTGATTTTAAGTGTGCGGCCCCATGAACTCCACTAGGTATATACCCACGTACCCATCACCCCAACAATCTGGAATTTTTCCTTCTTCCCAGAAAGTCCCCTTCTCCTGCCAGGTAATCACCGGCCCCTGATCCTGGCTGTCCAGAGGCGACAAATACTCTGATTTCTAGTGCCGTGGGTTTATTTTTCAGTTCTTGCACTTCAGGCAAGAAGGATTGCACAGAGGTATCCACTGTGATGTCTGGTTCTTTCACTCAACGCGATGTTGTTGAGGGGTCCATATCATTGTGTGCATCACCAATTCTTTGGGTTTTTTTCTTGTCTTTTTTCTTGTATCTATGGAGCTCGACCTGTTCTAGCACTGATGGACTTTTGGATTGTTTCCTGTTTGGGGTTATTATGAGTAAAGGTACTCTGAATACTCCCGCACGCACACTTCCCTCCCTTTTGGGTAAATGTCCAGGGGTGGCCTGCCTGGGCCATGTGACACCCGGATATGAAGCGTCACCAGGAGCTGTCGGGAGGTGCAAAGTGGCCATGCCGCCTCCCACCCCCACGCACAGCTCCTGAGAGTTCCCTTTGCTCCACGTCTATGCGAGCACTTGGTTTTGATGGGCTTTTAAAGTTTCTTCCTTCTCATGCGTATTGAGAGGGTGTTCCGTGTGGGTTAACATGTGGGAGAAAGGTGAGTCTGTAACCTCGGCTGCTTCCAGCTGGGGTGCCCTGTGGTAAAGTAAAGAAGAGAACAACAGCAATCGATAGTCTCTGTGAGTTGAAATGGATGGAGAGCGGGAGCAGGATTTCTCAGAAAGCGCGCCCTCGGGCAGAGCCGACTGTCCGCGAGACCCAGCGTCTCTAAGAAGTCAGAGAAATTAAGCTGCGTGTGGCTCAGGTGAAACCAGCATGGGGTGGGGGGAGGGGTTGGGGCCCGGCCATTTCTCTCTTCACTCGATCGTCCTTAGGATTCTCTCCAGCCCTGTGGTCCCATGGTCCTCTGCCTGTGTCTTGGGGATGCTGAAGCAGAGATTTAGGAGATTCTCAACCACTGAGTGGACTGAGGGAAACCGAGAGGGAAGAATCAATGGGACGTAGGACGTGGGCCCAATCTGAGTTTAATAAGTGGGGCATCAGGCAGGACGCGGCCTTGGCAATGCCTGTCTTGGGCAGCCCTGATGTGGAAGGGGGAACGTGGGGCCATAGCAAAAAGCCCCAGGTGTGGACAGCAGGTCCCTGGGGGAGCTTGGAGGCAGCTCTGACCCAGCGGGAGGCTCCGGGGAGCAGCTGGGGTCCTGCACCATGTGGCCTGGGAGGGGCAGTGATGTCCACATCTGCTTGTCCCACTCCGACCTTTCAAAACAAAATGGCTTCCCCCGGAGCCAAGCCCTCTCGGCGGCTCAAGGACACCAGGGGCGGGTTCTGCCCTTTCCGCAGGGGAGGAAACTGAGTCTGGGTCTCACGTTGGGTCTGCCTGATTTTCAAGGCCATGTCCGGCGTGTTCCGTTCTGCCGAGCTCTATCCATGTGGGCGTAAATATACAACAGAGAAATGCACACACAGAGGCACAACCCTAAGGGTCCCCAGACTACAGGAAAGTCAGCCTCCGTCCCCCCCGGGTCTCCAGCCGCCCTCTGCAGAAGCGACAATAGAAACGATATCTTGGACATTCTCCCAGGGATGTGACATGCACAGTGACGCACAATGACCCTGTTTTTACTTTTTATGCAAATGGCAGCACCCGCCACGCACTTTTCTGGGCCTGGCGTTCACCACCAGCAGGTGACTTGGAAGACAGCTCCACACCTGTGCACATGGACCCGACTCGGCCAAGGGTGACACGCAGCCCCATATGGGCGAGCCCACGACTGAGCATCTGTCGTTTCCGGCGTTCTCCGAAAACCTCGGGCGACGGTGGGAGCCGGTCTGCGGAACACATCCCTGCAGAGGAGCTGCGAGACCAAAGGGTGCGTGCGTTCTGAACCAGAATGGAGGTGGCCTGTCGCTCCTAAGAAGATGCAGCGTTCAGGGGCGTCAGACGTCCTTGCACCCAGAGGTGACAGGCTGTTGCCCAACATTGCGACTGTTCCAATCTGATAGATGTCTCGTTTTCTTTGCGATTATGAGTGAGGCAGGACAACTTTTTGTATATTTTCAAAGCCAACAGAAATTTCCTTCCCTGGGACTTAGCTGCTCTGGCCCTTCTAAAGACACGCTCCTGACATCAGCTGAGCCTGTTCCGCGGCTGCCCTGGGGCAGGCCCGTGGGGGGTGGCCACGGGCCGGCAGAGGCTGCCGGGCGCTTGGACGCCCTGACCAGGGCCGCCCGCGGCCACCCTCCGTGTGTGTGGTCTTACGTAACTGCCTACAAATGCTGTTTCCTTCAGAAAGAGGAGTTTGGATCAGATAATCCTAAAAAAAAATCTATGACTCTCGTTATCGCCCAGACCGCTGTGGCTGGCAGTTTGCTATCTATTCAGAAGGAAATGGATCTGAGCTTCCGAAGAAAGAATTTAATTTAGATACCGTGGAAAACATCCTGACGTCTCAGGATATTAAACTCTGGGATGAATGATGGCAGCCCGGCGCAAATGTCTTTCTGATACAAAGAACTTCAAAAACAAGATGACTCACTTGTCCTCACGGGGCAAGTTTCCTTCGGGCTCCGAGGTGGGAGCGCGGAGCAGCGCGGGGGTCTGGCCGGCCTCGAGCGGACGGGCCTTGCACGCCTAGCCGCCGTGTGCCAAGCTGCTTGTCGATGCCCGGCCAATTACCTGTCCCCCCGCGGCTCAGGCATTATCTAATTTCATGATTTGGCTCATTACACATGTTCGAGGCAGACACACTGTCAGGCCTAACTTAATGAATTACTAAAATTAGCATTATTGAAAAAATTAACTGCCGGGGGACTGCTGATTTTAATCGATAGTTCAAGGGAGCCTGGTTAAAGAATGTCAAAACTCAGCAAAACCACCCCAAAACTCTGCAGCCAATGCCCTGTGCCTGGCGTTTTTGGGGTGCAGAGCGTCCCGGGTAAGGGAGCTCGCCCGCGAAAGGACACAGGAAGCATTGTAAGCCCCCAAGTCTTTCCTTGGAGCCCCTCCAGATGGACATTCTCGCGGACGCTCTGCAAGGGGTCCTGCCTCAGGTAACCCCCCGCCCAGCATCATCTGACCTTTTCCGAATGACCCAGGGTCCCGTTAACAACACCCATCACCCATGTGGACAGCTGACCTCGTGCTTTGCAGAGCTCCAGGATGTTTGCATTATTTTGGGGGACTCCAATCGTCTAATCTGACCCTCTTCTCCACGCAGGGGAGCACTTTTCGGCAGCCCCCCAAAGCCTGCACAACCCCCATGAAAGGGCCTCGGGTGCCTAGACGATGCATGTGAGCCCCCACCCCCGGCCACAACCCTCTCCTCTTTTTCCCTCCCGAGGCCCACTGTTCTCGAGCCGCACTGTTGTCGAGCCGCACTCTTCTCGAGGCTCAGGAATCGGTGGCAAGAGGCAGATCGGATCCCTGCCCTTGGGACACGTGGCATCGATTGGGGCAACAGAGGAGACAGATCCCAGCATGGCCAAACATACAGAGAGGTCGTCACCAGTGCCACCAAGGATGTGCACAGGGTGCCCGGAGAGAGATGCAGGCGACAGCGGCGGCACCGGAGGTGTGTCTGTCTCACAGGCCTCCCAGCGGCGCGCATTCTTGGGGTTCCAGGCCATGGGCCACCGACTCCACTCTCCCTGGTCACAAGCCCCGGCCAAGCACGTGGCTCCTGGAGCCCCCATCCCAGCCTGGCGGGAGCAGGGTCCCCGTGCGCAGCGGAGGAGGCCTGGCCAGCCTGTCCTCTGTGCCTCAGCCCCTGCGGCCCTCCCTGCTCCCCAGCACCCCGGCACTGCCGGGACCAGGGGTCCATCGAGACGCATGGGTCATCGCTGGGTTAACGGGCAGAACCCAGGAAGCAGAAGGGGCCCGCAGGCAGGTGGAACAACGTCAGGCCCGGGGTTGGATTCCAGGCTCGGTCACCGCTCCGCGGGGGTTCTCTGGCCAGGCCCGCCCTGTGCCTGAGCCCCAGACTTCCCTGCAGTGGAGCGGAGGGTCACGTCCACCCACAGGCGGCCCTGGGGTCACACAAAGCGGAGGGGCACACTTGTGACCTGAGCAGAGGGCGATGTCCACGCAGCCCTGGGGAACGGCTCCGTCCTCACTGATTGCGGACGCCGCTCCGGCGCCTGGCCTGCTGCCCCGCCTTTGCTGGGGCTGAAAATGTGCATGCTGGACGTGGCTCCGTGTACAGCCGGCCCTTTGGATTTGGCCTCTGTCCTGCGCTAGAAGGGCATTTCTGGGGCAGGCGACCAGTAGGGTTGTGAGGAAGGGCCCGCTCGAGGGAGACCACTGAGGCCTTGGAGCCAGGAGGCAGGGCTGGGAGCGGGACAGAGACTTGACAGCAAGCGCCTCTGCTCCGGGTCCCTGCGCCTGTCCCTCGTGTGCACATCGGAGCGGATGGATGCTCAGGGGGCCAAGGCGCCGCCCCCTCGTCCCTCCTCCACCCCTCGCTCTAACGGTGGGCTGGCGCCTTCCCGGGAAGACAAGCCCGCTGAAAGCCAAGTTCAATAAAGAGTCAATTATCAGGTCGAGGGACATGCAGCCCGCCCTGCCTCTCCTCAGCAGGTGCCCGCGAGGGCCGACGCAGCCCGTAATTATAGCATTAGGTTTGCAACCTTTTCCGTGGTAAATAATTTGTTCTTGTGAGGAGAAAAAAAAAATATATTCATGTACAGGTGGTTTAACTGGAGCGCCAGCAGAGGACTGGGCTGGTGGCAAAGCGTTTCATTTCCTGCGTTGGCTTGGAAACCTGGAGCTGCGCTCTGTTCCTTATGGGCGAGAAATGGGCTTTTCTGGGAAAGCATCTTCCCCCTGATTTATTGACCGGTGCTTGGGAACCAAATTAATTACTGAATGTTCAGTCGAGTCGCTCGCCTTCAGCATTGGAGACTGTGGCCCGGGGAGGTCAGGGTTTGATGACCAAGGGTTTTCTCAGAAGTGTTCTTTTTGGAAAGCACAGCTCACAGGCGGGGGCCCTGGCTGGTGGGCCCGATCCCCAGCTGCAGAATTCGGCAGCTTCAGCTTCTGGAACAAGCAAGGGGCCAGGCTGGATCCAACCCAGATGTGTGGCCGCTTCTTCATCTCTTGTGCCCCAACATGGGCCGGGCCCACTGGAAGGTAAAATCGGGTTTCTCTACCGTCACCTACCATCCCGAACACGAACCATTTTCCAGAGCCCCATGGACTCCAGACCTGGGAGGAAGGGAGGTGAGCCAGGCCCTGCGTCTGGGGACACGCTCACACGCCGGCCTCCTGGGTCGCAATCGGCCCCCCATTCACGAGCTCACCCCGGTGAATCTCGGGGGTGTGATCCTGTGACGTTCGTTTCTAAATCAATTCCCCTTTTCGAAAAAAAGTCATAGACTTCTTTACAAGGGGCCGGAAGTGGGAAGTCATGGTTCCTTGCCATAGGAAGGGGACGGTAACCATGAAGAGAGAGGCAGTGGGACCAAACATTGTTAAGTTCGGCGGGAAAGCTCGCCCCAGGACGGTCCGGAGCCGAAGGCCTGCTTCGCTTGAAGGGGCGGCCGGCGGGCGCTCGGGGGCCGCCGACGTGCTAGACTGGGGTTTTCCTTGATGTAATCAGAAAACTGGCAAAGGACTGCACAGGAAATAAGACCTTTCCTTGTATGATTTGTCACTGCAGCACCACGCTTTCACACACTCGAACTGAGCACAGCCCTCCCGGCCACTTAGGGGAAACCAAGGCACCGAGTGGGGATGGCAGAGGCTCCAGGTTGAAGGGGTCCACGCTGGCCCCGCCCTGCACCTTGGTGTCTGTGGTGCCCTCGGCCCAGGCGGGGGACCGGTGCTGGAAAGAGCACAGAGCCCCCCATCGGCACCCCGCTGGCCCTGCCCCTTACTTGGCCGGCTCCCCGTCGGCGAGGAAAGCCGCGACCAGGCCGTCCCCAGGCACTCACTGTCGGTGGGAAAGCAACATGCGAATCCTACCAATTCCTCCTCAAAAACCAGAGGGGAAGTTTCACCCGGAGCCAGACAGACAGATAGACAGGAGTGGACAGAGAAGGGAGGAGCCACCAACAGGAAAGTCCAGTCCCTGGACATGCTACCCCACCTCCCCCAGCTTCTTGGTGGCGAGGACAGTTTCATTTGTCTCCCTCTCTCTCCCGGCTGCCCTCCCATGTTGCGGGGTGTCCGTGTGCCAGTGGGGGAGGGAAAGACAGGCCGGCGCGCCGCTGCGGGCGCCTATGCAGGAGGCCGAGGGACCCGAGGCGGGGCTCCCACGGCCCACGGGGAGCTGTGCCTGAAGAGCACCCCAACACCTGCCGTCAGCAGCCGCCCGCCTCCGCACCCGGCTTTCCGGCACACGTCGGGAAGGCCACAGCTGCCCTTGCGTCCCTCCAGAGTTTCCCATCCTGGGAGGTGACGAGGGACCCACTCTGCGGAAATGCTGAGTCGCTAGGCAAGAGCGCCCTATACTGGGGATCGGGGGCCCCGCTCGTGCAAACGAGGCCATACAGACGTTTTCTTCTTTCCTTAGAAAGAACATCCACCTGCAATATCCCCGCCTCAGCTCCGGGCGGATGCTGCCCCGTTTCCCGCCGGCAATGCGGTGGCCCGGGGGCCTTGATTGTGGCAATGGGCACCCAGCGGGGGTGGGGAGGCCAACGAGACACAGTACGTTGCTCTGAGGTTACTAATGCGACGAAATGACCGCATCGGACCCCGTTCTCTCCTTTCTCCCACAGGAAGTGCCGAGGTCGGAGGTGGCAGGAACTGCTAATCCCTGGGAGCTTCGTCAGAGGGAACAAGAGCGGTGACGAAATCGCCCCTCAGCAGCTGTTATCAAAAGAAGGGCGCGTTCAGGTGCGGGGCAGGGTGTCCCCTTGGCAGCCACAGGAAGGCCACACACTGCCCAGAAAGGATACTTGCTAGCGTCAAAAAGACCGTGCTGCTATTCCCCACGAGGGAAACTACGTGGTGGGGGGCCATCCGTCACCCGGGTTGCACAAGTCGGGTCAAGAGCGGGGGCCTGGGAAGGACCCTCGTCGCTTCTTCACGGTGATAGGCAGGAGGAAAGGGGCGGGGCCTCGGCGAGGAGACTGGTTTTCTGAAAGCTGCCCCCAGGCCGCTCCGCACGTCTGTGTGGGGGTGGGAGGCCACCTCCACGGTGGCAGGAGTCGCGGTCAGGGCCTGTGCTCTGGGCCACTGTGGCCAACAGCCCTTGCCAGGATGCCCCCTGACGTGCCTCTGCCTGGCCCAGAAAGGGCGTCCAATGTGACAGGTACAGCATGGGACACAGAAGTCACCAAAGCCTGCCTACCTGAGGTACTGCTGTGACTTCAGGGCTCAAGGATGTCAGGAGCCACATGGGCCTCCTCTCACTCCTCCTGGAGCCCTCAGGTTAAGTAGGCCACCCAGTGGTGGCTGGCTTCAGGCACGGCTGGATCCAGGTGCTCCCACGGTCTTCACAGGACTTGTGCTCGGCTCTGGTACCAAGATTCTGCCCCTCATGGTTCCCACTGGCCCAGGCTCATAGTGGACAAGAATGCCTTCTTCCTGGTCACTACAGCCAAAGTCTCAGAGCAAGCCCTGATTGGGCAATCCAGGTCACATGCACATCCCCCAGCCAGTCACTGCAGTCAGGCTTATGTTGACTGAGCCAGGGCTGAGTTGCATGACGTACTTCCTGGAGGTCTGGGGTGTCAGCCCCACTCCAATCATATGGGGCAAGAGAGGGGAATCAGTCCTCAGGAAGCTTGGGATACGGTCACTCAGGATAGAAGAAAGGGGAGTGAATGCCAGGTCCCCTAGACAAGCACGTGTCCCCTGTGGTCCTTTTCATGCAAACCCTGACAGCACCTTCAGGAGGTGGGTCTTATTAGGTCACATCCTGCAGATGAGGCAGGGAGCCACAGTGAAGTCCAGGAACTTGCTCAGTGACACACAGTAGATAAGCTATAAGAAGACTCCAACCCAGTTGCAAGGTTCTTGATAATGACCCCCCCGCAAAAAGGTGTTCCTCTTTTTGGTGCTCCATTCCCCTTTGTTTGTGGCTCCGCCACACGGGCGCGGCACCAGGCACGCAGCAGATCTGAAGATGCCACTCTGCCGCGTCTGCGGATGTCTCCTTCTGGTGTTTGGGTGATCGCTTATTCTCCAGAGTTTTCACAGACGACAGAGTGTTCCCAAGGGCAAAACACATCAATTTTTACTGCAAATTATTTTTGTTAATAAGTGATATATAAGTTTAGGCATCCTAATTAACAAAAAATTATTTATTGCTGCAATTAAAATGAAATTGGGTAAATGACTGCGATTTTACGTTCTTGACAAAGCAGTAAAGTTCATTAATGTGTTTGTGTGTTGCTGACGCTCCTTGAAACACTGCCGGCAGCCAGCTGGTCTGCCCCCCATGGAGCCTTCAGGGGGCAAGTTCAGCGTCTCTCAGTCAGGATTCCCTGGAGAACTCACTCCGGGCTGGAGGTTGCACCAAACTGTCAGCAAGGCAGCCACTGGCATCTTCAGCCTCAGTCCCACCAGGGAGGGAACGCTCACCCGCTTGGCCTGCCAGCACGTCCGACGCGGCACATGGGGACGCCCCTAGCTGGCCGACAACCCAGGGCAGCCAGGCTCTTTTTGCCTCTGCCTCGCCCGGCCCTTGGTGGGAGTCACTGTTAATTGGTCTCATGATGTGCTCAGCCAACTGAGAATGACTTCCCTTCCTCACAAGCCACCATTTAGCCATCCCTCCATTTATCTGTCCATCCATCCACCATCCATCCATCCACCGTCCACCATCCCTCCATCCACGCATCCTCCCACCCATCCATCCAATCGTCCATCTATCTCACGGTAAGAGGTGGGATTCCAGGCAGACCGCACCACCTCAAAGAGATCTATGTGGCGAAGGCGGACACAGTCAGGAGAACAGAAAAAAGAAAGGGAGGTGAGGAGAAAAGGAAGGTATTTTAAAGACACTCAGGGCTGTAACTCGGGGAAGTAACCCTGGGACGGACTCCTCTCATCGCCGCGCTCCGGCGGGGGGGCGGGTGTGGAGGGCGAAGGCGGACCGGGGCCGCCAGAGAAAATGCAAGACATGCAGTTAAGTTAGAATTTCAGAAAAACAACAAATTTTTTTAGTATAAGAATATCCCAAATATTTCACGAGATATACTAAAAAAATTGTCTGAAATTCTAATTTAACTGGATGTCCTGCGTTGTTTTTCCTTGTTCTCCCTTCCCTCCCTCTCCCTTCCTCCCTCCCTCCCTTCCTCCCTCCCTCCCTTACTTCTTAAAGCTGGCAACCCTCAGCACAAGCTTACAGACGAACTGTGTTCAGGTTGAGAATCGGCTCCCGTGAATTTGGCGGCCTCAGGTGGGTCTTCTGACTCTCTTAGACCCATCTTTGTCACCTGTGACCCAGATTTCCTACCACAGGGGCCCTGTGTGGGACAGAAGCACGGGAGACACAGCCAGGGACCAGAGCTCGCAGCCTGCAGGGCGTGCTCTGCAAGTCCCAGAAAACACACCTGGGGCCCAGCGGGGGCCCAGGGCTGCTCACCTGCACACCGTTGTCCCTCTCGGTTCGAGGCTCAGGTGGGGCAGGGTGCTTCCAGCTGACAGGCGTGTGCGCGCAGGGACGGCACCGCCGCCAGGGCTAAGTGGCAGCCCAGAGGCCCCCCGGGCAGAGGCGGGTCCCTGTGGCCCAAGCTGTCCTCCTGCTCCCCGAGCTCCCGCCTTCTCTCTCTTCTCCTCAGATTCTCCCGTTTCGTGACCTCACCCTCCCCACTTTATCTGCTGTGGACCCCCATGGCAATGGAAGAAAAACTTGCAGTTTGTTAAAGGCTCTCCCCAGCGCCTGTGTTGAGACTTGGATCTTGGAATAAGACCGACTTGAACGTGAACGTGGAGCTTCCATCTTTGAGCCCTCCCCCCTGGGGGCCTGTGGGGGTCTTCGCGCCCGTCACCCATGAAGTGGGTTCAGTGATTAGACCTCATGGAGCTGCAGACCTCGTGAAGTCAGGGATCCCTGGATGCCAACTATCTTCACAGACCCAGACGCCATGAGGATCTTCAAAGACACAAGGGCCCTTGATGCTGACCTCCTCCAGCACAGAGTTCCTTGGAGGAAAACCGAGTTGATTTACAGCTTCTTCAAACCCTTATCTTCTGAAGACAGAGATTCAGAACAAAGTGACAGCTTGCTGCCCCAAAGTGCCTGAGAGATTTTGCAAGGCTGGGCTCTCCACTGCCGACGGTTTGCTTATTCCAAAACATTCATCTATCTATACTATTCCAGGATAGTGACTTTAATGCACTATTAAAATGTGTTAGAATCCTTATGGTTGTAGGACTTACCCTATGTAACTAGTAGTCTGGACATAAGAGATAGCGTAGCAACATGGCAAAAACCCACGCTCTTCCTCTCTGTCTGCTTTACCCTCCTCATGATCACAATACAGTTGCCAGAGCTCCAAGCATCACGTCCTTACCCAATGCCTCCCAAAGAGGAAAGAAGGGGGAACAAACCAAAGAACCTTTCCTTGTGGGAGCTCTCTTTATTCTGTGGGATGGTTTCTTCCAGAAGCCCCCCAGTAGATTTTCTTCTGTATTTCAGTGTCTGAGAGCCGCTCATAGGCCCATCCCTACACCAACCAAGACAAAGGGGGAGGAGATCACAATGGCTTAGATGAGTCAGCACTCTGTCTGCGGCACTGGGCCCTGTGCAGCACAAAGCCAGGGCCTTGTGGCGGGGGACAGAGGGAACAGCTCCGACGGCTGGGCGGACGGCCAGCGTTTCGGCGGTACACCCTAAAAATGCCGAGGAAAGGAGCTCTTGTTTGCTGGACACTTACTATGCACTAGTCACCGAGTTCAAGGTTCTGTGTGTCCGTGTTAGGTCCCCAAAGCAGCCCCGTGTCAACCTCACCACAACCCAATAAGTGACACTGCTTCTCCCCATCTTTGGGGAAGCAGGTGGGCGCTCAGAGCCGCCGCCCGGGGGAGCCCCGGGTTCACAGACCAGGTCCCGTCAGTCAGCCAGGCCGAAACGAAAGCCTGAGAGCCCACCAGCCACCCCACACCCGCTCTGCCCCCCCATTCCAGGGATCCACGGGAAGGTCTGGTGGGAGGAGCCAGGAATAGGCCCCACCCTGCCCTTCCGGAGCAGCTGGAGGAGGGGTCCTGGGCAGACACTGTCCCCTCAAGTGCATATTTCAAGGGTGTGGCAATTTTCTGGGTCAAAGCAACACTTTCCATTCATCAGGGCGGTGCCCTTGGTCCCCGCCCTCCCAGGGCTCTCAGAGTGACCGATGGCGGCCGCTCCTCTGGGGCCCCTTCAGGCTTCACACGTTCAACCTCTTGACTGGGAAACAGTGACAGGCCACAAGTGTCACGTGTGTCCAAGCCCTGTGGTCACAGGGCAGTGAGCACCAAAAGGAGAGGGGGCAAGTGAGAGGACAGTTTACTCAGGAGCCGTGGGAGGGGGCGCCAGTGGGAGGGGGCCACGGACTGGCAGCAGCGTGACCTATTTCTGACCCCTGAAAGGGAAGCGTGGAGAGACCCCCGGGGGCCCACGCTGTGCCAGGTCGGCTGCCCCGCCCTGGTCAGCAGGTCCTGCTGGCGCTCCCGTGAGATCTTCAGTCTGTTTCCCTCTGCCTCACCTGGACGTACTGGACAGCGCCCGTGGGCAAGCCCTGAGCCCTCACTCTGCAGAGGCGGGGCGAGAGAGAGGGACGGCTCTTCCGCAGGATTGGAAGGCCAGCGGCCCTCTGCCGCCTGCCCTCCCGCGGGGGTCGGGGGGCGCCTCTCCGCCAGGGACCAGCTCCGCACAGAGTGGCCTGTTCCTGTTGCTGCGCAGCTACCGTCTGCAACACAGAACGATCTCGGTCTGCTTCTGGGACAAGGAACAGCGCGCAGGCCCCACGGACAACGCTTCTGGGGCTCTCAGACGTTTTCATCTGAAGATTCCTACGTCTAGACAATAACACAGCCCTCTCCTTCTAGAAGCCTCCGTGGGGGTCTGACGCCGAGAGAACAGCTCAGCCTGCTGGGCTTTTTCCTGAAGCTGAAAATGTCTGCAAGATATTTCCCAGGAAGAAAACCATCTCTCTCTCCCCCTCCCTCCCTCCCTCCCTCCCCCCTTTCTCTCTCTCTCACACACACACACATGCACTCAGGCAGAAAGTTCTCTCTCTTCGACTTAAAACTAGGCAGAAATTACTTCCCTCATTTAGGGGGAAAGAAAACAGCCTCTACTTGCAACTGCGCAGAGAAACATGTGTGCGGGAGAAAACTTGCTGTCTCTCCCGGCCTCTCTGCAGCTCGTTCTCTCCGGGCAGGAGCGCGGTCTCCCTGGAGAAAGTGCGTGTCCGAGACAGCAACGTGCACGCGAAGCCTGTGGACGAGAAGTGTGTACGTGCCCCTGTGTGCACGTGCGGGGCTGGGTTGACCTGTGTCTCCCCGTGGTGGGATAGATATAGACGCTCTTTATTTGCAAAGAAAACACCCCCTCACGCAGGGGAGGCCCGCCACGGGGGCTGGGCCAGACTGCCCTGCATGTGGGCTAGCGCCCGCACGTGTGGGGAAGGGGGGCAGGAGTCAGGGGTGTCCCCTGTCCCAGAGGGGCCTCTCGCTAAAGGTTTCTGTCCCAAGACAAAATGGACACACAGAGAACATTCCAGATGGAAATGCCGTCTCACTCGGATGGGGCAGATTGTGTGTGTGCGTGAGCGTGAGAGCCCTCTGTCCAGGTCCCGTCTCTCCCAAAGCAGAAACGCAGCGAGCGTGCTGCCCGCCCCCCACGCGCGCGCACGCACACGCAGCGCAGCCTCTCCTCCCGGGCGGCAACTCTGAGAGGCCACGTCTGCGTCTCTCGCTCAGGATGCAGCCCCCAGGAAACCAGCGCCCGTTTTGTGCTCCAATGTGCAGAAAATCGCCTGGGAGGGGGTCTCCAGGCAGATGGCGTCCTGTGCCTTGGACAGCGCTGCTCCTGCTCCCAGCGTTTCGTCGCCGGGAGCAAAGGCCCCCCCGCCAGCAAAGTGCCCGGCAGAGAGAACCGCCCCCAACCCCTGCCGTGCGCCACCGGTGCCGGGGCTGCCTTTCCTCACTGGGAACCGTGCGCGCGCGCGCGTGTGTCTTTCCCCAGGCAGGGAAATCTGTCCCAAACACACAGACACACAGACACACACACACACACGCAGGCAGGCAGGGCGCACACCTGCAAAGCCAACACGGCTGCTGGGCCCATGGACAGCCGGGGCCCCCGCGTCCGCGGGAGAACTCGTTCCACCTCAGGAAGGCCTGGCGAGGCTCTGAGCCCCTGGGAGGGAGGCACCCACGTGCCGGGGGCCCTGGGTGGAAACCTTTCGCTCTCCCATGGGCGAGGCCCCCCGATGGGCTTGGTCACCAGGCGGAAACACCCCCTGCCCAACCAAGGGCACATCTGAGGACAGCCCTTCTTGCCACCACACACGTGTGTGCGTGGAACTGGTGACAGAGGAGGTGCCCCCCGCCCACCCTGGTGCGCACAGCCTCCCAGATCCCCACTCCTTCTCTCTGTGTCTGGGTTCACAGAAAATCATCAACATCTTAGGCAAGAGGCTTTCTCTGTCTCTCCGAAAGTGTCCCTTCTGAAAGACTGTCCCTTGTCGAACACGCACCACGTCCTCCCCCGGCCGCGAAACACGGGCTCCCACCGCAAGAGGAGTCATCTGCATGTGTTTTTGGGGAGGGGGCAAGCAGAAATGTCTTTCTGTGTCATCTTAGCCTCTGTCTGTACGCAGAC
Organism: Pteronotus mesoamericanus; assembly: GCF_021234165.1. Lineage (NCBI taxonomy): Eukaryota > Metazoa > Chordata > Mammalia > Chiroptera > Mormoopidae > Pteronotus > Pteronotus mesoamericanus. Next base: position 1,212,178 of record NW_026555105.1, on the reverse strand, counting down.
CTCACACAGACACATACACACACACCTTTGAAATATTCTCAGTTCATAGAAAATTCTGTGTCTGTTTAGGAGCAGAAAATGCTGTCTCTCACACAAAAACACCCGTCCCGAAGCTGCCTCCACCGTTTCCCACACCAGGGAAGCCGACTCTTCTGTGTGTGTGGCCACGTGTGCGCACGCACGCACAAACAGGAGAAGCGTGTCCCTGGGTCTGTTTCCTGTAGACAGAAACATATGAGCCTTTTGTTAGGCAGAAAAAGCCCTCACTGCGCTCACATGCTCCATAAATGTGCACCAACAAACTGTGGTTCTTGGGCCTCCAGAAGCCTCGAGAGCGTGTGCAGGGAGAATACACGCTGGCTCGCTGAGGAATGGCCAAAGCTCTCTGTCACCAGGCAGACACGTGCCCCTCCACACACGCACTTGCTCACAGGCATGAAGCACACGGACTGCCCCCGCAACACCGCCACCCTTTCCACACAGTCGCCTGCATGTGCACACACACGCACAGACAGAATCACGGCCTCTGCCCAGGGTATGTGCACAACCGGACAATCAACTCTCTTTCCTCCTAATTCTCAGCTCACAGAAACCTGTCTCCAGACGGCAGATAGTTCTTCCTCCGAAAAGCACTTTCGAGGAGCTTACGCACATGCAGCGCAGCCTCTGTCCCCAGAGAGGGGACAGGGCCCCTCCCTGGGAAGGGCGCTCGGAGGAGACACCCCCACCCCCGTACTGAAAAGTGCATGTGTACAAAGTTACTGGTTTGGGTCTGCCTTCTTGCAAACCAAAAAATTATGTATCTTTTCCCAGGCAGAACAACCTCCCCTGGGTCTCTCTGTGTGTCTCTGTCTTTCTGTGTCCGTCCGTCCGTCCATCTCACACACACGCTCTAACAGGAGGGCCTCTCTTTTGCTCACTGACATGATGCACCACCTGAAAAACCAGCACTTTGTTAGCTGTCAGATCATAGAAAAATGTCTGTTTCCAGGCAGAATGTTTTTTTCTTTGTCTCTCAAAAAGCTTGTCTCTAAAGCTCCCTGTCCACGGGCAGAATGGCCCCCCACCCCGCACCGCTAACAAGCACGTATGCGCCTGGAGTCGGCAAGAAGAGGCCCCGGGCGTGTGTGCTTATTAGCAGGAAAAAAGTCTCTGTGTTGAGCCGGCTCCCTGCCGGCAGAAAAATATGTATGTTCTTTTCCCAGCAAGGAAAAGCACCCCCAACGCACGCACGCACACACACGTGCACACACACGGGCTCTTTGCTGCTTGTGCCATCTGAAAAGTGAACACACACGCACACACAGTATTTCTCAGACTGCAGAAAATTACGTGTGCTTGTCTCCAGGAGAAAATTTCTTTTTTCCTATGTCGACTCAGAGAAGTTGCTTTGAAAAAATCATCAGGACACGTGCAGCCTCCCTCGGAAAGACCCCACCAGTGAACAACGCAGGCCCCCCTTCCCTACACAGAAACGTGTGCGCGCGTGTGTGTGCATGGGGGGGCGTTATTTATTAGACTCTCTCTTCCTGCAGGCAAAAAAAAAAAGTATCATTTTCCAGGCAGCACATCGTGTCTGTCAGCCGCACACGTGCACACGTGCGCGCACACACAGATGTGAGCACACACCCAGGCAGGAGGGCCTCACGTCCTCCCGGAGTGTGCTCCCCCACACTTTGCAATTCTCAACTCACAGAAACACGCGTATCTTTGGGCAAAACATGTTCTTTTTCCCTCTCAGAATAGCCTCCCTCTACAGCTCTTCACCCCCTGGCACAATAGCTCCCCTCACACCCAGAAAGCTCCACAAGACCAAAAAAAACACGCATATTGGAAGAGAAGAAAACTGTGTGTTCATGTGTGTGGAGGGGGGGTTCTAAGCAGAAAATATATCTCTGTGTTATCCGTCTCCCTACAGGCAGAAATATATATAAGCTGTTTTTCCAAGTAGAAAAAAATCCTGTTTCTGTCTCCCTCTGTCGTTTTGTATCTCTCTTTCTATCTCTCTATCTCTGTCTCTTCTTCTCTCTCTGTCTGTCTCTGTCTCTCTCTCTCTCTCTCTCACACACACACACACACACACACACACACACACACAGAGGTACATCTCTCTCTCCGGGGCTCCACTGCCAGGCAAATCTGCCTAAGTGTGTACCACCTGAGCTGCAAACATTGTTTCTGTTCCCAGAAAATTGTGTGGGGTCGGGGGGAGCATAGGGTGGAGAACAGAAAATGTCCTCCCTGTCTGTCTCTCCTTCTCTCGGTCCCTCTTTCCCTCTGGCCAAGTCTCCCCGGCACAGCTGGGAACAAACACCGGTGGGAAGAACACAGTACGCTTCCCGGGGGTGCGCAGCAGACCCCGGTCTGGGCCTCCTTTCCTGCTCGGGGAAACACACGTGTGTGTTTGTGCCCGCGCGCCTTCGTTGGGAAGGAGAAAATCAATCTCTCTCCCTGTCTCTCTCACCCTCTGGTGGAAAAGTGAGGTTTATTGCTCCCTCCGACCCCCGACCACCCCTCCTTTAACCCTTGCAGGGGCTGCACGCATCCCCCGCAGCAGCTGCGTCTGTCTGGCTGGCTCGCTCCCTCCCTCCCTCCCTCCCTCCCACTTCACAGTTAAGAGCCGGCACCTGTTCCTCTCTCTCTCTGCCGGGCCATCTTTCTGGATCTTTCTGTCTCTCACACACATCCTGCGGGCTGAAAAGTGTTTTTTTGTCACTCATTGTCCCGGCTCAAAGTCTCTGGGGTTCGCCCACCCCCCGGCAGCCCTGATGGTGACCTTGGCAATGAGAAGGAGGGACATTTTATCCTTGCGCGCCTGGGCCCCAAGGCCTCTCGGGGGGCCTTTCTCCCTCGCGCAGCACCAGGCGGGGCGGGGAGCGGGGTGGGGAACCGGCCTCCCCTCTGCGGGCAGGCTGCTTGGTCCCCCTCTGCACCCCCAGGGTTCTGGGTGTCCCAGAGAGACTTCCGCGTGCCAGGGCCCCGGGCCCCCCGCGGGAGAGGACCTGGGACACTCATCCCCTCCAGGAGGAATCCGGGCTGCAATCCAGACACTTGGGGCACTCAGACCAAGACTCCATCAAGGCCGAGTCATCCGGGCGGGGGACCCTCCTCCAGCCCCCTCTCCCAGGGGGTCGTCTCCCGGTACCCCGTCTCATCTGGGCGCCGCTTGGGGGTGGGGGGAGGAAAGCCTGGCACTCTCGCGGGGCCATGCCCACAACCAGGACCTTGCCCCGGGGCCAGAGTCGGGGGCGCGGGGCCGGAAGAAGGGGGAGGAAGAAGCTGCCTGCCGCCCCCGCTCGGCGCCTTGAGGTCTGCGGACCTGGCTGGTCCAGGCGCCGCCGCCCCCGCGCATCGGGCTCACTCGCTGGACAACAGCGCAGCCACGCGGCCGCGGACGGAACTGCACCCAACCCGCTCGGCGGCCGCGCGACCCGCCGGTCCGCGACCCCCGCCCGTCCGCGGCCGCTGGCTCTCAGCGGGCCTTCTGGAATCCACGTCCCTTCACGCAAGGGGCAGCTGTGGGGTCTCTGCGCAACGTTTTCTGCTCCTTTTCTCCTCGGAGATGCTGAGTCGCAGGACTGGAAGGGAGTCGTTTCTAGAAGCTTCCACCAGTCTTTCCTTTTTGGCTTGCAATGGGCCTTGACTTGGGACTCCCAGGAAGAGGGGCTTATCTCCAATCGCCCCTCCTGGATGTTTGGACTTAAGGGCTTGCCCCCTACTCATGTATTTAACGCATGTCCCCCTCCGCAACACTCCCCCCAACTCCCAACCCCCAACACCCCCCCCACCTCCCACCAATATTCCACAAGTCTGATCCTAGTGTTTTGCTAGAAGGAAACAGGCAAGGTGAGGTCATAGACTAGGGTCCCCTTGCTGCCCAGGGGGCTCGGGGGGCTGCCTTGGTGCCCGGGTGGGGACCATGCTCAGTAGACGGGGCTCCCAGGCGGAAGAGACGGGGCCTCGGCATACCCACCAGCCCAGGGCTGGCTGAAGGTCTGCGCTTCTGCCTGCCCAGCGCGCAGGCGCCTGGGGAGGGCAGCGCTCAAGGGCTTTCTGTTTGGTGCGTCGTGGAGGCTGTTCTAACCCAAGAGGAATCTGTCCTAATGATCCTCTTGTCCCTGATCCACAAGGATTAGCTCAGCCGTGTAGACAGACCGTGAATTTTGTTGTCCTAGCGAGATCCTCTGCAGGTCGCTAATGGACGCACCCCGGGCGGGGTCCCCTGGGGCTTCACAGTCACCTCTGGGAGAGGAGACAGAGGCCCCGGCTCCTCACCCTCCTGCCCTCCAGCGGGTAAAGCTCACAGCCTCCTCTCTGTCTTTACGCCGACGGTATGCGTCTGTGTGGCTCCAATGCTCTGCCCCCTGTCTTATCCCACTCGTCCCTCAAACCTGCCAGCCGAGGTGGGTTAAGAAGACCCTCATGTCTGTTGCTGATGTTTCTTGAGGACCTGCCTTCTTTGAGGGAGGTGGGCTAGCTGCCAAGAATACGGTGTGAATGTGGCAAGACCCCCTGGTCTTGGGGAAAGAGCAACAAGCAAGTAAATGAAAAAGTAAACAGATCATTGAAGAAGAGAAAGCCTAACTATTAAGCAAAATAAGATGGAGAGCAATCAGAAGGGGCTCCTTTAAGCCGGGAGGGCCAGGCAGGGTTTCTCTGAACCACAAGGCAGCACCGGCCGTGCACAGAACAGCTGTGAGTGGCCAAGGCCGCGAGAATAGCACGTGCAAAGGCCCCGGGGTGAGTGTGAGTATCTGAGGCCCGGGAAGCAGACAGGACCCACTCATGCTGGATGTGAGCACACAGTGAATGGTTGGGGGTTCAGTAGAAGTTTGGGAGGAGCCAGGGGATTTCAGGCAGGGAGCGGCAGAGTCGGATTAGAGGCTATGAGGACCCTCAGGGCCCGCGTGGAGAGCTGAGGGCTGGCGGGCAATGCTGGCTCAAGGAGGTCAGTCAGCCCGCGTTCGCTGTCGCGCAGGTGGGGGGTGTTGGTTGCAGGTGTTAAAGATGGGACAATGTGGTCCTACCGGGGAGGGAAAGACAACGGGATTTGTAAGAGAGTAGTGTTGTCCCGCTTCCCAGAGAGTGAGCCGGGGGCGCGAGGGGAGGGAGGATGGCCGGCTGGAATCCCACCCCTTCCCCCGGGGGGAGTCCTCCCCGCGTCCTCCCTCCTGTGTCTCTGTCTTGTCCCCTGTGACTCCTGGAGTCAGATACACAGTCCGCGCTGCTGAGCTTCTGGCTGCGTGTCTTGCTCTCCTCCAGAGGCGCCCCCTTGCAGAGAGAGCCCGCAGCTTCCTTTCCCTCCCCACAGCTCTGGTAAGGCCTGACCCGCCGCAGCTTTCCGGGGGGCTCTGCCCTGTCCACAGTTGTTCCCCGGAGCCTAGGCTAGTACGCGGCCTGGCGCTGGCACTGAATGTCTATCCGTTGCGTGATGAGCGAATGAATGCAAAGTTTAATCTAGCCACGTGGAGCTGACCCGCTGGCCAAAGGTTTGCCAGCCAGTGTCGCCGCCCACTCCCTGCCCCTGAGCGGCGTTGGCTCAGGAAGGCCCCTCGCCGTAGGGTTCCCTTCAGAACCCCTCTCGCCGCTCCTCAGAGGGCTGGGCTGAACCCTGAGAAACTATTTCTTTGTGGGTGGTGCCGTTTTCTCAACATTCCTGCCTGTTGACTTAAAGATCTTCAGCTTCCTTGTGAAGCGTCTGAGGGAGAGGGGCTGGGTCCACAGAATGGGCCTCTGGCTCCAACTTGGAAATAAAATATTTAAACAGCTTGTCTCATGATATTTAAAACAATAGTCTAAAATGTGTTCTTTAATAGTCATCGATACAAATGCATAATTCCCAAGTTACCACTCTTTAGAGGTCACATGAAAAAAATGATAGTTGCGAAACTCCGGCCACCTCTAACATTTCCTGGATGGGCCAGAACTGTTGTGCTCACTTGGTCTCACTTGAGAATCGCTTTCAAGGAGGAGACTTTCTCATTTGCCAAATCCAACCATGTTTATTTTTAGAAGTTCCAGTTCCCTAATAATTTGCAACTGAGAAGTGCTTTTTTGCTAGAACTCCCTACGAGGAAATATGATTGCATTGCATGAAAGAGGAACAGAAGCAGAATTTGGGGGGAACATCACCTCCTCATCATGAATTGTCCCACGACACGTGTGCCCTGGTTGTCAACCCTAATCTGCAACATTCACTTGATGGAAATGGAATTATATTAACCCTTTACACTTTAGTTAGAAAAAGAGGCACTCGTTCCAGCTCTCCACCATGAGTCCACTTGAACCCCAAGGAATGAGACAGCATTTGGGGGCAGGATGTGCCTGGACCGTGAAGGTCTCCCACGGTCTCTGAGGACCTTTGCGAAATCCACACTTGGGGTCTGGAAAGCCATCCAGTGAAACGCAGGGGCTGGCCAGAACTCCCCAAGGTAGAGAGAGGCGACTTGCCTAGGAAGCGGAGGCCCTAAACTTGAGTCTCGGCTCTCTCCCTCCCATGAACCAAGTGACCTCAGCCAAGGTCCAGGCCCCTAAAGTGTCGGCTGGCATGCGATTCCAAACCTCCCGCTTCTCAGATGAGGACGCGGGGGCTAGTGAGAGAGGGTCTGCCCGCCAGGTCATCAGCACACAGTGTCCCTTCTGACGTTATGCAGCATAAACCCAGAGGGGCCTGCATCCTCACCGTTGGAGGAGCGGGCCCTTCCCTCATCTCCAAGCTCCTCTGTCAGCCAAGAGCCGAGAGCCACAGGGAGGGTTTCAGGCCAGGAGCAAGCCCCTCATCTGGTTTCCTCGGAAATGGGGAAATACAGGTGAAGAGTTGAGGCAAACACTGGTCTTTGCTCAGCTCTCGCAGCTTCCTGCTGGGATGCAAGATTTCCCTGGAGCGATGGCTCCCCCTGGTTGCGGCAATCGAAGAACTGAAAAAAAAATTTTTTATTTTTATTTTTTTTTAGTATTTTCTCTTCAAGAGAAGAAGGAAAGAAGAAAGGAGGAAAAGGAAGTAAGAAATCAAAGAAACACAGGGCAGAGGAGACTTGAGCCACGAATCAAGTCATCCACGGAATCAGAGGGGACTTTTCATGGAAGACAGATTCCTTCTGCCCCTTGTCCAATTGTTTGAGTAATTATTGAGCGCCGGCTGTGTGCTAGGTGCTGTGTGACATGCTGAGAGAAGCAAGAATTGGCTTGTGTCCTGAGAGAGGCGCTGGCTTCCCTCGGGGACACCCACGCTCAAGGCCTAGGAATGGCGTGAAGCAGTCCCCTGACTCTCTTCTTTCCCCTGTGGTCCCTTGTCCTCTCTGCCCCGGCCCTGTCTCTGCATCTCACGTCCTCCTTCCCCGCTCCCTCTGTCTCTCTGTGACCGCGGCGCGCAAGGGTGTCTTCGTGCATTGAATGTGGCGCGCAGAGCCTGTCTCGCCCGTGCCTGGACTTAGAAGGGAGCGACTGTGGAGCGCACGGACCCTCTCTCTCCATTCACCATGGCTGTTTGCTTTCTTTTAGCATGTGGAATTCACAACGGAAAGAAAATTCTTGTCCTCAAACTCCAGGGTGTGCCTGCCATACTTGCCTCCCCAAATGAAACCGGATGTTCCGCCGGACCCATTTTGGGAGGGCCGATTTTGGCCTTCAACATGGAGGCTCAGAAAACTGCCTAGAATTTTTAGTAAAATGTTTTTTGGGGGTCCTGGGATAGCGCCCGGACGAGAACACAAGTAGTTTAGATTCCGGGGCGTTATGGAGCTCAGGCCGTTTGCTCCGGGAGTGAGCGAGCGACAGGTAGGGGCAGGGGAGGCCTTCGAGGCTCTGTTGATGGGAAAATATCTCTCCAGCTTTACCTTTCCCGAGTGGCAGAGCACGTTCTTGGTAAGTCTTATTTTCTGTGAGGCAGATCCATCCTTCCGCTGTCAATAAGAACAGAACCAGAAAGGTCACGATTTTTCATTGTCAACAAGAAACAATGAGTGAATGAATTAGGGCCGCTGGCTGGAAAAACAGGACCTGGAACAGGACCCGCGCTCCCTCCTTCTGCCGCCTGCCCCGGGGGGCAGTGGGGCGCTCCCTCTTCCGTGGCAGGGGGAAGGCTTCCAGGACTCAATATCTTAGTGAGCTTTAGTTACTCTTTCTTTTTCTTTTTTTTTTTTTTGGACAGGTGGGGAAAGAAAGAAGAGAGAAGACAGAAGAACCCCCATTTGGGGACTGTTTTCACCCAAGGAGCACACTCTTGACACACGTTTGTTACTGGAACTGTACTATTTTTAATGCTCCATGACATGCTTTAAAAATAATGCATCTTTGCCCTGGCTGGTTGAGGGTTCGATCCCTAGTCGGAGTGTGTACAGGAGGCAACCAGTCGACATTTCTCTCTCACATCGGTGTTTCTCTCCCTTGCGTGCGTGCTCTCTCTCTCTCTCTCTCCCTCCCTCTCTCTGTGTATATATATCTCATTCCCTTCCTCTCTAAGATCAATAAACATGTCCTCGGGCAAGGATCTTTTTTTTTTTTTTTAATGATGCATCTTTAAATATAGTGGCCCGGGAGGTGGCTTCCTGCACACGCCTGGCCCCCGTTTTGTGGAGGAGCTATCTTCTGCCTCCCGTGAGGCGCGCTCTTCGATGCCCAGCACACACAGTGATTTCCAGGTAGACGAGCGTGGGTCCCTGTTAGCGCAGGAAGCCTCCACGGCGCCCAGGCAGAACTTCTTCCCTTCGGACCGACGCCGAGAGGGCCCGCAGGCTTGGGAGCAAACGACAAATGGGTTCGCCACCATTGCTACGTGTGAAAAACAAGCACATCATCTATGTAACGAACTAGGAAAGAAAACATCTGACTGGTGATAGATGACAAAATGAGCCCAGGAAGGAGAAAAGGACTTTTGGGTTATAAACCCCAAGGGGCAGGCACCCTTATGAAATATGAAGCCTCCCTTTTTTCCCCCCTCAATAAAATTAGTTTCCCACCATTGAGATCTAGTCATTATAAATATATATAGATTTAAAACCCAACCACTTGGCATCTATTTTAAAATCCTTTTAATGAGGTTATTGCAGGAAAAAAATGAGAAAGAGACAGAGCGAGAGAGACTTTTGAATGGAGATTTAACAGGCCGTTGTCTGAGAGGCCATGAGAGTCTCGGTCAAGTGTGATCTAGAAAAAATTGCCGAGAGAATTCGTGTTGGCTCAGCAAATAAACTACCCCTGAAGCAGCTGATTAATGTTTATTTACACACAGCCAATGCTCGGGCTCCGGGGACCGCAGCAGCCCAACCGAGATAAGCGCGCAGGGCCCACTCATTAGGGACCCGCCACCTGCCCCCGGCCGTCACTTCATTACCCCCGGTTCATTTACTCGCTTTGAAAGTATGATGGGAAATTGACGCCTCAAAGTGTGTGCCTTGTCACGGCTGATTTCTCCTTGTTTGTGGAAAAATCGGGCGCCCATCCACGGTTGCCTGGCTCGGGGGCCCCTGGTCGGGCCCGGCCCCGGGCGGGCGTCTCACCAGCTGCCGGCAGCCCCCCACCCCGTCTCCCCCCGCTGGGGAACACGGCCCAGGCTGCCAGGTCTTTTGACTCTTCGAGGGAGGATACATATCACAAATTGGGGCTCCATCTTGGGCCTCCACATTCAGCGGCTGCAGTGCATTGCCCAGTGGGCACCAAACACGACCGCCCTCTCTCGGAATGGCCCGCAGGGCTGTGCCCGCGGACGCGCGGACCAGAGGCACTGAAGGTGTGCCCATGACGTGTGATGGTTACGGGGTCCCGACCCAGGTCCCCCGGGCAGCACTGCCCCTCCCCGGCAGGCGGTGGGTTGGGGAGCCTCTGAGCAGGGCTCGGAGTCGGGACGTTCTCTCGCCCTTTGCTCATTTGCACCCAGGGAGGCATTGCTCTTCCCCGGGCGCTCATTTCCTCCCTTGGGGCCTGGGTGACGGCACCAAGGAAACACGGAGTCCCCTTCCCCAGGCCCAGGGGTGACCAGGCAGCCACCGTCCAAGGCAGGGTCGTCAACGTTCCAAATGGGACACTACCTTCCTCTGCAGTAACAGTCACTCAGGGACAATATTTTTCCCAACTGGAAACATGAAGCCATTTTCTGCCTCTTTCTCTTGGAAGAGGCAAAATTGGCGGCAGCTGGCCACGGGGTCCCCGGAGGTCAGCGGCGGCCTGGGCAGCGGGGGGCGGAGGCGCGAGGGAGGGGCTCGGGGCCTTCCTGTGCGGCCCGTGGGCCCCCACAGCCCAGCTGGTGCGCAGGGCGAGGCGCGGATTGCAGAATTTCCTGCTGGGTCAGCAGGGGCTCTGGGCTTATCAGTGCAGGAGTCTGTTTAAGTTTCCCTTGATTCCACGGAGCCGGACAGTGACCGCACCTTGTAAACAGCCTTCCCGACAGCTGGCTGCCCGGGCCTGGCACCTCAGCCCGGAAGGAGGACCGAGAAGCCGCCTCGCTGTAAACACGGCCCCACCAGCTGCTCGGGATGGCAGCGCGACCCCACACCCCGCTCCCCAGAGGTCCCCGCTCCCCAGGCCCCTGGGAGATGGGTGGACATTCCATTCCAGCCTCAGAGCCCTGGGTCAGCGTGCTGGGGGTCAGACACGCAGGCAGTTAGCTCTGTCTCCTTGCAGGATTTGACTGACTGTTGGAGGCGGGCGAGGATGCGCCCCACTAGCAGCAGCGGGGGTGGGCATGGGACCTCCCAATTCAGACAAGACCAGGGGCCACAATGCCCTCTTGCCACACTTTGCTCACATCTGAAACCCTGGAAAACAGCCCCTCAGAACCAAGGCTGGAGCCGACACTGTCCCCGGGCCCGATGGCTGGAAGCCTGACAGAGCTCTGGTGCCGCCTGGAGCCAAAGCTCGGGAAGCGCCAGGGCACCCAGAAGCTGTGGTCCCTGTTTGCAAGACCTGTCCCCCCACGCACGGCTGTTCTCCCCTCTGCTTCCCAGCGCCTGAGCCCCTGCCAAGCGAGAATCCCGACCCCAGTCAAGCGGGAATGTGCCGGGGCCGTGGGTGGCGTCTGAGCCAGGCGGCCACCCTTGCGGGGCCCCGCCACGCCGGTCCAGGCCTCTGGAAGCTCTTCCGATGTCACTCAGCCACAATGAGCTCATTGGGAAGGTAGGGCTCCAGAAAATTAGTTCAAGGCTGGGGGCAAGAGGAAAATCGCTAGGCAGAAACTTCTGTTTACCAAATCTGTCCCTTCCCACCCGGCTTCCTTCCAACCACACAGCCGTCCAGCACTGTCCCTCCAAAATGGCCACCAGCACCATTCAAAGCCCTGGGCTCCTCACACGGTGCAGACCGGGCCTCCCCAGCACCTCTCTGCAGGGCCCGGTGCGGGTTTCCGCAGCCCCGAGGCGGGGTCCCGCCTCACTCCCCAAGGCAGGAAGGACGGCCACTGTGCGACCTCCACTGGCCCCCCGCCCTGCGGGGCCTCAGGCCAGCACTCAAGTCCCTTCAGCGGCTGGCGTGCCCCCCGCACCCCCAGGGAACCCCGGCGGGCCTTAGGAGCTGATCAACGAGCACCAGCGGGTCCCCCCGAAGCCCCTCAAAAGGCAGGGGCTTGTCTGCGCCGCCCGTGAAGTGGGGGGCTGCTCAGGGCAGGGGGCTGCTTCCTCTCCTTTCATTGCACGTTTGATTTGTGGAGGAGGGGGCCGTTTTGAAGCATAACACTCCTGTGGCTGTGGTTCTCTGCCGAGGCTGTGTTTGCTTCTAGGGAACACGTGGCAATGTCTGGGGACATTTCAGCCGTCACATCTGGGGGTGGGGGGGTGGGTAGAGGCCCAGGACGCCGCTGAACACCCTGCAAGGCACAGGGCAGCCCCTCCCGGCAGAGCTGCCTGGCCCCAGATGTCAACCGCGCGGGGGCCGCGGTCCCACCTGACAGACAGCAGAGTGCAAAGCAGACCTGGAGTGTGTGTGTTCACAGGCGCCCCATGTAGGCGTGCGGTGTTCACTTCCAAGGCCACCGTGACCAAGTACCACAAACGCCGCGGCTTAAAACAGCACGAATGTATTCTTTTCCACCCCTGGCGGCCCGGAGTTCTGCAGCCACGGCCCCTCCTGGAGGCTCCGGGAGGGAATCTGTGGGCCCCTCTTCCACCCCCGGGGCCGCCGGCGTGGCCTGGCCCCGGCCCCGCCCTCCACGGTCTCGGGCTGCAGCCCGGTCTCTTCCGGCCCCTCCCGG